>NC_054054.1:32982237-33593944 GCF_017639655.2 Falco naumanni | reverse complement strand
GTCCTGATTTGAACGAAAATGGTAATATACGTACAACATACAGAGAATACTGGGTCAACCAACAATAATCCCACTTTCTTTCCAAAAGTGACAGCACAGTGGCATTTTTAATGCTTCTTCTTTTCTACTTTCCCATTAGGAAGTGGGATGTAAAATGGTTTTTTTTTTTTAATTTTCAGGGTTAGCCAAAAAGCTTGAGAACAAAGCACTGTTGTCATCTATTCTAGCGCACCACTACACAACCAAGCGTGCAAGAGCCACAGAGCCAGAACAGGGAATACAAATCTCCAATGGCATTGTTAGGATACTCCAGAACAAGAAAAATTGAGGTTCTCACCCTTCCTATGCAGGGCCCGTAAAACTGCACAATTATCCTTGTGATCAGAGAGCAGGAAAAAACCAAAATAAGCATTGTTAGATTTTTTTAACCCTATATTATTAATATCTTTATAATGAATTATGAATGTATATGTCACAAGAATGGTGACATCCTGTCTTCATATAAGTCAGTGGAAAAAAATCCCATTAACCTTTATGGGGCTAAAATTTTACTGTAAGAATTAAAATACAGGTACTGTCCAACAAAAGCACAGAAACTCCACAGCAAATTTGCAGATTCACGCGAACACAACCGTCTACTAAGAATAAAAATAGTTCAGGCTAAGTAATAAATCTTTGTAACTTTCACATAGACACATAAAAAGTTTTTAATATTAAAACAGTCTATAAACAAATGCAGTTAAAAGTGGTCATATTTTTCCCATTATTGATTTCATTTTAACACATTTTTTTTCCCATAGATACTTGTTCATGATAATTGTACACCATACTGTCCAACCCTCATGCCAGTGTAGAAGTGCTATAGGATTTTGCAGGGCAGACTCAGTTTGGTCCTTATAAAGTATATCATTGCTGCTCTCTGCTGGCCAAAGGAATTATTCCTCTACCTAAAACGAAATTATGAAAATTTTGTAGGAAGCACAGTAAATATCACATGAATAGCAAGTTCTTTTATGGCATTTAAATCACCAACTCAGTCATCACAATGATTTGTTTTCATTGGTATGTCTATATTCCTGAGACCATAAAAATCAGTAACAAATACTGGAAGTACACACACAAATCTCCACCTTCACAGCCCATGACATTCCAATTAATAATAGATGTACACATCTAAAGTCACTTTTACTCATAATACTCAAATTTGGAAATCAAAAACAAAGCAGAGCCTAAAACTCCTCAGAAATCAGCGATGAAAATCTAATGTTATGAGGTTTACCAGACATGATGGGACAGTGTGGTGTCAGAACTGAAGACCATTTCACAGATCAAAGACAACAATTCCCATCACCAGTTCACGATATGAATCACAGTGAGTAGTGTAACAACATTGGTGTGTATTAGAACAATACAGATCCTATTCTTTTAACCGTAATTTGTTAGCAGAGCCTGATGGATTAAATTACACTGGCATCAAAGTGATTTTACTTTATTTTTATATTGCTAAAAAACCCCGCTACTAATTATACTTTTGGATCCTATGTTGTATTTATAGTATACCTGACTTGTATTTCAGAATGTTGCTTTTCTTTTCCAGGTCACGAAATAGCACTGTAAAATTGACTTTTAATTCTGTAATGTAACATGGCCCAGTTCTAAACTGAGTTCAGAAATACAGAATTTAAAAATGTAAGTCACAGTTCTGCAGGTGTGGGAAAAAACAGAGGACAACTGGCAGATTTATTCTTGATAGATAAACCGTTTGCCACAGGAAAAGCTAGAATAAGAGGAGGAAAATGAGGTGCATAGTGCAGTTCTATAAAAGACTGACTGAGAAATAAGAAATTTGCACTTAATGGAAGGCAAAGCAAGAAGGCTGATGAACACAGAGGTTTGTGGCTCCACAGTCAAATGTAAAGAGAGTAAAGAAAACATTCAAGTAGTCAAAATGTAAAGCAACATGGTTTCTGTTGTGCCATGATCTCACTTCAAGGAACAAAGACTTGCACAAGATTGAAATGTCAACATTTTCTGAAATAGAAAGGGATTGTGTCCAGACCAAACCAACTAGCTAGCTGTTAAGGAGGACACACAGAAAAGGGAAGCTACAACAATTATCAGTCAGAGCCTGAACAAAACCCCCCACTGTCTGCAAGAGGAGTAGCTTTAGGTACAGCCATTAAGGAGCAAGAGCAAATTTCGGTTCCATTCAGGTTTTCTAACTTCACCTTAAAGGATCTAAACTGAATCTGTATTACGACAACCAGTACAAACTTTAATAGATGACATTTATAATATTCCTAATGTTAGCATTCAGAAATTCGTAAGTATGAATTACCAGGCAAAAGTACCCTCTGAGCCAGAAGAATGGCTTATATGTGAACATCCATTTCCCCAACCTGTGTATACTTTTTACTCTTGGAAGTTCATGTTCATTTAACAGAATATATTACCCAGCACGTTCCTAAGGTGCAAGCAAATCTCCCATCAGCATTACGCTGTCAAGACCTGCTTTAATTCTTTGCTTCAGGTAAAGTGGCAAAATAAAAATAAAAATAAAGAACAAACAAATATGCTTCCTACCATTTCTAGTTACAAGCATCTTTAAGATCTTACCAGACTGCTTAATTTCTATTTGAATTCCGATATAAATAGAAGTCTCGTTTTTGGAGCTCTGAGCCGGCTAGTCCTTAATTAAGTGGTCCCACTGGGTAACTATCGCTCAGTATGAATTGAGGTTTCAAAAGCAGCTCCAAAATAAACAACATCAAATTACCATAGTGTGAAAATAATTTTCTCTTTTCATAAAAAGTATTTTATGGTAGACTAAGCTAATTTAAAAATTTGCTCAACTATGAGATGGAAATTTTATCCAATCAGTATATAAGACTCTTTCCACAAATCACATCAAATAATGCAATATCTGTACCTAGCAAGAAACACAACTCAGTTTGTTCAGTTAATCAAACAACTTATTTAGCAAAGTAGAGAAACATGAATAATTTATTTGTTTTGATTACAAACTCATGTTTTTCTCAATGAAATATCTCAGCACTTGTACATGGACGCATTTAGCCATAGTCTGGGATTACAAAAATTGAATTGGCTTTGAGCATAGAACATTAAACGAAATTGCTAGCTAAAGAATATATTCCCAAATGGCTTAGAGAGCTTTACTTGAGGTCAATGCACTTCACTCTATGACAACATAAATAACAGGCAAAAAAATATTTCATGATTTCTGTGACTGTTTTCTAAAACTCTGCTTTGGATTAAATAGATTATAAAATACACTGAAGCACCCATCCAGTTTATTCCTACAGAAAGAAATCTCTGGGCTTTTTTTGTACAAATATATATGCATAATATATAAACTCATTTATTCAAAAAACATCATTAATGGCTAAAATATGTACATGATTAGAACAAATGCAACATTACATTTTACTTCCTTTTTTCCTTAATTTTCATTTTTCTGTGGTCATTTCAAGTTATCAAGACACTGATGTCAGATTGTTTATTTTTTAGTTGTTAACATTAAAATTTAATCAAATACCTATATACCAATATTCTTTAATGACAACTGTGAGATTTCAAAATCTAAACCTCATAATTGTCTAAACTTTCTGGCCAATTTCTAGCGCAAAGAGCTAAGACTTCAAACCCAATTATGAAAAAGCTTTAGATCATTCATTGCCTTTACTGAAACCATAAAGATTTGTTCTATCCACTTTAATAAGCAAGACCGCTTTTTCAACTGGTTCCCATAAAATTTCAGATCGTTTTCTCTTGGCCTATGTAACATAGCCAAAAACTTTCTCACATCAGCTAAGAAAAAAGAAGATAACTGTAAAAGAAGTCAATATGTAAAGTTTACTTGTCATTCAAGTCTTTACCTCCCATCTCAGACATAAAAAGCCACTTTTTTGGTGGTTTTGTGGTAGGTGATGAGGCATTGTGACTGGGATCACAATCACTTGCTTCACCTCCCTCCCACTGTCTGAGTAAAGTACGAATTTAGATGGAGAACTCATGTTCAGCCTAGGGGAAATTCTGAGCAACTAATTTAGGCTGTTACAGGAAATTCAGAGAATTTCTGTCTTCTACTGCATTCTTTCTGAATGCATCTCTTTACTGGATTCCTAAACACATCAGCAGCAAATCTGCCTCAACTCGGCTTTACCACTGCTACAGCACCGTGGTCAAAAAGTTTGCATCTCCTCCCTGCAGCTGCTTGTGACTGTTGTTTTCTTTATCACCACATCCTTATTCAGAGCAACAGCAACAGAGACAGTACACATCTTGCAATGTACTTTTTACTTGTTCATCAGCAGACAGTGAAGAAATCAAGTCTTCCTAAAGATACAAACAATCTGGGACCCACATCCAAAGGGATTGTATCCCTCTCTATAACAGCTGAAAGCAACCAGAGATAGGTTAATTCAGCTGCCTCTCTCATCATCTGTTTACATATAAAGTTAACATCCAACTAATAAACATGGTAACGTTGCCCTACCAATCTTTACTCATCACATTTACCATTCTACCTTTCACCTCAAGCTGATAAACTATTTTCTGCCACTGGAGCCTGAGCTCAGCATGAAACAGGAGGCGGCACAAATTGCACTGTGCTCTGGGTTAGACCCCGTGGTTTTAAATGAGTATGCCAGGAGACATAATGAAAGAACTCAAATGGATGCTTTTCCCATTATCATCATCTTTAATGATTTTTGTCATGACTGATTAGCTCCATCTTATTTTGAGATATGGTAACTATTTCAGAGTTGTGTGTGGAGAAAATGAAAGTACGCTGAGACCAGAGAAACGTAACTAAAGAAAACTGGAAGAAGAAGAAGAGGGAAAGCTTGCTGTCATGCTGTTAAGTGTTATTTATCACAAGCGCTCAAGGTGTCTTTGGGATAAATGCACAAACTTCACAGTGGAAATTCAGTTCCTACCAATGTTACAAAACCCTAAAATTTCCCGGGGGTCTCGGGGGAAAGAGCGAGGAGCTGAGGCTCCAGCAGGGATCCTAGACACCCTTAAGATCCTGCCTGCCTCTTCACACTTAGGACACTGCTCAAGGGGAAAACAAAGTCACACTGGCCGAGGATGGACTTTCCTCAGGCCTTTCTAGAAGCCAAGCACTTGCCCAAGGTAATGCACCCACTGTAACACTGTAAAGGGGGCACCCTGGCGTTTCTGATACCCCAGCACCCACCTGTGATGTGGCTCATTGAGGCTTTACGTAGGTTTTGAAGGGCTCAGCAGACCACAGCAAGAGCCTGTGCACTTATGGTCAGCTTTTTAAATGTATCCTCATCATCACCCATGAAGGAATACACTGCCAGCAGCCAAGAGCTCTGTGTAACTCACGTCAAGCACAAACATAAGCTTCAAGGGATTACAACAACACTGATCTCACCAGTGCTTGTGACCCTGGGGCAGGAAGGCAGTTCCCTTGGAGGAAAGCAGGTAAGGTTCAAAAAGTAATCGAACAGCTTGTATACATGGCAATCCTGTGACTATGATAGATATTACAGATGTAAATTGTCTCCTAAAACCTGTGAAAATATAAACATGAGCCATTCTGTACCACTTGACCTCGCTGCTGCAGCCATCAGGCTCGCAATACATAACACGGGCCTTAAAATAGGGTGGCAGGTAAAAAGCATCATGTCACTCAAGGTAAGTTCCCACAGGGTAAACTTATCTTTATCTTATCTTTACCTTATGCACTGGCATTGCAAAGAAAAAAATTGCCATTTTATTCATGTCTGCATTTGTTTCTGGCTTCTTATCTGCAAGATAACAAACAGAACTGTGCAACTACTACAGGTCTGGGCTGAAAAGCCTGGAAGTGTTCTAAGACCCTATAATTCTATAGCAAATTTTCTTTAACAGATGTTATCAGAAATGAATAAATTACATACTGCAAATTTGGGCTTCACCTCTGCCCTTGCTAAAATGTAGACATTAAGTTTTCTCTGCCATCTCTCATCTTTCAACAGTAGCTGGGTTTAACACTTCCAAAAAATTTAACTAGGGAAGATCTTGAGCTGAGTGGGAGCTTTTCTCTAGTTTATCTTTGAAGACAAACCAGCAGGGTTCTTTGCTTAATATCCTGATAAACCTGGATTTCTACCATTGTGGCTACAAAACCCCCTCATTTGGAAACAGTGGCTCTTTCTCCCACTGCATTATTTAAGCCAAGAAAGCAAATTACACATCATCCCTTCCATTAAGAAAAAAACCCTTGACAATGGCATATAACAGCAGCTCTTCATGCTGCTGGTGATGAACAAAGCACCAGAGAAGCCCTGAAGACTGAAGGGAGGGAAAGTATCTACTTCCTAGAAGGAAACACAAAACTGTTTTGCCTTGGACAGAAAAAGCCCAAGAAAGGAAAAGCTGACTGAGAAATTTAAGAGCTGTTGGGTAAGTACACGGCAGGCAGTGCGTTACCTTGATGTACTAAAAGTTCACTGGAGGTCGGCTGAGTTTCATGAACAAAAGCAGTATTGCAGCCAGTGCTCAGAAGCTGAAGTTAATGAGAATATTTTGCAACCACTATAAGTATAATAACCTGAAAAGCTAAGAAAATATATTATTTTAAAAGTCACCTAGAGATGGATTATACTAAGGTTAGTAACTACAGAGGTCTTGAATTATATGCATTTATTCCAACAGACAAACAGATGCTTAAACAAACTTGCCATTGAACTGATTACTAATTAATTTATTTATTACTGACGTTTTTCACAGTGGGCTTTTTAAGTTTCAGTGAAGCATTTTTCCCTTATCTGTTCTCTGAGACTTCTTAGCACATCACAGAAAAGAAGGTTACTTGTATTGTTCCTTGCTAGTATTATGCACACTTCAGTTTGTTTCCTTTATTTTAGCCTCTTTGATTGTGTTACATTAAAGCGAAACCATCACAGAGAAAAGAAACCAACAGAAAACCAAAGAATTGAGGCAGTATCTGGCACAAATAACTTCTAGAAAGTTATGGCACTACTGGCAGAGTTTGGGGGTTGCTGTAGCTCGGAGGTTATGGGATGAGGCTGTGCATTCACACATCATGTGATGTGGGCCCCAGCTGGTGTTAATGGAAGAGCTAGAGCTAGAGCCTTATCCTTCTCTGGCTCGATAAATCAGTGCCTTAGACTAATAAAAACGAAAAAGCTATTTTCCAGGCAGCAGGTATAGTTACACAGCAGGTTTGCCAAGTGTTCAGGTCTAAAAAGCATAAACAATGAGAAACTCTCCCGAAGAGCATTTGTTTTAACCCTTTTTACTTGATTGTATAGCAATACAGCACCTAAACCATATTCAATCCGGTCCTTTAATTTCTTAGCATTCCTGTTAGTAAATACACTTTTAAACTGGGCAAGCTGTGTTTTAAAAAGTACTGACTTCTGCAGTATGTCAGGTTCTTAAAAATCTGCTTAAAAAATAACCGTGTATTAAAACATGGATAATCACTTCCACATCATTCTCCAGTGCTCCAGGTGATTCAAAATCAAAAGAAAACTTGATGCCCCATACATTTATAAATAGACCTGCTTTTATATAGTTATGTGTCAATACTTACTATTTTGGCTTCAGCACACGCTTTCGGCACCAATTACTTTTTATCTCTTTTTCTTTAATTTTTCAAGCAATAACTTTAGTAGCTTTCCTGAGCCTGTTGCTGTAAAAATGGACATACGAAAAAACACAATTCATGAGAGATACTGAAACTGTTGCCTCAGGAACAGAGTCCTGAGTTTATTTCACAGAATAGATACAAATTAAGCTATTTCCTCAGACAGTGGTTACACAGAGTAACAGGGAAAGTGTTAGGCTTTCATTTCCATCCAGTTCTTGGCCTCTATGCTGAAGGTGACAAGATTTCTAGTTAGGAAACGGTGCCCATTTAAAGTTGGGTTTACAATGCCAACTACTTTCACATGGGCCATCACAAGTATTTAATGTATTTTTTAATTCCATGCTTCCAAAACGAAGGATTACAACAACTGATGAGCTCCATTAGCAAACCTTTGTCTTTCATTGCTGTTAGCATCATGATCTTATGTATTTTGAGAGGCATTTAGCAGTCAAACACTGGAGACGAAGAGCTTGCCCTTGCTGTCTGTAGCTGCCTAAGCCTCCAAGGCAGCATCCCTGACCTTTCGTGCCCGCACCGTACTGGCCAACAGCCTCCCTTGCACCTGGGACCCACACACACCATCACAGCTCAGCCAACCTTCTCTCCTTACATCTAGGAACTGGAAGTGGAAAGGGTGTGGGGTTTATGCAAATTTATGCAAATCCTTTGTATTGCATTCACCTGAGCAAAGCAAGAGCTGGATCTATTCTGCTGTAAAACAACTAACAGATAGAGGTTCTCTCCCTCGAGCTCAGTGGAGGCTCATTTTCATTCAAATCTCAGTTGTGGTGCTTTAATTGTTATTAAACTAACTGTCAAGGTCAACAGAAAATGCGTCCTATTGTAACTAAATATAAATTATTTTCAAAATGACCACCTACCAAACTACATATTGTAAGGTATGTCACTTCCCATAATATTCCTTGGCTCCATACGTTTAGCTTAGGGCAACATGAACATTTACTTATGTTTCAGCTTCCTCTCTGTGAAACGGCAAACAGTAATTCATTTATTTTGTTAAAGCTCCAAGGGACAGCTCTGCCAAGACCAATAAAAAGCGTATTTATAGTTTGCACGTTTGTTTCTATGTTATCTGTAAATGTTGTCTATATTGCAGCATTTGCAGTGCCATAAATTCACGATTCTATATTAAAATCACATTCTGCCAGATCTTGAAAGTTTCCTTTTAATTAGAAGGAAGACAAATCTAAGAAAATCCTAAAACCGCCAACTCTGAACACAAGCTGCACACAGAAAACAGGTCCAATACTTCCCCCACCTCCCCACCCCCTCAATAAAAAGAATTAAAAATATGTGGAAAAATTGTCATGGTTACGAAGTCCTTACCCTACTGAAAAGTTATATGAATTAACATATAGCCTAAAGAATAAATATTTTACTGGTCTAATTGCACAGCAATTAGTAACATTCATTTTAAAATGTACCTTAAGGTTCCTGTAAGTTATGGTCTCGTAAAATCAACTTTAAGCACAAACCCAGAAATTTCAGTAACATTTTGCTCTCCATCAAAACGTATGAGGAGAGGTAAGAATTTATTATCATTCAGTGTTTTCAAATTCAAGTCAACTTTGGGAAGGAAATACACTACAGAAAAGTTAAGACTACAAAATCACTGGAGAGCTTAAAATGATACAAAGAGTAATGTTCTAGAGAAATTACTCTTCAAGCTTTTTAATTGCTAAGGAAAATGTACACTTACCCGAGGCCACTGAATTCAAGGTCAGCTTTAACTCAATTGTATCCCTGTCTTCCAATCAGTGATGAACTGTGCACTGCATTCTTGCATGAACTATTTCTTAGAACTGTTACAGAGGTGATACCTCATTCAGAATACCTGTATGAATACTTATTTATTATTCTGCTGTTCTGCAATAGGGATGAATATCAGAAAGATGTTCCCCAGAGAAAATGGGCACTATTTGGAAATGCACATATCATTCCACTACAATAGAAGATATGTTGCCTCCAGGAGGGTTAAACCAAATAATTTTCTCTAGTTTTATTAAGGATCAACTTGCTATTTAACTACATGAACAATTTTTATAATTCAAAGATACTTTCTCATTATTTTGTTTGGCAACATTACACAAGTCCACATACTGGAATTGAATAATAAAACATAGAAAGTAGGCCTTTTTTTTATGAAGTGTAGATAACCCTTTTAAAATCAGAAGCTCAATGGCTTTTAGCAAGGGAGACCCATATTTATATTCTTTTCCACTGACACTAATTCTGTGCAAAATAAAAATGTAATTATAGGGCTGGTTTTTCCACTAAATTCAGCTTCATTTGAAATTATATAAGATCTGTGGATGAAAAAATACATATTTGGAAAGATAGTGCTGGGGTATTCTCAGCAAAAAGCCTTCCTTAGGAAGAAGTTAAACATTGGTATATAAAAGAATTATGGTTTATGAATGTAACAAAATAAAGTCATTCAATCTTCAAAGACTGCCAGTGTAAGTCACCCCTGAATGCATTCCTTTCTTTGTCACTTAGTACACTCAGACGCAAAACTGCTCTACAGGAAACATTACAGAACAAGTGGAAAAGCTTAACATAAAGAGAAATTTATGATACAGTGTGATGATACAGGAGTAGTACATTGACAAGTTACTTGTTCTTCAGCTTAATTTTAGGGGCTCGTGCAACTGTGACTTCAATTCTACTTGGCTTTGTAAGGCAAAGGAACAACCACCTTTTTTAAAAAAAAAAACACTGGTATTTATTTGAAACATTCTCAACTGACAAAAGTTTTATTCAGTTCTCATTCAACCCTCTCTATTCCCCAGCTTCAGCTTTGATCACGGAGAAATATATGACAGGAAAAGTGGGCCCTGTTAAAAAGGTTTTTAGGATTAGGTGCTGAGGATGACTGAAGTATTTTGCATCTGTGTAAAACACAGCACAGTCAGACTCATGGTCCGAGTGGACCTGTTTCCCTGTTAAAGATGTAATTTTTCTTGTCAGGTGTCATTCAAATAATGGCAGGTCACTGATAATGAACTTGGTACTTGATTTCAAGCAGAGAAGCGGGATAACATCAGAAAAACAGTTCTTGACGTTCGAAAGATTGCACTTAATTGTCACAGATGACTTGTGCTTCACAAGAAACATCTGATTCAAACACAAGAATGGCAATCTGGGTCTGGCATTTCAGGAATGTGGAAGGGTATGGAAAGTACTCATAGCTACTACTTCATTCTCCTTTCTAACACGGTTCTTGGAGAAGGATAGCAGCTTAATAGATCAAGGTAGCAAATCCTTCCTTTGTTTTGGCTCCATTGATCTTTTCTTTAATGTCTCTACAAATACTATTAACATGAAAAAGAATTTTTAATAAACTTCCTAATTACAGACTGTAGACAACAAATGTTGCAGTTACTGTGATACCCTTTGTGGAATCACGGTTAATGAAAGTCCAAAATATGTTAACAGAATCATAGAAAATATAGCTGAAAGATAATTTGATGGGTCAGAAACCCTTTTCTTTAATGAAGAAAAAAAATAAATTTACACTTTTGTAATTCCTGACAAATATTTGTTTAATTTTTTTCCTTCAGAATCCCCTTTAAGCAGTGGGGTGGATTGTCTACATGCAAGATACATGAATTGATCCTTCTACTTTTCCTAATGACGTCTAAACCTGAAAAAAAATGTCTACTTCCCTGCCATTCCATTTATTTTCATCCTTCCCTTTACTCTCTAGTGTAACTTACCCTGCAACGTAATATTTAGTAGTACAATTGGAACTAGGGCCACAGCTGTATTGACCTAGTTATTTAGGAAATTCTGGTATTTTGCAGATAGAGATGAACATGTAGTCAAATTTTCAAAAATTGTCAATGGAAGTCTTCAAAAGAAGGGCGCTAGTGAAAAACTTGTATGCCCATACTCGCCTTAAAAAAAAATTGCTATGGCTGCCACTGTCATGGATCTTTTAGATGTTTATTTGTAGAATGATACACTAGTGCAATTCAATTCTTTTATGAGTCTATTTGCTAACTGCTTTCTATTAGATAGTTTTAAAGGTCTTCCTTTTATTTCTCCTTCTTCTTCTTTTTTGGGGGGATTTTTTTTGTTTGTTTGTTTTGGGGGTTTTTGGTGTAGTACAGCTGGAGTCATAAGCCAAGAATAATATGAAATACCTAATGACATTATCTCAGTGGCATGATTCAAATAGTATTTTCTCTAAGCACTACTTATATGCAGCTGGATAGAGGCTACTAAAGAAATTACAGAAGCCATCACAATTGTTGTGAATGATATACACTTTGACAGGTATAATCATTCAACATTGGTTGCTCTCTCTAAGCTAATTACTGCTGCACAGTTTTCCTGCTACCAGAATGCATGCAAATATACAAATGTACAGCAATATCCTCTGCACTGCGGGTACAATACCTCTTTCAGAAGTACACTAGACATGTTTAATACTGTGAAAAGCCTTATGATACTAACTAGCACTTCATGAAACCCAGGGGAGGAAAATGTTTAATTAGCTTCATGCTTTTTTCTCCATGTCCTTTTTCCCACTATGGATTCAGGTTGGTGTTGATAGTGGACATGTCAAAAAGAGAAGAAAAGCTCTACGTATAATAACCGTTAATGATTTGACTGGTAACACAAGACAGCACTCTAAAATGCCTTTTGGTTTTGCATATTTTGCCTATGTTATTGTATAGATAAGAGATTCAATCAGTGTAAAGAATCATGAAAATTTTAGTAAGCAACTGGGTAAGCAGCAATGCAACCTGAGCTTTGGATTTACTGGACTTATTTACTAATATTAGCCAAGCTTTTATAGGTCCAAAGCACATTACGGTAGTTTAGCATGTGCTATTGAATAGCTGTGTTACATCTAGTTGGAGTAATTGATAGAAAACTGTTTAAAGAGCAATGTGTAAGAAGTGGTGCTCCCATGTAGTATCATAGGCAGGAGTAAGAAAGGCTATGAGGAAGCCAGGCAGAACTGAGAAAGGCAGGTCAAAAAGATGCTCTCAAATTCACAGATTAACTGTGAGATGGAAAATTTATTGTAAGAGGATTTTGGCATAGTGAGCAGGACTGGAGTAGCATTTGTCAAAGAAACTTGTAAGTGGTGGTTAGTTCAGAAACTGTCTTTTGGTCTGACAGCAGTAATATAAGAGAAATAGGTAACCTCCAAGCTAAGAAAATAGCCAAGAAACAGGACAACATTAACAGTCCTAGGGTTTAGTAAAAACATTTGTATCATAGTTTCTAACTAGTGCATATGGAGTAATTTGTACCAAGGTACAATTTTATTACAGACAATGACCAGATTTTTAAAATGCCATCAATCTCCTGTGCCATCGGTGTCAGCATTTACCCTCAAAGCAGAAATGTCATGCCAGTGTAGTTCAAGATATTCATACCTGTGCATATAAATGTTCAATGTGCAGCTTAGCAAACAGACAGTGGCGTGATTTCACACAGCAGATGCAGCTTTGTAAACACATAGTAAAGTCACTCTTGAAAATCTGTCAGGTAACTTTTTCCTACAGGATACAGACACATTAAAAAGTATTTTTAACACAGGGGTTACAGTAGTTTTTTAAATGGCTGGAAAATGCGATCTGGGAAGCATATTTAAACATAAACAAAGATGTAAGCATTTCTTAACTGTCAAAATTACCTCTATTCAGGACAGCTATCTTAATATCTCCAATTATTTTTCTTGAACAACAGGAGCCTGGAACATTTAAGAGAGACCCTTAATACTGCAGATCAAACTTTGTGGAACCCAAACAACTTGTGACTAATCTGATTTTGTCCTGCTGAGCCTTTATGCAAGGAATTGATGCTGAAGATGTCGGTTCTGGGCAACTGCATCCCTGAGGCCAGGAGCTGACACACATTAAAAACATTCCAAAACCACAAAGACAGTAGATGCCAGATAATGGCACAGTGGGTCAAATGCTACAGGATTCAAGATCTATCAGAAAACTATTCAAGCATCCTCTGTGACAATACCTGTTGCAGCTTCAATTTTTACGTGAATTGTATCTCTGGAAAGAATGGAGGGCAAGTAAGATTTGCATAATTTTGCCAAAAAAGCACCAGTTGCTAAAACAATTTCTTTTAAAATAAAAATCCTCCTAAGTTTTGTGAGGTCAGATGCTCAGGTGGCACAAATAGTGCAGCTATACTTTAGCAAAGCTGTGGTGGAACAACTGAAGACTTCCTGACATAGAAGAATTCCCACAAAAGCAGGTATGTTGAAAACATGACATTTAAGGCCAGTGTTGAAAGGGGAACTAATTATGCAGTGGATTTACCCTTTCAGTACTGACTTTTAACAAACCCATTTGCAAAATTCAGGTATGCTGAAAACATGACATTTAAGGCCAGTGTTGAAAGGGGAACTAATTATGCAGTGTGGGTTTACCCTTTTGGTACTGACTTTTAACAAACCCATTTGCAAAATTCTGGAATTTATGGGAACTCCCCTCTCCCTGCAGTGTAGAGTAAGTTAACAGTGCTTTGGAGTGAATACACACAAGTATGCTAGGAGTTTTACTTATGTCACTATTCATAAATCTCCAGCTTGGAAACAGATTTAAATGTTGATTCTTCCTCCATTAAACTAAACGGGAATTTATTGATGAACAAGACCATAAAATAAGGTGGCTGGCTTTCTAAACATTATATTCATTTGGGGAACTTGTTTCAAACTATTTTATTTCTCTGTGCTTTCTGTGTTCAGATCAAAGTCAATAATTCTGCTTCCACTTCACAAGTGTGTTGTAAAGAATAATTAACGTACATAAAGTAAATTGACAACATCTTTATCAATTTCTAACCATAAAATTGATTTTGTGGTAATCCTGAAACCTTGTGAGATGATCTATATAACTGAAAACTTGCTGATCTTTCCTTCCTATCTATGAACTTAGACGTCAGCAAGAAAAGCTAGAAAAGCATCACCTAACTCAAGTTACTGGCAGCTTGGAAGGCAAAGACTTTGGATGCTCTGAATTAGTCTTCCGTAAGACATACAAGCACAGAGGAAGTCCTAGTCCAGTATAAGCTATGATGACGTCTCACACGTCACATGGAAACAGAACAAAAGCAAAGCTAGTAACGTTTACCTTTCCTGCACTGAAACGTCCCAACCTCACAAAGCTGAAGCAATAATGCTCCTGAACAGCTAGGAGGAGAACTGAATTAAAAAGTGCAAATGATGCTGGGAACCAACAATACAGAGAGTGCTGGAAAAGCGACAATTTCACAATCATGAAAGGACACTATAGAAACAATTTTTGTAAAGGGGAAGCAAAAAGAACTCTACATACACAGAAAATGAAATATAAACTGTAAGATGAGCATGAAAGCTTCACTGGTGACATCAGAAACAGAACTTTGAAAGTAAGCTAAGCAAGATCTGCATAAAGAATTGTTAAAGAAACCCCTGTCAAAGGCCAAATTCCAATTTCCAATTGCAGTCCAAATTCCAAGCACTGAGTTTTCAGTTGATAAACATGGAGGTGAAAGAAATACAGGGTCAGTATTGTGAATTAAGGCTGAACTTTGCTACTGTTCCACCACTTCTATTAATTATAGGAGTTCACCAATTTTGTTCAGAAGCTGCTCACAGTATATCTAAGGATAAGAACTCATCCTGTCCCTCCATATCTGGAAAAATCAGTGTCCAAAATAGACTAAGCCCAGTAGAAATTATTATTTTTTTAATCTTTACTTGACTTAATAAAATATGCCATAACTTTTATAAAGTTGAATCATAGCGTGAAGTCCTTCAAGGCTTTTTTGTTGTGCTCATAAAGTAGAAAAAAAATAGTGGAACAAATTACCATGAAGTCTTTTTTCACTCCCTACTTTAAAAATGTTTTCACTTTCTAGGAACAGTGCCCTGTATGACAGGTTTTGTCCCCCTAATTTTCCAAATCTGACTTCTCCTTTTTCAGCTTCTCAGTTTTCTGCAGCTGATTTTAATTTTAAGTTAACAGCAACAAAAGCTTTCCCCATGTTTCTTTGCTGTTTAGGGGTTTACATAAGCATCTAGGTCTTCTCCCATAAAATTTTCCGGTTTAAAAATGCACTCACTTTTTCTAAGCCAACTCCATGTGAGACCATCAGCAGTACCCATTGCTCCTCATTCCCTACCTCAGCCTCTTGCTTTTCTTATATATTGCCATTAAAAAAGCAGTTCTTAAATTAAAAACCTGCTATGTATAGAAGAAAAGAAAACTTGGGCATGAAATGGTGTGAGGAACGTAGTGACAAAGAACTTGGAAAGGCTGACATACTGAACACATTCTTCATCTTGGTCTTTCCTGATCACATCTGCTCAGTGGCCTCTCTGGTCCCTTGGTGCCAGTGCCAAAGTACAGTTCATGGCAGAAGATGGGCAATCCTAAGGGAAGCTGGGGACCACTGAATGCAAACTGGTCATGGAACTGTGTGGGATGTTTCCAAAGCTGAGCTCAGGAGAGGCTGACAGCACTGTTTATTTTCAGCTTGAAGCAGAAAAGGTAAAGGAGACTGTAACTGATGCCATCCATTGCCTAGTGGGTGGCTGATGCAAAGATGAAGGCAGACTCTTCTTGGAAGCACACAGGAAAAGGGACAAGTGACAACAAACAAGGTTCAACAAGGAAAATTCTGATCACATGTAAGCAAAGAAATTTCCACCATTGAGGTTGGTCAGATACTGAGACAGGCTGCCTAGAGGGATTTGGAGATACTCAGACCTTAACTGAACAAAACTGTGACCAACCCTGCTTAAGACGCTGGCCCAGTTCTGAGCAGCAGGTTGGACAAGGTGACCTCCAGAGGCTCCTTACAACTGAAATTGTCCTATTATTCTCTGATTTTATGAAATGCAAGCCTAGCTACAGCCCCATTTTTTCTAGGACAAAAGATTATATAAGAATTCAATAGTTATTCCTATAATATATTGGTTTCCATTGAATAACTGTTGTGCCTTCTGTGTAAAAAATCATATGCAAATTTTAGTTTGTGAAGCTTTTAATTCATCTGGGAGAGAGCTTCTATTCTAAAGCTGCAGGTCAGGAAGTTCTGCTCCTGCACATGTGGTCGGCTGTTGCAATATTCAAAGAAATGTGATCACTTTCAGCAGGTTTTTATTATTCACACTGCCTTTACCTGGAGCATACATATATAAATAAACAGAATAAGCCAAGGTCTGGTAGGGGCAAGCAAAAGATCTTATGAAAACAAGAAACAGTTAATAAATTTTAAAAATCTGAAAAAGCAAGCTGTTGCAATGCACTTCATTCGTAATGGGAAGAGGAAAATAACATCTGGTAACTCTAGAGCATATCTAATTAAAGTCTTTGGATAGTTCAGTTGGCAGCTGACATGGGCCCTGACATCTTAAGGACTAAGAGAAGGTGCAACAGGGTAAATGGATCATGCTTGTAATTATCTCAGAGGGGTAAAATTACTCTGCAATTCCATTACTTCAAAGAAGATCTCAAAGTCACTCATTTTTACATTCTATTGAACAGACATGCCAATTTGGCATCTCTGTGCTTCAGTAGGGACAGTCCTAAAGTTATTTCATCTGAAACCTGTAGTCAATCAAAATAAATAGCTGTATGGTTGTATTCTGATTAGTGGCATTAAAAAATGCACAAGGGCCTCGACTGCACTTCAATGTAAAAACTGAACTGCCAAGCCAAAGACCTTTTGCTTTGGCTAATGACAAAAGAAAAAGCTTTTAATGACTGGTAATAAAACCATTTTAGGACCATAAATTTACCTTTACAGCTTCTTTGTGGAAGACATTTCTGGTTGTTTTTTTACATTTCCCCAAAACATGAAACATCTTGAATTTGTTTTATTTTCTATTTGCATGGCTCCCTTTCACTAGAGCTGTATATTTGGGGTTCTCAGGATACTGTATTTTTTGCGCTGGGCAGAATTTTTATCTATGTACACATTTAGGATACTACTTGTATGTTCTAGAAAGCGTGGTAAGCCAGCTGGAGCAGGAAAAGTGGCTCTGACCATCCAGGACTGTTGGATACCTTATAGTCCTGCACACACTGGCTGCATGGACCTGTATCAGCTTGGTAGAGCGCTCACAGTAGGTTAAGTGCTTTATAAATGTGGGTGATACAGAACATGCATATGAAGTTCTTTCTGGAGTTCAGAAAGAAATACAGACATTGCAGCTTCACTTAGCTAACAGTTTTCTACTCTACCTTTTTATGAGGTACTATATTAGGTCATATGACTACCAAAAGGGTGGAAACATACTTTGAACTGATCAATCAATGTAATAATGAAAAGCATGAAAAATACAATAGAACATGAAGAACCAGTAAGTAGCAGTAAAATTATCAGGAAGGGTCTGAAGAGAAAACTGGATCAATCCAGGAACACTGTTTACAAAACTAGGTCCAGATCTCTTAGGTCAAATAGTTGCACCAGAGCTTACATACAACAGAAACTCCAGGAAAGGACAATGAGACAGACTAACAGTATCTGATATAGTTTAAAAATCTCTGGCTTCCTCATCCATGAGAAAATCCACCAGTAACTATGAGTAATTTTAGTAAGAATATTAAAATCTAATTTGATCATGATGTTGCACACACATGTCACAAATCAATCATTAATAGCAACGGCAACAGTATTAAAATTGCATTTACCTTTTTGGATTTAAAGCACCGGCAATCACACAGGTGTGTGAAAAGGGAATTAATCAATGCTAAGAAATATCTTCTTGGATTTTGAACTACAAAATAAAGGTGTGCGATACCATGAAATCCCAAAAGGACTTTGCAATTAGTACATGCTCTTTAGGTTGGACATTATAGTGCCACATTTGAATATTGTGAGGTGAGTGCAACATGGTGGGGTCTCAATGCACTCAGATAGTCACTGATGTTTATACATAGACTTCAGCTCAATAGATCATAAGAGTGTGGTGGGTTTTTTACTTGTCAGTAGATGAATGGAGTATTTTATCTAACTCCACAGGAATCAAATGAATTCTTCAACAGTATGAAGACAGACAAATGAATGTTAACTTGCAACTGAAGTCCAGGAAACAAAAAATGAGACAAGGCATAGGTCAGTGTCAGAATAAATGGTGCAATATCCTTTATTTAGACTCTTTACTGAAAAGACCCCCAGTCACAAACAATTTTGATAGATTAATAATATTTTATCTAATGCAGGTCAGCCACCTAGTTAGCTAATTTTATTTATCTATTTTTGCCACTAAGATAAAGTGTTTCCAACATCTAACATCTTTTAAGCAAAAGTCTATGCATGCCAACTGTAAGGCAATCTGGACAACTGAAAGCCCAAGTGATACAGGTAAAATTACTGTGGGACTGTATGGAATGAAAAACTTCCTGCACAAAGACTACTCATTCTAAAGACTAGAGACAGATGTAAATAATGTGACTACAATAAATAATATCAGTGTGATATCCAGTTATAGATAACAGGAGGGGTTTAAAAGTTTGAACAGTTACCACTTTGAACTAATGAAAATGCTTGGTGTGAAAACACTTGATGCTGCAAACACACAGGCAATTTTAAAGTTTGGAGAATAAAGAAAAAGTAGTAGTGAGGAGTAAGAGCAATACAGAATGGAATGAATATAGGAAGAGATGAGAGAAGTAAAGCAGGTAGCTGCAATATAAGTAGATGTTAGAGAACAGAGAAAAGCAAAGGAGAAAAAGTTATTAATATTTGAAAAGAGTAAGTCAAGTAAACTTCTTTTAAAAAGAGTAGAAATAATAACTTCCTTTAGATTAAATTGAGGAAAGACAGTTATCCATAGAGATAAAGCTAAAATTTAAAGAATGAAGTGAGAAATGTAGAAACAAATCACATTGCTCTGTTTTCAGTTGTGTCCCAGCACACAGACGCATTCAGGGATAGATTCCCATACTAATGGCTTGAGGGAAAGCAAGCTGTGGAAATAGTTCACATGAAGCAGTAGAAACTCGAGCGTTTCAATGTATGATTTCTTGCTTCAGAATACACACATGACAGGATGACACTTGACATGGCATTTAAACTACAGGAGAAAACCTGGCTGCATTCAGTCAATCTGTCCCATCAAGTCTACATCCTCCTTATTTAAACATCAACTGATACTCCCCCATGTGATTTTCTTTCTTCTGACTACTCATCAGAAGCGAGTCAAACACTTGTCAAGTCTGTGGCTTTTCACCAGCTCTGGAAGAGGCAGACAAGCCTCCTGTGAGCACTGGTATATCTGCTTCTCCAATTTAATGATCAGTGTGTCTAGATACTTATAGAAGGAAAGCCACTGGTGAGAAAACTACTCAGCCTTTCATTCCTTAACTCACACCCGCAAAATCCAGGGTATTCCATAATATTGGATAATTCCATAATTCCAAAATAAACAAGGAACAGGGATGGATCAAGGAAGGAGAGTATATTAACTCAAACTCTTTTGGAATTTTTACTATTTATGCTTAATCCTCATCTTCAATTCAGTATCATGCTAATATTGTAACTAAAGGATAATATATAAAAAACCACCACTGCTGTTTTTAAAAAGAATAGTCAAGAAAGCACTATGGACTTATAATAGTATTATCTCCCTCTTGCAAACTGTATTATTGGAGGAAGTGCACACCTGACAATTAAAACCATGAGAGCACAGGAGGGAGAGTTGGGCCCAATTGTTCAAGGCTTTCTGTGCCACAGCTTCTGTCTTCAGAATGGAACACTGAGATTGTCATGATTTACTCCTAAATGGCTTGTGGTTGGCATGATCAGACACAGAAAAAATATATAAATTAATGGCTAATATGTGCCTACAGAGAAGCAGTAAAGCATTAAAAACTAACTAAAACTTATAGGTCCTAACTCTTTGTAACATCTTCCCCCCAAAACTGATAACAATTGTCGGTTTATAATCTTCAAATTGATTTCTTGATTTGTTTCAATTCAATATGCCAAACTGACATATTGAAAAACTACAGTGACCTCAAAATTACCTGTAAGTGTTTATGTTTTTGTTTCAATTCCATAAACCATTAATCTACCTTAGTTATAGGATCTCCAGATTATCTGGAATTAAATTTAGGTTTTAAATGTCACATGGACTTGTGTCATACATTTTGTTATTTCACTCTTCAGCTTTATTTCCTGTACACTGTAACGGACACACTGTTAACTGCTGTGAGTATTGTTGGTTGTTTTTTTTTTTTTTTTTTTTTTTAAAAAAAAAAAAAAAAAAAGAGAGAGAGACTAGTACAATACTATATTGAAACCCAGAGCCAAAACCCTTGTATTTGAAAGCCAAAGTAAAAGGTGAAGTGCAAATCCTGAACATGTGCATTTTTCCTCTTCTTCCTGACAGTCAATAAGCACACTGCAAATATCTGTTTAAAGGTTAAAATGGTTTTAAAATATAACTACAGTAGCCTAAAATTGATGCTCAGAGTTATAACCGCATTTCAAAAAGCAGATCAAATCTGTGAGCATCCTCATTACACTGACTAGGCAGAGAAAGTCCCAACAGAGGCAAATTTTGTTGAGCTTTGAGAAAGTTTAGCTCAGATAAAATTTGAATGACGTGATGCCTTGTAAGATATTGTGCATAGAAATAAATTGTTCACAGTGATGCAGATACAGCCTACATATTCCTTTAAAATTTGACCCAGATACACTAAAAAGTTCTTAGGTACACAACTGCAGAGACTGATCATTTCAGTTCCATGGATTTCCTGTAAAGGCTCTCTGATTAACAGATCTGCCTAATTATCCAATGTCAAATATACTATGGGTCAATTACACAGTTGAAAAAAATTCCTAGGGTATAACCATATAGAATCATCTGTTCATTTATTCTAATGCACATTAGATCAGTAACATTTTGTTAACATTCTTAAAAATTATCTATGAAATTAGTATTACCACAGGATGTGAAAAAGATTTGAACAGATGGTTAACAATGAATTGCTGGTCACCAAATGCAAGAGCTCAACAGATGACAGATTGTATATGTCCTGACAATTTGGCAATATTACCTGGACTGGTGCTGAAACTGTTCATGGCTCAGGATTATTTATTTGTTCTCTTTTGCTTTCTGCTTTCTCTTTACCTGGAAGCTAACTGAAATTCTTGATGTAGACCAAGCACAAGCACAAGTAAAATAGATATACAGTATATCTTTGTCAACAGTACTCTACCATTTACAAGAAATTTAGTAAACTCAAAGTTCTTTTAAAGAAAATATACCATGAGTAAAAGGTTCATGGTCAAAGATACAGGTCTGACTTTAAGGGGTAGACAAGACAAGAGCCAGCAGTGAGCTAAGATACTGATTTCTGAAAACCAACAGTTTGCTCCTTTTTTTGTCTGATTATTATTTTTAATTTAGTTATTGATGTTAAAGAGCAGCAGGAAACATTATTTCAGCCTAATCTCCTAGAAATTATTTTTTTCTTGGACAGTTCTCAATTTGTTGTTCAACCTAGAAAAGTTTAGATTGCATTTCAGACACACTGGCACAAAACATGGCTTTTCCAGTTATATACTGTTTGAATTTTGTTAGTGAAAACCACCATATAATAATACAGTGATAATTACCATTTTCACAATTATCAATATAAAAGTATACCAGCCTGTCACTTTTAAGGGAGATCGGGTGAGATCCAGATTCAGTTTAAAACGGAGCAAAAGGACATTCTATTAATCCATCCAGTTTGTGACAGATTTACAAAGTAATCAGTTTGTCCATCACAGTATTGTATACTTAGCTGCATTTTCCCCAGTCTCATACTAGACACTTCATGGATTCTGTTATGAGTAAAGGTAAAAGAACAGAAAAATTAAAACTTAGCTGTTTGTTACTGATTCCGAACAATGCTCCCTATAAACAGCAAAATCTTAACCCTGTGCAAGAAAAAGTATTTTTCCAGTCCAGCTTTCTAGCAGCTCATCTCTGGAATTTTAATTCTATCTTAATGTTGACTGTCTCTGAATCTAAAAATAGCCCTTTTCATGTGCCATGTGAGACTCAGGTCTCAGATTTATTTGAGTTGATTAACAGATAATCAACGTTTGGCACAAATGCTTGATTAAAACTCACATCCAAAACTGGATGTGCAGACCTGAACATTCACTCCTGTCATTAGATTCTAGATGCAACAAACCAAATGCTGTGGTTTATAAATAGCGCAGATACATGCATTTGATGTTGTATCTGTAAAGTGAGTTCAACATTCAAATGAGAGAGGTTAGTGTAAAAACAGTTAATAGAAACCTGTGCATCAGAAACCGGGATACTATAGGAAAAAAACCCCACCAAGATAAATCTAAATAACTCATGTGTAACATACCTTATCTATTGCTAACCTTAAAGAGAGACAAATACTAACCAGTTCTTTTCTAAATCATTGAAGAAATTATCTTTGTTTCTGCCATGCATGCATGATTTCACACATTTTTCATTAAGTAGGGGAAAAAAGATAAAGCAAGACATGTGTTTTAATAAACTGAATTCTAAACCATTTATTGTTAGGATGTAATTTTAAAGTCTTAATTATTAACCTATGCAGGAAATTGAACAGCATATTTTTTTCCTTTAATATCTCACTGCATTTTCTTTGTTTCATGTTACCCCCATTATACAATATTACATAAAGTTGATTTCACCACCAAGTTCAACTCTTCAACTCCATACTTCAATCTTAAAGCAAACAAACAAACCAAAAAGCCCACAAGCTAACAACAAATAGTTACGCATTCTATTACCACACTTTATTGCAGATCTCATATTTGGATGACTGGACCTACTTTTTATTAATTATAAAATTATCAAGTTTGGCCTTTGGCCAAGGGGCTCTCATTTCTCTTTTCTCCAAAACCTAACCTAAATCAGAAAGAAATCAGGAAAACATCTTAAAGATAATAAAGCTTCACTTTCTGAGGCCATATTTAGAGTTCTTGAAACATTCTTGAAAACAGTTCAATAAGGGTTGCGTTTTTTGGGACCATCAACGTACATATTCATCAAGAGCTTCCTGCTAAACTACCTTAAAACACCAAAGCACATAGCCTGTCAGCAGGCTACCTTGCTCACTTCTTTCTAAATTTTATAACTTTCGAATTGAAAAGGGCACAACAAACACTGTGTTCCTGGAGACATCTTTTCCTTTCCTCCTTTTCCCTCCATGGGAAAGTGTTGACATCCTTCCCAAACCAGTAACTTCCTTCAAATGAAACAAACACTTTCAATTTCTTTGCATGTTTTCAGTTTTCAGTAACAATTTCCTTCAGCTTTGTCCAAACCCATATGAAAGATACACTGAGTTAAGCCTTAAGCTGCACTTTCTTGAATTATTTCTGGAATACATGTCATATTCAATCTCTCACATAAAAGACCCATGGAGAACTTCCTAACAGCAATCAATGATACTTTCCTTGACATGACTCAGCAGCCTCTGGGACTTATTTTTCTAGACTCAGAATAGTTTCTGCTTCAGCCTATAGCTCCAAAATAGTAACCTGCATTATTTCTTTAATAAATCACAAAAGATCAAACTCATATGAACTATATTAACACTTTACTCTGTCGTTTAATGAAATATATTTCATTTAGGAAATACAGACACTACAGGAGTAAATACACATCTTGAACATATTAGGAGTCAATGATGCATGAAGCGCTCAATTTGGCAAGTAGTTTGTTTAACAGCCAGTAATATGTTTCTACTATCAAATAACTGTTAAATGTCTATAATATTTGGAACATCATTTTTTTCCTCATGTGAATATTGAAAAGTTTTAATAAAAAAAAAAGCTTTCTCTGAAGGAATCTCTAGGGTCATAAGTAGATTATTTTTTTTTTTAATTTGCACTGAAATACATGTCATTCTGTAAGTCACTACTGAATGTATAAGATTAAGAAACAAAGGAAAATGCTATCTGTAACATCCAGAAATATCCAGAAATGTCCAGAAATTTTGCTGTGCAGAAAAAAGTAACTTTGCTATGTAAAGAATTAACCTCTGTGCATTCAAACTATGGGACTGTTAAATGTAATTTCTTTTATTTGATCAGGTCTCTTCTCTCTAGCTTTTATCTGTTCTCACAACAGAGGCACAAACACTTGCGCTTACTAAAGTATGACTTGCCTTCGTACACATTTTGCCACTCCAGTATACCATGCTGTCATTTTAAATCACATGTTTTTCTCCTTTCAGATTAAATCTCAAACTGCTATTAAAGCACAGTGGGGAAATAATCACAGGATATACTAAATATAAGACTAAATTTACCAAAGGATTTTGTCTAACTTTGCCTTTTACTTTAGAAAATATCCATTTAGTCACAGAAAATTCAAGGCAGTGAAATGTCTGCTTTTCTGCCTCCCAGTTTCTTACTTTCCTCTCTCCATCTGATCCTCTCTAAATACACAAAGTAATTCCAGGTTGAAATGAACAAATACTGAAGGAATTCGGAATTTCAGAATGGTGCTATTACTGCTACTGGGAACACAGCAACTTTTCTTGCAGCCTAGAATGGAAACACTTAAGGAAGAAGAAAAAATTCTACGCCTGTTTTGCTAGTTGCATAATTGCTAATTGCATACGGTAAGGCCAAAATACACATTTTATGTGAAGAAACTAAATCATGTATTATTTACAGCCAAAATTGTGCTGCAATTTAGAATTCTCTTTTGGAAGTATCTGATCTGCATGATATATGCAGCTGAAGAAACCTGCTAGAAATCCAGAGATGTCTTTTCACAGTTATGATGACCATGAAAATAAGAGACAGATTACAACCTGTTTTGCTGTACAAGCTTGCTGTATCCTCATAAAGCTGTATAAAAGAGAAAAATACTAATTATCAGTTACACAGCTGAAAAAATTGTGTGCACTTTAAAGTAGAAAACAGCCCAAAATGGGATAATAAGAACAAGAAATAAAACGGTTGTACCAAGAGAAGACAAAAGAAAATTAGCAATTAAAAATCAAATGTGATTGTTGGGTAACAGAGGAGGACTGAAATATGCAGTCCAGCAATTGCATTGCAATTTCTGTAATGGGTAATTACATGTTAGACTCTAACGTGGAGGAAATTCCTTTATAAAAAGCAAACCCTTTACCATGCATTATACATCACTTGCAAGACATACCAGGAAAAAAGTCTCCTTTTTCTTGCAAACCCTGAGCAATTGCTTCTATACAGATGTATCAGAAATAAAGTACTGCTGCACACAGTGGAGCCCTTATGAGGTTTTATTGCAAAAAATGAAAAATTACTATGAAAACTATGAAACCTTCACAAGTTTTATATAACAATCACGTGTTGAGATTTTAATTAAAATGTTGTCGTTTGGAGTGAAACCAGTAACTCCAAGTTATAACTAGGTTGTCCTTAATTTTTGGCAGCCTTTTCATATTTTCGGTATACATTCCTTCTTCCTGAAATAGAACTGCCAGCAACAGAGTATCAGTGGAGATCTTTTTGTTTTTCAGAAAGGCTGCTTAGAGGATATGAAATTCTAGGGGAAGTTGTGTTTTCATTTTTTTATTGATGGTGGCCCATCATTGCTTCTGGATATTTGCTGCCCCTAAGACCGCCCTATTCCACTGACACTCTCCCTAGGATCTCCAGTTATGCTGTCAATTTGCTTAATGAAAAGTCCTGCCTTTGAGCACCTTTAAGGAAAACGGCTAACTAGCTAAAGGACTGTAATCAGATAGAAACATAAAAAAGAAAGTAGTTTTCCAAAGAGTATGTTTATGTCTCTTACAAGTTTTAACCAGACCCTGTTACAGTGTGTAACAATTTGTTAGGAAAACACAACACAATTTGCCAACACAAATTCCTTAGGGGACAAACCAACCATTATTTACTCCTGTCATACACAAAATGCTTCCTATCAGAAATATTTGACTATTGCAGCTGGTTTCATCCCGTTGTCCCAGACTCCAAAAAGCCAGTATCAGAACTGCATGCATTTCTAGACTAGAAAAGTGTAGGCAGTTATAAATTCCTCTCAGGTTCTGCTTTGGACAATAGTTCTGAGCTGCTCCAGTGAAAATTAATTAATCCCAGTTATTAATACTGAGAACAAATAACACTACTGTTGCTGTTGTAAAATACTGTCCAAAAGCATAACCAAAGAACATCTAGACCAGAGATGGGAGTAAAAAATCCTTGCTAGGCAAATGTAGATGAACTGAATGTGGTGGTATCACACTGTTGTTGCTGGACGGTGGAGGGCATTTATGAGAAATGGAAAGGCAGAGGCCTCGTGGCATGGATTGACTCATCAGAATGTTTGGTCTGCACTTCTGGTCTGCCACATCAGCAGCCTTCTTTCCTGGTATCACCCCGACGGTTGCTTTGTAAAAATGGAGAAAACATTCCACACAAGACATTTTTAAGAGAACACTGTTACAAGTGGTTAAAACAATTCAGAACAGAAGAGGTTAAGAAATATCCTACGGTGAAGCTTCTGCTTAAAAAGGATGAGTCTGAGAGATTGCATATTTAAGGAAGGCACAGTCTGAATTCAGATGAAGCATCAGTAAAACAGGTACTATAACAATAAAGTGAATGAGTAGTAGCAAGCCGTAGCAAGCAGGATTATAACCCTATAACCCTAAGGATATAGTAGGAACTCTAGTATGAAATTATAAAACCTATACTGTCTGTAGCATGTTTCTTATGTCAGACAAATGAAAAGCAGCAAATGTAACACCAACACTTAAGATGAGCCTGGAAAATTAATAAGACTAGCATAGACTGCTTCTCTGAGCTCTGTACACCACTGTCAGAGAGACAGTCCCAGCTGAGATGGTCCTTTGAAGTGACCCAAATATCTATTGACTTTCAGTATTATAAATAGTCTGTGGAAAGGAAACCTGTTCTGCCTATGCGCTCCATTGCTGGTTTGTGTTCTACACACACTTGTTTCCAGATGATGATCTGTGGGCTATATTCCTGTCATTAAGCAATTATTGCCAAATTGTTGGCAGTTATTGTCCAATGCTATAGGCAAACACAAGGTGAAACAACCATAAAGGCCATTACCCTTCTAAGATGTCCAGTGATCATATTCATGTGACTGTGCTGCAAAAGTACAGCAGATAAAACCACACGAGTCATCTCCAAATAAAACTGATTAAATCCTGTGTTAGAGAGCAATTTGTGCTTGAACCATATCTGGTGTTGCAAAGGGCTGTAGCCATTGTGAGTTGGACTGGGCTGGCAAGAGGATATGAAAACTGGTGAGTCTGGTTACAGAAGTGTTGTTTAAACTGGGCAGCCAGTACAGACATGCTGTAAGGTACAAAACCCATCAAAATTTATACTACAGCAGACACAGAGCTAGGATCTCAAAGGAAAGCACAGGGCAAACATCAATACCCATAGATCTAAACACAACAGCTGTAAATTGCAGTAGAAAAAACACAAAAGAGGCTCAGAGGAGACTGGATTTTGCAAAGGCGTATCTCAACTCTAAGTTACTTAGTTACTCTAAGCAGTAAATAGACAAAGCCACTATACTAAATGTAACTACTCGGATGCAGAGAAAAGCATTCCCAAATGCACTATGGATGTGATTATCTATATTGTTAACGTTTGACACATCAAGCAGACAGCCATAGGCTAATGGATTAATACTGGACAGTGATTTAGCACGCTGTGTTCCCTAAATCCGTCTGCTTGTTACACTTTGGAAGGTCTCTAGCTGAACCTCAATTAAACCTTCAGCTATCTGAGGAACAAAAACTTCGAACTTGTTTACTTGTACCTTCCATTTACTGCTAAATAACCTTCCTTCTTCTCTGAAGTGACTGTCAGGACACAAATTCACTGCAGGGTTACTGCTGTCATTGTCCCACCACATACACTAGACAGGAGCCAGCTAAGAGGGTGTAGGCAATGAATTCCTTAGGGAAACATTGTGGAACTGCCTTGCCAAAAGCTGCTCTGCAAGCAGAAACATCTGCAATTCCACACCATTGATGAAGGCACGGCTAGGACTCCAGATGGTTTCTAAAGGATGCCCGGAATCTCTGAGGCTGTCTGGAGTGCACTAGGACCACATTGTGTGGCTCTTCCCTATTAATGTCATAGAAGATTCCAACACAATCTCCTGCTCTGTGTGAACATCTTTTAACATAAACCATTTAAAATAGCCCGTCTCTTTATGGTGAAGACTACAAGCAAGACTACTGACCAGAAGACAAGAAAATAATTTGGTTTACTTGGATATGCCGTTTTGCTTAACATCCCCATTGTGCAGATGTTTAAATACTGACAGTTTACCCAGTATGTGTGATGAGACGTGAGAACCCCTGTGCTGAGCTGTGTGAAAGCAGACTTGGAACAGAGACAAACACTCAAGCATCTTCACTGGAAGGCAGAGCAGATTCCTGGAAGCAAAAGCCAGGCTAGCACTTAGTGGTTATATTTATTTTGATGAGGCCTTCGGTAAAAGCAAGGCTTCAAGGAAGGCATAGCTGGAATCTTAATCAGAAAGGCACTCAACTGGGATCCTTAGGACAAGTCAGTTCTCAGGCTAAAGGACTGACACTTCTGGCCTGCTCACAAGCAAAGAATCTGGTCACAGTCTGATAAAAAAGAGAAATAGCTCATCATTACGCATGAACTTCCCACTCATGACCTCCTGATTTGATATGAGTTTGACTGCCTAAGAACACACTTAAGGCTCCTGGAAGGTTTACACATGAATGTAATATGTGTATATATGTAATATATCCAATATTCTCAAGACTGGTCGATTCCCAGACCTAAGGAAGGGACCTCATGCTTTCATGTTGTTGGTGCTACCTGACAGAGCATGAAGTTCACACGTACTGAAGTCCTCCAAAATGTAGGCAGGATTTCTGAAGGGAATGCCAGATTAAGTTTCTTACTCCAAAGAAAAAAGTGTAGGATTGGAAGTAAATGACTGAATTTGGAAAAAAAAAAATCCCAGCAGATCATTCCAAGTGCTGACATTCTCCCAGTGTATAAATTAAATAATAGACAAGAGGAGCAGTTATACACAGACTCCCAAAATTTTTGTGACACAATAAAACTGGAGTCACAATTACATGGTGCACCTAAAATATGCCACAGAGCATAACCTTAGAATACACTGCGGTCCATCCCCACAAAGCTAGTTAAGCCATTACAACCTTGACACCTGTAGATGTTTTAGGATCTTTCAGAATTTGAAAATTGTCCCAAGACAGATGGGATCCAGCTGTAGGCAAGTTCATGAAGCAATTTTACTAGTAATAGTAATGAAACGATCTTACTAGTAATGTACAAATAACAGAATACAGAGCTCCTGTTACCTTATTTGTGCCCTTCACCAGGAAACTGTTAATTGTTTCCGAGTCATACTATCACGACACTGGCAAAGGTGCTTGGAGACATGGAAGACTCAAATGATATGGCACTTCCTAAACTGAAGATATTTCCTAAATTTTATTGTATTACAATGTATAGTATGTGAGAAAATAATTTCATAAATTAAACCCAGTTATTTCCTCAAGCAATGGACTTGTAACTGTCAGTACCTTCATCTCAGACTTGAATTTCAAAACAAAAATATTGATCCTATTTAGGCCCAAGGTTGACCCTGTTTGGCACCCGAAAGTGTTGGCTGCAAATGTCCTTCCCCCTGAAGTGAGAGGGGATTTGGTTCCTGGGACTGGAATATTAAATACTTCCTGCCTGTGGAAGTATCCCTGGAGAGAGATAGGGTAAGTGATGGAGAAAAAGAAATAATAGTCACACCCAAGGGCACAGATGTTCATTTACCTACAGTCTGACATTATTACCCCACTTTGGTACAGAGATATGAAAGCCAGTTGCCAAAGGCTGAGATCATCAAATCTTTCTATTTCATGGATGCCTTCAATTTCCCAAAGAAATTATCTTTAATAGAAAAAGACAAATAACAATTGAAAAGAAAAAAACCCAACAAACAAACAAACAAAAAAAACCCCACCAAAAATCTGGCGTTGGGTTTGTTTACTGGACAGTATCAACACATCCCTTTTCTGCTGCTCTTGACAACAGTCAGTATCCGTACAGAGGTAGCAAAAGGGAAATGCAAAGAACTTCACTCCTGAATGCAATTGCAAATGCGTTTTCATCCTGAAATTCAAATGAAAATTACAGGTGGATGCAGAGTGGCACTGGAGTCTTCAGGGGTTCTCAGGATGCCATCAATTTGGGAGAAAAACCAAACCAAAAGAGAAAGACGTTTGACTCCTGAGTGTTGAGTAAAGTGGACAATAGTGGAAGGTAGGACAATAGTGGAAGCTAGGACCGAATGGACCTTTGGATTGTCAATGTTAAGTGATGTCTGAAGGCGCAATCTTTATGAATGCCTTTTCTCGATTAGAGGGGAACACTCTCATAGCTTCTCTTGAGTCAGGAAAATCCAAGTATTTCCATAGATGCTGAAAAAGTTTGTGGGTATAACAAGGATTTAACTCCTAACAGGTGACAGCATGAAGGAATACCAAAGCACACGCTTTTATTTCTGTGACACTATTACACACACTTTCCTAACCCTTAAAGCAAGATGTCACAGGGCTAGAAAAGAAATGTCTTTTTTCCATGATCTCAAGCTGAAACCAGGGCACATGAGCACAAGGACTCAACAACAGTGATCTGTCATTAAGGTTATAGCACTACAAAACACGGTTGCAGACCAGATTGCTTCACCACCTGTTGAATTTAGCCGTTCACCAGGATAACCACTCACAGCTATGTGTGCTGTTGAAAAATACCAAAGTCCAAACCAGGTCAGGCTGAACCTGTGGTTGACTCAGAGGGAGGTAATTATTTTCTTCACTGATTACTTCAGAAAAGACCTTACACTGACAAGCTATCCGATGAATGAGCGGGAATGTTTTTCCCCTTGTATCTGCCTGGCAAGGGCAGTGCTTGAGCTCTTGAATTACCTTCCCATTACAGCTCACTTCCAAGAAATAGACTGAGGTCAAGTCTAATCAGCTTCAACTAGATCCAAACAACCATGTACTTGGTTACTGAGACCATCATACTGAGACAATGGAAAACATTCAATACTATGACAACAAAAAGTTATAGATTCATTACTGTTCTCCAATTATAATAGAAAATGCTCCCCCTCCAAGAAAAAAAGAAAACTGTTTTAATTCAAGTACTGTTACCTATAGGACAAGGTGTTGAACACAGTGCTTGGAACTATACTTCTATACTTCCTGCCTCTATACATTCATAAAACACAGTAATGCCTAAAAATGTTAGTGACTATAGAAAATATACCAATATTGAATTTGTTACTTTACCACTGCAATAAATATTCACTGCAGAACTCCAGAAAAATAAAAATATGTGCATGAAAAGTTACATTTTATCATTTTTCCTGACTGCAAAAATATCTCTCTATAAATTAAGAGTAGTGATACACAGGTTTAAATCAGAAGGAAAATTCCCAGAGTAATAAATCTTTGAGAAGGAAAAAAAAAGATAAAAATGGGGATCTTCCGAAGAGGAAAAATTACATCTTTACACTCATCTATATTCATAAAGACAAATAACTACAGATATTTTTTTCCCAAAAGTTAGTTTGATTACCTAGTAACAAATGGAAATCTTCTGAAGCAGCACTCCTAATTCAACATGTTATTTCACTTTTTATGCTAGGCTGATTTAAGATGGAAAAAAACGACAGAAGGTGGTACACTTGTACTAATCCATATCAGACCTCACAGCCAAAAGTCACATCTTTAACATGGTTATTTCAAAGGAAAAAAATAAAGTTACTACAGATTTTTAATGAGCTCTTCCAGTGAAAAAAATGGAAATTCAACTTTTTCTTCAGTTCTGTGTAGAATCACTAATGTGAATATCTCTATTTTACATGAAAGTATAAGCTGAGTTAATTGTTGCTCAACATTAGTGGTAAATTGTGAAGCAGGGGCAAGGCAGGGATATTTCCTCTTATCTCTAATATGTCTGAGACCAATTTTGAATCCTGTGTCCAGTTTGAATATCAGTCCTCTAAGAAGATTATTAAAAACTGAAAAAGGTTCAGAAAAGAACCACAAAACTCATTTTGAATCTGGAAATGGTACAAGTGCTAAAGTAGTTTTACTAACTTTGTTTCTATGAGAAAAAGATGAAGAACCGACACACAGATTACAAATTAATCTACAAAGATTAACTGTATCTGATGGTACACAGCATTTTAAACCTAGAATAGGTAAAGGTGTTACATAGGTAGTTCTTGACCTAAACACCAACAAAAGCCAAAAGCAGAAGCACATTTCTAGTACTGACAGTAGTTAAATGCTGGGCCAGCTTGTCAAAGGATGTCGCGATTAATCTTTAACTTTGGTTTTGACAGTGAAATTACTTTTTGAATGGGAATGGTTTAGGTCTATTAATTATTGGCTAGGTAAAAAAAATCTAACATTCAGAAATCAATTGCTTCTTAAAATAGTCCTGTAAGAGAATATTAAGGAAGCAAAAAGAAAAAAAAAAAAAGGTAGTAACATTTAAAGTATGACCTTTAGCAGACTATTATGATTTTTGCAATGAGAATTCCAAGGTGATGTCTTCTCACTGAACGGCTCAGCATCTGAGCCGATTGAGAATTTCTTCCTGTCTTAATGACATTTTTACTATTGCTGAACTATTACAGCAATTTCGATTCTGGACAAATGAACTACATTTCATTATATTTCAGTTGTCAACTTGCTAAACTGTTTCAGCACCATATTCTGCCTTCAGCAGAATATATACACCTTTTTACTTCTGAAAGCAATTACTCATGTTCTGGTAACCTGATTCATCTCAGATTACTTATCCAGCCTTAAAATTGGCCAGAATGTGAACTCTGAGCTTTGTGACAATAAGTAAGAGGGAAATAGCTCTAACTTGTCTTCAAATCCCAAATGGTTTTCAAGCATGGCATTTACATTGTGACACTTGTGTAAGAGCAGGACTTTCCTTTGTAAAATAAGTCTTAGAAGTCTTAAATTCAAAGTTAATTAAGACAATCTAGATTGATGTTGTATAAAATATACATAATGAACATATTAAAGTATTTTTTGTTCAATTATCTTAATTTAGAAAACTCCAACTGTGTAAAATTGCTTTTACCACCAGCTGCAAGCTACAAGTGAAGCAAGGCAGACCTCCAGTGCACCTCCTGTCCTTGGGATCTTGCAGTGGCAAGCAGTTTTTGAGGTTACAGGTACTTCTCTCTCTTGCAAACATAAATTTAAATCTCAGACTTCAAAGGAGGTAACTCAGATGGCATGTTAATATAATTTCAATATTTAAATTGTATATCCTAAGGATAAATTGAACTTGACTCAGTGTCAAAAAAAGTTCTTTCTAATGAAAAAAGAAAATAGTTAAGGACTTTACTCAGATTTTTTTTATAAATGGACATACTACATGCTCCTATAGTGACAGAACATGGTCTCATCTTCCTAGGGAACAGACATATTGCACATGACCATTATGGATTATCTGTACAAATTCAGGTTTTCCAGAAATATCAGGTTCACTAGACACAACATACTACAAGATAAATCTCTGTCTGATTTTTAGGTGCAACAGATAAGCATGGGCTGCCACCATTAGAGAAGGTTACACAGGCTGTGTCTTGTTTCTGTTGTTCACGAAAGCTCCTCAGACACAGGCAAGAGCTGGCTGTATATAGATGAGGTTTTTGACCAGCAGCAATTGCATTTCCAGCTGACAACTCCATCACTTGCCAGACGCAGCTAGAAAAAATGTTGATTGAGTATGAGCTTCTGCTACCAAATGAACAGACCACCTTTAGACAGCTTGTTTGCTGTATTTGAAATCCTTGACTGGGTATTTCCCAAGAAAATGATAAGCAACAAGTAACATGTGAGCTGCAAGATGACTGATCTGAAAAGGCTTTTTGAAAGGCAGGGTGAGAGGGGAGAACAGTTCATTTCTGGGCCTCACTGACATGAAATGTTATCTAACCTTATCAGAGTCCTACAGAAAGTTTTGGATAAAATTACTCCAATACTCCTAATGCATATGGCAGATATACACACATACTTGTACAATAATTTATCTGAACTATAAGAGAGGGCATGAGGTTTTCTACATGGAGGTAACAGTAGCAATTAACCTTGAAATGTATTACACTGGCTTTGAAATATTTGTAAACTATATATGTGTTTTAATATGCGTCCTCATAATGCATTAGTGGACTCAAACTGTTTTTCAAGAAAATGCTAATCTTGGTCACAGCAGGGTTTTGACAATACTGTAATGTAGGCACAACATTAACCTATGAGTTGAAGTATTCACCAGTATAGGTACTGCTTACAACTACTTATGTAAATCGGATAGTTCAGGTAGAAAAACGACATTCTTGAGGACTCTGATAGAGGTCTCTTACCAGTTACTCATCTGTGCTCAGGCAGAAAGACAGCAAGTATGGATAATGTGAGGGGGTCCAAAAGGCATCTCTTTTTATAAATGTCCCAGCGAATATTCATGTAACTGTGAGGTGCGACGCAACTGATATAACACACATAACTTTTTCTTCACCTTGAAAGAAATGTATCTTACAGTTTGGACTGTGAGTCATTAGGACTTTCTTCAGCACTTTTTTCTCTCCCCTCTCATCACATGCATGCAGAAAAACAAATGTTTATATTTGGTCAATCCCATCAATGATCTCAACACAAGATTATGTAATTTCATAGCTGTCTATGTAATGGCATGATTGCCTTTGCAACAGCAACCCATCACTGAACACAAAAGTTGTCAGTCTGATGGAAAGGGGCAGAAGGGAGACCAAAAACACCAGTGTCACATGGCTTTCATGTAACTCAATCCTGCTCCCATCCAACAGGGATATTTAAATAAAGCTATTTATCCAAAACATAATTTGAAAATTAAGTTTGTCATAAAAGGCAAAACCAAGTAAGATTTACTCAAAGTATAGACAAAGAAAAGAGACATCAGGTCTGTGCTGACACCTCCCTATCAAACCTTCCTGATGCAGGGGCAGACCCTGGAGTACGAGAGTCCGTTCTGATGTATTGTTGAGTGGTATGCATTACCCTAACACAGATGTCCAGTGAAGATACCTTCCTTCATGTCCTAAACAGTTCACTGCTCTAAAAAACCTTTTCTCTGTTCTGCTTCAGGCGTACAGGTTTATTTTGTTGGACTTTTCTGTATTAGAATTTGCTGTTAGTAGAGTGTTAAACTTACAACCATACTTCTCTGTAAAAGTATACAATATTTAATTAATTATATAGAATATATTACATAAAATACACAATAACTTTGATTTAACTACTGGAAAGTAAATATCTGATTAATAAATGAGTATTCACCTGATTTAATCTCTTTCTCTTTCATCATCCACATTATCAACAAAGATAAGACATCTGTTGCAGCCTGCTTTGGATGATCCAAGTTTTATCTGTCTGAAGGAGAATCATTTTTGGACTATTGATCCAAAGAAAGTAAATGTGCCTCGAGAAGCATAGATATTAATGCTTCTGTAGTGTTATCAGAAAGTGACAGTAAGGGCTATCAGAAATAGATTGCACAACTTCAATCAGAAATCACTTCGAGAGATACCACTGGGGAAAATGACTGCAGAAAGCAAAAATAGAGATGTCGTATCAGATTAAATCATCTGCTTCATTAGATTTCAGCAGCATTCAGTCTGGCTGGACTGTATTTTCTACCAGGTGCTGAACAATTCATCAATAGGTACCAGAGAAATAGGCCAGATGATAAATAAAGGAAGAACTCACCTAGAAAAAAAACCACAATAGCTAAACCACAAGATCTTCTTTTTAACCTTCAGAAGATATACAATCATTTGTAATTTCATATGAAGAAATTTGGGTAAAGACTTCATGAAGGGGCCATAGGGCAATGTGAAAATACAAACTATAATACTAAATAATAATGCTGTATAGCACACTTTCAGTGATGCTGCTTAATCTTTCACCTTTGATATAAGAAGACATAGGACCAAAACAGTTCAGTAAATTTAACTGACCTAATCAGGCAACTGAAAAAACACAGGAAAGTTAATTAATCTTCTTACTCCATGAGTGAGAGCATGAGAAGGTAAAATAACTGGAAATAAGCCATTTTAAATTTGGTTATTGTGATGTTGATCCACATGGGTCTATCTGAATCGAATCATGGAATCTTACAGTGAAGTGCAGAAGACAGTACATTGGTCAGAGATTAGCCAAAGTAACTAGCAGGCTGAGTTAATCATAATGCAAAGATCATAATCATAATGCAAAGACGTACCAAAGCCTAGTAAGGGTTTTCACAGGGATCCCATCAAACTACAGAATACAATTATATATGTAATCTGAGATATTAGGGAGACCAGCTTGAAACCACATGAAATAAAGTTCCTAAAATTTGGAGTTACCATTTTCTATTAAAAGAGACATTGAGCTAAATATAAGTTAAATATCCTTAAATTAGAAAGCCACGAGATCTAAAGTGAACTGGAAGTTAATATAAGGGCCAAAGCTGAGCATCTCTTTACATTGCATGTGATCAAAATGAACGCAGCTCAAATTCCAAGTGTGTGTATCTAATATATCTAAATCCATATATCCTTGGTTTGTCAAAAAGCCTGACTTTCTGGAGCTGAGGAATATTTTGAGTGAGGGTGACTGATGGGAAAGTAAGACAGAAAAATATAATAAAAATTAGGAATTCCATAGGAAGATGCATTAAATAGCCAAAATATTGCAATCCTGCAATAAAGAGAGCAGATCTGGTTAAAAAACTCATTTTCCTTCTGTGGTATAGTAGCTACATTAGTTACAAATGTGAAAGTAGTAGTGAATGCATGCAAAAAAGGGAAATAACAATCTGAACAAACTATGATGTATAGCAAACTTACAGAGGAAACTAAAGGAAAAGGAGAAAATCCATTGGTGAATACACTTGTAGAGTTTATATTTGGGTTGATTACTTCTAGAATGCATTAGGAACAAGAGGAAGCATATTAACAAGGATAGAATCACAGAGATAATACTAGTGCAGCTGACCTCCCTGATTCCTGAGACATATACCAAATGACTGACACAGACCTGATGGCCAGAAAACGTATACTGCCTACTTAAAAGGGAGGGTAAATCTGGGAGTGATGCCAAGAAAAAAACATGACTCACTAGGTGATGATAAGGGGAAAGACCTAGAATCGGGCACTGTTTTTTAACAATAGCAAAAAGGAAGACATTCTGAAATGAAATGATTACTCCTTCTTCCCTTGCCATCTTTAGAACACGTCAAGGTTTTGGATTCATCCCACCTAGTTTTAGAAAGCCTATAATTCTCACAATTTGAGAGTATTGCTAACCTTAATGGATAGATCCCAAATAAAACGATCACTTGTGTTCCTCTTTTCATCAAATGCATCTCATGGTTTAGTCAAAACATGCTATGGTGTTCATCAAAAAAAGCCAACAGATATGAAAGTTATTGCCCTGTGGCATACAGGACTTTACAGCATATGATCTGACAACTCCTTTTTACTTCATATATCAACCTGTGAAATATACTGATTTCTAGCTTCATTTACCTGAAATATTTGCATACATCAGGCGATATGTCTATTTACTGTTGCAAAGAATTTTGAATTCTACAGAAAAAAGAAGCGCAGAAAGTATTATTAGCACAAATACCTTTCTTAACAAAATGGGTACCCCTGATTTCACTACTCGGGTTATTTTCTTCTGCCTATTAACTTTGGTATGCCATTTTCCCCCCATCATTGACAAAACTGTGTTCTTAGAAAATGTTTACTTTTTTACTCAGTAGACCATGAAACTAATTAGCTCTAAAGGACTTGCTTTAAAAATCCATAACATCATTGAAGTTTTATTGGGTTTTGATAATTAAAAAAGACAGAGTTATTTTTTGCTATTTCAGCCTTAAATACTGAAAACTAGTAAATATTCTCAAAACTTGGAAGAAATTGTGCGTATTATGATTTATATCACTCACATTTACTGATAGTTAAGGTCATGAAAAAGTGGGGGCAGAAAGAGTCAATAAATAATAAAAGCAGAGGGTGTTTATAGATTTTCATTAAAAGGGAATTCAGCCCTTGTAGAAAATATGTAAAAGTAAAGGTATCACAGTGATAGGCAAACACTGTGCAATATATAATTTTCCTTTGCTTATGGTGGCTCTTTGACAGTAGGAATGCAGCATTTACTTATTCAAAGTAAATAAATAAAACAGATACTTTGACAATACAAATTTTAAATTAAGTAGTCAGTATGAAGTAGGGGAAGTAAATATCAGAAGTTGTCTCCTTGGAGGAGAGAAAATAGACCAGAATCCCATCTCGCTCTCATATCCAGGTTTTTCTCAAAGGAGCAAAGCTGAGCAATAAGATTCTGGCATTCTTCTATTTCATAGTAGATAAGCCAATTTCCATTTATTCAAAGTCCCATTTTATATGAGATCCCTAATAACCAAACTTCAACAGGAGTGAGACCCTTGTGTTCATGAACTGTATCACAAGTATTCACCACAGGGGAAAGTTGAGAGTTCTCTGATCTCTGCTTATTCAGGTATTTTTGTTCTTTTTTTAAAAAAAAAGTTTAATTATAAACCAGTACATTTGCAAGAGGTATTTTATTGATAACTCAGAGCGTAGGGCTCTTTATCCATTTCTTTCTTCCACATCTCTTCATTTGCAGTTACAGTATTTACCTACTTCGATCTCTGTGGATGTGAAGCACTAGACAAACACACTATCACCAGAAGGGACAATTATTCTTGAGAAAAGCAGCTCTTCAGCAGACACTGACCTGGGAACACTAGAAGGTTTTTCAGCAACAATGGACCAGCCTTCAGATGATGATTCAGAGACGTCAGGCTGCTTAAAGCAGGCAACCAAGGGCTGAAGGTACCTGTTACAAATTCCCTTGGCTAGCAAGTTTCTTTTCTTCCCTGTCTATTTCTGTTTTTCACAACTGTACCCAGAAGTTGAGGCTTGTAGTATATAAAAAAAACAAACAAACAAACAAACAAAAAAACCCAAACCACAAACCTAGAAGGGGAAGAGCCTTCCTCTTACTCATTCTGCCCAGTAGTGGCCTGCTGACCAGCCATGCAGGATGCACAGCTTGGTCTGGTGCTTGCATGTGTTAGCTCCAAATCAACTACAAACATGCCACTGGCTATAAATGACCTGCTAGTGCTGTTTGAGCAGGCACAGTTAATCAAGGAAAACTCCACAGGAGTTCTGTGTAAAAGTTTTCTACCTACTGCTTACTCACTCACATGTGAGTAGTTGTTTCAACAGCTCTTTTAATTCAATTTATCTTGTTATATATGAAGATTTAATTGAACAAATTACTTCTAAGGAATGCCTGAAATTGCTCATATTAAAATTTCTATCATCTCTTTTTCTTTTGCACACTGTCAACTCAGGCTAATAATTTCACATCTCGGTCCATGATTGCTTTTGTACTTCATAAATCTGTGCGTAAATCTCTTTGACATCAAGACTGATCTTAAGAAAAGAAAAACGGCAGAAAAGCCACTGTGTTTATTACAAGCTGTTTCTGGTATGAAGTGCTAGTCATGATCAATCCTCTGAAATGAATATTCCTCCGTTTCCATCCAAGAACAACACTGTGAAGAGGAACATCCCTGTGGAAATGCTGAAATTCCCAGAAGACCATAGCTCAGATGACAAAACAGCTTCGTTTTTTTGAATTTCAGAGCAACCACAAGTAACTTCCATCACGTTTGCAGTCATACCCAGCCCTTGTCAAAGAGTTATAAATATCACAAACAACTCCCTGTGTGTCCATGGTTTTGCTCTGTTTTGCAGCTGATGAATGGAAATTTGTCAATAGCCAACACTACTGAAATGGGACTAGAAGCTGCTTTGACACTTCACAGGAATCAAGTGTTACACTATTTTAACTCAATAATTACAATTTTAGCTGTACAGTTCTACTACTGCCACTCTCAGAGCTTCTAAACAAGGAGATTAGATAGCAATAATACAGAAACATGGAATCCACATTTCACAGTAACATCCATGATTACTTCTGCTCCATTTTTTTTCCTGTTAGAGGTACTAACTGCTACAAGAGATTTCCTAACAAGCAGGCTATTCTCATGTAAGTATTTTTGATCATTCATATCCTTCGTGTTTCTTCTCTGAACCTTTTCCCTAATGGTATAGGTTTCAATGCTTCCATTGATGAAGACAAGTTTATTTTACTGATTGTTTAAGTAATAAGTGATTCTTCTTTTGAAAATCAATCCAGATTTCCCAAGAAACATTAGGACAAAACCATTTTAAGTTAGAAAAGGGCTGACCTCATCATGCTTCAACCACTCAGTCTACAACAACTTACCCAGAATAACTGACATACAAGGAAGACATTCACACACAAAACCTCTTCCACATCTTGATTGAGTTAATATTATCCTTACATATGATGATCACCACCCCTTCAGAAAAGTACTAAAGTACACTGAAATCATCTAAACTGATATCCTGAATATTTCACGGTCTTACGATGCTAACATACTGTATATACAACTTGCTCAGTTCCTGTATCTCACTTTAATTGTGAATGACTTCTGGAAAAAACTTGCCATACAAGAAGAAGTAAGATTTATATCTAGGTATATCTAGGAACAAACTTTCAAATTAGGTATCAAAAATCATTACTCCTTACACCTAATACTTCAATGGTTTAAAAAATCAGTAAAGTTTATTAAGGACGATATAACCTGATTTATGAAGAGTTTTTGTGCAATCCACAACCCATGAGATTGACTAAACCTATCTTGGTACTTATCACTTTATGAGCTGTCATACAATATTAAAAACATCTATTTGAAAATACTTTTATAACAACAGTAAAACCACTCAGCAGTTAAAGGCAACTAGGGAAAACCACAGAAAGCATACCCTGTTCTAAGGGAGGGCAATATATCATAAAATAACATTTAACCTAGAGATAAAGTCTCTGCAGCCCACAACCTACAAAAGTGTATAGTCTATTCTGGTACTTATCACTTCAAGAGCTGTCATACAATATTAAAAACATCTGTTTGAAAATACTTCTCCTACAACAACAACAGAATCACTCAGCAGTTGAAGGCAACTGGGCAAAACCACAGAAAGCATACTTATCTGAGTGCAATACATCAGAAAATAAGTATAAACAAGTATATACAATATTTATTCCAAACATTTTATTATTTGCATAAATAATTAAAAGAAATGCATACTATTACTACTATACACGTAATTTCTATTGAAGTCTGAAGAAAGCAGAGTATTATTTACACTTACGATAGTTATTATGACACTGAAAAGAGCAAAATTACATTCTGCTTTTGATTTACATAAATCGCACCCGATTCTTCCAAATTAACACGCATATGGTTCACAAAGTTCAGAAGCATGAAAACCCAGTGTAGGAAGGAAGACAAGTTAGCTTCAAGCTTTTGTTACCATGATAGGGACTAATTTTGAAACCTAGATCTCCGTCAAAGCTTCAGTATGATTTAGAGTTCAGATTTAGCATCCCATGTTGGGTGCACTGTATTACAGATTATTATTGCCTCTGTGAATGATTTCCACATAAACGCAGGATGTGTTTTATATGCCATTAACTATTCATTTGTATGAAACACGCAAAAAAGATTTCACGGGGACCTATTAACTTTTGAGAAAAAAACCCAGAAGGGATATAACCTATTCAAAACCAGACAACTGCAAATGCCCTTATAACAAAAAAACATTTCCAGAAAACTGTGACCAACTTCCTCACTGATCCCTAGAAAAGTGTGAGTGCACTTCTAAAATCCCTTTTTTCTTAATATTCTACTTAAAAACATCTCTAACATTTGCACAATTTTATGAGGCATGTACTTCTAACTCATGGGTGGAAATGAATAGCCTTGATACTTACTAAAATCATAACATTTTTTTCAAGTCTCTAGTAAAAGTGTATAAATCTGCTTTTTTTCAACTGTAATCAGAATAAATTCTGATCTTTCATTCTCAAATCTAAGAAAAAAATGGGGAATGAACCTGCACTGTTTCTGAACTACCAGAGGATAAATTCCTAAGTCTGTGCAGTTTAGCTAAGTCCCATTTTCATACATCACTGTTCATATCTATTATTTGATTCCCATGTAACATGCCTTTTACCTCAATCCCAGCAGATGAACACCACAGAGGAATGGGGCATATATGTCTTGCTGTGGTTTCACCTAGCTGGCACACTGGAAACCTATCCTGCATTAAGTAAGGAGAAACTTCAGGCTCCATGCACATGCAGACGGGCAGTTTTTTGGCCAGTGAGGCAGACAAAACAGTTAACTGCACAAGAAACTTTTTTGTTACAGAAATGTTACAACAACTTACAGGCAGCTTCACTGTTTCTAATTGTCTTTCCATTATCAGCTTCCCCAGCCATAAAACCTGCTACAGACAACAATGGAGTGCTAAATTCTGCCAGGAGACCTGACCAGATGTGGCAATCAGACTCGACAAAACACCCACAAACCTGCTGACCAACCTAAAAAGTAAATATGGCTTTTTTTTTTTTTTCCAAATCACTGCAGCCTCTAATGCTGGAGATAACTTTGATCATAATACTTCTCAAGCTGATGGACATTTCTATTTACAACTGAACACACACACACACACAAAAAAAAAAAAAAAAAAAAAAAAAAAAAAAGCAAGCAGAAGTTCACACATTTAAAAGGATGAAGGGAATCTCTGTGTTGACATTGAAACTCAATATAATGCACTCTACGGGATACACAAATGCTTTATATAAATGCACTTGATAACATATTTTTGTGAGTCCCGGCAGGGTTTTCAGATTCTTTAATCAATACCTGGAAGTCCACACAAGACAGCAACACAGATGGAGAAACAGTTAAGTGAACTTCCTTATCTAAAATCACTTGAAGAGAAGACTGCATTTCTTGAAAGGGTTACATAAACAGGATTACTTTAGACTTTTTCACAGGAGCAGATTTTGCTTATATCCTTACTCATTAACACATGAAACCACAATCTCTCATCAACAAAGTTCCCCTTTTCATAGGCATAAGTATATACACTGTACCCAAATGCTAGCTTAGAGGAAGATCTGAGAATTCAGTATTTCTTCAATATTTGAGAAACAGATCATTTCAGTCTGGAACCTAATGAAACACTGGGATGCAATGAATATCCTATCAACTACGCTGCAATCTGTGTTTTTTTAGACTAAATCCTCTTACGGTAAAAATAACAGCACTTTCAGAAATAAGGTAAAAACAATGAATATCCCACTAGCTTTCACACATAAAAAGCACATTTAAAATAATCTTCTAATTTTCCATTCTTACTGCTTTAGACAGAAACAGTATTGCTAAGAAAGGAGGTGATCTGCCTAAGAAAAAGCATCAAGCAATAAAACTTGCACTCGATTGCCCTAAGTGAATCTTGAAGTTGCTTATTTTGAATCTAAGTATCATAGTTCTTATTCCTAAAACACATTTTAAAATGCTAAAAGTAACTTAAATATTCAACAGGTTTTTTAATACTGTAAAATGTATATCTTGGTATTACAACAATCCCAGTACAGATTACGTTAACAGGAACAGATGAGGCAATCATTTTGAATAGATTACGAGGCAGTTTTAAGGCAGTGTAGCTGTACTTGCATGTCAGCCTCCTCACACCTGCTCTGACCCCTACTACTTCACATTCGCAGATTTAAAACAGGAAGAGGAGATTCCGATTTTAAGGCATTTCTAAGTTGACACTTGCAGCATTCAGGACAGCGGTTCATTTTTTCTGCAAAAGCACGTCCCCGCGACTGGAGGGTCACTGCCCCAGAGCTGGGGCGGCGCAGGTGGCTCTCCAGGTGGCTGCCCCTTGCAAGGAGCCACCCAGGACGCAACAACGACAAGGCACTGAAAAGCGCTCCCTTACCTTCGAAACCTGCTTCAATCAGCCCAAACTGTTCCAACACTTTAACAAAAAGCACGATCACGATCAGAACTGCTATCATTTCGAGCCCTTCCAAGTTCATGGCGAGTTAGGTCATGGTCTGACGGCCGCCAGCGGAAAGAGCGCTCTTCTGGCTGGCTGCCCTCGCCCAGCCATGGAGCCGGGCGCCGAGGGCTCCCGCCAGCGAAGGGGGCGAGCGGGAGGGGACGGCGGGGGCGCACCCTGCCCGCCCGAGCGGGGCCAGGGGGGGCCGGGGGAGCGGATCCGGCCCGCCCGCGTTACCGGCCGCGGCCGTGCGGGAAGCGAGGGGCCGCCCGCCGCCCCCCGCCCCGGCCCCGGGGAAGCGCCGTGCGGCAGCGCGGGCGGCCAGCGGCGGGGCCGGGGCCCGTTGCCTGGGAAACGCGGGGCCGGGACGCTCACCGGGCACCGGGGGGCCGGCAGCCGCCTGAGCGACGGTGCCCGGGGGCGGCTGGAGCCGGGCTCGGGGTGCCGCCGGGAAGGCGCATCCGCAGCCGGCCACCGCCGCGGCGGCGCTGGGGCTGGGGCTGGGGCCGGGCAGGGTGTGACCTGGCAACTTCTCCGCTACTTTCTGCGGTGAGGAAGCTGCCTCAGCCCTGTGCGATGGGGCCGCTGCGTGCCGCAGGTAAAGCCACAGCGCGGTGTACCCGGCAGCGCGGTCAGCATCCCTCCATGTGATTAAAACAGGAGCCAAAGTGCGTCGTCTCGAATTCTCGAAGGCTTATTGTGTGGGCTCATTGGGAAAACAGCAAAGAGCTGATCGAGGAGGAGGAGGAAAAGCAAGCTCATTATTTTTAGGGTGTCTCACTTCAGTAACATTTCCTAAACAAACTATTTTCCATGGAAAATACTAGTGGTGAAACACTCGAATGCTAACCACAGGACCAAACTGCTGTCTTACAACTGGAGTAGCCTCCGCCTTGCCTGCAACAGTTTGCAGTGCTGGCATTGTCACATGCAGTGCACAACGCTACTCATGGTCAAGGATTTGCTCTTTAAATCCCTTAATAATGTAGCATCTCAGAAAGAATTTACATTAGAAAAACAGCGCCTCTATTGCAGCAAAAATGAGCTGGGAAACAACTGCAAAAAATTTAATCCTGTCTGGTAGACTACTGTCCCCCACACAGTTGAAATCAATTACTGCCAAGGGCTTAATTTTCTTTCTCTTCTTAGGTAAGACTAAAAAAATATCATTGTGTTATGTGAGACCAGCAGCAACTTCTAAGTCCCCCGGGTATACTTGCATTATGATGGGTGTTATTACTGAAAACAGTGGAATGAAGCGGGAGTAAGGGGCCTAACATGAAATATAGGCACCTGCTTTTTCTACAGCGGAGAGATAAATGCATGCAGCAGAATGTTCACGTGTCACTGTTTTGTGCTTTTCTGCTTGGGATTGGACTCCCTGAAGCTGCTCAGGCTTCTTCTCCCAGAATACCTAAGGTTTAACACTCCATCCTAAAAATTGTATTCATTTCATTTCTGCACGCCGATCTTCCTTGGGTTTCTTTGCCTGCATTTGCCGCAAACTTTCTCCTTACAGTCTCTTTTTTCATGTAATCTTTCTTCCAAGCAAGGCTAAGTATCTTTCCCCTCTAAGCCATCTTATCCATGGCTTTAAGGACAGCAGGCCCAGCTCTCCCTCCATGTGGGACTAAAATGGGCTAATTTATCAGCAGCAGCTACATAACATCTGCAACCTGTATGCCTTTTACCCATCAGGTTGATACAGGTTGTGCTTCGATACATGCAACATTGCCACCTGAACTGACATATTAATTGTCATTCATAGCTTTCATTAATATTGGTATGCTGAAAATGTTAAAATGTAACATTTTCTTTAAATGTTCTTTAAAGGACCCAATATTTACTACTTTTGTGACAGTCGCACTTAGAGCAGACAGCAGAGAACTGGAAAGCAGAGCTTGAGGTGGTGGGTCTGCAAAGGTGCAGCTGCCATTGTCCCACAAATCTGGACCCCACAGCTGGCAGCGACTAGGCAAGTATGCACACAGACATCTGCTGTCTGGGATCTGCCTCTTCAAGTACCAGCAAAGTTCATAGTTTTTGCCAGAGGTGTAGGTCTGCTGCACCTATGGCTAATTCTGGACCCTCCTCCAAGGCAGAGCAGAGAAATACAGAAGAAAGGAGGGAATTAGTATTACACCAGTTTTACAGGTGGATGCCAAAGCACAGGAAGAGTAATAATCTCCAAGGAAAGCTAAATCTTTGCAAGAAAGCTGTGACTAAACTCCCACTTCTCAAGTGCTGTGAATCAGCCCTAAGAACTGCCTTATTTTTTTCTGCTTATGATATACGTACAGGTAATCTAATATGCATTAAATACACATTCTGTCATTAGGCCATTGCTTTTTAGCAAAACTTTACAACAGATATTTCTCCTGTAGGAATGCAAAATAGCACAAAGCTATCTCTGGTCCTTGTGTTCCTACCTGCTTAAAAATGAAGTTGACTCTACTGACAGGTAGGGTTACAAACTGCACAACAGAACTATTTCTATCTCCAAGGGCCTTGCCAAAACCGCTGAAGTAGCCTGCCAGTTTCTTCTTTGCCTTCCATTAGAAAAAAAGAAAGTGATCTTACCCATAGTTTTATCAAAACATGACAGGAATAATGTAGCTAACATAGTTCAAATATCGAAACCTTATTTTCTCTCTTGTCTAACTACCCAAGCCTTAATATAGTGTGGAAGTAAACTTGGAAAACTTCTACAAGTAGGGATGCAGAAAATAGGAATGGGAGGAAGGATATTAATGCGTAAATTACCATGTCATATATGTATTTTCTACAAAACAGCACACACCTGTGGATTTTTTATATGTAACTGCAGATAAAAGGCTTCCGCCTAGAAAGTGTTACAGAAATTGTCTCCTTTTCATCAAAGCATTTTGCAGGTTCTTAATTTTTTTCACGAAGTTAAATATATTAAACTGAAGTCACTGGTTATATTTTGAGCTAGGGACATACCTAAATGGTCACTTATCCTGCGATGGAGTTATAAACCACAATACTCTGTTTACATTACTATGACTAAGATACTTGATACCATCAATCTTACTGCTATTTCTTAATGCTATATATCATGAAATGTTAATGTTAAAAAAAGACCCAACCAATTTAGACTGAAAAGTGATGAGTAGGTCTACAGATGGAGTTCTAGCAACCATTATATTTCTTCCTTATACTTCCTTTTCTTATGTGCTCAAAGTAATCTGGATGTCGTTAAGACCCTTTCAGGTTTTAACTATGATTTCCATGAGGTTGATTACTAACCTGTGATATTCCTTTCCACCTATGGAAATAGTTTACGGGAGCCTGGCCTGCAAAAATCAAAATCAGTTGGATTTGTTTAAAAAGTTCAGATTAGTGATCTGAGCAAACCCTGATGACTTGGCATAAAGCAAACGGGGATGCACACATGCACTGCTGCACTAACATTTAGGGGAAGGCTATCCTTGGCAGAGGGTTAGTTAGTGGTAGAGCTAACTGGCAGAGCTGAGTGCAAACAGGACTCTGCACAACAAGGGAAAGCTGAAATGGAATAGCATCAGTGGGAGTCCCATGTCATACATGAAGTCTGAGAACAGAACATCTAGCAGAAGCTACAATGTCATGATTTTGACTGAGAACAATGTAAATAATTTTTTAGCATGCAAATGATAAGGGTAAAAATCATCATGTATAGCTAGAGCAATCTAACGATTGCTTTAGAAGTGATGTCTCTGCAACTTATTACAAAGATTAATAATATTTTTATCCTATCTATAATAAGAACAGCTCTGAATAAATCTTCCAACATCCAATAAAATAATTTAAATATTTATTTGTGTAGCTATTTAAAAGATTTATATTTTTTAATCTTAAAAGGGGGTAAAAACCTCTCTTGTTCTAAAGGAGAAAATGGTTCAGAAAATCTTCATATAATGTAAGTGCAAATACTTTATCTCAGTAGCTGTAATTACAGTTTATTCTTCCTTTTTCTGTCTCTTAAGCTTACTACTAGCATAAGAAATTAAAAGAATAAAACATTAATGTGCATTTCTAAAAAAAAATATAAACCCTAGTAAATCTTCTAGCTCATCAAATCACTGAGCAAAACCAGCAAAAAGATAAAAAGTTTTCTCTTTTAGTTTTAATTTAAAACTGTTTCTTAGTAAATATTTAATGAATCCAAAGAAATGATAGAAAATGCTATGATGCATTGATGCATTCAGCCATTATAAATGTGAAATTCCATAATGGACCACACCTTACAACTTACCTCTAGGCATGAGCCAGCAGGGCTTGACTTCCATAGAATTTTTTCCCAGATTAAGCACTGGTGAGAAAAAAGTCCAGCAATCTGACATCACAGTGCCTTCTTTCTACCTTTTCACAACTTTTATCTAAATTTACATCTCACACTGTCCCCAGTGTTTTTAACTTGGACTCCTTTTAACTCAAGGAGCTGCCACAGTTCAGACACAATGATGCTTACATCATGTTAGAAGATGACTGCTTCCCAGTCCCACCCAAGAAGCCATGCTACTGATATGCATGATGACTCCTTAAACAGGCATTTCAGCCCCATGTCAGCAGGCAGCAATAATTTTATGGGCTGGCATGGAGGTTGTATCTCACCCAAATTGTCTCCAGTCGTGGAAGAGGGGCAAGATGTAGTCATGAAGCAGAAGTTCTGGCTCTTCATGCTTGGCGTATACTTGGAAGGCAATGCATAAATCCTGTGCTTTTACAGCACTGATTAAAATACAAAAAAAAAAAAAAAGTTATGTACTGCAATATACATAAGCAGGCTTTTCAAAGTCACTGACATAAAACATCCTCACCAGCCACCTGAGACGTAATCTCAGTTGAAAAATATACCTGAAGCTCTGGATAATATCATAACATCACTCTTCTGAAGTTTTGGGTTGCTATAATGTCAGAAGCAGCACAAATTTTGTCAATGTCAGTTATTCTAAATGGTCTTCTGAATAGTATGTGGGTATCCTGGAGCCCTTAAAATAGATTTATATTTCAAGTTTATCCCTTTCCATACAGTGAAAATATAGCTCCTTGAATCTGGTAGTATATTTCTGGAAAATGATGCAGATATACTAACTGTGACCATGAAGTGTATGTCATTAGAAGACAGAAATTTTCTCATGACATAGGAAAACACCATCTGATAACTCTAGCTTTACTGGAGGTCCTTAAACCGCATTAAAAGAAAAAAAATCTTCAAAAAAGTTCAATGCCTTAAAAATGTCAGACAACTATATTTGAAAACTCTCTGTGGAAAGTGAAGCTGAAAAATACTTGGCTGTTCTAATTCCATAGATGAAGCTCAACCATTCTCATTATTTGTTTGTGCTACCTATTTATTAGCAAGGATTTTTCTTCTAAGAAACGTAATGATTTTTCAAGTGTTTCAGTTGAGGAAACATATTGATCATCTTACAAACTACAGAGAAAGTCCTGCCACACAGAATTACAAGAGTTACTAACTTTCATTTGTAAAACCCCTATGCGTCTTCACTAATGAAGAACTAATGCAGCAAGCTTTGTTTCACATTTTGAAATAGCCACAGCGTGTCAAGGGATGGTGTTTTATATTTGATTTAATTTTCTGTGAATGACACATGACCTCACATAGTTCATGTCCAATGCCTCACACAACTGTAGGATGCCACAGGTGGTAGCAGGCTTCCAGCAGCTTACTTCACCGTACTTTCAAATCTATAGTGTATCTAATGCCCTCAGCTGAACAGCTCTAAGATTCAGTGTTTTTTCCCTGTCAGACAACTGAACTTTTAATTCAGACCTTCACGGTTTTGCTCCTCAACTATTGTGACCTTCTCTTTTCTGTCTTTGCCAAGTGCTGTCTTTCTCCTTTTTATCCACTCAGGATACTGCTGCAAAGGTCATCATTCTGGCTTACCTCTCCAGCTGTCTCAGTCTTCCCTTTACATTTCTAATGGAACCACTTCATCATATACAAAATATTTGCCATCACCTTCAGTGCAAGTCCTAACGTACTACTACCATACTCAGTCACTGTCGACACTTAGAGAATATTGAGCTGTTAACCCACTCAAGCAGTAACACTAGCTTTATTCATTCAGAAATCAGACTTTATTCATAAGAAACGTTGCCAGCATTAATGCAGCCCCTTAATATTCTGAAATATTACTACATCAGTTCTTCCTGTGCTACAAAGTTTCTGTGATATGCAGTATGTGGATTATGACATTTTTGAACCTATAGCTATGGACAGAGAGTGAGAATTTTATGACAGAATGTAGTAAAATTTTCATCCAGATAGCAAATGGAGAAGACACATCATTAATATTTAGAAATGTGATTAATAATTAGAAATACATTCATATTTTTGATACCTTTTTTGCTGCGTATTATTGGAAAATGGTCAAGCTCCCTGCAGATTTTAGCTGTGAACATTGTATTAAGTCAACTTCACCACAAATATGATTAGGAAACTTATTTACAGCCTCAAAATAAAAGACTGACAGAAGAGTTCCTCCAGTTCAGCTGATGCAGCATGTGGATGTTCACCAGATTTTCCCTCCTAATCCCTTGATGCATCATTAGTAGCTCACTACAGACAACAAGAGACTGTTATGTCAATCAACAGTAAAAGTCACAGGGAAGCCTAGCTCCAAAGCCTATGGAAAACAGCTTGAGAGATTGGAGCAAGACAGCATCTTGCATAGTTCTGCTTAAAAAAAGACCCCAAACAACCACAAAATAAAACAGAACCAAAAAGCCAGGGAAATCTGAAGCCAATGAGCCTTACAGTCTGACTTCAGCCCCGGTGTGCTGTTAGGGGGTGTTTCTAGTTCAAAGGGTGAGCTTCTACTTTTCCCAGTTTTTACTAAGACAAATGACAGAACAAAAGAGTGAGAAGTTCAGGTTTTTTTCAGACTGGTTATACAAAGCTAACAAACATACATAAAGGAAATAAAGAAAGCCGACAGGTATATTCAGTTTCTAGCTCTGCTCAATTAACCTACTTGGAGCACTACGAAGGAGCCCAACCAACTTCTTCCTAACGATCTGACCTCTTAATTCCTTTCCCGCAGGCCTCCACCATGTATGACCCTGAACCAAACAAATACATGTGACTAAGCAAAGCTTGTTGTAGGTTCAAATGTCAGAGTCTTAGTTTTGTGAGTTCTGTTTTGGTTGGTGGGTAATGCTAAGCCATCTTATTACAGAAACTCACTGAAGGGTGCGTTAGGGTGCCTGAAGAATCAAGAGCGACTGTATCATTTTTCTGATGGTGAAAAAAGCATCTTACAAATAACTTCTACCTATTCAATAGTAATGTTTACCTTATTGATAGACAATGATTGTTAATGGCTGTTTTAAACCAGCTGACAAGGGCAGATGGCCCTTTTATGTGAACAACTGTACAGAAACAAACACTTGGGTTAGCAGTCTCAGCAGACAGTCCTACCTAGTTCAGTTGCACGTGTGGTCTTTACAGCATAGGTTTGAAGAGCATTAGTGCAACCATCCAGAGAGACATAAAGCACTGACATTCGCTATTTAATAAGCAGAATATTTCCATGCACTGAGCACCAAGACCTGGCGACTTTCAACATCGCTAAACTCAGCAACTTAAATTAGTAGGCAGGAAATTCTTCTTGTTATCTAAATTCTCTCTCCCTCTTCTGTCTTTATGCAATATAAATGCCTGTATTACCACTTCCTTCCTCTATTATTACATTCTTTGGTGCCCAGGAAATATTTTTCTTGATAAAGTGGTCGTTTACATATAAAAAATATGACTTCTTTTTAAAGAGATTAGTAAATCTACTGGTTCTTTAGTACTCTTCACTCTATGCTTTTTAAAATCTGATTATATTTAAATTCAGATTATATTTAAATTCAGATTTGCTGCACTGGAAAGATTAGGTCTTGACTTATACTTTCTCCACTTGGGTCTGTAAGGTGAACATGTTTCTTTGTGAGCTGGTAACCTTCCAAAGTGGCATGGAAATTTCAGGAGCAAAGGCAGACCCAGTGGAGACACAAAGAACAAACAAGACACTGAAATTTGTTTACATATTAATCTTCAAATGTGTCAAAAGAGTGCTGCTCTTTCATTTTAGTATCTTATAAGAATTTCTACACGAGGCCAGGTATTATTTGCTTTGCCTTTATATTCACTGGCAATATATGACAAAGAGTGCTCCAAATGTTCCAGGGAGCTCAGAAATGTAAAACAATATGCAATCTGACATTTAATGCACCTCGCTTGTCAAAACAAACAAAAAACAAGTGGGATGCCTGAAAAGCCTCACTACAGTTAGGTATTTACTTATTTTGTATTTCCTATTGCTTTCTCTCATTATGTCATGAATTTTTTGATTGGTGGTCAATCCCCACATCCTCTTCCACCATGAAAATGACACTAGGATTTGTGCAAATCCTTTGCTTCATTGTGAATAAACTACTTCAGTGGGCGACCATAACCTGTTCTGTGCAATTTACATGAGAAAACAGATGTAAGGCAGAGATGACTGTGAGAATGTATCTGTTCCTCGGGAATCAAAACAAACAAAGAATGAAAACACTACACCAGACTTACGGTAATGAAAAGGGAGACAGAAATGAAAGAGGGCAGGCCCCACAGATACCGTATGGTCACTTCAGGGCTCTGAGTGGCCCAGGTCTGCCAGGTTGAAAGGACATGTGGTCCTGAAACAAAGAAAGATCGAGCTTTTTCCATGAGACTTTTTGCTACCATTATTAGCACCGCTAATAATTACAGATGCGACTGAGCAAAAGAGCACATGTTTTCTCCTCATCTGTTGAAAACACAAAAGGGCCTACTTGAGTAGCATGGGTAGGCACTGTAAGAACACGCATCAGAAGATGCATGCAGTGTACAATACACGCCGAGTAAAACTCTCCCAGCCAGCTGTCTGCCAGTTTACATGACAAAGAATTAATTTCCACAGGCTGTCAGGTGATTAAAATATTCCGCAGAGTAAAACAAACAAAAAAAATATTGAATGTTTCCCTTCACATGGCAGGACTTAAAAAAATATTTGAAGCAAGTAGGCTGTGACTATGCTTTCTGTCTGGAAAAGTACTAACACTGCCAGATAGGTTAGAAAGTAATTTAAAGAGCTCCAGACCAATATTATGAGATTGCCTGTGAAAACAGTAAAGTCTAAAATTGAACAGAGCTAAAGAAAGAACAGTGTGGAAGAAGGAAAAGAAATACCGAAACACTTTATTTTCCCCAAGCTGAGAACCAGATAGGGTTCAAAAGGCATCCTAAGACTGCTACCCAGAAATTAATTTTAGAATGCAATTTAGATTCAGCCATGAATATAGCCTTATCAGAGGGCAGGAGAACCATGAAATTAAATATATGCATACCTATATACACAACATGGGAGCAGCTAGAGGTAACAGTGATTCACATCTTACATTCTTGTTTAGCACTATCAATACGCTTCAAATGCAAAATTCCCCCTATGTAACTTCAGCCATTCTTTGGGTTTCCTTCCCCCTGAGGAATATCCCTCTGATGCATTTGCAGTGTTTTGCATCAGAAGAGAAAACCATATTCAAAGCAAACAGCAGGGTCTGGGAGAGGGAGCCCATGGGAGAAGAGGTTGTTGCCAGCAGAGAGCTCTTCCACAGAAATATATTGCAGTAGTACTGGTAGCTAGAGGGGAGTCCTCCACTCCTTTTCAGCCTTGCTGCATATGAGGAAGACAGCCCGTAGGAAGATGGCAAGATGAGTTTGCTTCTGTTTCCTAATATCCACCTTGTCCACAACGTACGCTACATCACTTCCTCAGTGAAAGGATGCTGCAGAGCTGAGCTGTGGTACACATCCATCCAAACCCTACGCTGGGTCCCCACAGTATCCCATTGCATGTCTGCCACATCCCAGCAATAGAACCAGGCTCAGGATTTTTCCTATGGTGATACCTCTAAAAACCCTACAAACCTGAAGCTGTCACTTTTTGATGCCAGTTTTGCAATCTGCCTGCCATGGCCTGTGGGCTTGACTCTTTCCATGCTGGGAGACTTCTGTTTGACTTTATTTTTGAAGCAGGATTTTAATCCCATTCCCTGCATCACTTTTCGGTATAATTTTTCTTCATCTCTGGCTGTTTTGTATCTTTGCACTACGTCCCACTGACATTGCCAATCAGTAACAGCATGTGTCGTTCTGTAGCTTCCTCTTTTGGACAAAGTTCTCATTGTTCTCCTTTGTCCCTGGCACTAATCACTTGAAATATGCACATCAAATTAGAAGAAGAAAGTTTGCCTCTGCGTTTTCAAGGTTCTTTTCTGAATTGTTATTTCAGTAGAGACTACCTTGCAGTTGAGCCACAGATTACTGTACTTTGACAATTTAGCTGTGTGCCAACTGACAGACCAGTTAATCATCCACATCACACATTAATCATCTCTTCCTATCTGATATCTCACTGTCAAAGTGAAATATCAGTGTAAGCTTTTCTACACTGCCAAGCAATGGATGGTTCAGAAGTACTGGTACAGTAAGATAAAAGCATCCTCTTTGAATCTATCAAAATACAAAAACATACATTCACTTCTCTAGTGAAAAACATATTGATATGGACTGTATGTGATGTTCTACCCATTCAATATTAGGATTCTATTCTACTGTCTATGCTCAACCACGGTTGCATGTACCATCTTCAATACATCACCAAGGACACCCTAAAAAACATCTTTGCTGTGGCTTTTCACCATGATCTTTTTGATAGTTCTGTCATTTCTAGATAGGGAATTTCTCCATATTTTCAAAAAAATGTGCATGCAGATACAGTATGCTGGTTTTGACTACAAGAAGAACTGAACTTCCGTCACATGTTTTTGCACAGATCCATTTATATTGTATCCTTGCTAGGTGGTCTTACAACATGTTAGTTACATAAAGACTCTAGCAAGCAGTGGATAAAATGCTAAAAAAGAAAGCCTAGAATGAAGCTTTTTTGCTTAATAATAGATTTAACTCAACTGCTAGCCTATGCAAAAATAATGGAGTACCTTGTTCTGATAAATATAGGGGAAATACCAAAGAAATATTTGATGCAATATTCAGGGAATACCCAGAATGACTTTTAAAACTACAGTATTGTCCCTATAGCTGGTAAGCTGTGAATCATGGGTGCAAAAGTCTGTGAAGTCTAGGAGTATGATGATATGCTCCTAAGCTAAATATACTATATATAAGCTATAACAAAATTAATTTTGTGGTGTCAGAATAATGCTGATTCTTCTTCATCATCAGATGTTAATTCACATGCTTAGTAGTTGCTTAGAAATAGTGGCTTTGAAAAGTCATTAGTATTACACATTTCAAAGCTTCTCATTTAAAAAAACCGCAAACAACTAAAATCAAGTGGACAGTAAAAGAGCCAAACATTTGGTATATTACAATCTGATACTTAACTAGGTATGGAAGCTTTTGAGATATTCCTATAATCAAAGAAGTTCTGCAGGCAGGGAAGGTTAGCAGATTGTCTGGGATTTTTTTCCTTTCATATGGGAACAATTTTGAATGATCCAGAATAAATTCAGAGACATTTTGAAAAACTGTTTGCAATTTTCAAAAAAAACCCTAATTTGCAGAGTCATTCCTCGTTCTGATGACTTACATCGATGAAACTTGTTCTATGCATGCAGCTTTGAAATCTGTCCTATTCCCAAATCACTACTTCATATTGTGGCAAAAGTAGTAGAAGTGTCAAGTTGAAAATTTAGTATTATAATTATCTGGAACAGAGCAACATGTAAGATCAGCGATCACCATCAGAGATGCACCTAGCTCCATTGAGTGTTAAATACATACAGAACTTGCACTTCAAGTTTCAAACATGGGATCACTGAAGTTGAACAAACCCTTAGAAAATATGGCCTATGCAAGACAACAATAACAAAACAAAAATATTCCTTTGGGAAGGAAGACTTACAATATAGCTGGCAAAAAATAGTTCCGAGAGAAGCATCAACTAAAAATATTTTTCAAATAATTCTGCAGACTCAGAATTATAAAGTTGTAGAATTTTAAGCATTCTCAGGAACCCACCCAGTCCAGTCTCTTGCATTGTACTTTACTGACAGAAATTTTAAAATATATGAAAAGAATTAGAGCCAAACATCCCCCCAAGAACTCTAGTGTTTGATCACTCTCTACTGACCCTCTCCAACACAATGTTCCCCCCAATTTCTTTTGCTGCTATTTGAGCCCATTTATTCTTGTCTTATTCATAGATCTCTGTAAATCTGTCACTCACAGAAGCAGATCTGGTCTAAAAAAATTAAACTGAATCAACTAGAATTCTCTGAAGCAGTCACTTAGTTTTCGTATGTCCTTTCATATACATCCTACTTATTTTGCTCTGCTGCATTTTGTTTTAAATCAGAAAACTGAATATCTAAAATGTTCCAGCTATTTTTAAAACTGTTTTTGAAAAAAATGAAAAAATAAAAGTTTGGGAAATGCATTTTTCCTAAGATAAAAATGTAGAAGTTTTCAAATCAACCAGAATAAATTTTAAATTATTCCACAGCTGTGGGAAACATCTCTCTCATTAAAACTGACTACTGACTATTTTGCTTTTACATTGTACTCTTTCCTCTGTTTTTCCTTGTTTCAGTTAAAAAGCCTCCCTAAGCATTGACTGTTACATTTTGAAAATCATGCCAGGTGGATAAATGTTAGTAAAGTGAAGCAAAGCATCTAAACTTTCTATGTAAGTGGAACATGACTGAACTAAAGGGTCTGGTGGGGACATGCTTTCTATTTCATTTGGAAACCATTGAATACCGCTGTTTCTATAAGCTCATTTGGGCCCTCAAATTCAGATCTGGCACAGCCAGCAAAGTTGTCAGAGGTACACAGTGTTTAATGGAGGTCAACACATATCCCTGACTCATGTGAACACGTACTATGAACATGTTCACTGAAAAAAACCCAGCACATGGCGATTCACAGTCTGTTTGACCATTGCACTGGAATAGAAAGTCCTGACGGAAATCATGCAGATAAAGAGAATGTCTATGCACAGTGATTTTGCATTTTGAGCACTCCATTAACTGAAAGACAAATGAAATCAGTGGTAATGTAGTCACAGAGTTCCTGACTTGCTAAACAATTATATATCTTGTATACATTATTCAAGAAAAGCCAGTGTTTGCTTTATCAAATAAATTTAGCATTGATACAGTAGTTTTGACTGGAGATACCGCTTAGTAATATACGTTTAAGACAGGATCCATTTCAGGGAATTTTGATCAGAAATACAGATTTCTGACCTCACACACTCTTCTGGAGGAATTCAGTATCCCAGCAGAAAAACTGCTTTGTACTGAGGGAGCTGCTCCCAAACATTCAACATATAAATTATTATGCTCTTGAATGTGTTGATCTCTTGGCAGAGATGAGCGCTAAATAACTGTTTCATTGCATGATAGCAATTTGTGTGTCTGGATTTCAATTCCGTGTAATTTGATGAACGCCAGAGATCTTCATCACATAGTTCAGGATAAACTGCATGAAAATCAAGTATAAATGAAGTATGGGTCATCCATGAGCAGAATTCAAAGAGATGCTGGGAAGTGTAATAGCATCTGTCACAGCATCCAAATAGATAGATGGATTTCCAGTGCATCTGTTTTCAGAAAATAAAATGGCTTGGCTGAAGTTGGACTGTGTCTTGTTAGAGAAGAAGAAAGATACCCAAAGAAATAAGGCAAAGAGTCATGTGGCCACACTTTTGCCTGTGTTTTAGTATCGACCCAATCCCATTTTGAGAACAGAGAAAGAATAACATGAGGTTGCACAAAAATAAGGGGAATAATACATGAGATAGTCTCTCCCTCTTCTCCTAATTGAAGGAGCTCAGCTAAAACCAAACACACACAAACAAGCTAATTCCCTATAAAATCTGTAACACAATCTGTGAGCAACAAGACCTACATAAACCAGTGGTCCCGAAGGTAGTGGACTTAATTGGCTATTGGTTTGTAATAGACAGTCCTTTCCAAAATACAAAATGGGTGCAAAATTTTACCAGTTTAAAATTATACATGACAGTTATTTAGTACTGGAGTACTAAATGGAATGCTGGCATGCTCATAATATTTAATAAGAGCGTGCCAGCATGAGAAAGGTGGTGACCAGGGTCAGCTGAAAACTAGAGCAAGATTTCTCTCTTTTTGATTTTGATGCATAGAATTTTAACCTCATGATTTACGTTTGGCTTTATTAACTGAAAATGAAAGGGAAAAGACAGAACGAGGTATTCTGTACTTTTTCTCTCCAGCTGTGTTCTGGCCTTGCCACACGTTGGCTGCGCTTTTGGAGAGCACATGGTCACAAGGAACTTTTCTCTGTAGAGCATTCTTGTACTGCTGGAGCCTGAAGGTGGGGGACTGATTAGTTTTGTTACAACTACCACATATTCCTGGTGCAACTACTTATTAATTGATGCAAAGGGCAGCTGATTATTAAGTTATGTCCGCCTACTAACTAGTTATTAATTTATGTCTTATTTTCCACAGGGGACAACTATGATTTCAAGCCTTCTCTGCCAGACAGGGCACTGTCACTACACACACCAAGAACAGACCACCACACCTGTCACCACAAAACTGGCAGGACTGTATCCTGCCGGGAGGGGATCCCGCTCCTCCCATGGGCAGCACCACTGATTACCCCAGCTGTGGCTCATGGGGGTACACAAGAGTCCTTTATGCAGAATTACCAAAATTGCATTCCCTTGTAACCAACGTAATCATTCACACTTGCATCAAATGCAAGTAAAATGCTGCTTTTCAGAATTCTCTGCTGATACCGACATGTATTGTCATCTTTAATTTGGAGACCTGGGCCCAGATTGTGTGATGACCGGAGGAAGAGGACCATTCCCAGCTGCTGGCATCTGCACAGGGCAGCACAAACCCCAGTGGGAAGCCTGCCTGCCATAACTCCTTTTTATGCGGAAACAGGTAAGTAAAGAACATAGGTCTTCAGTCGCTCTGAAAACAGGCACCATGTGTTTTGGGTAACTGTTATCAAATAAAAAGTTTATCTTATTGAAGTATGACTGAGTTCTTTAAAAAAAAAATCACACACTCCCAAACACTCCCCCAAAAATGCAAAAAACCAACTTTGATTGAAACCCAGTGCCTTATTTAGACTGGGCTTTTTTAATGCTGCAGATAATACAAATAAAGGATACTCACGAACAAAATTTATCTCTATATTTCTGCTGGCTTTAAAAGAGGCTGATGGAGTGCCTTAGAGCATTGTACACTTTTAAAAATAGAAGGTACATGAATAGACATGCACATCAGTTTTTAAGAGAAACGAGTCACAGGTCTTCAATTATGTTTCTTTTTCCTTTATTTTAAATTTAAGAAAAGACCTTATTTGTACGTTATTGCATCCTTATCAAAATCCTGTGAATGTAGTTAATCTCACTTCATGTGAATAGGATAACAGCAATAATAACACTGTGAAAAGCAACAGATCTCATTGTTAATGTGTTTTATTGAAGCAAATAATTGAGATCTGGTATTTTACCTTGAGAGGAATATTGACAAGTAGCACTTTAGTCAGTAAATATTCTTGTCTATGAGTTGGATTCTATGCAATGGAAAAGTCAATTTTTACTCTGAATTCAACTTCACCAACATATTCCTAGTGTATCCTGGAAACCGCTATACATGTATATATGTGCTTTTCCCATGTTGTAACCAATAGTACATAGGACTTGACAACTTCACAAAATCTCGAAGTATTTCTCAGAAGTGTTTTGGAGGAATATTTGCTGCTTACCTTCAGAAAGGGAAACAAACTAAAAGGTAATGAGCTGCTTTTCATAACACATACAGCCAAAAGCATAACCTGCATATCCTGTTGTCCATCCTGTTATTCAGTCTGTCTGCTATAGTAAAGCTTAAAGTATCTACAACTACACTCTAATTTTTTGGTTGCAATTTTTATAATTGCTTTCAGTTTGTTAGTCTACTGTGAAGATTGAAAAAAAAAGAAAGCAGAGTACATCTTTTGCTGTGAAAAATGCAATTCAGAAAAGGCAGAACCAGACTTCTGCTATACAGAATAGCAGCTATGTGGTTAAGATTAAAGGGTCTCCAAAATTCTTTGAAATTTGTCATCTTAAAGATAAAGAGTTTCTTCATAAGGAGTCTCAACTGTAATGGCTTTTTCAGCTGCTGAGGCTCAGAAACTTTAAAATCAAACGTGTGAAAAATGTGCTGGCTGAAATGGCACAGGATGCTACATGACATAGAGGCCTCAGGTAATCCTACTGCTGAAAATAATCAGAAATGCAACAACTCAGCTTAGTACTGCCTCAGTTCCAACCTCTTCCCAAAGGAGTATCAAAACTTGATCTAAGCATTGCAAGGAGCAAGTGGAAGACATCCCAGAATGAAGGTGCCAAACACACTGTCTGATTGCTATTAACCATCTGTCCCCATTTTGTACTGCATTAGTTGGGCTAGGTAAAACGCTGGAGTTGACAAACTTCAGATTTTTATATTCTGGGAATGAAAAATGGACATTTTAATAACAAAATTGCTGACTTCATAGTAACAGCTGTTTCCAAACCTCTTAGTTCATAGCTCTCTACTGATGTTGGATGTGAGAAAGGGAAGCCTGGAAGCACTTAGAAATAACATGCTGATAGACTTTTCAATTCATGTGCACAGTCTATAGCTATGATGAGTTGCTATTGAATCGCACATGCTACTGGAACACATTCTGGCAAATGCATAATATAAACCCATAAAATCCATAAAACTAATATAAAAACCCTCTGAATTTTGCCATTCACTAAAACTGACTAATTACTACATACACAGTGAGACCAGTGAGCTGGGACATCTCCTACCTGCCAGGCCTGCACTGTTTTTGATCTGCAGAGATGCAGTAATTTACCTGGCAAAGAGAGCCTCTTGGACTTTTGCACAGAACTGCCTACAGCACCATCACATGGGACCTAGTGAGGACCAGCTTTCAAAAAGCTGACCTGAGCATGGCTGGTGGCCATATATGCAGATGTCAAGCTTGACTGGAACTGCATCTTTGACCGAGGTGCCTGAAGTTTAGGAGGTTCCAACAAAATGCTGTATCCCTCTTTTTTTCCATCCATGCTAAAACTTTCATATTATCCAGAGCACTTTGCAAAGTCTGGGAGCTTCAAACAAACCCCAGATTTGTGAAATTGTATTCAGACAAAAACATACCCCTAAAGTCATGGAATACATAGATGTTGTAACAATGCATTAAACTCAGAGAAAGACAAGACCTAGCTGGATCTGGCTGCCATATTCCAGTCTAAATTATGGCACTGCTTGTTGTGAGAAGCAGTTATAACCACTACAAATGTAAACCATTCAAACAGAATGCATATTTATTTTGTAGGTCCAAATCAAAGTGGAGCAGATACTTCTGAGACTGAAGCTACTGAAAAATTAAGTAGGTTTGCTTTTCCCACCCCAGGCATTTATTTGGAAACCTCTAGTGATTGTGTGAGAGCAAGATGTTGAAATATGGCAGAAGAAAATTCCAAGGAAGACAGAGAGACTGTGATGGACTTATCTCTGTGTTATCAGAGAGGTCAAAGGGAAACCGATGGAAAGTTTCACCTCTCCTATTTGGGTTGCAGTCAACAGAAGTAAAGAGAAAAGGAACATTCCTTTGGGGCTTAAGCACTGACAAAAGGAGGAAAATTATTTGTCCCAGAAATGAGACGCTCAATACTACCATATACCTACCTGCTCATAAGCAAAATTATTTTAATCTTTAATCTGAGGCTAATGGAATAAAAGAACTGGAAAGAGAGCAGGGTCACTACAGTCCTTGTCAGACTTCTCTGTTACTTGGTTAAGAAAATAGGAAGTTAAAAAGGAAAAACTTTCCTATCACTACATCTGGGTATCAACAAGTGGGAAAGCGCAATATTTTAAGTCTTAAAAGCCATTATTTCCTCCACACACTTTCTGTGAAGATGAAAAGATAGAATACAATTTTCGTGTGTGGAAAAAACTGAGGAGTGTCATGGAAGAAGCTGTGGGATGCTTGCATTAAACAAGGAGGCATTTAAATTAAATATTGTATGTAGCTGAAGGAGAAAAATATATTGAAATGAGAGAAAAGGAAAAAATGTTCGGAGTTATAAGGATACTATGGGGACAGGTTGAACTGAAGGGTGGGTGAGAAATGGGATGCTTGTAGGCTGCAAAGAAACTGGCTGAAGAGACAAGTAAGAAATTTAACTTTTCTGTAATCTTTGTCTTTACTTTTTCCTTCCTTTTTCTTTTCTCAATGGAGATATTTTCCTTAAATTCTTACTATGTAAATATATTTACATTTACACAAACGAGCTATATGATAAAAATATATAAAAGTGTAATATATTTACATTTATATTTCAGCTTTGCATGTCTACTGCTTTTTTTGTCTCAAAGACCTTGGCAAAGGTACCTCCATTCTCCTATGAGAACTTACAGAATATACATAGCACCCTAAATCATGCCTGACAGCTTCAGTTAACATGGGCAGGTAGATTTTACACTATGAAATACACTTCACCCGTAACAATTAATGTCTACTGCACAAGTTACATGAGCAAGAGAGATGAAGAGACTGTAAAGAGTTAAAGATTCCATGGTAACCTCAGCAGTGAGGATGCAATTGGCTTGCCAGGTCCCCTCTGTCTCATCTTGATTCCATGCCAACAAATCATGAACTGTCCATCATTTCACAGATCTATTTTTAGAGCATCCTCAGCTGCTTCCAATAAAATGATAAATGATACATGATCACAGAGGGCTAGTGCTGGTCATGGAAAGGCTGTTTCCATCTGAAATGCAAGCTGGATCTTTGGAGCAAAACAATGTGATAAAGGTACTGACTTTCAGTAAAAGCAGATTAGAGATTTTGGTCAAACTGCCCTTTCCTTTTTTAGCAGCAGCCTGTTCCTAACTAAAGGCAAAACAAAATCAATGCCAAATATGATCAAGTATGCTTATAGCTGTTAAGGGAGTTGTTGCAAAGGGCCAGCATATCTGCAGAGTCACTCTCAAGTGACAGACATTTAGGTATCACCTCACCTAAACTTGCAGTAGCTCCTCTTTTGTGCTTTAAACAGGAAGGCATGCTAAACATGTTTAAATAATGATCTATGACCACCTCAAACACAGAATCTTTAATAATGCATTTTTCTGGGAGACAGCTTTATTCATACAGGGTGCCCAATGGATACAGTCAAACAATGAACAGAAATTGCTTATGTTGTACTAGCAATTCATTGTACTGTCTGCACTACAACCAAAAAAAGGCAGAATATATACAGACAAATTGGGGAGAGAGATTTTGTGGAAGAAGAAACATGAAAATAAAGTCTTTGTGCAGTCAGATCTACACTAGCAGAAGTCATGTACCAATGTACCAATGGCACAGAAACTCAATACAAAACGTTCCACCTAAACTGGCCTCAGTGCCTACAAATGACAATGCCTTAAAGAAGGCAATACCTCAGTGTCAGCACTCTTTATAACTCTGCTTCTCTCTTTTTGTTTGACCTTTACCACTTTTCCCATTCTGAATGTTCTGCACTTAGTTTGCCTTGCTCCAGCATCACTTGCTGTATGTATAAAACATCTAGATTTCCAAGCCAACTTTTATATACAAACTCAGCTTTCTGCAGTATTTCAGAATATATCCTGAAGACACACAGCTCCATCATTTCTAAGCACAGAGAACTAACTCAGTATTTTACAGGTTACCGATACAACTAATTTTGAACTACTGCTTATTCCCATAAACTTTATATAATTTAAAATATGGACTGAAAGGTCTTTGGAGAAGACATTACAGGTTCTTAAACCTGTCCCCAAACTACCAAAACTTCACTCTTAATTAAAAGCTTTTTCTAAATAAATTCAATTTGCTTTTAGCATTCAAACATTTTTGTACATGTATATCAATGCACTTCTTATTAAACTCAAGATGGCAAACTGCAGTTTTCAGATGGTTTTCTTGACAGACAGAATATATTCTGAAAAATCAGAACAGAAAATTATTTCAATTCCTCTATTTCATTTGCTAATCTGCTTGTTTATGTTACAGCAGAGAGCTTTTTCATGCAAACAGGGAAATTCCTATTTTAATCCATTATGTTTGCTTCAGAAGCAGAAAAAAAGCTTGGTTTTAATATTTCCTTTTCTGTATATTCCTTGACTGAAAGCAGTAAAAATACTGTTAATTGAGGTATTCTATAATTTTTAAATTACAGATTTTTTTTAAAAGGATAGATTAAAGTCTGCAGCACTGATTTTGTCTGAAGTGCCAAAGAAAACTTTAGAAGTGTTGCCTCACCAATGTTACTCTCCTGCTCTACAAAAGAAGTCTTCCTCTAGCTACGAACAGGGCTCATTTCAGCATTTTTAAACCTTAAATTTTAAGCCTTAAACCTTTTAAATTTTAAAATTAAATTAAAAACCCCAACCAGTTCCACAAAAAAAAAATCAGAGAATACCTTTCAAAAAAAAAATATTATAAAATCAGCTTTATTACAAAGCTAACAATAAGTGTATTCAAATGCAATATTCTGTTAGCTCATAAATGAGTAGAATTATGTCAAATTACTTTTCTCTCAGTCACTCCACATACTGTTTTGGCATCAGTAAGAATGAATTTTCAAAGCTCATTAAAAAGTTTGTATTTTTTTCAGTCCTGCAAAGCCCCTCAGGTCCTTGGTATTAAGCTGACATAACGGCATTGCAAAATAAGCATCCTGCTCATTAGCAAGATCAACAAGGACAGAGGGGCTTTCACTGTACTGATAAACACAAGGTTTATACATCAAAGAGTCACCTCCACTGGGGAAACCGCAGAATGCAGACAGGCATAAAAGGACCATCTCCTGGGAAATGGCATGGCATGAGGCAGAAAAAAAATGTACCCCTCTAACTCCTAGTTAGAGTGTGTTGAATTACACTGAGTGTATGCTTTCATCACACGGCATCTTCCTTCACAAAATCTTATCTGCTCTCACTATCACTGCCAACGTTATAAAAGGAAACAAGTGAAAGAAAGGAGGAAGGAAGAAAAGAGAGAGCTGTCCTGCTGTTCAGGGCTCAGGGAATAATCATCAGATCTGCTCAGCTCTGCCTGCTCACACCTGCCCCTCCACTCAGGTACCTCCTTCCCCAGGAGGAGAAGGGAAGGGACCTCTGACCACTTTCCGGTCCCTCATGGATCACCAGTGAGCACAGACACAACCAAAGGGAAATCAGCAGTTAGTCTTTAGAAAACAGATACTTTAAAGATTTAGAATTTTTTTTTCTACTCTTTCCTCTGATATTCCTTTTTCATTCAATGCAAATAAAAGCATTTGTGAATTTTAGAAAAAACTATAACCACTTAGCTGCATTCTGGCCGTTCTGTCAGCACTGCTTATTTTGTGTGCCACTCCACAGTATCCTGTGAAAACACTGATGTACGATTGATGGAAGCATTCATTTATGCATTATTGATACAGCACATATGTATAATTTACATTCACAGGCAACAATTCTTTGTTCCTCAAAAGAGCTAGATTTATTAACAAAGTAAGTTTTTGCTTTATGTGAACAAAAGTGGTAAAATGAGGCTTTTAGAAAAATATTTTCTTGGAAAAAATGGATAAACATGACCCTATTGACACTATCGTTAATAATTTGGAATATTTGCATAAATGTAAGCAAAGACAGATTACTTTTAAAAAATGCTCACTAATTAAGAGACTGAAAGAAACAAAGGACTAATAACACCTTAAAAACCAAGACAGGCATATTAGCATACTGTATCTCATATCACTGTGCTAATGTCAGAAAGACAAATAATGGTGATTACACCTGAAGCAATACTATAACTAAAGCAATCAGTCACAGCAAAGGACTTTTGCCTGCTGTTCATTTCTTACATAAACTCTGATTTTTAAATTAAGTATGCTGCTAAAATGTATATAACTCTGATTTTTAAATTAGGTATGCTGCTGAAGTGTATAAATATATGAAAATGAATAAAAGTTGTTGCAATAATATGCCAGCTGAAGGATATCCCTGCAACTAAATTATTAGTCGCTGTTTCCTAAAAGCAGCTTATCATTATGCAGACTTCAACCTAAGTCATATCGTTGGAGGAGAATGGCAGATCATTAGAAAAGTCTATTTTTCAGATTTCTTGCCAGAAAAGCTCCTTTTTACATGACAACAAAACATGTTCCAACTGAATATTTGTGAGGGTTTTTTTTTATTTAGCCAAAGGGTGAAAAAATACTCACAAAGAGTAATAAAAAGTCATTTAACCTCAGCTGGCACTGCTTGGTACTAAGTAATGTGTTGGTTGGATATGTTCCAATTATATTTAAAAATTTAAAAATTACATGCTTTTGGACATGTGCTGTGTTAAGTCCTGGAAATCAGCACAGAGGCACAGGTGATATTTAAATATTCTGATAATTTTTCTTTCGTAGGCCTCTGAAAAGCAGTGGTCCTCCTTTTCAAGGACTTCTCCAAACTAAGGCTCTGCAATGCTCAGAACGTTGCCTCTGCAAGCCAGTTGACAAGGTTACTGGGGACTGAGAAATTATTACCAGATTTTCTACAGGGGACGAGACCTGTGAGGGGATGGGCATACTCTTACTCATAACTTAACCCTGAACTTAGTGAACAGCACTGTCGCCACATTTCCCATGCGCAAAAGGAAGGGCAGTCCATCAACAAGTAACGTCAGCGGCTGTTCTTCATAACAATCTACAATAATCTAGGCCCTTCTGAGCACGGTTCTTTTAGTACTTGAAGGATTAATCCATTTTGCCTCCCAGTAAAATATAAGCTTTAATGTTATATATAAAATATAAGCTATACATAAATGGGGAAATAAGAGGGAAAAAATGAGATCAGCGTTCAAAAGTGTCTTTTCTTACCGGATGTCTCAGTTTTTCAGTGCCCATTCAGGATACCTTTGTAAGTACCTCGGCATTTTCTCTGCACATTCATACTCTTGTCCTGGGAATTTGGCTAGGCACTGGAAATCACTGCAGCTTTGGTTCTGGTCTTGTAGCCAGTAGAAACAAACAAAAGCGTGTACATTAACTGTTGTTTCCTATTCAGGACAGAATTTGGGGGCACCCATTTCTCTGGCTTTGTAGACTGTGCTTTGACCAGACTCCTTGACCTGTCTACTGACAGCACTCTTTGCCTCCTGGAGGAGAGAACATAATGGTAGGTTTTTTGCAGCAAAGTGGTCGTGTGACAATCACAACAACTTCTCTTACAGTTACATGGAATTGAAAAAGACAAGTAAGGCTCTTAAGGTAAAATTTACTTAAAGCCTGGGAAAAAATGTGCCAGCAATGTGACATTAAGACAGGAAGCCTTCAAGGCCATTGTTTATTGTATCTTGGGCAATCTCAATACTGAAATTTAAGGCTACCTCTGGTTTCTTCCTACCTCTTCAGATCATTCTCTATCAAACAAATTTGACCTGTGTGCATATCTAAGTAGTAACAGCAGAAACCTGTTTTCAGAGTATGCTAAACACTGAGGTGTACTAATAATCAAATATGGAATCAGAAATTATTTATTCCCCTAAGTGATAATGACTTAATTTCATACTGTTTTACTATGGAAAAAATAATAATAAAAAAAAAGTTTGATTTCAAGTCAAACTGCGACAGATTCAAGTTTCAAATTCAGTAGTTGTATTGTATAAGCCTCCTAGGCCCAAATTCAATTAGACGCCATTGGAAGGCAACACAGTGTAATTTGTGGTTTTTGGAGACCAGAGAAAAAGAGCTGCATGTTGTGGGCACTCAGTTACAAACGCTCCCAGAATGATGCTACAGGCTTATAACCTTGATGTGAGTAGCGATTTATATACACTGCAGGTTCTGCCTGGAAAGTACAGAAGTAAAAAACATTACCATTTAATTTCTTAATTTACTGGTCAATAGCCGGGGGGGGGGGGGGGGGGGGGGGGGGGGGCGGGGGAGAAGAAAAGAAAGAAAGAAAGAGAAAAAAGAAAACCGAGTAGTTAATACAGAGGGAGCATAAGAAACTACTGTCTGGAAACCCCAGAAATATTCTTTTGCTTCTGAAAACCAGACATGACACAGCTGTTAAACTTTTCAGCAAAGAACTGGAGACAGGAGTTTAAGTCAATACATCACTACTGTTTCCTTGCACTGACTCTGGCTAGGAAAAACCAAAATGTATATGACAGCTCCACCATACATTTGACAACAGTAAATATCAGTAGCATCTCACACATTTGCAGTGGTGCTGAGTAATACCAGCTCTCACTGAGCACATTTATAGAAAGCAACAACCAATCTGAATTTAAATCAAAGGCACCTTTGGCTAGTTGATAGACTCACAAAACAGAGTTATCTCTGGATCAGCTGAAATACCAGAATTCATACAGAGGATGATCACAACCAAGACAAAATAACCTCCCTCTCAAGCAGTTCTGTTCACCCTCTGCACTTCAGCACAAGAGCACGCAATTACCCGTGCTGCGCGCACTGCTGGGGCTCTCCGCATGCTTGTTAGCACCAGCATTTGGGAATGCAGGGACCTGAGCAAAAACCTGGTCCTTTCCTCACTCTTAGATCAAAGAATTGAAGGAAATGAGGAATCAAGTGCCCTGCTTCCTCTCCACTTTCTCCACAGACGTAATTACCACTGTCTCAGACAGAAAAAATAATAAAATGCAGTGCTGCATGTCCTGCTGCTCTCTATTACTGCCTAAATTGAAGGAAGGAGAGAGCCCTTCAGCTCAGCATCCTGCTTCTTCAAATCTATGTGGCTTGTGCTATGCTGAGTAAAGAAAGGCTGATAGTCGGTTCTCTTCCACTACTTATTTAACAATTTCTATAGAAAAAAATGCAGTAAAGTGTCCGGCTTGTAAATATGGTCTTCCTCCTCAAAAATGTAATTCTAAAATTCTCTTCACATATAGTGAGTGAAGTTCAAAAGGCTCCAAAGCCTTAATTCTCCTCCTCAACACTGAAATTATTTTATACAAGAAAAGAAGTCTGTTCCTGCTGTTTCAGGAGTAAGAAAAACAACTCTTGAGAAAAGTCATTATCGTGAATCCATCTCTGCTTCAAACCAGGTATTTTCTTCAACCCTCAATCATTTCTGCCTCTGTTTCGTCTTTCCTTTTCTTCAGTTGTTGGCATGCTTTGCTTTCCTCACTCCCAGAACCACATCAAAAGTCTACGAAATTCTGGGAAGCTAAAGGTTTATTCGTTTAATAAACATGAATCGACAAACTCTAGTGTGGGCAATTGTGTTATGAGAAGATAGATCCATGCTTTTTTTTTTTTTTTTTTTCTCTCTCTCCTTCAATACTGATCTGGTGCTTTGGTTTGGACTCCTCTTAGTTATAGACAGATAATTTTATTTTTACTATGTTAAACTGAGCAATACCATGCAGAACAAAGAGCAAAGAGGCTGTTGATAACTGAAGAGTTATAACACTACTTTCAACCTCTTCTCTGTGCCATTTGTATTTCAGCTAACTTTGTCCATAAACCAGAGATAAGTAGTTCTTTTTCTGTCAGGTTCTCTCAGAATTTCAGCCATGATTTTCTTTTCTCTGAAGTACCCTTCTCCATCAAAAGCTGTTTCACTTTCCTTCTACAATGACAGAGACTGTTTTCAACCAGGATATCCAGACCGAGAACATTTTGAGCAACCTTGTAACTATCTGCCAGGGACCAATGAAAAACTGGAATGGGAAAAATAACGACAGAGCAATCGTCCCAATTTACATGTAATAGTAGAAATAAACTTTTCACCCTGTTTGCTGTATCTCATAGATTTGAAGAGCAGTTCCTTAAATCCTGTTCTGCAGGAGAAACTTTCCACTAGAGGGTAGAAAATGTTCAAGGAACACCAGAGATAGTTAAGACACTACTGTACTTTTGCAGATCTGGTAACTTTTTTCTGACTTCTTCAAATTAATTGTCAGAAGCTACTCTATGTTTTATTAGCTTTTTGTGGACGAATTATTCCTGATTATCTCATAAGTACTTAGCATTTAAGTTTTGCCTGAAGCCTGTAACATTTATTAATGAAATAGCAATGCAGGTGAGATGCATTCAGATAATTTTTGCTTGCAAGCTGAATCCTAAGGATGAGAGTAATGCAAGAATAAATCTCTTCAGAGCCATTCCCAACCTATGTGGTCTATAGCACATGCAAGATTAAGTGTGCACAAAGAAATAATACAGAAGTCAGCATAAGTGAATTACTAAAATCAAAATATACAGAGTAAAATGGTGGTAAGCACCATGTGTACTAAAGTAAGAAAAGTATACGGACTGCGTGTTTCCTTTGGGACAAACCTCTTTTTTCATTTTACTTGCACAGGATTCTTAGCTGAGGACAGTAAAGTTGATGGAGATATGAAGCCTCTTTGAATTTTTAGTGATGATCAGTTAATTAATACTGTACAAGGATTCTCAGAACATTCTAAATTTGTTTCCAGTGATATTCCTGAAGATGAAGGGTTCAGGAGCTGTGACAGTATACTTCCCACTAGAAAAAAACTGTTAAAGTAATGCTTCTGCAACAAAAAGTGAAAGAAGAAATATTAGAAGTATGTGATTACAGAATATGCAAGGAGAGTAACTCCCAGGCAAGAAGAAAGTATAAATACCATGGAATGAGGAGCTGCCAGGTTATTGGATATCAAAACAAGAAAACATCTCTGGCCATCCAAGTTCAAGAAAAATTAACTGGAACTGGGTCAGAATAGGTGAAAAGAAGAGGACTTCACTCTTCATAAAAATCCTGTTCTCTTCTAGGTTTCTTCAACGAAGAGGTAGACATTGCAGGCTTCCCCTTTGTGAGAGGTCAGGAAAGGCTCGCTTGCTTGTTGCAGCAAAATGGTAGGCAAAGATCCTAACTGTAGCAATAGCTGAATAAAAAAAGATAAATACAAGGAAGAGAGACAAGGTATTTAAATTGAAAGAAGCATCAATGATTAAACTGCCCATCAATAAGTTTTCACAGGAACTCAGATGATTTTCTTAAACTTCCTGAAGACTCAGAGTCTTAGACATGATACTTTTTCTCTTTGCCCCCCTTCCCGCCCTGCCCCCCCACCCCTCTTTCAGCAGACTTGAGCCTGAAATGCAGTCATTCTTGCAAGCTTCCTACCTTTGATTGATAGCTATTAAATTGGATTTTACCCCTTTGGTTCTGTCCAGATTAAATACATTTATAGCACAGCATGACACAATGAGACAAAGGATCAAGTGGCAATTACTTTGACTATTTTTTGTCTCCTACATGGTTAACTGTCATTTGAATACTGAAAAATAGTTTGAAAAAAAGCAAATTGAGAGAATAGGATGAGGCAAGATAACCCTGTTTAATCTGTAACAGCCTGCAAATAAACTTCTCAGAAAAGATTTTTTTTTTCCTAAATCCCAGGATTGTTTTTCAACAATAAGCCAAAGAAAGAAGACCCTGACAAGGTAAAACATGATAAAACATGTCAGTATCAAAAGAGTAATGAAGAGGATGAAACCAGCTTGTGGTACATGACTTGCAGAATGTTTTTTATTTAAAGCACATTGCTTTAATACTGATATGAGTTCAAAGTTCCTTCATAGGGTAACAGAATAGTGAATAAACATAATAATGGTTTAAATAACATTTCCATTGACATACTCCTGCAAAGTACAGAAATCTCTTTTCTCCTTGTTAGTAACCGTGTCCCTTGATGGCAAGTACCCAGCGGGACATATATGAGAAGACCACGGGACCTTTAGGCAGGAGTCTTTGGGGGAGACAGCCACTTCCCATGCAGTAGATGTTTTCATGAGCTTGTATCAAGGTTTTAATCAACGCACTTGCCCTATGACTGTAAAACTTAAACCTCTGGGCAGAAACCACTTGTTCATGTTCATCCTGACAGAGCCATGGTCCTTATACAATTAAACCAATAAGAGGTATGCAGGCTTTGAAAAGATGGCTGTATATATACATGCTACTTCATGGTATTTGTTTTATAAAACTGATTAGATAAATGGGAAACCTCTTTTCTCAGACAGCAGAAGGATGAGTATATATATATGAATGGGAATGGTTACCTGAGGTAATGATGGGAAACATTTAAAAAGTACAACAGACCTGTAATCTCATTCCTTCCCACTGCTAGTCTTTGGGATCTTCCCTCTTGTGGAGAGGATCTTCCCTCTTTGTCAGGAATTTTAAATTAGAAGGTTTCATTAGTGTGGTTGCTGGCACTGATGGTAGACCATATGGGTCTAACTCTGACTCGTTTCTACCGAATCACATATACACAGAGAAATTTCAAAAACCATTTAAAATGCTTTCCTGACAATTGCCCCATGTACAATGTTAGATGCACATTTGCTTGCATGGCAGTGCTTTAATGGATCTAGGTCTTACTGTTAGTTAACTTTTTGACACGGGCATCAAGAGGACATTCCACTCTCACAATAAAGCTGTGATGATTTTAGGTATTTGCTGTTCACAAGTCAGAACTGCTTTTATTTTCAATCCTGAAGACATTGTTCACTTGAGATAAAATCACAGGGCAAGTCAAATTCTGATAGGGAGCATGTCGTGGGCTGCTGTTGACAGTGTGTCACAAACACATCTCTACTCTGTAATTTTTAAGTTTGTTATTTTCCCACTAGGTCTCTGGCTTTCATAGTCACTGCTTTTAACAACTAAGGCAGCTACTGAATAGATGGGAGCCTACAGGGGTGTGCGCTGAGTCACAGCAGGGTGTTCAAGCAAACTGGAAATACCAGTGTTTGCTGAAAGTGGGAATTATCTTCTTTAAAAGTTTAGGTGTAATATGCATTATTTTCAGAGGAACTATCATAACAATGTGCAAGTCCTACCTTACTGAGCATAGGAGATGATTTAATCAAAGAAAAAATGGGTGTTTTTTTATTTAGCTGGGACTTTTAGCAGTCTTCGTCCTGCCAGCTAAAATCCCAGGCTGAGGCTATCCACCAGGCAATTTCACCAAAAAGAAAGGAGAAACATCTTACCTTACCCTGCACAGTGCTATGCCACTGACATCAGTGACAGTGTCTACCACCCCTGTGGCTGTTAGCTTCACGTATTAGAAGGTGTATTAAGTGGCCCAGAAACCACACCTATCCTCAGTTACCTCTATTTTATAGCTGATTCTTTAAAAAAAAATCGGTTTACCTTTTTTTTTTTTTTTTTTGGTGGTTGAAACCATTTGGTAACAAGCTGGGAGTGTGCATCCTCTGCAGGAGCTTTTAACCCTGTTATGTCCCAGCACTGAATCCCCCACTGATGCTACAGAAGCAGGAGAAAGGACATGAGGTTTACCTCCCCGAACATGAATGCTACATTTTCTGCATGCCAGGCACACATATTGTAAGACCCCTTCAGCACTGAGCACAGACCTTCAGTTGTGCCTAACAGCATTCGGTACAAAACGCGTTTAGTACAACAGGCCAAACCAAGACTCCCTGCCCCTTTTTTAAAGCTCCTTTTGAACCCCAAATCTGAATTTTAACCAAAAAATAATGAGATGCACAGTGTACCACTTCTCTTTTTTTTGATTCCTAAATGATGGCCTTTAACAGCAGCATTTCCGGCAGCTCACATGCAGGGGGAAAAACCAGGGGCCAATAAGCCAGATTTTCAGGTGATATAAATAAGGAGTCCAACAGGTCGACAAACAGGAGTGAGGTTCCCCTGCAGTGGCCTCATTAAAAATGCAGCAGTATGGAATCTGAGCTTCTTCCCATTCCTCTTCAGGTATATTTAGACACATGCATGAATCAATACATCAGTGCTGAACCAATTTCAGAGTACCAAAAGCTGTTAATTGATAGTTAAATGTGAGCTTATTTTTCATGTGAAACCCTTGTACTATATTCATTGTTGAAATAACGGTAATCATTTTCTTTGTGACATTCTTTTGAGGAATTTTAAACAAAGCCTTCAGTAATTGCTTAGTTATTTCAGGCCTGCCTGGTAATTTTCCACTGTATTAAAAGGCATTTTTTACTGAGAGTGATGGGAAAAATGTACATCTGCTGGATGGAGCTTTTACTTATTTTCAGTCAACATAATTATCTTTTATTAACACACCTGGTATCTGAACAATAGCCTACTTTTTATTTATTTGACTAATACTTTCTTCCATTTGTATCTGTAGGATATGGCTATGTAGCTACGTGGGCAAAACTACTTTCTCCATTTTTGGAGGGGAGGGGGGAAGCTTAACCCTACTCACAATAAAACAATTTTGATTACATGCAGTTTCAGAGGAAAACCTAATCCAACAAACTGAACTTCTAAGCAACATTTAGAAGAACAAAAATAATAGTATTAGTACTAGAAAAGCAGTTTTTATAGCATACATATTATACACTGGTGACTTTGAAAGGTAAACAATATTATGAAAGGTATTTACTATCCAGATATCGGAGTATTAAACAACAGGTATTATCTACCTAAAGTTCACCTTGATCACTAAATATTATGTGATTGACGTGGTTTAACCCCAGTTGGCAACCGAGCCCCACCAGCCGCTCACCCACTGCCCCCAGTGGGATGGGGGTGAGGCTCAGAAGAGTAAAAATAAGAAAACTTGTGGGTTGAGACAAAGACAGTTTAATATGTAAAGCAAAAGCCACGCACACAACCAAAGCAAACCAGGGGATTCATTGCCCTCTTCCCACCGGTGGGCAGGCACAGCCACCCCCAGGAGGGCAGGGCTCCAGCACGGGTAACCGTGACTGGGGAAGGCAAACGCCATCACACCCAACGTGCCCCCTTCCTCCTCCTTCCCCAGCTCTACCCGCTGAGCATGGCGCCATACGGTACGGAATGTCCCTTTGGCCAGCCGGGGTCAGCTGTCCCGGCCGTGCCCCCTCCCAGCTGCTGGTGCCCCCCAGCCTGCTCGCTGCTGGGGGGTGAGGGGCAGACACGGCCTCGGCTCTGGGTCAGCGCTGCTCAGCAGCCACCGGCACCTCCCTGAGCCACCAGCGCTGGCTCCAGCACAGATCCAGAACATGGCCCCGAACTGGCCACTGGGAAGAAAATTAAGTCTAGGCAGGCCAAAACCAGCACAGTGATATAATCTATTCTGTTTATCCAAATTATTTTGTTACTAGATCCAAACTGCAACTAAAAATAACACCTCTTCAATACTTTCAGTAACCTGCACCCCACGTAGAAATCACAGCGAGGTCAGATGGGAGACCTCCGAGCAGCAGCTGTGACCCAGGACCCCACCAGTGTGAGCCCCAATGAATGCAAAGTTGGTCCTTGTACTTTCAGCCACCCACAGGTTCATCAACCATATGAAGTCAGTCCTGTGATGTGCTCTGAGGCTTCACAACAGTAGAGGGCTTCTGTCACGTGCTGGTATTTATGACCAACTTTTAAGAGCAGATGCTATGCTTACATTAATCAAAGATGCCCTAAGTACCTCCCTTCTGTCTCCAATACGGACCCAGGCTCACACCTACAAGAACACACTGTAGTGTTTCCTGCTTTTCTCTCTGCTTCTCATCTGCTTTTGTGTAATGGGGTAAGCTTTTTTTAGAGACTCAGGATCTCCTGAGGCACTGATTCCACAGCACAAGGTCCCCCCAGCTGGGAGAAGTGCATAAAGCTGCCAGGCTGCCCACCAGCAGGTATGTGGAGTGGCTGGGGGGTCTGTAAACATCTCCTTCAACAAGTTTTAAGGTATCATAAATATGAATGCTATTCTCACACAGAGATTATGTTCCAGCTCGAGCAGCCTAGCTCCAGCTGATTCAACCTTATCAATGATGCCGACGTCTTCATACAGCATCTTGCCATAATCTGGCCCAAAGAAACTGCCTTACCTTCCTCAGCCAGCAGACATGCCCTAGCTGGAGTAATCTAGGGAGAGGAATGCCATTTAATTACATTTACTGAATGCTCAAACACTGTTCCCTCAACATATTACTTACTTAGGAATATTATAGCACATTTTCAAATGAATTATTTAGAAATATTGCTACACATTTTCAAATGACAAACAGTACTATTACAGCAGGAACATAAAAAAATGGATTCAAATTATTGTCAGACAATTTCTTTTGTCTGGTAATTTAACTGAAAAAATACAGCCATTTCATTTCCGAATTTTAGTGCAACCTATATAAGCTCATTTATCATTTTCCTCATAACTCAGAGTTATAAATAACTTTGGGTTTTTTATATTATTTAAAATATAAGCAATAAAAAAAAACAAAAAACACCAACCTTAAACCAACAGTGAACAAAGAAGATTTTTTCAGTCAATGTGACCAGAAACAATTATTTACCATGAGGTGCATGTGTATAATAGATGTGTGACACTGCTGATATTCAACATCTCATTTATGGTGTATGCATTTTTTGAGGAGATGTAAAACATATCACAGGGAAGTTGATCCCTTACTTCTTGATGTTAAATTAAATCTTTTGTTCTGCACCTATGAGTTCAAATTTTAGAATTCCCAAGCTCTTTTATTTTGTAAAGGAAGAACCTGAAATTACGGTGGAAGAACAGAAATTCTATTCTGTTCTATTCTATTCTAATTTTGGGGGTCAGTGTCTCTTCCTCTAGAGCATTTTCCTTTTTTTTTCTTCTTTACTGTTACTTAATATGAACAAATGTTTCCAGAAGCTACAGTTAAAAGCAAGGTCTGGTTTATTGCACATTATTATTATTGTTCTAAAGATACAGCATCAGGCAGTTCATGGTATATGAGCAGCATCAGAAGGGAAAGCAGAGATGAATTATTACCAAACATTAAAGTGTTGCCTAAAGTTATCAGTAGTTTAAAAATTAAAAAAAAAAAAAATAAATGTTTTTTTCAAAAAAATCTTTAAAGTGCTAATTCGCCACAGGTGTGTCTCAGTCTGATCATTTCTAGTAAGTTGAGTCTACCTGGTGAATTTAAGAGTACATTCAATGGTTTCAAAGACAGTACCTTCAAAGAAAGATACAGGAGGGAAGTTTGAGCTAGTCCAATAAGGTGCTGAAGCCGGTGTCTGTTAAGATTGGCACAGAAGGATATCTAAAGCAGAGGGAGCACTTCACTGAGTCAAGTCTGACAGGCTGCTCTCCTGTCGTGCAGCATTTTATGGGTTTAGGGTCTCTAAAGGCTCTTTCCTAATAGTAAAACAACATCTTAAGAGTACCTTCTCTTGTTTTAAAATATACTAACATATCAATCCTGGTAATCATAAAGTTTCATTCACTTACATTCTGGGCATGGCATAGATACCAGACAAACTCACTCTCCTATATATAACTTTCACAGAGAAAAAACATGGGCTAATGATTAAGCACCTTTCTCCAACAAAAAGAGATTTCTGTTCAAACCTTGCTTAGCCACAAAAATTTCCATCTCTCAAGGCATGTTGCTTAGGCTGAACGCAAAGTATCAAAATCCCAGCGTAGAAAGGAGATGCTCGTGTTTCCAAAAAGCAATTTGATTGCCTGAGCTAGGAGGCACTTAAAACCTGCTAGACCCCTCCTTTGGGACTGCGGGGGGACCCAGTGGGCTGAGCTGTGGTTTGGAGGTGTCAGGGAAAGCCTCATCCACTGAAAGCTGGGGACAGCATCTAGCAAAGTATTCCACTTCCACTTGACTTTCCAAAACCAGGATGGAGGGAGAAAGAAAAGGAGGCAGGTTTGTTTTGCACAATAACTAAGTAGATCAAGCAGTGATCCAGGAAGAGATGGTGCTGGAAACCATTTCCATCTGGTTGCTCATAGCTCCTTTCCCATGGGACCTTAATTGCCAGCCTAAGGGTGGGACTCTAGCAGAGCACCGCTCATCTCCCTGTTGAACTGGAACCCAATTTAGGACAGCAAGAGCCACCCTGTCACAGAGCAGAGAGTATGGTGTCCATAAGAGCCCAGCAGGCTTCCTGGGACTGGGGACTTGGTGGGGTTGGGTCTCTATTCACATTATTACTTACACAATTTATTTAACAACTCTTCAGTGATGCTGCAAGCCGCCCTGTTTTTCATTCACGATGTCTATAAGGCAATCAGTATTATTTGACTGTATCCAATAATCCTATTAGTGGTAATATAAATATGCAGCAGGGAGATGACTCTGGCTGTAGAAAAACACATTTTCAGGAATGTTCTATCTATTAGCTTCACAATCATTATTTCTCAGTTACTTTATAATTTCAGTCTTTCCACTGAAAATCATTACTAGTTTATATTTCTTCCCTAATAAAAGCATTTTTACTTCTAGGAGCTTCTTTGCTGCCCTCTTAAGCACTTTGCTAGAACAGCAGAGCTGAATGAAAAAAAAGTTTACCACCTTCAGCACCACAGAGTTTGACATAGTTTCTGCTCTGACTCTTAACTACTTCCAATAATGTAAGTATTTTCTGATTATATAAAAAAATACACAACAGATGTTTCTTAGCTTTTCAAATCATGTTGTAAATCAGTATTACATTATACATCAGTGTTATATCATGTATATATATATTATATAAGTATTATAATTTTTCTATCATTAACCATTATAAAGTACAATAGAGCTATAAATATGGACAAAAAGACATTTTTTGTGGGAATATTTTGTTAATTTTCTAATACCCTCTTCATACATATATATTAATATTGTGTGTCAGTTTAAATTTTGTCCTTTTTTTTATTATTTCTTCCACATATTTCTTTCTTAATGTGTATTCCTCCAGTAATATAGATTCAGGTAACTTTTAAAATCTTTCTCAGAAAAGACAAAAATTATGGATCCACTGATTTGCAATTTTTTTAATGCCATGAAAACTTATACTTGCTAATAGCACAGAGGAAAAGAACTTTGTAAATACTGGTAAAAAGTGTAAAAGCTGTTTTTATCCTAAAATTGAAAAAAATGCCAACTGATTCATATCCATTGTTTTCTATATTAACTAGATATTTTTATTAATGTGCTGTAACCTAAATCCTTAAACTAGCTTCTTCTAGAACAAAAGCTAAACCTACTTATTTTAACATGCAACTTTCTTTGTTTGCTTTCAAATATTCACTTTGGATGACAATCCAAACATTAATGGAAGAGGGAACAGAAAGCCAAATTCATATTTTCTTCTTCCTCATACATCTACCAGTTGAATACTAACTGGTCTTACAAACAACTGTATACTCTCTGTCAAAATCGTTTGTAACTCTAACCTCCACTACAGCAGTCTTTATTTACAGTTAAACTCGCCGCTGCTGAGACGCCTTAAACTGCACAGCGTACTTCACTGTGCACGTAGGCAGAGGGAGGTATCAAGGCAGATTTGTACAAATTCAAATACTGCCTTAAACAGGGACAGCAAGTCATTGCAATTCAGTTGTCCAAAGGCCTTATCTCTGGCACCCTGGCTGCTTGAGGAAATTACCAGGGAGGGAAACAGTGGAGATATAATTCTTTATTCTTAAGTTATGCTTGCAACCTATCTATCTCCCTGCAGGCAGAAAACCAGAAAAAACATGCACTGAATAGCAGAGTAACACAGTCAAGATCATGGAGCAACCTAGGCTACCGACACCTCCTTTTGAGGTTTAGACTGAGCAAGCAACAGCTGATACACCAGCATGAAACCCTCAGCCTCCTGAATTGCTACTGTTTGACTCATGGGACACACAACACAATGGCAAGTCTGACACATGTTTCCCCCAAACATTTAAAAAAACGTATCCCAATACAAAGTGAGTTTACCTTTCTCATCCCCCTTCTCACAGGTATTATATCATGGTGTAAGGAATTCCCAATCCAAAAAAACAAAAACAAAACAAAACAAAAAAAAGTTTCATCACTTACAAGTGTATTTCTGCACCTGAAATTTGTTTTTATTATGAAAACACATGCTATGCAGTTTAAAAATACTAAGATACAAAAAGCAATACAAGAATGCTTAATAAAGCTATGGAAGACTCTGAATTAAGAACAAATATTGCCCAAAACAACAGATCTTTCAGAATACTAGGTATTTTTGAAGGAAATTATTCAATTCAAAACTGTGCATCCAAAAGGCTGATACAATGTGTGTAATCATACAGTCAAAGAGATGGGAAAAGATGGGCCTTATTGACACATGTCAGTAAGTCTACTACCATATGGTAAAAAGACTTCAATCTGGATCAAGGTAAGAAACCCTATCTGCTCTGGGAGGAGAAGCCAAAGTCCATGTGGGAGGAACACCAGCTGTGAAGGAAAGCTTATTTCTGAAGAACTGCACAGGTGAGTTGCCTTACATGCTACTGGTTACCTTTGTTATTTGAATGAATAATAGGAGAGTGATTTTTATCCCCTAATTTTGTAGACAGAACTCTTCACTGGAATATAAGGGATCTCTGTTCACACTGACAGGAAAAAAAGAAAAGTCCTTCAAGGAAAAGCTGTGTGGAATTAAAGTTTTTAAGATGAAAGCAGTAAGAGAATGAGCATGATGTGTCCATCTGGCTGGACCTCTAGCAAAATTTCTGGAGGTCCTAGTTAAAGCTTTCCTGAACAAGAGAAACTGAAAGTGGCAGTCGTAAGAGCACTCCTTTAGGGCCATCCAGAAACCCTGAAAATGTATGGTAGTTACATATGTAAGTCTAAATGGTAGTCAACTGTCTTTCTCTGCTATTCCACCATCTAATCAATGTTCATTACGATTTTATGCTTTTGCTGTTCAGTCAAAAATTTAAGAAAGATGGAACGAAAACTCTTGAAGTGATAGATACAATGTATTTAATTTATCACTTACAAATTTGTATGAAACTTGGTGTAATTATGTATTATATATGCATATGTAAAATATGATGCTTAAACTTAAAGCTTTAGTTATATTTTTGGTGACACTGTAAGAACAAAATCATAAAGATTCACGAAGTCATGCGTTTCACAGACTATAGTAGCTACGCTATAACAATGTAGTTTATATTGTATTCATTTAAAGTAAATAAAGTTCTCAATTAAAATAAAGCAACTATTAAATAAACTGGAAAATAATAAACAAATTGATTATATCTTTAACGTTATACAATAGATTAAATCCAGTGGTTTAAGATCACATTAGAGAGGATGTGAAAATTATCTTCCCTTTTCCAGGGCTTAATATCACTTACTTAAACACTTTAATTAAAATGCAAATTCATCTATAGAGCAGATGTAAAGACAAAAGCTTTGGTGAATATGGAAATCTGAGAAATCATTAGCTAGCATCATAGCACGTTAGATTACTGCTACTGAATTGGAAATATAGTGTTCACCATGATGAAAAGATTATAAATTAAATCAGATGGCTGTACCACCCAGTGTTTTAATTTCCGCAAACTTCACTCTGAAACACTTTCTTCTCTGAATAATAACTTTCATCATCATCAAAGGACTATTAAATCCTTAGCTTAAAACACTGACTCCTCTTTGTACAATTTTTCACCAAGCGTCTACCTTATGGCATGTTCTGTCATCTGGCAAGCAGTGTAGTGTAATGCAGTTGATGTGCCATAGATACATATATGCTTATTTAAATAAATTAATGACAGAAATGTAAAACAGTACTTCCTGGGAATGTGAGAGCTCAGCAAGAGGACAAAGTGATGGACTCACGGATGAACTAGCTTGCAACAGATTTCATTAACTAGTTTGTAGCCATGAATAAGAGGTCTACAAACCAAACACATGCACGATACTTCTGTACATATGTGCAGAGAGATCAGCACCATTGCTATCCACAGCTGCCGAAGCACCCACAGCTGCGTCCATGCTGCTCAGACCTCACTCCCCAGCTGACAGGGTGCCGAGGTGCTTACAGTGGTTGGCACCTTGCCATGTTACTTTGTTTTGTTCTCTAAACAGGCACTATAAATGTCAGTTAGATATGAATATTCCTGTACTTTTTTTCCATATCCATGAAGATAACTTAACCAGGTGACGTGGCTCTGCTTGCACAGATTTCACCTATGTGACACCTACCATCTCCTGCCCACCCACCCGTATCTGCCCACCACTACACCTCTCTCGTTTATGCAAGCACAACTGCTGGGGAGCTACAGTCAACCAAGCTGTGAACTGCTTAAAATACAAACTGCCGTTCCGGGAAAAGTGAGGGGACAGCTCAGGCTGGAAGTCAAAGTGTGTTTCCCAAGAAACCTGAGCCTGCCTAAAAGTCCTGCGCATGGAGGGGCACAAGTCTCGCCCTCCCTGCCCTCTGTGGAATACCCCTGGCTGCTCACACGCCTGTGAAGCTCCACGCAGTAACAAGTACATCCAGACGTTCCAGATTATCTGCAAAGCTTAAGCACTTCGCTTTGGAAGTTTATACTAATGCGATATCAAAACCTGTAATAACTTTGCTAAATACATGCCCAGAAGCACAGGCATGCCTTTTTAGTGCTGGGGTCAAACTAGGTGGTGACTGTATCTAGTTCCTATTATTGAACTCTTGAGTGCTCAGTAATTTGCAGCATCCTATAGAGTTTAGAAGTGCAACATAACGCATGACCTGGTGTAGGCAAACAACCATGTGTTACATCCCACATATGGGATGTGCAATTTAAGTGTACATGCCAAGATCCTCTGGGCTTATTCTCACGAATGAGGATGCCAATCTCAATTAACCCCACAGTGTTAATTTAAAAAGTTAAGAACTTAATTTCTGAGGAAAGCATAGAATGTAAGCCAGTTACTTTCCATACAGATAACTGCAGTACAAATTGCCTTGTGTCACTTTTCCAGACTTGTGGTAGATGAAAACACATCTTAAGTGAGTGGTCCTAGTTTTCATGGCCCACCATCTTTGCTGAGAAGGGCAGACTGTGGCATCATTTGTGACAATACTAGCTGTGCTCTGCAGTGAGATTTCAAAGGGTTGCCTTTAGGCGTGTTTTATACAGCTATTGCCTAATAAAATATTTGATACACTACTGACATCAGCTGGATGGAAGGAGACTTTATACTTATAACCTACTCTAGAGTAAAATTAATTCCCTAATTCATCACCCTCGGTTGTTGTTCCCACTATGATTTAAACACATCTGCCACCCCACCACAAATTTGACCTATCATAAAGCAACCAACCATAGCCTTTTTAGTCCTGGATCTGCACTGTTATAAGCACCCTTTTATTCCCTATCTTTCAATCCTGGATCTCTTCCCAGCCTTTCCTCCACTCTGCCGGCACAACAATTCAAGCAGCTGGATGGCTCAGGGATGGTCAAGCTGAAAAATAACTTTTTTTCTCCTTCCTTATTTGTCAGCAGCATTATTTATCTAGACCACCATGTGCGCTGCACGATTATCACTTTGCATGTGGTAGTGCGATAGAGTACGAGTGAAGAAAAGCTCGGGGCTTGCTACTGTTGGAGAAATTGAAAAGTCTAGTCAAACTTTCCCTTAGTTGTCTGGATTTAACCCCATCAGCTCTGCAGCAGCCTGGGCTGCTGGGTGCATATTCCCTCCCATCTGCTGTGCAGTACAGTGGCTGCTGTGGCTGCATTACGAAGCACAGGACTGATTCAGCTGAAAAAAATAATGGCTGTGCAAAAGAGCTGTAAGGAACTTTGATATCTTTTATGGATGCGGTAAAGCCAACCACAGCTGGGTAAAATGACAACTCAAGAAACTACTAAATACATTAAAATTGCAGGAAGGAGTTTTCTTTGCCATAATTGTGGGTAACAATATCACTACTGCTAAGCCTATCATTTTCTAAAAAAATACTCTCTGTGAAGAACCAAATATGAAATGTTAAGTATATAAAAGGAATATAAAAGAATAAAATTACCAATGAAAAAGAATGGACAGCTACTTTATTTGCCCTGCAATTATCCCCCGTTTGCACAGATAAGATTGGATTAACTTTGAAAGGATGCTGAAAAACATCACCTTGCTGTTTTGTACCAACAATGTTAAAAAAGTAAAAAGGGAAGAAAATCTTAAAAGCCTTAAGTCATCTAAAATCTTTAGTAAAATGTTTAGAATCTTCTAACAGAGACTAAGCACACAGTTTTGTTACTGACTATTTGGGTGATTTATACACTGTTAATACCTGTATGTCTGTTATAAAGCAATTGTATATTGGAATAAAGTTGAGGAATCTATACCAGCCATTGACTCGGCTATGCAAAAATTCTCAGTTAAAGGTGCTCAGCTATGTTCAGCTGGCATGTAAATAAATGTGTACCAATCAAGACAAACACAGCCCCAGATCCTTTGCAAAATATTAACAAATATGAGACTCTTGCTTGAGTTGCAATTTGCAGCAATCTGGATGCTCCTAGGTGGTATTTTAGCGATCCTCTTTCTTGTGGCTTTTCCTTCTGTACAGCCACTAAGAAGCTTCCCCCCCCCCCCCGACATGAATTTTCATGAAGCAGGTGGAAATGTAATACCTTTGGGGAATCCACCCTCCAACAAATCTGAATGAAATTAGGTTTTCCCAAACATTATCAAGTCAAAGACAGGCCCCACAGAATGCATGCAGGCATCCAATTAAACACGCACAGTCAGTGTTAATAACACCAGATACTTCATTTCCATTGGAAACAAAGTTAACTGGATTTCACTTAAAAGCTTGAGCAGAGCTGGTGAGCACCATCACACAAGGTATGATCAGAAGGTGACGACTGCAAATTTCTAAATCATCTACTCATTTTATTATTTATTTTTCAATTTAAGGCATGAAGCCTGTTAAAATTTCCCTTTGTGGGCACTAAGTATTCTGGGGCATCTCTCTTTTTATTTGTACACAGTCCCTGCCAACTCTGCTGAATTATGGTGCCTCATAAATTTACTATTTCTCTTTTATCTGACAAGCAGATGATGGACAACATATTGATGTTCCATATGGCTTGAAAGCTCATAAGAAATCTTGTTCCTAAAATTGGCATACTTCAATGCTTTTAGAGCTGTGAAAGGCTTTTACGCCTGCCAGTTTTCTATACCATTATTACAGTCCTGCAGCAGTGTTTATCACTGGAGGATACCACCTGGTTCCAGGATCCAGAGTGCTATTCTTCCACATTTCTCTCCAAGGATCACCTGCCAATGAATCACCAAGGAAACTCATTACCAAAGGCACGACTACACGGCACGGTACAGCTGACTGCCAGCAGTCAGTGTTATCCGCCAGACCACTTGAGCGTGTTATTCCTTCAGATGCTGCAATTCTGTCACGTTGAACGGCTGTGCTACGCTATTTCTCACTCTCATTTGTTATTTAATTTTAATCTCATCTGACTCACTGGTGTGGGTACGATGTCTGAGCTGCTGTCAGAAAGCCTGTGTGAGGTTATTTTAACAGCTATGAAAAGACAAAACGTGGCTCTCATTCTTTTAATTTGTCAGTTACACTGAAGAATTTGCTTTCTCATTAACTCAGCTTAGGCATATCACGTTCTGGATGACTGAAGAAGAAAGTTGATCCTTCTTTCCCACTGTTTAATGTTTATTCACGTCAGGCTGTGCTTTTCCTTTTTCTGTGCTGACAGTCTTCGGAAAGCTTCAGGGACTACTACAGGTAAAACACAAAGCTCATGACTCATCTAGGGCTCATCCTAAGGTTTAAGCTGCAACTTGAATGCTTCATACCATTTTCAAGATGCCTGCCAACACCAGGTACATATTTTCAGTGATGGCCTGAATACTTCCAGAATACAACCTTTTAAAGCTTCGGTTAATTTCTGCCTTTCCCACCTACTCTTCTATAAATTCCAATTTTCAGTCACTGTGTTTTGGACATCCATTTGTGTGGATTTTCCCGGGGACTTTGCTGGGACCACAGCAGCAGCAGGTTAGGCATCCCAGCCAGCTATCTGCACTGTCCTGCTGTGGCTCATTTCTTTTTATCAAACTTGAGGAATGAGGTACATCTCATTTGCTCCTGGACACCCACTCACAGATTTTCTTCTCATTAAAGACGCTGTACCCATTAGCCCATGTTCCCTTACTCCAGTTCATCAGTTCAAAGCTGATCCTACCGGACATTTTAAACCACCGAACGTCACCGCTCCCTAACTTTACTGAGCACAGAGCCTTCCACAGACAGCTTGGTTACCTTTCATCCTGATGAAGCTCTGAATGGTTTAAGGAACTCTTTTCCTACTTAAATGAATCTATCATTTTAGTGAAAAATTTTAATACTGGACTGGTTACAGTTTCAAGATTACAAAATCCAAATTAAAGATTTTTTTGTTGTTGTTGTTGTTATATAATCACCTTTCTAATAGTCCAAACACAACCATTGCTTTCTATTTTAAAAGCTCAGACTTAGATATTAGTGGTACTTCTTATTTTTCAGGTTTTACCTTTCTCCACTTCTGCACTTATGTAGGGCAATTTACTACATCTTTGCTTAATGATGCCATCTTTTTTTTTTTTTTTTTTTTTTTTTTTTTTTCAAAAATCCAGCAGTTGTGGACACTGATGGAAACAATTTAAATGAGGATAAAATTGCAGTGAAAAATGGAGGCTTAAAATGGGTCAAGGATACTTTGGCTAGTCTGAGATATTCACCAACCTGAAAAGCACGGCAGAGTTATGGAGATAAAAATCTATTTAACCTATTGATACGTTAGAAACTCAGATAATGGTTATCACCTAACCGAATGCCACAGATTTTTAATGACTGTGAAAAAATGAAGGGTGATTTTAGATTATGATGACATTAAAAATAACAGTGTGACTATTATGGGTGTGCATTGTATGCTGACAGATATCTGACAAGATACAGAGATTCTGATGAAAGTCATGTCACCATGTCATCATTCCAAAGTATCATCATTTTATTTAGAGACTGTTCTTGATGAATACTTGAAGTCAGGATAAAATTAAACAACGGTTTGTTATTCTTCCTATTATTGATAATAAAGCTAGTTAAGAAGTGTGTTTCAATCTATTGTGAATTGGACACCACTATAAAATGTTAGGCTTGATTAATTCTCAGAACAAGATATGATGGCAAATTTCCTGCTTCCAGTTTAAAAAAAAAAAAAAAAAAAAAAGAGAGAGAGAAAATACTTCTCTTCAGGCTTTGGTCAGGCACCAAGTTTAAAAGGTTGGGAACACTAGTCTGTAGGATTAATGACTGCTTAGGACATTCTGGCTGGTAAAGGATATAATAGAGACTTATAAAGGCAAATAGAAAAATGACTTTTCTGTAGCCACAGAGCACATAAAACACTGCCTTCCCGCACATGCGGCCCCATTCATTTCTGTAGGTCTGTTCAGGTGCATAAAATTTGACTCAGCTCTCTGGTTAACAGAAATAATAATAATAATCATAATAACAAATGAGCAGCGCAGCAATGTCCTTGCTGAAGGCCAGATTTGCAGCATTTATTTTTAGTAGAACATCCTCACTGGATTGCAAGGTTTGAATTGCATGTGAGAGGAGTAAGAACTGATACATGTTCCAGAAATAGACTGAAGACCTGGCACAAAGTGCTTGTTTGTAACAAAGAGGAAAGCTTTGATTATAAGGCTGGGAACATCATATGAGAACCTTTAAATTGGTTTAAATTGGATGAGTTTGGGAAGAATTTTGAATAGCTCTAAGTATCATGAGTTACTTCAAAGATAATGAGTGTTGAGTAGAAGCAGCATTACCCTTTAATCTTTGCCATCTCCTCCCCCCCGCCCCAGGGAAAAAAAGATCCTTACACTTATCTTCTCAGTGATCGACTTTCTTTCCTCGTAGATGTTTCAATGGGTTTTCATTGACTTGAGTAAGAAGGTATTTTAAGACAGTAAGACTATTGCAAAACACAGTATAATGTTGAAAATTGTCAAGACTGTCTTTCTTGAAAATCCATATTTTTGGAAAAGAAAAAACAAACAAACAAAAAAAAAGCTGGAATATTGAGTTTATACTAGCAGCTGTAATGTTGGATTATATGCCACCATCACTCCAGGGTTTCATCACAACTGATATTGTTTGTCCTCCTATGTAGCATAAAGGTGACCGAGAAAATATCCCAGTCTAAATGCAGATTGTCCCTCTGGCTAAACTGACATAATATGATCATGAACCCAAGTCCGATCAAGATCAACCTGGTACTGCTGAGTAATGCAGAAGGGCTGATACTGCTATTACAGAACCATGCATATCAGCAGCTGAGCTAGATGTCATTAAAGATTTAAAAGTATAACATTAAAAACCCTTTGGAAGTTATATTCTAAGTTGTACTCACATGCAAAGTTTCATTATTAATATAAAGTTTGTATTGTTATATATTGTCAGCCAGAGAATTGCTCCTTTCTTACCCTTTCCCTCCTTCTTTTTGCTTTCAGCCATGCATTTACAAGTTGTGGTATTCACTGAGAATTTTATGTCAGCTATTTTAGGATTCATTCCTTCAGTGCCCACAGCACTACTGAGTGAACATGTTCTCCCGTACTTCAACTACTCAAGGCAAAGCTGCCTGTACTTAACTATTATTAAGAAACCTGACTTTGATTCCTACTAATTTTGATGTGATTTATGTCACTGTGACAGCTTTCTGCCAACAAGTCATTAGTGATTATTTCTGAAACACCAGGGTCTGAATGGCAGCAATGTTACTTATACACAAAAAAACCCCAACAACCCACCAACCCAAACACACACACAAAAAAACCCAACCAAAACCAAAAACCAACCAAAAAAACCCCCAACATTCTGACAGTTAGTGTTTCATTCAACCTAAATTTTCCACGAGTGCATGACACTGAAACCTAATTTAACACATCACAACCTTTTCATGTCTTAAATAAGAAAGTCCCAAAATGCTTTAGTAGTTTTTGATCCACTTAGCTGCACAGTAGCAAAGATTTAAAACGTAAAAAAAACCCCAAAACTGTCAGGAGAAACAATACTGGGATAATAGTACTAAAAAACCCAGAAATCTTTAAGGTCTTTCTATTTTGATGAAGACTCTGAGGGCAGGGGGAAGACAACACCTGCTCTCAGATATCACTAGAAGGCACTACAGGCATCTGAGCAACCTCTTCAATAGACAGGACACTATTGAACATGACCTTACTGCAGCTGCAGTTGCGTATCTTTTGAAAACCAAAGTTTTAAGATTATTTACCCTTTAAAAAATAAATGTCTTTGGGAAAGCTGTGTCTTTGGGTGTAGAAATCCTAAAGCACAAAAGAATCTTCCCTGTTACAGTAATTATTTTCTTATTCTGTGATAGCTGCTGAGCTACTATAAATCAGAAAGATAACAAATGTCCTACGTACTCTCATAATTTTCTCCAGAATTATTCTTCCTTAATCATCCCCTCTTTGGCTACATACATATATGCACATGTACATACACATTTGCATATATATCTGTGAGATACTCTTGGAAATATTTCAGTGCCTGTTCTGGAAAACTCTCTTGAATGACTTAATTTTAAGGTTTTCCTTTCTTCTTTGCTTTACCTTGTGTTCTTTTAATGAAGGTATTGCCCTCTTTCTGTGATATTACAGTAACATTTGCTGCTGGTGGTGTGACAAATACTCCAACCTGAACTGCTGTCATCAAGCACAGAATGTGACAAGGATATATGATTGACTGCAACCACAACCCTGGCAGCTGTGACTGTGTCTGTAATACCCTGCTAGAGTGTCCTTGCTAAAGTCAGTTTTGCTGTTATTTCCTATTAGTCATGACTTTATAAATGGCAAAGTCAAAAGTGAAGAAATCTTTTCTCAGTTAGAAATTCTAAACCTATAATCATAGCTTCTTAAAAGTACAAGTAAAATCTAAACAGCATCATGAAGTCAACTTTCACTATGCTGAAGTTTGACTGACAGCAGGAAAGTCATTGTGAATAATTTACTTAAGACAATGGAGTATTTCACTCTAAGTAGCTGGCATTTCAGTTTCCTCTGTAGATATTTAGGCTTCATCCCACCCTCAAAAGAAAAAAAAGATAAAACTAAACAAAAACAAAAAAACCCAAACCACAATAAAACCAAAACAATAATTTTGTCAAAAATAATGCTTATATGGCTCATTCTGTGTCACAGACAATTTCAAAGTCTAACTTGATAATAGAAATAACATATGTATACATATGTATGCATACTAAAATAATCTGCAAACTTGCAGACAATGCTTATATGCTTCCGTGTAAGAAATGGAAACAAGTCAACACCTTTACTACATCTCCCTTATTTTATACACCAGAAAAAGTCATCATCGTAATACCTGCCTTCACCTTCTGTCCCACACCTCTGTTTCTCGATATTGATTTGCCGCATTAGGGATCCTCTATGAGACAGCGTGTGGAAAATGAGCTAGGATTGTGAAAACAAGAACAAAGAAGGTAACACTTGTTATCACCTGCCTTCTCATGACCATAAATCTCCTTACAATCTAAGTATTAGGATGCTTGGCTCTCTAGATTTCCTATCTTGATATGCATAGTCAGAAAGCAAAGATACATTTTAGTGGGAGAGCTTGAATATGACACAATACAGTACCCTCAGCATCTGTACTAACTGACCTTCCCACTGCTTGTGCACCATTGCAGCATATACTTACTTGCACACCTCTTTAAATGCGAGTTCAAATGTTCTTAAGATACAAATAGAGAAATTTATTTATATTATAATAGCCTGCGTAGAGTACAGCATGTGGTAAAATTAAATAAATAGGACTAGACTGTGATGTAGTACCAGACAGATAAATGTAGAATCAGTCCATTGTTAAGAGTTTCTAGGGGGAAAAAAAGTTTTAAAAGTAGTATTTTCTAATCTTTATTCAGAAAATTTTCTGACTCTTATACAGGCTCACAAATACTGATATTTGATCCAGATACTATCATCAAATCCTTGTCCGTTGATGCTTAAAAAGAAAGTCCAGCAACTGTGAGATTCCTGTGCCTGTAACCTCAGTGGGACTGAGCACTCATAACTCCCAAGAAAACTAACACAGCTCTATCATTTCTAAGAAGTAAACCCATTAGAAATAATAAAATTTCAACAAATATTTAATAAAAGGAGTCAGCATATGTAAAATCCTCAGGTCTCATCACTGTAGCAGAAACAAGTACTTTAACTCCAACTAGCTGAGTTTGCTGTAGCTACCACCAACATAGCGTTTTTTTCAGGTTAGTGTGAGAATGACAACAGAAGAATTACAAAAAATATGTCAGAAGATTTCCTCCTCAGGACCCTTTTTTCAAATACAGCAGAACAATGCAAGGTCTAAACATTTCTGTCTTTAATAGTATTGCTATGTAATGCACGTAATGGCTACAATTACTCTGCAGAAAAATATTTTCACCCTCAAATCATAGACCACAAGAGGGAAATGCTTGACAACTTCTAACTGACTTAGAGCATCATACAAAAGAAGCTATTTTTAAAACAAAATTAATTACACTCCACAGCTTTGAAGCTGCACTTTTACCTTGCTCCCAGTGATTTTAAAACTCTTGATTTAGAGACAGCGTATGTTCCACATGATTGCTCCACAGAACTGATGTACAACTAGACTTTTTATAACTCTTTGTTCTGTTAAAGAAGCTTTAGTGTGAGGCTGGCCATGCATTGCAATTGTATGAAATGCAAACAGAGGCACAGAGAAACAGCTGTTTTCCCAATATAGCAAATTATTTTGGGCAATTTGTGCAGAAGGAAGCAATAAATGCATCAGCAACCACTGACACACTCTGATAATTACTGCAAAGCAAAAGAACATCTGCATGCAAGAAGGAGTAAAACCAACACTACAGCTAATGAAAAGAAAAATGGGAAAAAAAACCCCCAACAACAACTATCTTGGGGAGTGGAAGAAAAACATCCTCTTTTTCCTGAAGAGATCACTAGCATATTATGGAAGAATTTAATTCTGACGCAGGTCTTTGTTGCTTGATAGCTTGTGCTTTTTTTGACTGAAATAATTCATGCTTTATTCAGTAAGGGAAGCTTCCCTACTCCTTTCAAGACAAAAAACTAAGCAGGACCTGAGAAAGCCTGCTGTGATATGCAGCAGAGTTATTCACTGCCCAGCATCCACTCATGGGCAAGCCCACAGCAAGTCAAATTCACCTTACACTTCATTTAAAACAAATGAGCATTCTAGATTCATCCCAAGACAGGGCATGAAACTATTATGCAAAACAACAAATCAAGATATACTACCATGTCATCTTATCTGCCTAGATAACTGTGAAAGTTCACAGAGGAACTTAAAGCAGTATGTTAAAGTCAGTGTTGGAAGGGTTGAATAAACCAGCTGGCTGGAAATCTTGCAATGTTCTTCTCCAAAGAACAATTAAACTTTGCAGTTGTAGACTGGTTAGGGGACAGAATGTCCAGTTCACTTCTCTGATAGGTTTCTGGTTTGTCTTTCCCAAAGAATATGGAGCCAAGGGACACAAAATGGATTATTCTGGATATGAGCTTCTCTTGTGGCAGCTATGTTTCTTCTGCATTTCCAACTGTCGTTAGCCCCCCAACCCACCCTGCAATAGTTTTTCTTAGTTTTTCTAAGCTATTTCTACCAATATGGTTTTTTTATATATATTTTTAAAATAGTCCATAAAGGGGAATTAAGTACTTTTGAAGGGCTAGTTCTAAATCATCAATACTTTTTAATATTTTATGTCATTGTGAACTTTACAGAATTAGACTGTGACTTGAACTAACCCTACATCTACTCTGGGCCTTCTAGGATTCTAGTCCCTGCATGTATTGTTTTCCACTTTTAAAATAGTTATAAAATCCTAAAGTTATATTTGAGATATTTGAGGAAGCAGGTACAGCTAATGTTTATGACCCAGATAAAAGGAGCCATGACTACTAATAATTTGTGAAGTGCAGAAATAAGTCACACGAAGACGAAAAGAACAGAAAACGAAGAAACAATCATGTTCATAGCTATAAACCATGTTCTTCAAATGTGATCAGAGCAAATGGTGATGATAATACCAATTTTACCAGTGAAATAAATGTTAATTCTTCATAAATGTTTTTTGTTTCAATCAGGGAATATTCTCCTTCCTCGAGGAAAAAAATATGCATAATTTTCATTTTAGGCTGCCCTCAGAATTTTACATGTTTGAGATTACTTGCATCTCTTTTACATGGACAACACTGCCAGTGTGGAATTTTAATTTCCATGAGCCAGAGATGGGACAAAGATATTACTTCCAGAGCCCTGACAAGAAGGGAAAAAAAAAGTGTCATTTTCTGTCAGCCATCTGAGTGTTTTTCTTATCTGCTTTGCCTGTTTATATTGGTTGCTCTTCTGCTAGTTTCCCAATGCTTAGAGAGGACCTTCAAAAACTGAATCCTGATCTTAGTTCCTAGGCGCTGCTGTCAAAAGCATGAATACCACTCATGCAAACATCAGCTATGCTTTTTAAAGCTGTAACAACTCCACTACATGCTCCAGGATCACAGGAATGCTAACACAGGTGATAATGCTGCTCTTTCCCTCAGGATCCACAGATTTTCTTAGCACACTACCTAGTACAAATGCATACGAACTCAAGGAAAGACAAAGTTGTAATAGTGAAGGGAAAAGCAATATGAGAGAATGCATATGTTTTATAAAAAATAAATAATGTGGTGGGTTTTTTTTCAGATACAATTTTAAAATGAAGTTCCGTTTATTTCAAATTCTTTGGAAATTTTTTTATTCACTGGTGAATTTTCATCCACTCTCCCATCCCTTACTACTGTCCAGAAATGCACCAACGTTGTTTTTGAATAGAGAATTAAAGAGTGTATGGCATTTTTAATATTGCATGCTTTTAATCATTTGTGTTAAGTATGACTTCTTTTAAGCAGTTTTTTAATGGCAATTTGTTTAATGTACTCAGCACAGCTTACTTTCAAGAAAGTGGAATGAGAAACTGAGTACAGTATTGATTATGCTGATTAATAGAGGTGGTGATTAATATCTCTCTTGCCACTCTCTCAAAGTCAGCCCAGATGTACTTCAGATGCAAATATTCTGCCAGGCTCTTCTGCCCACATATTTGTGTTAAATTCTGCATAGTCATCTTCTCCCATTCTTTGACTCTCGTTCCAAAAAGTACCAGGTTGTGACATAGTTTTCAGGCCAAGAAAAGCAACACAGCAATGGCAGGTGAGAATGAATGCACCAGCGGGACAACAGGATTTTTCCATATCAGAGATAAATGGAAGCCTCTCCAGGAAAGATAAACACCAAATCCCTCCAACATTAACCTCCTCATCTGCTAAATGTCTGGAAAGTGCGTTTGCAAGTATTTCAGCAAAACCTGAGCAAACCACAATTGACATCTTTGCCAATTCATTTGGTGCGGCAGGGGTGTGGGAGGGGAAACAATCAAGGAACTCGAAAAAGAAAGGCTGAACTAAGCAAAATGTACAGCTAAAATATGCAACCATACATACAGTCCCAGGTAACCTGCACCGAATACTGTGATTACGTAGGCTGCTCTAAGCACCAACAGTTTTAGGAAACAAAAACTACTACTGTTTTTTTAAATAATTTTTAGACAAGGTGTTTGGACTGAAGGACAAAGATTCTGCTGTGCTTATTTATTTGTCCAATGTTAATTAGAGGGTCTCGGGGAGACTCTGCAATTGTATATTGCATCAACTGTTAATGGGCCCTTTAAGTGGGATTGCTGCTAAGAGGCGAAGGAATTCTCTCTCCACTTCTTCCACAATTAGACAAATATTGAAACAGCTGATTCTAGATGCCAGAACAGACAGTATACATGTATTATACACACACACAATGGACTTCTATAAGAAATTAATGGTCAGACAAGATATCTGCCATTTAGGAGAACCTCTTTATTATTATGTACAGTCATCTGAAATTGAAAATTATCAAAAGTTAAACCAGGAAAAAAACTCGACATGTTGGATATGTATTTTCAAAAATTTCAAAGAGGCAACACAAAAAACAAGCCTGGAAAGTGAATTAGATTACTGGAGTGTTTAAGGGACAGCAAGAGAAGGCACTTTACACAATCTCTTGGTGTTCTTTTCAGTGAAAGCATGCAATCCCAGATCCCAAAGCACCTGATGAGGCCCTGAAGCTAAGGTCAAACCGCACTGGAATAAGATAAATTATGTGCAGCAGATTTAACAAGTGCATGAGCAATGAAACAAAGGGTAAGGGACTGAGGGAATCGCCCTTGCTAGAAGAGAGCAGCAGAACATACAAGCGCAGAAACCGTGACTATCTCAATCCCGTGATGTTCACCCTTACAGCAACAGACAACAGTTTATTTACAGAACACTATCCTCTTTTTCACTAGCTAGGGAGCACATTTGTTTACTGTATAACAAGACTTCATGAGAAAGTTACGTGGAGGTACATGTGAAAACTTAAGACCATTTTATCTTTCTTCTCTGTCACCGCAGTGGAGAATCTCCTGTGGTCCTGGTCAAGTATCAAACAGGTTCATTAGCAACATTTAGCAGAGATTTACCACGACTTACCAACCATTCCTGACCAACTATGTTTCTATGATTTAAATATGCCTGGCTCAGCTGACGTCCTTTGCCATGACCTTAGCAAGGGTTTTCGGACAGCTGTCGATAGCATTCTACCAGCCAAACCGAAAAAGCTACAAAGGGAGGGGAAACCCCAGGTTGTGGCACCAATCCAGGAGCCAACTGGGTGCAGAAAGCAGCTTTGCAGGAAAGACCTAGGGCCTGGTGGACACCTTGCTGACCATGAGTCATCACTGTGCTCTCACAGCCATGAAAGCTCTCCACATCCTCATCTGCACCAGGGATAGAGTGAGCAGCAGAGAAGTGCTTATTCCCCTCTTTTTGGTACCTGTGAAACCTCACATGGAAGATTCTGTCCAGTTTGGGGCTTTGCAGTACAAAGACTCACAGCCAAGGCCAGTGAGATCTTCAAGGGACTGGATTACATGACATTGAAGAGCTGATGAGATCACTGTGATTTTTTAGACTGGAGGAAAGAGTATTATTAAGGATCTCCCTTGTTAATGATCTAAGAGCTGCCTTCCACTACCTAAGGGTGATTGTAGAGAAGATGGAGCCAAGTCTCTCTTGGATGCATACAGTGGAAGGACAAGACATAAAGAACAAGCTATGGCAAGGAAAACCCTGAGTAGGCATGGGAAATTCCTTACACACATATTCTAAAATTGAAGTTCACCATGAAAGAGGTTAAGCACTGGAGCAGCATGTCCAGAGAAACTGTGAAAGTCTGTCCTTGAGAATTTTCACAACTTGACTGGACAAGGTCACCTGCAATTTGATCGTATTTCTTAGTTAGCTGATTTCAGCTGATTCAGATGACCCGCAGAGGTCCCCTCCAACTTTAAATGTTTGATGATTCGGGTTCTAAGACTTGAAAGTGCTCAGAAGTTCAGTCTTAATAAAGCTGTTATTTATTTGTTTGGTAAAGAGGAAAACATGTAGATCCAGGACAGCTATCTTTCCTTTGCATGGTTCTGAGAAACCTCAGCATTTTTCACAGCTGAAAGTGTACACTGGAGAAGACTGGTGAAGAAGAACATTGTCTCCATCCCAGACTGATTGACTAAAATGCTTCTTAAGGGTTTGAAAATCACCTTGTACCCCCACATTACAGTACCCTACATGGCTATTTCTGGCATGAGTTACTGAGACAAAATAACAAAGAAATGCAGTACTTTCTAACTACAATGTTACAATTACTCAAACCATATACTTTTATTTTTATAATTTAATGCAGTAATGCTAGGTAGTAATAGAGCAATTGATAATTCTTTTCTTCCATGGTATTAGAAAGAAGATTTGAATTCTTGGAAGACTGTTTTCCCAGAAAATCCCACCAGATTTCTAGTTGTTCTTTTCCATGTAAAATGTGTCGTTTCCAAAAACTAACATTACCCGTGTCTTTGCAGGTAGGACAATCTGGTTTTTTATACCTTAAAACTATGATTATCATAGGAACTAGTCATGAGATAGAGAACCAGAAAATTTCAACAAAACACCAGCTGATTAACTGACAAATACCTTCTGTTGCAAACCTCTTTCCAAAAAACCTAACCTTGAGGGAAATACGGGAAAAGTGCACTTACTGTATTCTACCGTCTCACACATGCTCACAATAAAGGAAATGTAATGTTATTTTTAACTTTTTTTAATTACAGAGAAGTGAGTTGAATCCCTTTGGCAGCTAAATTAGCATCACTTTAATTTTTTTGCTTTTTGATTGTTAATGAGCATGCATACTCAGATACACACATTACCACTCCAAATGTTTCCCTTAGCTTTTGCGTTTCTCTTTAAAAAATCTTCTCATGAACTTTTACTCTATCCTTATCACTTCACATTCTACTAGATAGTAAAGTAGATTTTACGTGTATTGATACAGTAGATAATTTTTTAGTATAAGAAATTTTTCTTATTTCTGTAAAGATATAGTTAAGCATATTCTGTTTTTAGACATGGACACCAAGAAGCTTTGTAAAAATCCTAGTTAAAGAAAAAGAAAAGAAAAAAATGAGATAAGATGAATATTTTTAGAAGCATTAGCTGTGAGATTTTGTTATTTTTGTGGTTAAATCTCATTCTTGTATTTCTAATTTTAAAAATAGATTATGTTATTATTTATCTGTATGAAATCCCAGTTATTTTAATTGTATGATCACCTGTTTCTATACTGAGTTGTTTACAATGTGCCTTGACTTACCAGGTTTGAGAATCTAGAAATTTATTTCATTTTTTATAATCCAGAACAACATTATGGTTTTGTGTTATTTTCCTATGCTTTTATGTTTTTAATGCCTTTATTAAGAACTCTTAGGACAGTGTAGATACCAATGCCTTGAAGTGTTAGGAATTAATACAACTCAGCTGTGTCATCTTCCGCTTCACTCTCACCTGTTTACTGTAGCTCAGCCTCTGGACAGTTGTGCCAATCCTTGCTTGAAGCCTGAAAACTACTCTTTATTAATTTCCACTTTCATGCCATGCACTGAAGAACATCATACAGCCTGGAGTGCATTCCTCTTCTCTGTACCTTAGCCAGAAAGTGCAATTTAAAAAATAACTAGAAAACAAACTAGAAGGCCAGAAAATAAAATAACATATGTAGAAAGTAAATAAATAATGTGTGAATTGAAAGATGTGATAGGCATAACAAGAAAAATGTATTGAGAACAATATTTTTCCTGAGATTTGAAGTCTAGCAGTTATTCATGGCAGGAGTTTCTGCGCTGCCTAAGTCCTGTCACAGAACTTTGCTTCATCAACATCCCATTTAAGACGCAAATAGGATTTTTAAATTAGGACCACAGAAAACATCTTAAGCTAGTCCAGTAAGAAGCTTTAGTGCTTACACCCCCAGGTCCCAGGTGCAGGCGTGCTAATGGGAGGACACTGCACACGGGAGAAGACAGTGATGGCCCCGCCAGGTGACCAGGGCAGCGCAGGGCTGTGCCATTCCGCAAGTGGCACTGGCCACAGCGCAAACGCCACCAGCCATTCATACCCAGGGATCCTGCAGGCAGCTTCCACCTGGTAGCAGCAATTACACCACCTGGGTGTGCTTATCCTTATCCTGATGTGAAGCAGCATGTTCTCAGGTGAACATTTGCTTGGCAGTAGAAATGGTGCACAGAATTGCTCACTGCTCGGAAAATCCCATACGCGCTAACAGCGGGATCTGCGCACTGTGTTTTGCCCATCGGTCCACCTAAAGGGTTCTAAAAGTATCTACACTATGCTCTTTTCCTTTCTAGTTTTCCCTTAGCACCAGTAAATGGTATTTTTATTCAAAACTTTACAGAGTCTGAGTGCCTTTTGTACTGAGATCCATAACAAGCACTTGCATCGGTGCATTACACCAGGCTAGCATTCTAGTCATTGAACCAGTGTTTTGAAAATTATAATTAAGAAAATAGATCAAGAAACAAAACAAATCTTAAAAAAAAAAAAAAAAAAAAAAACAAGAAAAGAAAAGAAAACCAACAAAAATCCACCCAACAAAACCAAAAATAAGAAAAAGGAAAAAAAAGCATGGTACATGGTGAATTCCTGCCTTTCAGACACACCTTACATTGATCATACAGAAATCAACGTCTTGGCTCACTGAAAGCAGAAACTAATCTAGACTGAAAAAATGGAAATAGGAATTCAAAACAGTCATATCTCAAAATTTCTTTTGGTTCTACTTTTTTAAAAAAATATATATTTCCAGTTTCTTCTTAATATCTGCAATGACAGTGCCATTCTCTTCTTCTATATAATTGTTTTTCTGGACCTGTCATCTAGAAATAGGAAGAATCGTTCAATTGATTTCTGACAGTCCTCTATTAAAATCATAACCTTCCTATTATTGTAATTGTTTTCCTTCCTTAGGTTATACAACTGAGATCAAAGCTGAATCTGAAACTAGAGTGAAGCTTTCCCAGCATTGTATTTTTAGTTCACGGTTCTTCAGCTGTCTTTTTGAGGGGTGGGATGGATGCTGGGGAAGAGACAGGAGTGGAGCTTGTGTGGTTTTTTTAACAGTAGTTCAAATGGAATACATATTTTTTTCCACAGTGTGGCAGCAAAGCCTTTTAAGAGGCAGAACTGACTGTCTCAAGAACTTTTTGCTAAATCAGCTGAAAATTATGAATAGCTAAAGTCAGAGTCCATAGACTCCTTGTCCCCAGTGAATTGGATTCTGTTTGGAAGAGTAATTCTCTGCTCTAGAATTCAAAATCACTACAGAGTCCTTTTTCTTACTTTACCAGTTATTTATTTTTAACAGTCCTTTCCCCCCCCCCCCCCCCCCCCCCCCAATAAAAAGTCATGAAATACAAAACAGCTCGCAAGTATCTTGAATGATGTCTTGCTGTTAAACAACCATGCTGCAGACCCACAGGCAAAAATGTGAAAGAAATCTTCTGTAATGCCTGATAGGAAGAACTTAGGAACATGCAGGCAGGCAGTAAGTGTCCTGCAGTTCAGCAAATGAATCACATACAGAAATGGCACAGAGCATTCAAAGGCAAATTATGTTGGTTTTTTACTTCCCAGTGCCTTGCATGTGTGTGTGCACATGAGTAAGAGAGAAGGCAAACATAATGAACATAATGAAATCTAATTCCTGCAGAATTATATGAGACATAAACATTTACAGCCCCGCTCAGTAACCTTCCAGATTCAGAATCGCTACTTAAAAAAAGAAAAAATCATGACCACATTTTTGTGATGGATGGCTAAATCCCTCCTGATTGCAGCAATGTTCCAGCTCAGTTCTCCATCTCATTTGAACCAAATTAAGGAACTGAGCACTCTTCATTCCTTCCATTCCTCACCCCTACTTACTACATACTTTTCTTCTCATCAGGTTATGGGTATCTAATTTTGAAGCCATGTCTATTTTGATCATCACTTGAGTTTTTACTTTCTTACAACACTACTTTCACACTTAAAGTCAAAAGGAGAAATTTGTTCTTAGACATAGTGATCTTAGTTTCTTAAAGGCTTAAAAAAAAATAATTACTATTTTGGAAAAGTTAAGAACTACTTTTTCCAGGAAAATTAGTTATTCATATCAGTATGTTTCAAAGCAATCCATCAAGGAAAAGACTTTGCATAATCATGAAAATAATTAAGGATTTAATTATGGCCATACCAACTAAGCAAAGCTAAGCAGAATGCTTGATTTATTTTCTGCAATAAACAATAGAATAACGATTACATTTTAGGAAATAATTTATAACACAAGAATGACTTAAAACATAGTGGCTGCATTATAATCAGTTAAATAAAGGTACTATTTTAGATGTGGATTATCCTACGAGACATCTAGGATATGGATTATTTAGGCATCTGGCGAAACCTATGTCTACAGTGTAATTGAATAATGAAATTACTGGAGGATGTCTCTTAAAATATATGTGCCTAATATGAACACACATGTATGTACTTTCACATGCATCAGTTGGTCTCCCTCAGTGTGAATCTAAATCTTATTATCCTAAATTTGGATTTATGGAAATTCAGACAAGCCAAAATGGACATGATGTGTGATACTAGAGAGGTTAATTTCTCATCTGGGACTTGCTGACTCATGATTTAAATATACAGTGATAAATTACTTCTGGGGAAGAGTCTAATGGTGTGTATCAAACAGAAGAAGCTATTAAATTCTAATATTTGAAACTCTGGGAGGAAATAAATACTTGGCTACACTCAAGAGAGTCTTGAAAAAATGGGGAGGATTTTTTTTTAATTAAAAAATAGCAATTTCCTTCCATTTTTAATCTCAGTAATGCAAGTACACAGTGAATGACCCACAACATAAATCATTTAGAAATTATTGTATTGTTATTGTCATATTCTGGTAAATCAATACCGACTTCCTGTCCTGTCACCCTCCTTTATCTTTGGTAATGGAACAAGGTTGTTTTAAGAGTATAAATCAGATTTATCCATGCTTTGCTGTGGATGACTTTAAGTCCATTTACTATGAAACCACTACTACAAGGTCATCCATGATCAGCTCTTAACTTCAATATATTATAAAACATTTCTAAGTAATTTGAGAAATACTTAATGAAAGCGGTTAAAGGAACAGAGCACGGTAGCTGCCTGTGTGCTGCCTGCAGCTATGGCATGACCTATTGATTTTATAGCAAGGTATTACCTATGTTCAAAGGCTCGTTACTAAATGTCAGAAGTCCATAGTCACTCGGTATAATTTAAAATAGACATTTTTAGCTAACACTTTTTAGGTTGATGTAGGCTAAGTGTTCTACTCTATTAAATCTCTGATTTAAACAGGAATGACAAAGAATATACAGCCAATGTTTTACAAGGATACCACTGATAGCTCCTACTGCTTACTGAAAAGTTATGATGACGCATACAAACACACAAATATACCTGCTAGATAGCTACATACATTTTACAGACAGAATCTGGATTGACTGATTTTTTCCTAAATCTACTAAACACTGCCTCATTTCTCTAAACTAAAGGAGACTGTAATCTTTTATGAACTCCTGGAGGTACTAGGACTGCTCCTACAAGGATTCAAAAGGAAATTTTAAAAAAAGAAAAATTATGGCAATGCCAAAGTTCTCTGTGCAGCAGCCTATTCCATCGCCAAAGATACACACAACATCTGAAATCAGTGGTTCAGTAGGATTAACTAGCTCGGTCACTTGGCTGATTATCAAGTAGTCACCATGTATGGCCACTGAAATGGAAACTGCTTGAACTTAACGAGAAGATGGAATAGGTCAGAACTGGACTTCTGTTTGGCTTAAAACCGTGTAACCATCTCTTCTTGCTACTGCTTTCAGTATGCACCCTCCAGCAAGGTAAAGCTAGCATTCAAACAAACCCAGGCAGGTACCCACAGCAGCACAAGCACATGAGGGAAGTCAGACAATTTACATCATGGAGCTCCATGCTGCTGCAATTGGTTAGTCTAAAGTTTAGCGAGCTATTATTATGATGTAATGCAGTCATCAGGATAAACATTCATATCCCTGCATTGTCTTTCACCAAGTTGTCCCTACTACGCTTCAGATGAGTACCACTGAACCTGTCCATCACAACCAACCACATGGCCTGGTGAGCCCTTGCTTGTCACACTGGAAAATGTCACAACAGCATTCTCTGAACAGATTACCTTCACTTCAAGATCACCAACAATCCATCAAAAAATACACAAATGTTAGAATTGGGTTTCAGGGTTCAGGGGAGGCCTAAATTTCTACGTTCCTTCTTGTCCTCTAAAAGTTTGGTGATTACTTAACTTCAGGATAGGGGATGTTACTGAAAAAAACCCAAAATTATTGCAGTTTGAAATTTATAAACTAAGGTCACTTCATGAAAAATGGGTTTAGCTTGCATGAGAAAGAATTAAAGTCTACCTCAGAGAAAAGCAATTAACAGAATTCCCGGATCCTGGGAAAGACTATAATTCCTCTAGAGAGGAATAAATGTTCCACAAAGGGGATGTGATGGCTTAATGATGTGAGAAATTATTTTTTATATATACACATATCTATAACCTGAGTATGTGTTTGCACATAAACACAAGAATACAATTTTCTTTTATTGGCTGACGCTGCCTCTAGAAGCAAGCATTCAATAAAAGTACACAGCTTGGGTTTATAGAATTATTATAATTGTCTAAACACTTTCACAACATGCAAAATCTACTAAGGAGTGGCATAAAGATAAAAAGTAAGACCAAGTGTTTTGAGAGAGAGTATTGTGGACGTTTTTAAAGACAAAGCTAGAGTTCATTAGGTAATATTGCCCTATTAGTCTATGAATTTACATTACTATACATACATGAATGCACTCTACATAGTTTAAGATTGAAATAGTATTTTTATGTTATGTGGGTTTAGAAGATACTGTGAAGCCATAATTTTGGTCTCATAGATAGTGTCTCTACCTATTTGTCCCTATGCTAGAACATCTTCACAAAGGCAATGAGGCCATGTTATATTAACCACATATACTTAGTTGCCCCTGCCTTATTTTCTATATACCTTCAAGGTATACAATGGATCCAAAACCACCACTTCATGTGGCCTTTCCAAAGGTTGTCATCACCACCGTGTTCAAGCATTTCACAGACACTGCTGAACATGTCTTTATACATTTAGCTCTTGGAGAAAATGGTGACTTGCCCTGTCAATACAGTATATCTGGGTTAAAAAACAGATTAGGTATCAGAATCTCTATGTTATAAGAATAAATGTGCATGAGTCAAACATTCAGCCATACTTAACTACAACTGAAGGAGAAGTAAGTAGTGAAACTTTTAAAAAAGATACAAGATTTTATTTCTGCTTCTCCATAACTGAAGTAAGGTAAGGGTAGCTCACTAGATTTTGCAAAATATTACTTGGACTTCACGCCTGATCCCTTCAGTTTGCTTATTAAGTCATCCTCTTTAATTAATCCTGGTTTAGTAAATTTCGTATTCATTTACTTCAAATAAACTGCAGCAAAAATACAAAAAACAACCAGCATCTAAGCAGATATGCAGAAAGAAAAGTATTTTGCAAACCTAACTTTCCCCTTTCCCAGCCATCGACATAGCAAGAGAGTTGTTCTGAAGAAGCATCTTTTAGATCAAAAAATATTACAGGGTCCTGAATAAAATAAAGTAGTCAAGACTGAGCTGGCAGAGGCATTTGTAAGATTCAACATTTTTAGCTCCAGCTCCCTCCTCTGAGTGCTTGTTCTACGTGCCACCTTAGAAAAATAGGTCTGACAAGGCAAATTGAGCATTACTTGACATGAAAATAGACCACTTGCATCTATGTTTATCACATTTTCTTTATTGAAAAGTTAGTAAGTTCTGGCTAAGTAACCATCCAGAATAAAATCATTCAAAAGTAGGAGGTATTTTCAGAAATGTAGGGCCAAAAATATGCTTAGACTTATCTAGCAAGATTAATGCCATTACTCCTGTACAACAAAATATTTATGTGCACCTGTAATTACAGAGATGCTACCATGTAGAAAACTAGAACATGATCTTCAAATGCATCAGTTTATTCATGGCAGCATCTTCTTCCTAATTCTTCCTGGTTAAAATCTTTCCACTTGCTTATGGATGTTTAAACTACTTAACATTTATCAAGGGGATAACAGCACATAAATGGGAAATTACTACGGTTTATGGTGTTTTACCTCTTAGTAAAATCTAAAAAGCCCTGTCTTTGTTTCTGTAACAGCAAATAAACAGGGAACATTTCAATAAAGGTATATGTTAATCTTTAATTAATAGAACAATTAAGTTCATGGAAGCCAGAAATATGCATGGGTTTTGTGAATTTGGAGGGGAAAAAAGGTACTACTAGTACAGTGCAAAACAAAATAAGTATGCCACACATTAGTACATTCATGCTCAAAGAGGAAATAAAGTATAGAAGAAATTGGAGTAGTGCGCTACAGCTGTGCCAAGGCTTTTGGAGGATTCACAGCAACTCTGACGTTTGGAAGAACATCCAGTTTTGGCAGAAGAGAATGGAGGGCTGCAGCATGGTCCCCAGCTGAGGTAAAGTGATGCTTATCCCTCGGCAGGGAAGCACCACATAGACAGGATGAACTACATGGGGCAAACACACAGATTTCTGCACGTCATGTCACAGGACAGTTACAGACTTCCAGGGTTTTACTATAAAACACGTACTCATCCTCACTGAGTGTCCTCGTTTTGGCTGGCACAGAGTTCATTTTATTCTTAGCAGCTGGTGCAGCGCTGTTTTTTGGATTTAGTGTGTGAGGACAATGTTGACGGCACACTGATGGTTTTGGTTGTTGCTTGGTAATTTTTATACTAACTCAAGGCCTTTTTAGTTTCTCAGGCCCTGCCAGCGAGAGGGCTGGGGGGTCACAAGAAACTGAGAGGGGGCACAGCCCAGGACAGGTGACCCCCTCTGACCAAAGGGATATTCCGTACCATTGCACATCATGCTCAGTATATAAAGCTGGGTGAAGAAGAAGGGAAGGAGGATGTGTTTCCAGCCATGTGAAGAAAAGCCCCCCTAGGAAAAAGGGCAATTGGGAGGGATCTGCAGGTCTTTGGAGGGACTCGTGCAGCCCTGTCCCTCATCACTGTCTTCTGCAGTGCTGAGCAAGCCTGACATGGACAACCCATCTGTCTCAAGTGTAACAGGCAAGCTACTTTTACTCTGTGTTAAGAAATAATACCAAAGGGGACATATATTTATAAAGTATTTGCAGCTCCACTAACAGAAGTGTTTCACCAAGAGTGGCCATATTCACCTGTTCCATTCTTTTTCTAGTTTAAGAGGGTTTAGCTCCCAGGCACCTGTATACCTTTACGAATACTACTGCGTATTTGTGAAAATAACTATGCAACTATTGTCTTTGCAATTTCCTTCTTGGAAAACCATGCATTTTCCTCCACAAAACCATAGCTAACCCACAGTTACTTTCTTCTTTGCAAGTCCTGCTGACACTAATAGCAGAAAAGCATTTGACACAGGCTCCTGAAAGCGCAGACCCAGTCGTGCTGCCTTTGAGGTAAGGAGTGCAGAGCACTCCACTGCTTTACTGAAGTTTTGTCTGGTGCTGATCACAGCACTGTTAAAAAAGTGCTTTATTTATAGCAGGCTGCTGAGTCTGTCTGAAATTATTCGTATCTCACAAACTACGCCCCGTGACTGGTTCTGTTATGGGAAAACACGCCTGCATAATTGATAGCAGAATACAGGAAGGTGCTAACAACTATCAATTTATGTTGTCAAAAAGCAACTGAGGCTGAAATGTGCTGCCTAATGCACTGGCAAGATTATCTGATACATATATAAAATTGTCTAAAATCCTATCAGTTGGAACCAATTTTATATTTCTTTTAATATAGAATAAACTCCATCTTTGATACATATTGGACTTTCCCCCAAAGTTTCAGAATTGCATTCTAATTCTCTGGGTATCAAGAGGAAATATATAAGACTTTTCAAATGTAAAATACTTATAAAAATTATATAGTTAGAAATATATTTCCATCTTATAAATGGAAGAGGAAATTAAAGTAAACTATTTGCTGTTTTGTTCCAATGAGTGTGTAAATAATGAATTTTTCAAACTCAGTCTTCCACATACTGAATACTTTCTTAATAGCAGGGACTAACCAGTCACTTCATCTTTTGCTGCAAAGTTGCAGGAAACTTCCTTTTTGAATTATTAACCACTCTTGAATGCAGCTAGGGTTCACAGACCTGACAGCCTGATGAATCTCATGACTGTGTTGCATTACCAGAAGACTAAAGATCCTTGGCAGCTTGATAAAAAATGAACTGCTCTCTCGACCAAGCAGAAGAATAAAATCTGGCAAAAAATTAGATAAATGATTATTTGTTAATGTTCCCATTTTTTCACATGGATTTTTACTGTTCTACAACAATTAGCAACCTCTAAGATCTAAGCTAAAAACTGGTTTTCTCTGTGTATTATGAAATAGAGACTAATCTACATTAATGACTGTAAATGATCTCTAAACTCATAGAACAGAAAAGCGTATGATAAAAAAGCCCTAATTTCATAATCCAAACAACTTAAAAAAATGTTTTGACAGTTAATACTAGAGAGGAATTTTCTGACAATTTTTACTTAGAGAATGACTGTTCTTCCCAAAATAAAGATAACTTCTTTTAGTGGAAGTCTTGTAAATGTAGTTCCCACACAGCAGACAGACTTGCCACTATGGCCACATTCTGCGCAGAACATTCTGATGTGGAATTTGGAATTTTCCTTAAATGCGCACTTTCTTTGTTTTGCAATAAAACTCTGTTTATTGGGCTGAAGAAATGTCTGTGATATGTGTGTCTGTCCCTGAGTCAGCATGTAGGTCTTTCTATGATATTGCAGCATTACGCAAGCCCCCACTCACTATTTAATCTTGCCCCCTATGGCAGAAGGGGTTCTCTGACAGAGGGCTCTGGCCTCATTTCTCCAGTCCCTTCAGCGTTTCTTTTCTGCTATGAGATGGAGAAGAGCTTCTGATTCCTCTGCCCCTCCATGCAGGGTTGCAGCTGCTCCTTCTCACTTCATTTTTCACTTGCCTGGTAGAGATTTTATTTACCCGGAATGTTCTATCTTTGTTCTTTTAGCTAATCCTAACGGAGCAAAAAACCTTATTTATAAAACCTAGGGGTGCTTCAAGGGAGAAAGACAACATTATACTGGGTGATGAATGGATCAGCAGCCCAGAAATATATGCACACTTGCCAATTTTAAATTGAATGTGAGGACACAAGTCAGGGTAGTATAGGAGTCTATGATGCTATCATTAAAAAAAAAAGTAAAGAAAAAAAAAAGAAAATCAAGAAAATTGTTTGAAATGCAGAGATTACTGTTTAATTTTCATTTTCATTGAGTATTCACCATATTTTTATCAGTATGTGATAACAGTTCATGGTATTAGAACCATACTGAATTTTTGGTCTTATTCAAAGCATGTACACATTAGGAAAGGACAAAACACCTGAGGAAAGATTTGTAGATGCCTTATAGCTTTGGAAGGAGTCTATAAATACTGTACACAGCTGAGGTGAAGGCACCCAGCTATTTCACAGTGGACACTCCTAGAAACATTGCTGCCACCTTAAGGGAATACCAAAATAACTGAGAAGGTCATGTGTCTACATGAAAAGACAGAAGAGAAGAAGGAGGAATGAACAGAAAAAAGAACAAACCAACCAGTCAACTGACCATTTGCTCATTTAGAGACCCAGAGAAGAACTGTAGATTCCTCTACAAGGGGAAATCTTGTTGGGAGGACAGCTGAAGAACTGTGCCTGATGCATTAAGAGAGTTCTGGCAGTTAGATGAACATGTTTATGTATATTTGACATTCCCTTTGGGAGAGTGTTTCTTCAGATTACCATTTATGTTCTATTCAGTTTTCAGACTTTGAAAATTTGCAGGAAACTAAAATTTTTGATGGATGAAAGGGTGCAAAGATCTACAAAAATTACTTTTTGATCAGGAAAGGAAAGCTGAAAGGCACAACTAAAGGCTGTGATCAGAAGGTGGCTAGAGCTCTTTGGCTACAGCTAAATGCAGACAAATACTACATCGTATTTAAAAGAAAAAGCTACTTTGCAAAAAGTTAACATCACGCGGTATGGCCAAGTAACAGCTAAGATGACAGTCACCAATAGGTATAGCCAAACAAAGATCCAAATTTAGCTAAACATCAGTTACCTGAGCAGTACAGGGATGTCTTAATGGCTGCAAAGGTTACTGAAGACTCTGAAAGTTTTTAACTGAATTGGCACGCAGAAAGAATGGCATGACAGCCTGGTGAACATGAGAGGGAATGAAAGCAAAAAGAATGAGACATTAATTCGCAGTGAAGAACTAACCAGCATGGCATCCCCAGAGGTATTTTAGATACATGTAGATGTGGCACTTAGGACCATGGTTTACTGGTGGATTTGGCAGTGCTAGCTTAATGGTTGGACTCCATGATCTTAAAGGTCTTTTCCAACATAAATGTTTCTGATTCTATGGCTGAGCTTCGTGAGGCAAATCACAGGACTGAAATACGTATGTGGATCAGTCACATGTTTAGCAAGCTCTCTCAGTGGAAAAAAGGTTCAAATGTTGTCCTTAGCTTCAAGAAAACATAAATGCTATAAACCAGAAAAACAGGTTAAAAAAATGAATTTGTTGAAACTCTTGGAGAGTGGATGCAAAGAAAAAAAGGAAAAGAGCAGACATGCTAAACTGAGCCAGAAAGTGAAGACTACATCTTTTTCTTTGGGGGAGGAGGGTGCTGGGTTTTGTGAATGAGAAACTTTAAAAGAATGTAAAGGAGACCTGCCAGACTTTAACTACCTAGGTATCACATTTATAAACAAAGACTTAACTTGTCAGGACATTATACTGGAGGCAAATTGTCATTTCAGAGTGAAGAAGACACCATTAGAGTGGTTATTTTGGGTTTGGTGCTATCTAATAGGATTATCAGTACGAAGAGAGGTCTTCTGGGGAAAGCAGCCACAAAATAGATTTGTTAGGAAAAATTAGATATGACAGCTACAGAAATAAAACAAATACCCTTCAATTGTACCACATCCAAACCAACAGATTTCAGCAAACTCTGAAAATTGGTTAAAGGTCTTTTTGAAAGATGACTTGAGGATAAATAAATAGGTGTAATTATGATAGCAGTTTATGCAGGAAGGTTACAATAAATGCAAAAATTGTCCCAAAGGCAGGAATGAATAGGCCATTGCACTTGGAAATCTTCAATGACTGGCTGTCAAAAAGTAATCATACAAAAAAAAAAAAAGCAAGGTCACATAACAAAGGAAAAATATAGACAAAAAGTACTTACATCAGAAAAAGTTGCAGTATAAAACAAGCTTCAAATTGCAAGAGACAAAAAGAACAAAAATAATTTTAAAATACATGATAAATAAAACCAGAAACCAATCTGATCAGTGGTAACAGAAAAGGAGAGAGAGAATTAGTGCAGGGAAAAGTAAAACAGCCTTTGTAAAATGGTAAATCTTGACAAGACATTCAAGACCACTTAAAGAAAAAAACTGGATTGCATGACAAAATATGCAAAGAATACAATAATGAATATTTAGATAAGATAGATGCGTTCATATTGGCTGGGCCTTATTAAATTCAGCTTACAGAAACTAGACAGCGATTTCTGAATCATTAACAATTATGTTTATGAGCTTCTGGAGGACAGGGCTGGTCCAGAGGAGTGGAGAAAGGCAAATACAGCATGTGTCTCTTAAGGAAGAAAAAAGGAAGAACTGATGGAATGACAGACCAATCAGCCTAATTTTGATTCCTGGGAAGATTATGCAATAAGCTACTAGACAGATAATTTGCCAGTGTGCACATAATTTCCAGAATAGACCCCTCTTATTGCAAACTGTAATCCTACAAAGAAAAAAAAATCCACCCAAACCAAAAATACACAAAACATGTTTGTTTGTCAAACCAGTTTATATATAAAAAAAGTTTTTACGAGGTAGGTGGCCTGGTGGAGTACAGAATATGCGGCAGTTCACAAAATACACAAGAAAATTTATTTCTGGCATTTCTGTGCCAAGAAAGATAAAGAGAGTCAATAGTCTTCAACAGAGAATCAATCCACAAGGATATAGTGATAAATTATGGACAGCCACTTTCAAAACTGACCCAGGAGAATTACTGTAATTGCCAGGGAGAGGCAGAACTTACAGAATAACATGTTTTTCCAATAATAAATGAAGCTTTGTAAACTGATTTCAAGACCAGCCAGTTGTATATTCTCTACAGGCCATATAGAGCTAGATTAGACAGGCTTGTGACTCACATAATTGTAAAGGTTGGACAGAAACCTTTGAAAATTATCTGGTCCAGCCTCCTGCTGGAAGCAGGGCCAACTTTAAAGACAAATCCCTCTTCAAACTTAGGTCAGGCTGCTCAGGGCTTGTCCAACCAAGTTCTGAAAATCTCCCAGGATGAAGATTTCAGTCTCTCTGGGCAACCTGCTGCAGTGTTTGATAACCCTCAGAGCTGAGAAGTTTTTCTCATGATCACACAGAATTTCCCCTGCTGTAGCCTGGGTGCGTGCACCAGTCCTGCTCCATCTTCTTTATAACCAGCCCTTTGGCAGCGCAAGTTCCCCTTTAGCTTTCTCTCGTTCAGGCTGGAAAAGGCCAGCCTCTCTCAGCTGCCTCTCAGTATCATAGTCTAGCTGCTTAAACGTCTGGGTGGTCTCAGCAGGACTTGTTCCAGCTTGCCACCCTCTCTGTTGTACTGCAAAACCCATGGGCACAGCTGCCTGCAGCACTCGTCCTCTACCCTCCCACTGCAGGGGAATAAACTGCTGCCAGACAGAACCTGACACAGAGGGAAAGCCAAGTCCTTCTCTCACCTTACTAATCCTGGCGGCAAGTGCTCTAGAGATGAACTTGTTTCCTACCCCATATGCACTGATACAAGGTGGGAAATCATTCTCATCCTGCTGTAACTTCCCCTGAGGGGAAATATAGCTAAACGACCAATTATCACAAATGTGTATCAATTCAACAAATGTATTTTACACTGGTGAAAGAAATCAATGTGAGTTTTCATCACCGTATTGACTCTTATGTTTCTCTAGACTAGTATCTCAGGTAAACTGGAGATTCTATTTTTTTTTCTCTTTTTCATGTTCAGAAAAATAAGAATAGCATAAAAGAATAAAGCCTCTCTCTTGTACTGCCTAAAACAACCCTCAGACAAAACAGTGCAGAAAACATCTAGCAAATTCCCAGGTCACTGCAAAGAAATCAAGCAAGACCAGTTCCACTTGTGAAGTTTCTCCCACAGTAGGTCTGTTGAAAGGCAATGAGCCTTCAGTTGCCAAAGGACTGAATTCACAGTAACCTCTGTACATATATGGTTGAAGTATTAAAGCTCACAGTGCATGACTAAAGGAAACCAACTAGTCCCTATTTTTAGACTGTCTCAGACGTTCTGTCTGTATTCTTCCATCTACATTTTAAACTCTTCTGGCTCTAAAAATGCATGATTTTTGGCAGAGAAACAAGCCAAGGTGAAAACATTTCTAAACATTAGCTGATCATGCGTCTTCATCAGTCATGATGTAAGCACTCTTAATACTGTACAAACTGCAGACACAAGCTATTTACAGTGCCTTTGTAAAAGCCAAGAAAAAAAACAAACTAGAAAAGTCATAGGGATTTGGAACCTGCATGTCCTGAAAAATCCACAGTCATGATCAATGAAAGCAGTCAGCTCTGCCTGTTCTCTAAAACAGTTTCAAGCTGGAGCATTCAGTGCAATGGTATTTTATAGTGGAACAGAAAATTAATTAAATTGGTTGTGTTCACCTCCTAGCACAGACTGTAGGACTTGTATTTGGGTTTACATCCAGAGTTTCTAAGAAGGGTATTCCTCACACCACCTCAGAGCCAGCACCGGGCAACTCCGTGACTTCAGCACTTTTTGTACTGGGGCAGGGCAAATACACCTCCAGCTTATTATCCTGTCTTAACTGGCACCCAGAAGTAGATGTGTGGAGAAAACTAGAAAAGTGGTATTTCCTTCAAGATATCCTTGACATTTTCAGCCAGGGCTTTCTGAGCCAGAGGTAAATTACCTGCATAGTTGCTTTGTTGGATTTCTCTTCCATGAATTTATAAAATTGGTTTTTTGAAGCCTTCTAAGCTTTAGCCAAAATCAGTATCATTGACAAGTTGATCACATGCACTGTTGATAGGTGACTCGCTGGTATGTTCTGAATCTGCCACATTATAATTTCACTCCTCATACTTATGAGGAACAATGAACCTCTTTACATCCCTTCACGCCACTCACTTTTATAACATTCTATCTCCCACCTTCCCCCTCATTAGTTATTTTTTTCTAGGCTGAAGAGCCCTGCTCTACTTAGACCTTGGACTACAAGGACCTTAGTCCTTGGACTACACCCCTTCCGTACCTTTGATCATCCATGCTGCCTTTCTCTGTACCCTTTTTCTAGATTTGTTTTGTCCTTTTTGAGACACCGGAACAGCATACAGGATTCAAGACAAAGGCAGCAGATTCATACAATGATATAATGATATTTGCTTTTGTTCTCTTTTCCTTTCCTAATAATTCTTAATGTCATATTTGCTTTTTTGATAGCTGCTCAGTACTGAGGTGACATTTTCAGAGCACAGCCTATTATAATTCAGAGATCTTATTCTTGAGCGATAAAACCAAGAACACAGCACACCATTGCAGATGTAATGGGAGAAGTGCTTTTAACATGTACATTATTTTACATTTATGAGTACTGATATTTTATCACTCATTCATTCAACATTTTTCTGCAATTGCCTTTTGCCCATCCCTAAGAGCAACTTCTCCCTCCCCTGCTGTCACCTTTCACCAGGATTGTGATAGCAGCAGAGAGGATAAGATTTAGATTTAAGGAGGTCACTGCAAAAAAATCTCAGTGGTTATAATCCTTACATATAGATCTTGGAAACTAGTTTAGTTTTTCTGGTAATACGAGCTTTTTTCCACCATCTGCAATTATGAATCAAAGGGTTAGAAAAAATATTTTTTTATTAAAGGCAAAAAGAAATCTCTGAAAAGAGATAAACAGGGTAACGGACATCCTTAAGTATAACTAGAGCAAAAATATTTCACAGGCTTTTCCTTTGGAAAGTGAGTTCTATGTGAACTGTTTTCTACACTTGTAGAATACTTTAATCGATGTTTAAATCATACTGGATAGCAAAGTTCTTGAATGATCATTTGATCCATCAGTTTAACTTTGTATGAGCTACACACCTCTGCCTGCCACTCCTGCCTTGCACCTCTCCCTCCTCTAATAATTTCTTCTGCTCATGATGCTTTGAGCTGAGATTTGTTTTGATAATCTCTTCCATTTAGTTAATTCCAGCACCTCTGCCAAGTGTTGCCATTTCTGTTCTTTGAATATTGTGTGTAATGTAAAGAATTAAACAGTTTCTCATTCCACAGGAGGCATTAAGATGGTTTTACTGTTCCTCTGGAGCAGACTACCCTGCAGGTCTTCTTTTCAGCCTTTGCATTCCCATGACAGATGATACTGCCTAGGTTTAAGGAGACCGAAGACAGCTTGATACAATTTTTTTGTATTGTATTGCAAGTACAAAATATCCTGATGATATTTAGTAAAAACAAACAAACAAACAAAAAAACTAAAAAAAACCAAAACAACCCATGTGTGAGGCTACATACGCAATACAAAAGTTTTTCAGGCCTGTCACTAACAATCTCCATTTATTTTCTTTTTGACTTAAGAAAAAATCTGAGGCATGATTTCCCCTTAGAAAAGCTCTGTAAACTCCATCCAGCTGCACACTATCAACCTAACAGCCTACCCGCTTCACAGATTGTTAAGATTCATGATTGATTTGTTGTTCCCTTTGCCCTGTAGTTTCAAACACTCCTTCTAACACACAGCCTGACATAGTCGTGCCCTTGAATGGGGAGATACCCTAAGCCCTTCCTTTGTGCTCCACATGCATGTGGACACATGGAGCCATTTAGTCTTCCCACTTACTCCTGTAGAAGCACTCTGTGGTTACCTATTGGTCCTGTAGACTCTCTGCAAGGCTTTCTGTTGCTTATACATGCTGAACAATCTTGATTTTATTTTAAATGCTATTAACAAGTTATTTTTCAAGATTTTATTGGAATGTCATAACATTTTTATAGTTAAGCATAGCGTGTAGATTTTTCTAGTTTCCTTTCTTGAACCTTCTGAATATCGATTTCCTAGTTAGTAATTTCTCTAACCCTTCTATTTAATGACACCTTTTACTACCCCACTAAAATCTGTTTTGATATGGTATTGTGACTTTTAACTGAGCCTCTAATTTGACATTTTAAACTTAAAATTATCCCCATTACATCTGAATGTACTATACCCTTGTGAATGGTCCTTTCAATTTCCTTTCGATGGACTCCTCATTTTAACATAGATCTTCTTTTTAAGTTAGGCAGCAACATAATGAATTCTGTTCTTGCCTGAATATTGAATCTAATTACATTATAGTGACCTAAAGAGCTGGAAAGTAGCTCTTTGCAGTAACATTTTGAACTGGATCCTGCATAGTCTTTCAGATCAACTCACAAATTTCTCATTTTCTTGTGGTTCCCTGAGTAGCTGTTACATGGGACAGTCATCTGTGGGTTTTAAAAATTTACATTTGGAAACACCTTTAACCTATCTTCAAAGGGTATAATGGAATTTTTTCTGTTATATTTGTATTTTTTTGAGTGGTATGCTTTATGGCATACTTCACTGAATACATTTCTTAGATTCAGATACTAAATTCTTACTTCTATTGCTGAATACTAATTCACTACTCTAAATTGTTCTTCATTATGGAATAATATCCGCAAAAGTGGATGGATAGGGAAAAAAGCATTATAAATAGTAGCAATGTTTTCCGTGAAGTTCAAAAAATGTCTTTTACAACTTTACAAGTACATACAAGTACAGTTGTATGTCTTTACTCCATCTCTTCTTCCTTTATCCCATTCTGTTTCTGCCTTTTTCAGCTGCCACTCTACTCTGAAATTCTCTAATCACTCTTGAAGTTCAATATTCATATTCCCATTGATTAAATCAGGAGTAAAGAAAGACAATTCATAGGAAGACCAAAGCACTAAGCAGCCTATACCCATGAGCAGCTAGTACCACTAGTGGCAGACGTAATGATTTACAAAAGAAATTCTATAAAAAGACTTAATTTGAAAGACACATTCTTTGCTACACTGTAGTGGTCTGTTTAACAGTGTTCTTTGAGAGACTGCCACTTTCCTATAAAAAAAGACACCTAGAGGAGAAACCTAAATTTTTTAAAGGAACGTAGGTGACCTGTTTTCTCATGCTTACTTCTTCATCCTTCATTAGGGCAAGAGTCATAATTTTATCCAAGGAGGCCACTATCCTATACACTGAGAACCCTGGCATCAGAAAAATGTCTGTACAAAATCACCTCGGAGCCTGATTCCTATTTGTCATTCTTAATGCACACGGAAAGGGAAGTTTTGATTTACCAACTACATTATTCTGGAAAAATTATTTTACACATATGAAAGAATTTAACGCTATTAATTACGACATTTTTCATGAAAAGCCCCATGACATAAATTGCTTTGCAAACAAGGAAAGGTAGAGAGTACTAAAAGTTATATGAACATTGTTAAAATCTAGCAAATCAGAATACAATTTTGCTTAAAGTATGATTTGCATGCTTCAAGAACATAAAATCCCCAAAATTGTTACATAAAGGTAAAAATATTTACTCCTAGCTGTAGTGTTCTCATATTCTCTTTTAAATTTTTGTTTCAACAGTTTTAAATAAGGTGGTGAATGAAGGGTTAATTTTAGCCATCAGTGGGACTGAGTAATATACCCAGGGACACGAGAAGCAGAGGTTCAGACCTCCATTCTGCCAAGATTTCAGCCCATGCCATTCTGAGGCAAGTTGTTTCCACCTCCCGTTACGCAAGGGTTAAGAAATTCATACCAGGGATTTACAGTTCAGCCTCTTTTGCAGATAGAAATATTGAATGCACATCCCTCATTCTGGGACACGGTTCAGTCACTTCTGAGAAAACTGACCCCACCAGCAGCTCCTCATTCTCTAAAAGGCTTGTGAATTTAAGCCAGGGTTTTTACCGAGTGTATAAAAGAGAAGCCTTGCTATTTGAACACACATGTTCATTCCTTAAAAAGTCTAAAACGTTTTTTACTTTTGCTTGACTTGGTTTAGTTCTGACCAAACGAAAAATATTCTATAAAAAAAAAATGTTATTTATATCCCAAAACCCTTTTATCACAGCAATGAAGACTGGAGATGCGGCTGTAAATGATGTGATGGATTTATATAACCTTAGAGGCCTATTCTGTCAGTGCTCACCTGGTATATCCATGACTGATGCCTCAAAAGAACAAAACACAGTGCTTCATTAAACTCAAAAAAGCCATAGACTATATATGACTATATGACCCCACAAGAAAGAAGAAGATGAAAATAAACAAATACCATTTTAAGTTTAATAAAAATGGTAAAATATTTAGTTTAATAAAAAGATTTTAAAGGTGTGTCTGTAATCTTATGTGCATACCCTCAGAAAAAAAAAATTAAATAAACTCTTTGGCAGCCAAAACCGACATAAAACATTACAGTTTAGCCCATAAAGTATAATAGATCTCAATTTGTTTGTGGCAGAGAAGCCTTATGTGTAATGAAAAAGTATACTTCTCTGCCATCTCTCAATATGTCTCTGAACAGTTATTGAAAAGATAAAATAGTCCAAGCTCATTCAAAATAAATAAATAGATCATACAGCTTAAATGCTCTTGCGGGATAAACTATTCGATAACATCATTAAAGAGTCAACTAATCACTGTAAAACAAGTTACAAACAGGACTTATCCTTTACCCTTAATAATGACTGGAAAAAAAGAGGAAAACTATGAGGATAGCTGCTCTTCAGCACACCTTTTTCTTGCAAAAGATACCTGTACTACACAAAAATAAGAATGTTCATTTTAGAAGTATAGTAGGATGATTTCAAATTCAAACAGCCATTGCTCTTCTACAAGGGAAATGAGCTTGAGAAATGTAAAAATAGCTAGAAAACGATTTCTATAGAAGGATGGTCATAAGTTTCAGATATACTTTTTAAAAACCTAAGGCAAATCATTTGTTTGGTTTCAATTCATAGCAGAAATATAACAGAAACAGAGATAGGCAAGGAGCATGATCAAAGATAAGGAATGGACTTCTGTACAAAATGTGACAAAATATAAATTAAAGAACAGTAGCTCAGTAGCTCTTCCAGCTGAAAAACTGCAGGACACCCATGAAACTAGCAGATGGAGAAAGAAATATCTTCACACACTGCACAGTTAAGATACAAAGCTCTTTTTCACAGAATGCTGCAGATTCTAAATAAAGATTCACAAGAAAAAACCCAAAACATATCAGCTTTAAAAATTCATGGATGAAAAATATGTCAGGAACCATTAAATACAATGTCATTATCTCCTGTTCGACAAGTCCTTGAATTGTAAAATGCTGAGAATCCAAGGGCATTCCTAGGACATCTCAATATATGCCTTTCTTATTTTTATTAAACAATTTCTCTAAACATTTTGACCTTTGGCAAAGCTGAGATATAGAGCTAAAAGAACAGTCTGACCTACAAGAGATTGTTATGTTCTGTATTGTCATTTATATGCCAAACTGGAGTTTTATTTATATGCCTGTAAACCCTCATGAACTCTTCAAAGAGTACAATAATTCTCACTGCAGATAAAGCAGCTATATAAAGCTATATTGCCTAACAAAATTAATAATATTTGACAGGAAAAGGTTGGAACCAACTATAATCTACTTTAGGGTGAAGTTATGTATGTCTGTCATATTTTACAACCTGCACTATGTTAATAACATGCAAGACTACACACACACGTGCTACAAAGTATCTATATAACATATAATGTATCACATATTTTAAATAATTCACACTACTATGCACAACATTGACATGAAACTGGCAAAAAAATTTGGAGAGTGCCTTACTATGTCTGGAGGCATTTTCTATCAGCAACCAAGCAGGCAGCAGAAATAAAGAATCCTCTCACCTTAGAACTGCTGAAATGAAACGTTTATTCAACTAGTATGTCAGAGTGCAGACTGTGAAGCCCAACAAACAAATACATTTAACACAGCCTCCCAGAGAAGTAGGTAACCCCATTTTCAAGGAAGTAATATAAATAAAAAGAGAAACCACGTAAAGTACAGACAGACATCCTTGCAGTGTGGGTAAGATCAGAAGCTGAAAGACTGTGGATAACTTCATCTCTCCTCATCAGAATTTGAAAATATCTTGTATAGTTTATAACTGGATTTTTCTTGCTTGCTTGTAGAAAGAGTTTATGCATTGCATAGTATTGAATAATAAATTTTAGTGCGATCCTCAACCTTATTTCTTTATCTACTGCTAGTAAAGAATGTCTTTGTTTAACACTACTTGCTCATGTTGCACTCTGGCTATGCCACTATAGCAAGAGACAGTCCCTTCATCACTGCCTCAGAGAGTTAATTCTCAAAAAGCACTTCCCTATGTTTGCTGGATTTGTTAGGAGAAGCTCATTAAACACAGTGGAACAACCCCTGTCACAATATTCCTATTCTATAATTGCCTATTGCTTACAAAATCCCACTGAAATAATTTACTGAATATGAACCTTAATTTAAACTTTACCAAAGGCAAACACTGTGTACCGTTACCTGATGTTTCTTGTGTTTAGGTTTTCAACTGCACTCACCACATGCACCCTCTACCTGATCAAAGCTGAATCCTTTTTTTGTGACTTTTCCTCTCCAATGAGAAGCGGATCAAGCCTTTCATGGGTTTTAATCTTAAAAAACATAGACTAACTTAAATTGCGTATAAACCTACTATGAGGTTTGAAGAATTACCACCACTGACACTCTCAAAATTAAGTCTGAACAAAATGATCAAATAGTATTGTGAGAAAATGCTCATGGAATCAGAATTTGCAGCTGGGAATCCTGTAATTCCTGTCTCAGTTCTGTTTTGTTCAGCAAAGGAATATGCAGCTTAAAATAATAAACCAATAAAATTAAAGCACTTAAATCCGTTATTAACATACTTTGCACAAAAAGGAATGGTTATTCACAGTGATTTACATCCATTCAGAAGAGATTCAGGAGCCAGTTGTCAGAAAGTATCACCACAGTGATTGACAGTGGTGGAAAAAGCAAATACAACATTAGGAATTGTTAGGAAAGGACAAGAGGACAGAGGGGCATCATCGTGCCTTTATATACTGCACTGCACTCAACTCCTGAATATTGTGCACAGTGCTGATTTTCCAGTCCTTGAATGTAAAGCAACAAGAAGCTTTCGGAGGAAAGGGCAAGAAAGATGTTCAGACATGCAGAGTGATTTCTGTGTAACAGCAGTCCACCTCAGAAAAGAGTTACCTATGGAGAAATGAACCCAAACATAGCACGCTCCATGAAAATCCTACCATATAACCAACTATGGCATTCATAGCCATGGGATGTTGTGAGGTCAAAAGTCTACATTGACAAAAAACAAAACAAAAACAAAACAACAAAAAAACCCACAAAAGAATGGAATGTTCACAAAATTGCTATTGTTAATTGGAGAAAATATGCACCTTGGGAAGTTCTTAAATGTCTGCTTGCTGGAGCCTAAAAAGCCATGCCAAAGAAGAATCCCATTAAATGTACGCTCAATTTCTCCTACACTTTCCATGACTGGTCAGTGTATGAATTTTGTTGAATACTTAGTCTGACACAATATAACTGTTACTATGCTTTCATTATTTTATCATTATTATCTTTTAAAATATTTTTATCCTTATTTTCATTGCCACATCATGACATTTATTCTGAAAGTTTTGCTGATATCCTTAATATATTCTCCTCTCGGCTAAACAGATTTTCTTTTTCCCGATTTGAAAAATATGAATCTCTGAAAAATACAGGAGTCTAAACCATTATTTCTGAAATCCTGTTCTGACCTTCACCACACTCATCGCATGTCCTCCTTTTCTACTTAGAACTTTTTCTCTGACAACTCCTTGAAAATCATTGATCCACAAAATTTAAGTGACAGCTATCCTCCATTAGAAGATTAACTCTGTTTAAAAATTATTCCTTATTAAAAGTACCATGTCACACTAGAATGAGATACTTGGATTAACATTGCAAAATTTAGAAATGTGATTATTGTACTATTATCATTTAATGATTTTCATTTTACAGCTAACTTTTTTATAAGAAAGCCATTTCTCCATTTTATGCTCACACTGTGCCTGCTGGCTTAGAACTATACATCTAACTTTTGTGGAACAAAAATAGCTTAAAAAAGAGTCTGCTCAGAAAGAGAAATTACCATATTCATGACTTTTTAGATAAACTTTTTGGAAAGCAGTAGAAGATAGAATATGAACCAGAAAAAGTTATTGTCAAGTTTCCTGATTAAACAGACAGGCCCTTAAAATAGCACAACTTGTTAAAAAAAATATAAAGGAACATTTGTTTAAAAGCAATGAAACATAATTACAGACCAATTAGGTCTAAAACGCACATACAACATACAACAGCGTTAGACAGATGCACTTTGTTCATGCAAATCTAGTTCGTTAAAGCCAATAAGGGATAAAAGATAAATATGTGTATTAGAAAAGGAAAGTAGATAATGAAAAGCAATTTTCCAAAGACACAAACCTAATCAATAAAAATATTACTTAAACATGAATCTGTTGAAGTAATAGGGTGTAAAGTAAGCCACTGAGGAATACAGACTACCTGGCTTTCTGAAGCACCACCTCATTGCCCTCCTTTATGGTTCTCTTTGCAAGTGCCCCTATCATGAGAGCCAAAGAATAAGGTATCCTAGAGCTATGTCACAAGATGTTGAGAAATTTAAAATTTGTATAGTTTAAACAGTTATTTAGAGTCTGAGGTACTCAGTTTCTGTACAATGAGGTAATTGCAAGAACATCTCTGCATATTCAAATCACATTTTCTGAAATGGCTTAGTCAATACCTTTCAGAAAACAGGTAGAGTGACAAAGCTCATTCTTTTTTAGTCTGAAAGCTTTTTCATAATTAAGAGACTCCAAAGAGTAAAATCGCAAAATAACCCTCTAATGAAGATTACAGCGGAGACTTTTAAAAACTTTTTAACCTGTATTTTAACAGCCTAAGTTTCACCAGGTAAATCTGCAGATTCATTTAGCTAACCACAGGTAAGAGACTGAAGAGAAAATTTGTTCTCCTTGGACTATAAGCACTGTCACATACTGGAAACAAAACAGCTTTGGTGATTAGGTGACAAAAGAAGGGGGTTATACCAGAGCACTGTCCCTATGGCACAGGTTCTCATCTGTGGGTAGAACCTCGTTTTTTCACCACAAACAACTGATCTTTCGATGTCAGGTTGGCAACCCACTGGTGTTTCTTAATACCACAAAAATTAAACATTTTAATATTAAGTTTCTTGAACTCTTTTGATGCCAAGTTTATGCCTGCAGTCCAACAACTGAAAGGAGGGTATTTAGACATGTAAAATGGAACAGCACTTTTGAACAAAGATCCCTATGTCTTCCCTCAATATTTAATGAACCATGACTGACTTGCTTGACAGGGAATGAAAAGAGCATATGATCATCCATATAGACCAATGACCAGGTAGACAAACAGCTACGGAATAAAGTCTACTTTTGGAGAGCCTGTGCTTATCCTTAAATCCTGATGCAGCAGTTTGATGTATACGGGCAGCAGATCCTTATTACTTCAGCACAGAAGTGTCAGTGAACATTGCCTTACTATTCATTCCACACCAGACTCGCTCTTTTTGCCATTGAGATCAACATAGAATGAACAGAAAAGTGAACACATCAGTGTCTCAATTTTTGTATTTTATAAAAAGTGAAACTGATAAACCACCTGTTAAAAGGGTGCTGGACATCTTAACAAATGACTCCAATCAGTGAAGAAGGTTATTAGTTTAACAACTAATGCTGACACTCTCTCAAGCTGAATTTATGCGCTGTGTCTATAATGGATTTTGATTTTATTTTTTATCTAGCACACTACACTCTGTCACCATACTTGCAGACATATAATATAAACCTATGGAATTAATCAAGTTTTATAAATACCTTTTGCCAAGCCAGGATTTCTAGGTGAAAATTGAAGCCTTTATTTAAAGTGGAGATGATGATTTTTGCAGAAACTTCACATCAGGATCTATTTCCTAAACCAACATAGTTCCCTCAGATTTTCAAAATGGGTGATGACACACATTTTGGGGACATTTCACTGCAATGACATAACTGCTCTGCTGGGCTTTGTGGCCTCTCAACATTCACAAGAGATGAATGCAACTATCGCTGGTGTCCTCACAGTGTCATGGCTGAACCTAAAGACTGATAAATACCTTAATTATCTTCCTACTGGCACTACTTATTTTCCTCAGCAACCTCAGTAAGCAGTGAAGCACACCTTAAACTAAAGGCACAGTAAATATCAGAATGTCAAAAAACAGATTAACAGATGTGATTTTAGCAACACAGAACTACTACAGGGACAGTGATGACCTGCTGACAGGATCCAGACCTCTCTCCTTCAGGAATTTGCAGCCATCTGTCCACAGCATCTAATTCCTTCCCGTCAAACTACTTGCGCAATAGTCTAGTGCCTTGAGGTATAGCAGCAGTCAGATCTTCCCACTAAAACTCTGCACACCTGGGAACAGAGCTATCACCTACCAAACAGTAGGGCACATAAAGGTTTCCTGAACTGAGTCCACCAGTATCCTGTGACTGATGAAGGAGAAGGTTTGCCATACTTAGGTGGAGAGACCTCGACAGCTACCACGTGGAGAGTGTTCTCCAGAAGTATATGTACAGCACCTGGCAGGGTATTCATGGGGCGTCCTAATGCGGTATTCATCTCCTCTTCCCATCAGCTGGCTCCAGAACACTGTAGTCACACAAGGAACTGCCCTTAAACCTTCATACGCCTGTTCAAAATTCTGCCTAGATGTTAACCAACAACAGGAAAACCCATTGCTCCTGTGCAGGTATTTATTTAGCCTGAATTGTATTTCCTATTCAGAAGTGATCTTAGATATCTATAAATGATCATGCTGGCATTAAAAAGCAATTAACATAGCATGCTTAGAGTAGAAAGCATCCACAGCATTAGCTAATTCTGTGATTCTTCTATTAAATAATACTTATGGCTCTCGCATTTTCCTGGTTAAAGCCTGGGGAGGGAGGTGCAGAAAACAACTCCTAGTGAAATAAGATGACTTTTATGTTCTTCCGAAAGTGAGACTTCTAATTAAAAAAGGCCAGACTGTCCCACTATAGAGCAGATAGAGGGGTTTCAGGGTGAAAATAAACCGAGTGCAGCTACAAAGCTGAAGTACCCCCCTAACAGAGAAATGAAAATCCATGCAAGGTCTGAAATAGAATTGCACCTTGTCTTGATTACACCTTGTCCTGAGAGAAGCAGCAAACCATACGAACAAGGGCAACAGACACCTTGTTTACTGCAACTGTAATGCAACTTAAGCATAGTTGTTTTTCTACTCATGTGTAACTGTTGATGTCTACCTGTACTTTACTGTCAGCTGAAATAGCTCACTGTGGGTTTAACAAACCCTATGTGTGTCTGTAAGTAGGATTCTGTGGCACCTTTACAAATACTTCACTCCCAGTACATGCTGTGCAGTGACTGAAATGGTATCAGCAGGGGGTTTCATGTGAACAGGCGGCCAGGCAGAAAGCCACACAGGAGGAGAAGGGCAGGCAGGAGCACCATGTCACTTTTAGAGGGTAAGATGTGGTAAGAAGGGTTTCATGTGGTAAGATCTGCAGGTATGCATACAAACACCAATACCACAAAGAAAATACCAGGAGTGCTTGTTAAGAATAAAAGATACTTAGTTGCTGTGAAAAAAATTCTTAGACCATTATGCTATGAATACCGATAAAGAACTTACTTAACAACTGAGATGCAATAACAGGCAAATGTTTACATGACCAGAATGTGCAATAGAGATAAAACCCTGCAGGTTAGCTACCTTTGCATTATTCTCAGCGGTTAGGGTGGATTTCCTTGACATACTGAATTGGAAAATAAGAATCAGGCTAAGTATAAACTGCCCCATTTAACCAACACCTAATTAGCAATGATGACTTCTTTGCACAGTGAGGTGATGGAAGTCTGTTTGGTCATAATATAAAGTGAAATTTCCCACTAAAATTTTAAATAAATATATTTAGTGGTTAGTGAACAGGACTTAAAATGTTACATGCATTCACTGATTCATACTGCCTCATTTATTACTGGCTCGGTTCAAAAGGGATCCTCCCTATGCCTTAATAATAGCTATTGATATAGTGTTACACATTTTGAAACACAATGTAAACACTTATGTCTGATTCCCTTCATGAAAGACCTAAAGAGGGAGAAAAAGGTCTTTTCTTCCTGGACTTTCAATTACACTTCCACATTTGCAAATATAAAGACGCTAAACAAAAAGCCAAGTGCAGAACTAGAAGAGATGCGATGGCGAATTTTTAACTGCATAAGGTTTAGTTTTGTACTATGAACCTTACAGTAATTCAGACCCTGCTGGCCTAAACAAAAAACAAACAAACAAAAAAAAAAAACAAACAAAAAACAAAAAAACAAAAAAAAACCAAAAAACAAAACCAACAAGAACTAGCCCTTTTCTGGTGTACATACACAGTTGTTTTTTTTTCAGTAGGTTTTGCTCAATATGTATTATACTTCACTGCACACTCACTGGAGAGAGCACGGAAGAACAAACAACAGTTGACAGATATTAGTCACATCACCTGATGCACCAGCAGCAGGCAGATAACAGACAGCACAGACATGAGCACAATACGACACCCTCTGTATTTAAAACACTGCGTTAATTCACTTCTAAACATGGAGTTGGGTCACTTATAATTATATATGATGATTACAAGCTCACTGATGAAATGTGTTAGTTCTCCCCTGTTAGTTTCTACTCCCTCTCTACCACACCATAAGAGTCAGAAAAAGTACAATTATGCTAATAACTGCAGGATGCCTGGGAACATCCCTGAGTACTGACACGCTGACATGGCAGGACAACTCATGGCTCTGTTGGCAAACTCCCTTATCCTCCAAGATACCATAACTGTGCATAAACTGCCGTTAGGGAAAGATCTCTGAAAAGTTTTAAGCCCTGAATGATGTCCAGGAATTGCTGGGGAGAGAACAAGTTAACCAGAAGCTTCCCAGGGGGCATGATACCAGTACAGATGACTAAGTCCCAGCATCTAGAACATTCCTGGTTAACGTTTAATATATTAATACAGTAGCAAGGAAGTAATAAAGGAAAAGCCCTGTATTTTGAAGCAGTCTTTTTATTTCACTGTGTCACAGTGCCTTACACATTCTGTTAGGCTATGTCCATACACTGAACCACCACTGCTGGGAGGTGAGCATCCTTCCCCCAGCGGAGAAGTCTAAATGCTGGGAGCCACCTGGGAATCATTTCAGTGATAGCACTACCAAGCTGTGAAAGTCACTACGAACACTTCCTAAAATATAACTGTCTCAGAACAAAAAAGCTGCAAGAACATTAGTGATTGTTGCCACTAATGGTTAAAATCCACCAGCAGCAGAGTGCCTGAGGTTGTGCATACCACTCCTTACTGCATACAATGGTGGAACAACAGTGAACACTTCTGTCTATATTAATATTTATAACTCTAGGGGAGCAAAGAACCTTTAGCTAGGACAATGTGAGCAAGGGCATGTGAAAGATGGATGACATTATGTCAAACAGATGCAAGAGACTCACTACTAAAAGCAATAGGCCCAGCAGGGGATGGCTCTTAACAGCTGAAAGTCATTGAGTATAGATCCAATAAAAGCACCAATGTGACATTTTTATTGGTATCCCACTAATGCCAGTTTAAAAATGAGTAATTTAGTTTAAGCAACAGGTCACGCAAATAATCTTTGTAGTAGCTCAGTCAGAAGCCTGGCAAGTTGCATAATACTTCAGGATGAAAAGATGCTTTTTCTATATTATTCTTCACAACATCATTTTTGGTATTCCAAGTTCTTTATCTGAGCTTGTAATCCAAAAGTAAAAGATTATTAGTTTTTTGAAAATCAAAGGAATTGCCAACCACTGAGTTTCTCTTTGTCCTATCAGTGATACCTTCAAAGTATTACAGAAGCTGTTAGACATGACTCCCCTTCATTGAATTCATACGTTTTTCTTGAACAATCCTTTTGTTTCCATATGATTTAAATAACCACCAATTTCCAATCATCATTACTAGTCCAAACAACTCGATTTAATAGTAACATAAAATTAATGTGATTTTTGATAGTTTATGAACCATCTTAATGTTGTTTGAGGGTATCAGTCCAATTGCTAGAGAAAAGCAGAAAAAACCCTGCCATCCCTCCCTCTGTGACACTGTGCCTATCAGGCAACCAGGATTTAAAAAGTTGTGACATGATTAATCCAGCTTCTTTATGTAATTGCCCATGAGCCAGCAGTGTGCCCTTGTGGCCAGGGCAGCCAGTGGGATCCTGAGGCACGTTAGGAGAACAGTGTCCAGCGGGTCGAGGGAGGTGATCCTGCCCCTCTGCTCTGCTCTGGTGAGGCAGCATCTTGAGTGCTGTGCCCAGCAGTTCTGGGCTCCCCAGTTCAAGAGAGACAGGGAACTAATGGAGAGGGTCCAGCAGAGGGCTGTGAAGATGATGAGGGTTTTGGAGCACCTCCCTTGTGAGGAAAGGCTGATAGAGCTGGGCCTGCTTAGCCTGGAGAAGAGTGAGAGGGGATCTTATCAATGTCTACAAATATCTTAAGGGTAGGATGGGGCCAGGCTCTTTTCAGTGGTGCCCAGCAATTGGACAAGGGGCAACAGGCACAAACCGCAACACAGGCAGTTCCATCTGAACATGAAGAAAAACTACTCTGAAGGTGACAGAGCACTGGCACAGGCTGCCCAGAGAGGTTGTGGAGTCTCCTTCTCTGGAGACATTCAAAACCTGCCTGGATGCGATTCTGTGCCACCTGCTCTAGGTGAGCCTGCTTTACTGGGGGGTTGGACATGATGATCTCCAACCCTAAACATTCTGCCATTCTGTGAAATAATGCCATTATTCATCCCTGTGTTCAAATCCATGGCCCCAAAGCTGTAGCAGATCACTGATCGGTGTGGATTTGTACCTGCCTTGCGTATACTATTTTTTCCCAGGAAATTTCATGTTTCTTTCTGGTACCAAACTTCAGTAGCAGCTGATAAAATCACTTAAAAGATTTCCAGTGCCAACCATTTTAGAGCATCTCTGAAGTCCTGATGTAATCAGGAGATCTTAATCCATTTTATTGCATTCACAGAAATGAAATCATTCTGCCTCCTTCACTTTTACAGCCTGCAGTGTTGTTTGGGTAATAACAGGGTATCGATGTTCTCTTGTATGCAAACACTAAGGGCATGTTGGAAGTATAAATACTGGCTTGTCAAACACATGGTCTAAGAGTGTGGTCGTATTGCAGTTGCTAACACCTCTTTCTTTTTTGCATTGTAGATGAGATCCAACATTAGCCTGTGTCTTGCAAATCTTGGTTCGCTTTAGTATGTTCCAAAGCACAAATAAAACAGTGTTACCTTAAAACCATGCTTAGGTTCTTTCTAAAATTAGGGAAGTGCTCAAGGTCACTGTGTAGAGAAGGGAACACACAGTAGAAGAGCACAAGTCATTTCAAAGGCTACTTGGAGCCTGGTTTTAACATCAAATTTCCTTCAGTTTAGTGATTTCCATCTGCTCCTTTGCATGTGTCCTTTAAAACTTTCTAAAGGATATTTGAGAAATGGAGTCTGTTTCAGAAATAAGCAGAACCATTCTTTTGGGCGGAAGAATTATTTTTACAAAGCAAAACTTTGAAATTAAATTTACAAAGCAAAGCTGGCACTAGTGTTACGTTGTACACATTGCTGCACAAATCTGAAAGATCTGCAAGAAAACGGAGTGAGGAAAGAGGTATAGTGTATACAGCTTTATATAAATGAAAATTACAGAGGTTTTATTTCCTTTCTATACATATACTTAAATAAAAGCGATGGAGCTCCTAGAGAAGAAAAAAAAAAAAAAAATAAACAACATGAGTGAGGATTAATTGTGTCTAGACAACTACTGCCCAGCATTCTCTCACACACACACACATTTTTCTCTCTGTAAAAAGGTACGTGCAAGGTCAGATCCAAATCCATGGCTGGTTTTGTCAGTGGGTTCTTGTCTTTACCATTGATTTAAATTTCAAATCTTAATTAAATTTTATTCCTTCTCTTCAGTAACAACTATTATCTAATCCAGTTAGTCTGAATTGATTTTTTAAGTTGAAAATGCCAGTATGAATCACAGAACTTTCAGTGCATTGCAAAAATAAATATAATGAAAACTTAAAACATTTGAAAACTGAAGAGTTGGGTGGTGGGTAAATACAAACCAAAGCAGGGTTGTATTCATGAACGCAGGCTTTTGCTCCTCAGAGGATTGTACTGCTCCAAATGCAAGATGTTTGATATCCCTGACGGACATTCCCCTCTGGTTTTCTGCTGTCTGTTTTGTTAGAACAAACGTGCCTCTGGGGAAGCCACTCACTTGCATCTACATTTGGGGTGGTTTGCTGTTATGATAATAGCTGGCTTAGAAAAGCCAATAAAGACTGCTGTAGCATGAGAAAATACATCCTGGAGCATATAACATTGCCAAAAAGAAGCCAGACCAAGGTCTGATTGCAAGACTGCATCATAATTTTTTTAATTCACAATTTCTTACAACACATGATTAGTTTGCAAAAGTTAGACAACTTCAATATGTTTAGCTCCTTTTTCCTTTGCCTTAAAAGAAAATTACAACCGTCCCATTTCTCTTCATGATACATTCAAACCATTAAGATATAATCTGGATTTAGAAACAAAAATTGAGGAGGGATAAGGTATGCTGCAAGGAGGTTGCACAGAAAGGAGTCTTTGGGGGAAAAAAACCAAACTAAAATTACTCTAGTGGCAGCTAAAATCCAATACCTATGAAGTACAGAAGGTCCTAACTCCCCATCCACAGCATGACGCCAGGATTCTGAGATACCACAAGTACTACAAATAAAACTCCTGGGTCCTGTGAAATGCGCCACGAGGGAACCAAAGTTATGAAGTTGGAGAAGTAGTATATAATATTAGCATGGCATCACTGTGAATGGGGAGTTTGAGCAACTAAACTGCTTTTCCCTTCTTCTAGGGGAATTACTGGAGCCCCCCTAGTGTCCTTACCCCTGTACGTGACCAGTGACTGCATGCTCTTCATAAGCCATTTAGAGTCTCTCTGCATTTCAGCCCTGCCTTCTCCTTCAGGAAATTCAGCCAATTCCACTGATTACAGCCCCCTAACCTGCACCCTTCACTTGCTATAACAGCAATGAATTAATTCCAGAACACTGATAAGATTCACTTCCACATCTAGACAGCTTCATAAACAATTTCAAGTAGCAAGGTTATACTGTAGTTTCTATTTAGCATCATTGGCCTTGTAAACTAATTACTGGTCTCATTTTAAAGTGGCAAAATTTAAATATGTCCTCAAAACTGTCCTCTAGGTTAAGAGCCATGCTGAAGTAATTGCTCACTAGTTTCAATATTTTCTGCAATCAGTTCATTTAAGCTGTTCTGCTTTCATTGAGATAGTTATTTGTAACGTCAGACAAACAGTGATAAGCTGATACTAAAATACAGCCATCAGATTAAGTGCAGAGAATGGAATATATGACTGTTTCCATGAAATCCCTCATACAGTCAAAACAGGATTCCACACACAGTTTCAGGTGGACCAACAGCGTAGAATTACAATAAATTCAAATATGCTTGGAAAGTTACAGATAAAATCCTAAATTCTCCCTTCATAGCAAAGATATACGTTTGTAATTGTGCTGTCCAAGAGCTAAATCCCACAAGGAAAAATAGACCAATGTTTTCCACAAAGAAAGAATTTGAAGAACTGAAACATTCACTAGCCTAGCCACGTAAATTCCTCTACTGGTACCAATCCCAACAAAATGAAAGAATAAAATCCAATCAGAATTATCCAACAAAATGAACTGGTCCCATTACTGTTCCTGAAGATAATAGTGAATTATCCTAAACCCAGATCCATACTTTGTGCTTTGGTACCAGCAAACCATCAAGTGATTGATCGATTTATTAAAAAATGTCATCTGACCAATATACTAACATCAAAACCAAAATTACTTTGACAATGTGTAGATTTACTGTGGGAGCACTCCTAAGACTGCAACACACCAAAGGTATCAACTTCTAAGCAGTTAACACTGTGTTTTGAAAGCATATCCTTCAAGGGCATTCACTGTCCTTTCTTAGGCATCTCAAACACTGGAAAAAAAATAATCTTTTTTTTCACTGCACGAGAGACCTCCTGCATGATTCCTACTGGCAGAAAGAATAATTTCTTTGAAAGTAGGGCAATATATACACTGACATCTCCTATACCAATAAGAAAAGCTTAGTTTACCATAGTGAAAGGATTGAACCAGATGCATTAAGTATACAAAAATGTAATAGGAAAACAAACTGACGGATTAATTATTTCTAATTCATCTTGCTGCAAATGACTTTGCTACCATAATTCTGAATGTGATCACAAATTTCCCTTGAATGTAAAAATGAACAAGAGGCATTTGTTTGTGATGGACCTAGGAAGACTATTTTCTATCTACCGACATGCACAAGGTGATGCCAGTGAGGAAACCGATCCTGAAGTGATATTCATGGACTTCTGAATCTCTAATAGCTTGAAAACATGCACCAGCAGACACTGCTGTGTGATGAAACGGTTTAGCAGTAGGAGAAACTATTTTTATCTCTAATCAAGCAGGTATAAGTGTATATAATCTAGTATTTCAACTCTCACCCCCTGAAAAAAACCCATCCAGAGCACATTACCATAATTGCAAGTGTCTTTTCTAACTTTGAAAAAAAAAAAACAAAAACCCAAACAAAACCCACAAGAGCTTTTTTCAATGTATCCTACATCTAACTGTAAGGCTTAAGAAGAAAAGCCTCATATTTTTATGCTTTAAAAAAAAAAATGGATTAATCTCAACAGGCAGTTGTCTCCCATGGATTATTAGGTCTCTCAAGAAAGCTTATGTAACCCACATAGGCCTGATGATTAGCTTGAAAACCCAAGGAGATGTATTATTATCCTCTTAAAAGTAAAGGGCCATTTTTGCAACAGGGGTTTGAAGATGAAAGTTATTCCAAGTTTTTCTGATTTCAACATTGCTTTTTACTTCAAAAATTCTTCTGACTTTTAACTCCAGCATGTGCAGAAAGTTATTAATGGGGGTGCAGACAGCACACCCTGCAGTACTAGACAGAAGAGGCTGCTGAAACTCTGTAGAAACGCTTGCTACAATAAGCCTTTGCATAAAAGTGAAAGCCAGTGAAGATTTCAACTCATGAGTCCAGGTGAATGACCAAATAACAACTAACCTGTTCACCTGCACTACTTACTAAAACAGACACAGTAGTTCAAATGGAAGAGAGCATTCTTCAGTATGGAGGGCCATGTCTCTACAAGTATGGATTTCTGGGCACAGTCATACAACAGCAAAAAAAGTGCAAGTTTGCTTTTTTTATTCAACTGAAAAATCAGACTTGGACCCGTTTTCTGTATTGCTTGCTTTCTCTGCTTTTATTTCTTTCTACTTTTTTTTTGTTTTCCTTTCGTATATTTTCATCCTTACCTTAGTTTCAGCATCTGGTGCTGTTTTGCTGATGTCACATTCACCCTTTTTCCACCACTACCTTCTCGACCCTTTGAAAGCTTTTAACCCTCTCAACCTCTTCTTCCATTGCTGGAAAATCAGCTTAGTTAAATCACCCATCATGTGTAATTCTGATACTGGGAAATGTGCGTGGATTAGCTATATGTGAAGATGGAAGAGCATTCTAAAGATCCTTAGGAGATGCCAAGAACAGGAGAAACCAGGGGAACTTGAGTCTCCTTTTCTCAGTACCATCTAAGGGGTTGTCCTGAGTCCTACCAGATCTTACAAGGGCACAGCAAGTGCAGTAGGTGCCACGCTGAAATGACTAACTGTAGTAAAAAGGACATTTTCTGTCTTAGACCATGCTGATCACTACATGGACAAGGAAGAAAAATGTCTTCAAGTCAAGACAGTAAATAAATGGTGTTTCAGCTAAGTATTGAAAAAAGAAAAACTAAGAGCAAAGCTGAAAGTCAAGGGGGTAGGAGAGTATCCTCTGTGCCTGTAACACCAGGGCAGAGCCATGACAGCACACCTTCCACCCCAGAGAGGCAGAAGGAGGTCACTTGATCCTTCTCATTGCAGAAAGGCATTGGGTTTGATTCCTTCCTAGAAGGACAAATTGTTCTTTTGACCAGCTCAGCAGAGGTCTGTCGGTCTCGAATACTAGTTTGCATCCGAGATAACATCAAAACTTTCTGTACAAAGACTACTCAAACTTCGGGACTAAATACCCCAAAGCAAACAAGCAGCCTACTTTGCTGAATATTTTCCAGTGTTAACAGGACATCTGCATATATTATAAAAACTCCTCTTAGATATAGCCAGCCTCCTAGATAGCAGGTGTACATTTTGTCCCTTGTGTAAGTCACACAAGATCAGTGGAGCAATTAAGGATGACAGAGTTCTGAAATATTGAGGAAAATACTATACCCATGATGAAAAGACAGATGCAAATTGACCCATTTGTTGAAATCAACTTTCTCTTCAGAGATGAAAATTCGGCCACAGTGAAAACAGTGCAATTGCCTCATTCCTGTAGATGAAGCCTTTAACGTTACTCAGAAGCATGCATCACGAAGTCTGAAATGATAAATGCTCTGAGAAGTCACTGAAATTATCAGAGTATTTTAAAATGTAATTATTAATACTATTATCTTAGACTTGATAAACTTGGATAATCCTCAGTAACACTTGCAACTTCCATAAAAAAAAATAAAATCCTAGTTTGAAAAATAAGTCCATTCATGCAAAGCTAATCTACATTTCCCAGTCAAAACTGGCTCAAGGGGGTTCTGCAGTTTGCTGCTTTTGCAAGCACTGATCTAGCAGATGCTGTCATTTTAAGTCCTGTGAAGTGATTCTTATCCTACTTGGGTATTGCACATTGTTTCTGCCTCTTAACAGAGCTTTCTGGGAGTTCTAGGAGGAGAAATCACTATTGCTGCCGAACCAGCTGCTAAATGTGAGGAAAGAATTCAAGAAGTCATTTCACAGGATATTTTCTATTACAGCATCTGTGCTTGCTTATCTTACCAGCAAATTTTACAGATGTAACATGTGCAATGTATAAAGTATTGTATCTGTCTGTATGGCTATAGACACACACACAGACTATTGCAGCATGACTGAGATTCAGAAATAAGACTACTAAAGGATAATAAGACATCATTTTTTTATATGGAGTTTGACAGGAATAACATGCTTTTTCAAAACTGACTGCTAAGCAATTAACAGACCTGATCTTACAGTTTATGATTCACCATGGACAAAGTGGCTGCCAAAACAGGACTCTGAAAAAGTCATGTTAAAAGTCACTGATGCAAAAATAAAGAAAAAAAATAAAAAAAAAAAAGGCTCATAAATTTTTAAGTTGTGTTTTCTGCTCCAACAAGCACAGACAGTAATCTTACCTCAAAGCTCCAAGAAGGAGATGAATTCTCTGGGTCTTTATCTGCTAACAAACTAAAACATCAGGAAAGCCAAAATATAGCCTCAGTGAACCCTCAAGTTTCATTTTTCTTTATCAATTAAAACAAAGTTCCTAAAGGAGAAAATGGGAAAAATAGTTCCTCATGTTTTATTAGGGAATGCCTAGAAAGGACAAAGTGCTGCAGTGCTTAATAAAAAAATAAAATTAAAATTTAAAAAAGTAAAAACACACACACAGACAAACCTTAGCCAAAAATTTCTTAGGTTAATGGGAGGGGGGGGGGGGGGTTGTTGTTGTTTGGGGGTTTTGGTTGGGTTTTTTTGTTTGTTTGGTTGGTTGGGTTTTTTTGTGAGGTATGAGGTATGCCCTTCTAGAACTCTTCTTCCAATCTCAGCAGACCAAAGGTGGAAGGGAGTACATTTATAAAGGTTACACTGTTGGCTGTTAGCAGTCCAAACTATAACTGATTCAAGAAAAACAGAAAACAAAACACACAGGACAGCATTTTTCTCAATAAATTTCTGAGGTCAAGAAAAACCTTCCAAAATTGTTTTGGCCTTTTCTATAAGAATAAGGAAAAAAATGGTAGTTTGTCTTTTATAGACCCAAAATGCTGATGTATATTGTTCTGAGATTTGTATTAGAGTATGTGCACATACCAATGTGTGTATGTATTTTGGTCTTACATGCTATGAAAGCAAAAGGCCTGCCATGACAAACCGACTAGAAGAGTCACGAACCACACAACTCCAACGGCAGCTACGGAAGCACAAGCTGGCCACAAACCGCGAGTCTGCCATGCTGAACACGCCACACATTGATCACTCTCCCTACTCAAGCACAGAAAAGCAAAGTTGCCAACAGAACAATTGTATATAAAAATGCAAAGCTGTTTCTAGTAATCTTATGCCTAAAGGCAGCCATACACACAAGGAAGAGAAAAACCGAAAAGGACAGAACATACAGCCCCTGCTGCACTGTGACACTCAATGCACGTAAGTTTGAAACCGCTGAGTTCAACAGAACAAGACTTGAAATAATTCACTCCAAACCAAATTGTTGGACAATATAAACACACATACTTCCTGATATTTACACACTATTATTTAACTTTAAGGATAAAGAAGTGAAGACAGTTCCTTGGCTGTACTGTGCCATGTACTAACAGAAGGCAATACCAGGTCCAAGGAAACGGGAAGCTGAGCAGCTACCCTCTGACATTACTCCATTTCACCAGCTGAAAGAATAAAACCAGAATGCTTAAAAGCAGAAGGAAAAAAATTTCAAGCTTCATTGCAAAAATATCCTACATGCAAGCTACAGCCATATAGAAATTGTCCAAAATACAGACAAACTAGGCCTGACTGTATTACAGCCATTTCTGTAAAACCACTTAATAGGGCTTTGCGTATCTATTACTTTAATAACAGGTGGGTTTTTTTTCCCATAAAAGGCTATCTTCGAATTGCTCTGACAGGTTTATCTTCATGATATATGGTCCCTCTGCCCTATTTTGCATAGTAATATGAGAATATAGGGGAAAATTTAAATGAGCGAAAACAGTATTAGCCTGTATTACTGAGCCATCATTCACTGGTATATATTTTAAAATAAAGGCTCCGCAGAGAGAAATGCAGGCATGCAAGAAGTAAACTTAATTTTCCATTAAAGATTAATTAAGAGAAAAAGGAGAGGCAGCTGAAAATTATATCTATATTTATATAACTGCAGTTAGAAGGAGCGAACAGTCTTCTCTGTGTCCCTCATCAAAGCAACCATGGGTAGCGATTAGAGGAAGAAAAACTCTGCAAGTAAAGTAACAGTAGTCTCCCAAGAAGCTTCTTTCTCCAGTACCTGAGGAGCACAGGCTTTCAATCCAACTGAATTCAGGATTGAGGAGATCAGCTAACAGCAGGGGAAGTATCTCCATGGAGGCTGGGTCTCTCTGAACCTACTCTTATCTGCAGCCTCCATCCCAACTCACCCAGAGTCTTGGCTGGCAACCAAATCCAAGCATCTGTGCCCCGAAATCCCTTCCAGAAAGATACTGCACAGGTTTATGTCCATCATAGCTGTACCCACTGATGAAGGGGCAAAAAGAAACAGCAGTATACGGAGAGTGCCCTAGGCTATTCAAAGATTATGAATGTTAGAAAATAAGTAGATGTTTAGCAAATCTTGACATTAAAACCAAATTTTACATCTAAACCAACCTGGAATTGGGGCATAGGGGTAAAATAATCTTTTACCCCTTAAAAATCTGAGATCTGCCCCAGGAAATCTGGCTATTGCTCGTAATTTCTTCTAGTATTTACTGAAGTTTTCCTGTTCACAGAGTCATGGCGTTAACTATTTACTTACCTCAACCAGGATGTATTAGGATGCTTAATTTATTAGGACAGTTTAAATGGTATATCTAATCTTAATACACAATATTTAATATGGGAAGGATACAGAGAATTTTTTTGCCGGTGAAAATGCAAGTTAATATTTCACTCAGGAGCAATGAAGATTATTATTTTAATTGTTAATCAGTAGTATATACAGCACCCACTGAGCAGTTGGAACCTGGACAGAAACCTAAAAACATGGCAGTGAAATCAGCAGTAACAAAACAAAATGCCTGAGTATCTGTTCCTATGTGGTTTTTACATTCTCAAAGATCAGTTCACAAAGTGATGGGGCTCACTGTTAATCATCTGCTGCAGCTGACCGAGGCACTCCTTAAAAAAAAAAAAAAACAAATGAAAAAAAAAGATCCCACTCCAGTTTGGCCGTCCTTCAGTCCAAAGCCCTACCTACTATTCTATTCCAGACTGCAAAGTAACCGTTCAACCACAGGGTTGTAATTTGCTTCACAAGTTTATTAGTGCATAGGTCTTGCTTCAACAGAGCAAGCCTTCCCATGGACTTTCCGACTTCATTCTTGAATGGCTCTTCTCTTCAGAGCAGATCCACTTTATAACTTCAGGGCAGTTACAAAAATTTCTGTTTTCCTTTATCTTAATAAATCATTGTTCTCCTGGATGTTCCTTCAGTGCACTCTCATGAAAATTCATAGGATTTCATTCATAACTAGAACAATTTCTACTTTGGAATTATCTTTCTGCTTAAAAAAAAAATTAAAAAAAATTAGTACAACAACCCCCTTATATTTAGAGATTCTGCCCAGGAAGTATACCAGATCATTCACTTTCTTGTGCTTTTTGCTATCAGACTTAATAGCCACTTTGTTTCCCGTGCTTCTGAAAATCTGTTGTTATTTTCTGTGTCTCCAAAACAAGCAATAAATTCTTCTATCACAGTTCCCTGACATTTTTCAGGTCAACATGAAGAGCCATCTGTTCCCCTTGGCATATAATTCCTATTCTTTCACTTTAAAAATAACTTATTTGCTTACAAGACTTGAGCTTCAGGACCCTCTTCATATTTTTCCTTGAAACTTTTTTATGATGTCCCATTAGTTATTCTTGCCAGACCTACAAGTTTTACCTTACAATGTATTATAACTTACTTGTATTAGTTTTGTATTTGCAGGTTGTGGTTGAAATAATTTGTGATGCCTTTTGTAACATATGCCCAAACTGAAAATCATTGTCTAGAATACTCAAAAGTATTTCTCAAAAAATACTTTTTCTCTTTTCTTAAAATATATAAGAAATTTTATTTTGTGGCTACTAACTAAATACTTCCAGACATTTTCCTGCAGCCCTTGCTTTCTCCTTCTCTAGATCTCAAGTGAGAAGTAAAGAAACATCACTGGAAAGATTTTGTCAGAAAAAAACCACTTGGGAATAAACGGGTAAATCATCATAACTATTTTGAGCCCCTTCTTAGAGGCACTATAAAGTAGTTCAGCATGTCTGAGGAAATAGGGAGAATGATACTCACAGTCCTAAGAAATAAAATAATACAGGAGAATTGTATATTTTTCTTTACTAACTAAACACAAACTTACACTTGAACTGAGTAACACCTGCTGCCTCCAATCTTTATTCCGTGCCTGTTTCTAAACGACTGTGGTTTGATAGCTGACAGAACAACTGGATCCTGTGCCAACCTGTTCACATAATCGCTACATGGTAGTATCAAGCATAGGCTTTACAGCAGTGATGGTCAAAGTTTGAGTTATTCTTAATCTATACTGTACACCCAGAACAAACGTCATCATGGCTAGATGCAATTAAGTTCCCTTGCAGCACAGTTGATTAATATGTGTATTAGCTCGGAAGGCTAAGCAGGCAAATGGCATAGGTCCAAATGGCATAGGGGAAGCAGAGATTTAGAGGGGAGAAAGTATATAAGCAGACTAAAACTTTGAAAAAGCAACAGTCACCTCAAAGTGCAAGGATATAGTAATTCAGGTTATTCTTATAATCACACTGCTAGCATTCTGGGAACAGATGTACAGTTCACCATATAGATATGACCATAACATCTACTCAATTAATTAAATGCTTCAAATGGTGCCCTCATTAACCGTAATGTCCTCTGTGGGCTTCATGGCGTGTGGAAGACACCTTGACAAATTAGGGTGCCTGTTTTCTAAAAAATGTAAATTTGGTTTAAAGTAAGTTGTATTAGAACTACTTAAAAGTTCTAATTTAGCAGAGATTGTGAAACCTCATAAAAAAACTTGAGAATTATTCTGAATTTTCCCCCGGGATTTCCCTCGCCCAGGAAGCATTGTTTAATCAGCAGGAAAATAGCAAATTTTGTAGTTTATTGTAGACTTCACATTTGGATTGTTTGTTCTTTTGGATTTCAGATCCATTAAAGAAAATTCCATGCAAAAATTAGTATCTTAGTAATAACATGTTAGTTAAGCAATAACACCATTACACAGCAATAACCATGAGCAGGTCACAGAAACTTCAGCACTTTTTCTATGGATTTAGACTACTTTGCCTTGCTACAGAAAACTCCTTGGAAATCTTTCGTTCCCAGTTTTATTTTTTTCCCCGTAAACACCACATTCTTACATTATTGTCAGACTACTATTGCTAAGTTCCACATCCAATTTTATATGACAATCATTGTCTTGATACAATGTGATTCTGCATAGAGTTAGCTTGTTTGGGAATAAAAGTATCTTTTCCTGATGAAATTACTGTATTAATACTGGGGATCTCACAACAGACACTGATTCCTCAAGACAGCAGAACCAGAGTTTTCTTGTTGCCGAACTGAGCTACAGATAACAATTTCTTGACACAGGCAGGAATAACTCTTATATTTTATCACATTCAGAAGACAACTTGACACCTTCCCTGAGATGCTGTTAAATGTAATAGGGTTACTTTCTTCCTAGGAGTCTGTAGAAACACCCAGCCTGTGAAGCTAGCAGTGCACTCTGTTTTCTAGAAAAAAGGGTAGGCAGCATTTATTCTCTGAAAGGTTCAAAAAAATATGATGCAAAAAGAAACTCCCGTTTCAGGTGGCAGTAGGAATGAGACTGTAGTCTTTTTTACTTAAATTTACTTAAAACCTTCAAAGCTGTTTCCCATCCAGATTACATTTTTATTCTCTTCTGCCTTCACATCTTCCAAGTAGATTTCCCTCCACTCTGCATGACAAGACGGACACTGCCAAAGCACTTTTATCGACCTTTCTGCTTTGAAAGCTGCTAGAAGCCCTAATGCATTCTCTATCTTGCTTTTTATCAACAGAGAAGCAAGTTCCTTTACTCAAAACTCAGAGGAGTAATTGGCCTCAATTAAAAACTGGCAAAAAGCCCAAGCCTGTTGACTTTCAAAGGATTCACAAGAAGACCAGTTGTTTATACCAGGCTTTTCAGAAAGGTAAATGAGGATGGCTTGTAAATTAAGGGATAGAAAAAAAACGGACAACCAATCTTTGAGAGAGTTGACATAAACACCTGAGAAGCATCTACAGTGCTTCCAGTTACCCAGTGAGGATTACTCAAAAAGCAGAATGGAGGCAGCTACTGTAAGGCTGCTTGGCTTGGAGTGATTTCCAAATAGCATTTAGTACCAAGAATGAAATTTATGAGGCAAACAAGAATAATTCTCATAAATGAAAGAATGAAATGCAACTTCTGTAGAGATGGGAAAGAACTGCAGATTGTGCAGAAGCTTTTTTTTTTTTCCTACAAAGACATGGTGGGGACAAAGTAGCATAGTGACACCAGCTGATCCTGAAGTAGGTGGCTCCAACAGTTTCAAGTTAGCTCAGCATGAGCTATAAGATTTTATCAAAGAAAAGCATATAGTATAAGAACTAAAGAGCAGAAATAAGTAAACAACTTGTCTATCTGTGCTCTTGAAGTCCACAGAATTAGTTTCACACATCTGAGTTACGTTCTGACGACAGATCAGACTGTGATTTAAGACAAAGCAAAGGCCAGTAGAAGACCCCAAATAAGATTTTGTCAAGAAAAAAGCATCCCTTAGTTCACAATCAAGCTGTCAGAATGAAAATGCTCTTTGTACTAAACAGGAAAATACAGAAAACAGGCCACGAAGCAGAAACACATCCTTCCCATTATGTCAAAAAGACTGTAAGCCAAAACTCAACAGTAACAGACAAAAAAAAGTGCTAACATTGCTGATTTTATTAACCCTCTACAATAAAACACCATAATTTGACCTAGCTAATGCTTCATACATACCATCTTTCATCACTTATGTCCAAACTACTTCATTGAGAAGGAGCATTCTGAAAGATTCTAACATGAGGGTCACTTGCATGATTGCCATTCCAGCCCAGACCACTGAACAGTACTGCTTGGGACAGCAACCTGGAAGCAAGCAAGATGTTTATTCTAAGTGGTCAGAGCTGTACAAGCCCATAGGAGCAAGAGGAAAGTGGTGAAGAGTCAGGAGATTAAACTCCTGGTTTGCAGGTGCTAGCAAAGGAATATGTGAACTTAACGTATGACTAATAACAAATGCAAGAGAGACACGAACAGCCATTTCTGTGTTAGAGAGCAAAGCAAACCTTTTCTCAGTCAGACGGTAACTGCTTGCATTGCAGGGGCAAGAGAACAAAAGGGTAAGAAATGTGAAGGGCTTTTCAGGTAACAGAGAGATGCTGAAGTTAAACCACCCAGAAGCAAAGGGCAGAATGGTGAAGGATTGAGTCCTTCATTTCTATTTAAACATCAGAAAAAACCAAACAAACAAACAATGTGGAAACTGAACAGTCTCTTCAAGAAAATATATTTTTGAGGTGAAAGCATATTAATATATTTCCACAATACTCAATACCTCAGCAGAATCCTTAAAGGCCATTCAGAAAACAGGCTGTTTGGATATACTCTGAACCTTTTCTTGTGGTATGGGGTTTTTTTTTACATTCTTAGTTCAGGTCTATTTCTTAACTGAGCAGTAACCAGGAGGTGGAGGTCTAGTGCAGCGAAATAAGCTTTTGAAGATATAGGTAGCACTACACAGGACCTGCAGAAATTAAACAGATACTTGACATATTTATTATGTATTTATTAGATATCTCGAGAAAATAGAGCGCCAGCTACAGAATCTTCGGAATTTGGGTGCAGGGAAATCCGAAGAGAGAGTACCTCGCATTTAATTTTTCTCCTCCCATTGACTCAGAACAGTATTACACAAGAAAATCCAATATATCTTGGAATAAAATCTTTAATAGAAAGTTTGAGAAATTGGTAAGATGATTAAAGAAACCCCAGGCCTGAGGATTCCCATCAGTACATACACAACCGATTCCACAGCCTATAAAAAGTTGGAGACATTCCAGTCTGACATTCTAAGCACACCTTAAAGTACATTCGAAGCACACCTTTAAGATACATTCTTTGCATTTTTTCTACTCTGCACTTTATTAAACTTCCTGTATTTTTTCCCCAATACAGATTTACCTAATGAAGGCAGAAATAAATTAGCACAAAAGAAAATAAACTTTTAATTCAGAAAGTTGAGGGGGAAAAAATGAAAACCAAGTTACACCATTTTCTATCACTGAACCACTTTTTTCTATAACATACAGAAGATGAGTTTCTAGGAGCAAACCCCTGTTGTACATCGTGGGAGATGACACAGAAAAATGATCATCAGTTTTGACAGCTTACATGCCTTGTGTGTCAGTAATTGACATCCATTTGGGGCCTACTCTTTGTTTTTTGGAAACATTTCTCTTACTTGGTGCTTGCTAATTAGATGTTTGAGAGTAAGAGCAACCTGTCATCTTATCATCACTCTACAGCTTGACACAGGGGAAAAAAAAATACAACAGAAACCAACACCATAATCATATGTTCCTAAGAGCACTGAGAAATACACACAACAAAAAAAAGGGAATATATGGCCTTTGTAGGAAAAATAGACCCCTGGATTTTTTAGGTTTTTTTCCCACTACAGTTGAGTACTGCATATCTATAGAGGGAAATGTCAAAATGCAGATCTTGAGTTAGGGCTCACACACTTCATCTTTTCCCTTTTACTTGTAGCGTCAAAGCACCTTTGCTTTCTGGAATCCCAGTCTGCAGCGTAACAGTTACTGACACCTGAAGGACATCTGTGACTGCATGAAAAATCAAAGGAGCAGTCACAGGCATTAGTGTGAGGTTGATGCCCTTTTGTCAGCAGCACTGTAAAATTAAAACAAACAAACAAAAAAACCCCAACCAAACAACACCCCCCAATTTACCATCAGTTCTAGAGTTGACTAGTTAAAATCTCGAGGGAGAAGCAGAATTATTCACATTTTCCTTGCAATTTATTTTTGAAATTATGATGTAGCATAATGGACTTGTTCAAACCAAGATTTAACAAAAAATACACACCCTAGTAAAAATTTTCTTCTAAAAGCAAAGACCTAAATGTAAGTTTGACAACTCACTTTCAGGACATGTAATTCCTAACCCCCACCCCCCACTGTACAGAGTTAAACAGATTAAATTTTATAAACATCCATCTGGGATTCAGGACGTTGGATTGCATTTTTACAACAGACTTAAATGAAAAAGAGTAGTTTACTTTAGCAGTTGGTACAGTTCTATGCCTGGAAATTTATCGTAGTTTGCCATGTAATTTAAGCACTCAATTTCTAACAGCTACTGCTCTCAGCCTGGGAAGGCAGTGATGAGAAAAAAAAAATCTTCAACAAATTACACGATGAATTTTTAGTAGCCTCAACATGGGGTTTTGTGTCACTAGGAGACAGGACACCGTGCAACAGACTGCCCGAGAGAAGAAAAGGTTAATAAATGGGGTACTAAAAAGAAGAGTCTATGTGGAAGGTGCCCTTCTGAGAAGAAGTATTCCAGCCCCTGGCTGGGATGAGGAAAGGCTGTGATTGCTATAGAAACTTACTAAAAGTAGCTTATCTTTTTCTTCTGAAAAAGTTGTCCTGGCAACTTTGATTTGTATTGAGTCCAGTGCTACTGCACTTATGCATTTGCATGTTTTTGACATATGTTCTTGATTTGGCTTCTCAAGAATCCAGTGCTGGGATGGCAACTCTTTAATCCTACACCATAGGACAGATACAAAGCTACTTAATTCTACCAGAATGACTTCTGCGCCAGGACTGCAAAGGATCAAAGTACAGGCAGCAGTTCTGTCAATGTTTTCTTGGACTTCAGCAGAATGTAGGCACCAGAGTCCCAATGTACTTACCCATGGGTTGAATAAACAACTTGTCCTTGTCAGGGAATTCATGGTGGAACAAAAATCTCAAATCACAGTTTTGCATTCTAGCTAGTCAACTGTGCTTTGTTTTAGAATAACAGATCTTTGACTACCAGTAACATCTGTAGATGAATCTTCACAAGACATCATTGTGTCTCCCAAAGCACTGGACCGAGAGATTAATTTTTCTTCATATTGTGTGTTTAGGAGACATTCACAGTGGCTTACACAGATATGTTGTGCCTTCACAATGTGTTTTAATACCTTGTTATTCCAGTAGAAAGGAAAGATAAAAGGTTAAAAAATTATGAAGAGCTTTAATGTATTTAAACAAATGAGTGGCACAGAGTGGACTGGATACAAGGAGAACACTGATCTCTCAAAGCAGGTCTTGTGGCATCAGTTCCCTTCAGGATACGTATGACCTCTTGATTTTGATTTGGTAGTTTATGGAGACAGCCGATCTTTAACATGTTAGTGTCACTCTGTTCTCTCTTATCTGCAACTCTTGACAAAGTAACAGCAAAACATAAAGATGACTTGGGTAATATTGACAGACAGGGTAAAAAAAAAAAATAAAATAATAAAAGGACAAAGGCAGGAAATGGAGAAGTACCTGGTCACATATCACAGCAGAGGAAGGTTACAAAGGAGGAGTTCCTATGGTGAAGCTCCAAATGTTCAGCACATTCATAAGTGCTCAGAAAAAGAGGATGAATAATGAAGCTAGCAACATCTGCTTACGATACTCAGTGGAGGGTTAGTGCAAGAACAGCAGAAGTACCACAGCAAACAGAGTGACCGGGGTATGAAGTGATGCAAGACAGCAGGCAGGCGAAACAACACAGCCAACTTTGCATGAGGCAGGTAGGAAAACCAACTTTATCTCACCATAGGAGGCTGATCTCACTACAGACTGAAAAATGGAATCATAGTCTTGTAATTTGTACTTCTAAGAAAACATAAGCTTAGCAGCACTTAAAAAAAAAAGGCAAGCAAAACATTTAGAATTATTACAAAAGTATTGAAGAATTAAAAAGCAAACATACGGAACTTAAAATGGGGTTCGTACATTTAAGTACTACAAGACATCCTGGATCGTCTAGGCTAAAAAGGACTTAGTAGAAAATAGCAAAAGACAAAGCACTTAACTGTATGTAAACAGGTGTCTGCACTACCTGAATAAACCACTGTGAACTTCAAGAAAAATCATTTGAAACCTTAGTATACAGGATCAGTTTTGGCAGCTCAAACCCATCCCACTGGGAAGAGCCAACGTAAGTGATGCTTAAATGGAAAGAGATAATTCAGAAAATCTAAACTAAGCACTACTTAGCCTCCTAACTACTGACTCCCAGCAGTGCTTCTAATAACATATTCAATCTGCAGGGATCTGTAAGTGCGGTGAGGGTCTTTCATACTGCTTTAGCACGTAAGTGGGCAGAAACACGAAGCAGGATATATTATGATATATTCCACCAGTCGTCGCCTTTCCCATGCCCTCTAGATTCAATTACATCTGTCTTAAGGCTTCTTCCTTCGAATTCATCTCCTCTGTGTCTGAAACTGCTAAAGCTCCAGCATTGTACATCCCCTTTTACACCTCCCAGATCCACAGGCTCTCCAAGATCTGTACTTCATGATGTTGAATCACTGGTGCAAACATTTCTGCCTCTTATCCTTTGCCCTGTCACACTTTTCAGTTGCCCATGCACCTCCAGGTAGGTATACAGGTGGTCACAGTGTCCAAGTACCTTACTCAATCTATTTAAGTGTGGAACACCTCATCTGCAGGTGTATACTTTGGTGATATTTTTAAGTAGTTGTGTCACAATACTTTGCAATACTACTTTGGGACTCCAGACCTGATATTTGATGCAGATTAGCTAAATGTAAAAAACTAATAATACAGAATATAAGCTAAAATATTGCAGTGCTTGAAAAGAATAGTGTAAAAAAGTAGTCTATAACAGATTCATATTTTTTGTTCGCATACTCATACACACGAGACAGTGCCTATTTATCTTACAGGTAAGCTGTAATAGAAAAACAATCCATATCTCCTCAAACCTAAATTTGCTTACTTTGATCAGTAGCAATAGAGATAAAATCACGTGCTTAAATATATGCATTTAAATAAATGTCCTTCTGATATTGAATTAAACAGTCAATAGAAAAGCCCTGAAAATTCTAGACACTATTTTCTTTAATTACAGGGTACTTACTTTCTTCACTGATAAACTCCACCTGTTAAGACAGGAGGTAAATTATTATTCATACTCTTAAAAAAAAATGTCGGGGGTCACATTGCAAATTGCCTGTTTACAGTGTCAAGATGAGTATTTAGGCAAACTGTCACTTTTTGGAGGGCACTTTCCTCCCTAACGAAAATGAACATCTTTTGCTATATGGTATAACTTCATCCATAAAAACATTTCAGCAGAGTAATCATGAAATAACTGGCCTTATTCCTACACTGTCTCAACAGGGTGACATCGGTGACATCTCAATTACTGACACAGTGTGATACTGGACAGACAACAGGTAAGTCATTCAATAGATCAGTCCAGAACTTCCTGTAAGCAATATATACAATTCAATTAGTTTCTCACAATAGACTACAGCAGTTATTGGAGGAGCTTCAAGCACTTCATCTGGTAAGTCTTCACAGGGGCAGGAATGCCCTGCTGTTCCCATTCACATCTGTCACTCAGCATTAGAGTTTCAGAGTGCTGCGAACATGGGCACGGGGCACGCGGCAGCACTCGGATCCACCGACTTGCGGCAAGAGGGAGAAGGCTGCACCGCCATGGAACACCCAGACCAGGGGCAGGGCAGCAGACATGTCAAACCGAAGGCACTTCAGCCTTCCCTGACTTGCATTTCAGTTACTGCCGTAACGCTGTGAGCTCAAAAACCAGTCTGTTTTTGAAGGAATCAATATTTCTACACTGTATTTTAGAAAATCATAAGTTTGATAATCTTGCCTTCAATCTTACAGCTTCAAATTGCTGAAATTTAAGACATGACACCATGCTGTCCCCTATTTCTCTCAGTCCAGACTCTCTTAAGACTGCAGGCTTGCCAGTGGCTTTATACCAAGGCTGATCCTCGAACACAGTAACAGAGATCTATGTTGCTGTGTATATATGCACATTTTTATATACTGGTGTCACCCACATTCTTCTTTCCCCTCCATCTTCTCTCCTCACCCTCACACTCCTGGTTATGTGCAACTGGTTTACTTCAGGTAGGTTCTTCTTAATGTCTTATTTTATATTTTCCCTTCTCTTTAGCATTAATTTGCATCTAATTTTCTTTGTTTGGTTGCATTTTTAAAAGTTATTAGCTGACTGACGAAATTAAAAATCTTCTTGTCCTCAATAAAAAGCCCTGTTGCCTTTTCAGGTATCCTGAGGAGCTGTGCACACAGGCTACTTAGGAAAGTTTAATTTTAATTAATCAGTAAGGTGGAATAGTTAAAATTAATTCAGTCTCTGTTGAGCCTGTTCATTCAGAATTAAAATAGACTTTGGTTTAATTTCCTTGAGAAATAAATTATGCTAAATTAAAATAAGGTCACTTCAGCACTGATTTTTTCTGAAATGTTGCAGTTTTACTTAATTTGAATTAAATCTGCACATGGAGACAATTCCTCAGATTTCTCTTACATTTTAATTCCTTCCCTGAAGTGATAATGGAAGAGGTTTACAAAAGTTGTGTTTGACCACAGTACAGCAATTCAAGTGCAGATTATCATTGGTGATATTTGTTTGTCTGGAAACACACGATACTTTGGGGTAACTAAGTATATATAATCATTAGACTCACATCTACGGAATTTAATTTCAGATTTATTTTCTGCAGAAAATTCTACAGATTTTACTGTCACAGGTTCCAGATGCATCACTGCTAGTGAGTGAGTCAGTTAAGAGCACTGGCTGTACCTGAGAGATACCCGATTATGAAGGCATTTAAAACTTGCAAGTGAAAACAAAGAACAATTATTTAAGAGTTTTGTTGTTTTGGTTTGTTTGTTTGGTTGTTTTTTTTTTAATGGGTGTACTTATACAGTTTGAATATAATTTATAAATGTAAAATTCATAATTTTTCCATAATCCAGCATAATCTAAATCATCAACATTAGCAGTTACTATACACACTCTAATTTATTAAAAACAAACTTGAATTTTTTTTCACCGATTTATCCGAGTGCATGTCAATACCACATTTGACCAACAACTCTGCTCTCTCAAGTGCTGCAGAAACCAGAGACCTCACCTCACGTCATGTCCCTGTCCCAAGGGACTCATCTGAGAAGAAAATCTGACTGGGGATTTTTAAGGAATTCTTTTCCAACTATCATAATGAAACATAGCTGCTAGACTGAAGACTATACAGACAAACATTTAAGGAGTAAATGACATAAAGCCTAATTCCTATTTTCAGAATTGACTAAGGAATCGATCTTCTGCTGACCTTTAAAAATACTACCATAAATCAAATAAAAACGACCCACTTCCACTTATTTTTCCTGAAATTAACTGAAGTTTACTATGGCTGTATACAGAAAGGCCTGCACATCACAAATACTAAATGCTGTTTGATTTTAATCACATGCCTCATAGAAAGGATTAAAAAAACCACCGAAGAAATCTGCCAATAAAAAGCAGACTAAAGGAGACACAAAATTTAATACCTCATTCCAGATTTAATCAATTTCCTAAATTAATGAAGTACATTTGCTGATGAAAACAGAATTTTTTCCCTACCCCAGACATTTTAATTTATATTTAAATTTAATTACACTGCCTAGATGGGCACTCTATGAAAAGTTCAAGAGGGTAAATCAAGTTACAACCAGTTTGGAAACTAAAGAGCCTACTTGACACACACACACCCAATACTACTGTACCTGCTTATTTTAAGATGATGTATTCTGAAGACACGTTAATGACAAAATTTCATGTGTAAAATTATGGTATCAATATTATTTAAAGTAGAACTTCACATGCAGCCACAATGACGTGTTACAGTTTAATACTGAAGGGTAGTAACGGGAACACAGGGTGTCCCAAAGTACCTGCTGTATCTTTGAAAAGATATTTGGAAAACATCATCTTCAAATTTTTTGCAGTACTTTGGTGGAGTGATCCTTGTATAAATGTCAAAGCATAAGCATACTTGCACCATACTACTGACTTCAGCTAAAAATACAAAAAGGTAAATTAGCACTCAACAGAATCTATAGCTAGTAGTTTAGTTAATGTTTAGAGAACCAACCGGTCTAACTTGCACAGCTTGTTGCAGTGGAAGGTTCAGGAGCTCCATTACAGGTAGTTGTTGGTTGGTTTGTTTGTTTGTTCTTTTAATTACTGCAAAATAAGTATTTCAATATTGGAATTGAAAGAGATACTGAAGTGAATTACATTGTCTTCCCTGATAGGCTGTCATTATGAAGAAGCAAGAGGCAAATGAAGAGTTCAGTATCACACAAAGCGTGTCACTATTTAGTAAACGTATCAACAAATTCAGAGACAAAAAAATCTGCAAGTAGAATGTGAATGAATTAGATTATACATGTAAATGATAAATTTTTAAAATACATATAGTCTGAAAACTCCTTAAAGCAAGTAAAGGCCACCATAACACATCGGGAAAAAGAACAGCAGTGTGTGATGGCTGATGTCACTATATTTTCACACATAAACAGGTGACTTCAGCCTAACAGGGCATAAGGCTGGCTTTCGCCATAGCCACAAAGCAGTGTTGTTTTACTAGTTCTGTTGTTTCTACTCAGCTGTATCAGAGCCAGTCACACAGAATAACCAGGTAAAGGCTGAAGTGCTGTTAGCACATAGTTTGGTGCCCACATATTTCTATGGCAATGCATTACTGCCATTTTCCAGATTGCCCACTTTACTATCCAAACATGGTACTGAATTGGCTGACATCTATCTTCAATGTTCTTACCAAATTCAAAAACTGAACTATTAAATGAGAAAAATATTTTTTGTTAATACAAGATCACATCCAAGATCGCCCTTGCAGACTGTAAATATGAGCATGTGGTCATCCCAGTTTTGAAGAGGCTGCCATTCATTAAACTAGAAGTTAAATTATGTACTATTACTGCAGTAATTTAAAAGCATATGCCTCTATTGTCATACTTGGGTGAATTAGATTGTCAGGGTTTCTCATTTTTATTCTTAACTTCCACCTTTCACCTAACAGCCACAAATAAAACTATGAAGCAGATCTCAAAATACAGGGGGTTTCATTATATGTTCAATTTGAACGATCATCTGTTCACACTACTACAGATAGAATGAATCCACCTTCCCTAGTTATTCCTGCTTTAGCTATTACATACTCATCTTTTCTTCCATCAGCAAGTTTCTAATCCCTTTTCAGGACATAAACAGTAAAATTGCCTGAGGGGGGTGGAAAATAGACTTTAAGGCTAGTCTTGTGGAATTGCATTAGGTCTTCAAACATAATCATTCATATTCTCATTCATAGCCAATACTATACGACAACAGATTAAGAGCATTATTTTCACTTGGAGGGGGTGGGGGGAGGGGGGCAGGGGTGTGTGTGTGTGGTGTGTGTGTCTGTGTGCAGAGGCAGGGGCATATAGTTATAAAGGTACTAGATCTTATTCAAAGGCTATTCCATATATGAAACCTACCAAACCCAAGATACTAAAAAAAGCACATGCAATGATTCTTATTTTTTTTCTAGAGTGATTTACAGCTGAATTATGTTTCAGTTGACTTAATATTTGGTTTGTAAGTCCACGCAAGCTACCTGCTTTACGCTTCTGGTGACTGGACAAAAGAGCTCAGAAAAGATGATTCAGTCAGGAACACTTTGTAAGAACAGGCAGGGCTTACAACTCAAACTGCAATACTATGCAATCCTTGGAAGCAGTGATATTATCCTAACGGCAGAGAAGTTTATTTTGACGCAAAAACATAAGAATGATTGCATTGGTTCAGACTACAGACCCATCTAGCACAATATCCTGTCTTCAGCAGCAGCTGTTAGTGCATGCCCAGGGAAGCAGGACATGCGTATCGAATATGAACACTTTCCTAGCCACAGACTATTTTCATCTCAGGGGATTTCTCACATATACTAGTTTTTCTAGTTAGTGACTCCCAACAGATTTTTTTTCCAAGTGCTTGCCCAGCTCGTCCCCCTGAACTCATGCAGGGCTTTTTACACTTACCCTTTAGTGTTTCACAGGTTTATCAGTCCCAGGGTTTCATTCATGATGGGTAATGGTAAGCTTACCACCTATCCATTAAGCCATAACGCTCATTTTTCCCAGAATGTACCCCTTCACATTAATCTACATCGAATTTTATCTGCCATTTTACTGTCTTTGAGAATCACCGCACAAAATCTGTCTACAATAGAACCTCCCTATAAAATGAACAAAACCTGGACAACCAAAGAGTCTGTGTACTCTACAGTAGTATTTATTACAGTTTGTATCCAAATTTCTACTCTAAGTATACTCTACTCCAAGTTACTGTGTACAACGGCTCAAGGAAAAGTACACACACAGTTAAGAACTGCATTATATCGCCTAAGGCTGACATAGTCTTAGTCTTAATGCCGCTATTTCCTAACATTTTGTGTGCACAACTTGGTAAATTCCTAGGAGAGTTCCTTTAATAGTACTTTTAAACATAATGTGAAGCGCTGTGTCCTACATACAGCTGAAGTTTTATTGGGTATTATCTTTATAAATTATGTCAGTAGCTTGGACTCTTACAAGAACGTTACAGAACACAGGACTTCTAAAGAGACATTAGTAAGGACGGCTATGAGATTGTTTTCAATGCATCATTTGTATGAGAAGCTGAACTGTATCTTTATAATTAAGATGCAGATTTGGAGTGAGACAAAAAAACCGCAAACAATCTTCTCAAAAGAAAGGGTATGCAGCATGGTAACTTTCGCTGTCCTTTCCCCATTAAAATACCACAGAGAACCTTAAGACTTCAAAGACTACTCTTTTGGAAGGATGGGGGGTGGGGGGTGGGAACACAAACATATTTTTGAGACAGGTTATATGATGGAGTTAGCGTGTTAAATATATGGGACGTTTGAGCAAAACACTTAAATATTCAGGAGAATATGTTTAAAGATTAGGGTATTGCCTTTAGATCCCCTTCTTCAAGATATCCTTCTACCCATACAAATTTTTCACTACTGCTTTGATCTTCTATGATATTCAATCAATCTGCCATATGCAGGATTATAACATTTGGATTTGAAACATTTTGCACAACAACAAGTCTTGCAGACATTGCTTAAAGGAGCAGAGAGGTATGCAAACCGGGGGAAGCAAAGGCAGTCTACCTAGGCCCTTTTCTAAAGAAGGGAAAATTTACAATTTCTGAGGGCTCAGCAGTGATTTATTACCATACCTTTGCAAATTAATTACTTAAAGTCTGAGTGATCTTCTACAAAATTGCTGGAAGTTCACAGTAAGTCTACAGCATGTGAGAGGTATATAGCTACGACTGATTTTTACACATGGGCATCTCTGTCAACTAGCAGTATGAAACATACTCAGAATCTATCTCTAACATTTCTGCATCCACCACACCCTTCCACAAAAGAGATTTCTCTCTGAAGCACACTAATATCAAGACTGCACCAGCAGAAGCTGTCAATGCTAAACATGAAATTGAAAAAGCATAAAGTACAATGCAGAACTTCAAGTGAAATCTTGATTGGTTTCTTTGAAATTAATGAGGCTCCTTTCCCTAAACAGGTCATGACAAAGACTTCACCCTTGCACATAACTTATGCGATTATATCTATAGAAAGAGAACACTGTACCTCTGTATATGAAAAATACCTGAAACCCTAGGGTTCAAACTACCTCATAGGCCAACAGACAAGTATGCAACTTTAAATGTGAAATTCTTTTCCATTAAAAGGAAAACTAAATACACACACTAATCAGGTTAATGAAAAATACTGATTTGGTATCAGAAGAAATATTTCAGCACACAAAGAAAACAAAAATAGCATTTGAAAACATATGAAACCTATGTTTTCCTATGTTAAGAGTTTAGCTTTTTCATGACATCTTTAAGCTACAAGCACCTTTTAAAATAAAATTTTAGATCCTGTTTGCATCAAAAGGGAAACATCCTTTTCATCTCTCTTTTGTCTCACGTTGTTTAGGATTGATATTTTGGATTCGTCTTCTCTTTTAATTTATTCTACTTGTCATTTTATTTTACATGTATTTTCAATAGAAGTTAATGGAACATTATTAACCTGCAATCAGAAATGGTAATTCATCTTGGAATTACCAAGAGGCAGACTCAGAAAGCACTCTGCTGTCTCAGACTTGAAGTTTAGGCACCAGTAGGCAGATGAACTACAACAGTCACAGCAGTGCTGCTGTGAGCCCCTGGATGCCTCTGTGCTAGTTTCTCCCATACCTTCAGGTGTATGCTCAGGTGATGTCTTCCTCTCGGCACTAAGATAGAAAATATTTCTGTGCACAAACAGACAAGATTTAGGACTGATGATTACCTCCCAGTAATCTGGTTTCTCAAAGTGCCATCAAAAATTACATCCCATATTCACAATAGGTTTGATAACGTATTTTTTTTTTAACTAAGACAAATCTCAAGCCTTTAATCATTGTTATTTTACACCAGGGGTCCTCAAAATTTTTCACCAGGGGGCCGGCACGCAGATGCAGTGGAGGCAGTCATCTGCGGCTGCTTGGTTCCCCCCCCAACCCCCAGCGGGGGGGTCTGTAAATACCGGGGGCCGGATTGAGGACCCTGGGGGGCCGTATCCAGCCCGCGGGCCGTAGTTTGAGGACCCCTGTTTTACACCAATGGCATCAATCTCTACATTTAAATAAAATAATCTAAAGATCAATCCATAGCTTAACCTAAATAAACCTAGAAGAGTGAGATTACTTGTTTGCTGGAGAGAAAGTACAATTCCATGGCCAGAATTGTTCTCCTCTTCCTTCTTTGTAAATGCATACACTAACTGGGAATTTGAATCTGTCCTGGAAAACCTAGGCTCTGACATATAATATGTCATATCAACATTTAATATGAACATGCCTGAAAAGGGTATACTTCTGAAAATTTACCACCGAAGTCAATGACAGTTTTGTTTCTATCATCTCTTTAACCCCCAATACCTCATCTGTTGTGACAGTTACGAAAAATTTCCAGGCCATTGTTCTGAAACTATGTTTTCTCAATTTCAAAATACTTTGTGGTCTATTTCTTGATCTCGCAGTGATTCATCTTTTTATTTATAACATTCACATTGCATCTGAAAACTGAAACATTCTCAATGGCAGCACTAAGTTTTTTAAAACAATGTTTCAAAGACCAGGCACTTCCAACACACCTCAAGAGGCAGCAGACAATAAAGCAGGAATTGGTTTGACATTTGAAAAACACTGTCTTCAAGTATTAGAGGGAGTCTGTTTCACTTGTGGAAACACATCAACTTAATATATAGCAGATATTGTGGGGAATAAAAAATTTTGTAGTGAAAAGAAACAGTCTTTAAAACATTTCACTACATTTTGCTGTCAATCACAGTAACTTACTGTAAAAAAACCTGGTAGAGATCTGGATGTATTCAGGCAGAGCTTGCTACTTAAAAACCACTGTAAAGATTTATGCAGCATTTACCTACAAGGAAGGGGGTAGTTTCATTAATATTGGTTACAGCTGGGTTGAATGTTAAGCACAAGTCCACGTTTATGTACTATCACAGACAGTTATATGTGATCATTTTTATTTTAAATACCACGATTCCCCACAGAACAGGTCTGCAGTGGTGTAAACTGTTGCGAAACGCAAGCAGTAAAACCAGTAATCAACAGTGACTTCTCAGCTGGGACTAGAGCCAGTAAACCCAGTCTCCCTCCTAGCTCACCACCTTCTTGTTTTCTAATCAGTGTGATCACATCAACTGCAGCAGACTTTGTACCAATCTATACCGACGCAAATGAACTATGTATTCAACATGCCCACCCTTAAAGAAAAGAGGAATGTATTAGATTCAGTACAGCAATGTGTAGTTCCAACTTATGTATGATTTAAACATTAAAGAACACCTGAAAAATAAACCAGGGGCCAAATCATATCAATGAGGAAGTTAAATTTTCACTATTGTGCTCCTTAGTAAACATCTACATTTTGAAAGTAATTGGCCACTTCAGTGAGCAGACTGCCTGCTTGAAAAAGCTAAATAAGCACCTTCTTTTTGTTTCTGATAGCTGTCCTACATTTTTTCATTGCTCAAGATAGAAATAGCAGTATCTTCAATATAAAAAAGAAAGTATAACTTTCTAACACTTTCAACTAGGCTCCCTCATTCATCTTCATTAATTATCAACTAATTATCAACGTAATGAATTATGCATTAGATATTGCAGCGGAACAGCAACTGGTATTGCAACAGTTGAAGTTAATGCATAGACTGGGCTATGCAAGAATCGAACAGCAGAGCTCTACTTCTCAGTGGTTCAATTATTATCGCATTATACCTACCTTATTTACTACATCAGTTGAACACAACGAGGTCTATTAACCCAATAAATGTAGTAAGATACTGTTGCCTGTAGGAAATTTTTAGTTCATTTTTGCTAGGAAGTGTCTCAGATTTAAAGAGTTCTTCAAGGGGGGGGGGGGGGGGGGGGGGGAGGGGGGGCGTTGCTTGTTGCCTTTAAGGAACAAGCACTCTGCTTAGCTTTCCAGTAATTTAGCATTGAAAATGTGCTTTTAAATTATAAATTTAAGAACTTCTTTTAGTAGTAATGTAAGAACCAGTATCCACAACAATTCTTGAAAACTGTTTGAATTGTGAGCTTGGAAAGCTTGCAGTACAAACATCAGTGAAAAATTACGTAGTGTGCGTCATTTGGTAGATAGGAAAATAAGTTTGGATGACTACGAAAGAGGAGCATTGGTGTTCATTTCTAACTTAGGTTTCCCCTTGCATCATATATTATTTAATTTCCACAGCAATCCACAGAAAGAAGCAGCTAGCATTTTCAGAGAAATCTTAATTGATACAATTCACAAAACAGAAACCACAACAGACTAGGAATAGGCTGGGGCTGGGCGGGGGTGGGGCAGGGAAATTCTGTGTTACCAGACACCAAAACTTACTGAAAAGCTGTATCAGATTTCCACAAGTTACCAGCATCCTATAAAGTACTTGTTGCCAATATTTATGCCATGATCTTTATAGAATTACAACCTCAAATCTGATTAGTAATAATTATTGATGCATGCAACTTAAGAGTCGATTTTGCTCTCAAATCTTTTGATCAATGCCTAAACTGAAAAAAAAACCAAAAACCCCGACCAAAACAACAATAACAAAACCCCCTAAACCATAAGCAGAAACTTTCCTGATACTTCTAGTAAAATGAATGGCTTTTAATTCTCAATAATCATGTTAGTATAATTGATTATTTTCTGCTGATGCTGGACTTGCACCTCTGCTTGATGATTTTTCCAAGGCGGGGGGCGGGGCGGGGAATATGTATATATATATTTAAAGTCTGGAAAGCACGATTACGTTTTATAAATACAGAACGACATCATATAAGCTATCATATTTGTCAGCCGCTGGAAACAGCCACAGAAAATGCTGAATTGTGAGAAGAGTATATTCTCCAAAGTGCTACGAAGAAAATTACACTGTTTGCTCAGTCTAGCTTAGAAATCTTATTTAGTACTGTACAATTTGTTCAAGGTTACAGAAAATAAAGCTGACACATTTGTGTTTCAAATTCTTTAAGGGCAAAAAGCACAAGTGTTATCTGAAGTTTTCAGTCAGATACTGTAACATCATATTGACAGTTTGCTATAGATTTACATTTTAAGATAAGTAAAAACAAACCTCTAGGAATAAGAATGTGGTCCACTTGTCCGCATACATCAGTTCAAGAAATTGTGAAAATAAAAAGCATCAGGTTGACCCATTATGACCATCATGTGAATGCTCCACGTTACCTTCAATGTACACGGGTGGACAGGTAGAGGCACATACACTCACATTCCCATTTGGATTTGGGTGTCTAAACACTTACAGATCGTTACACGCTCTGAACGCTGCAACACAAGACTAGATGCTCTGGTTGGATGATGCTCAGCCACGACTGAGTTTACAGATTTCTTTATTATTATTTACGAGACGCACGGAACTGCAACATAAAACAATGCCATCGCTATATTAACCTCCGGCAATTTCCTCCTTACCGCGCTGCACAGCTCGACTTACAAAGAGAAAGAGGCATTTACCTGTGTGAAGAGAACCAGTGATTAGCCTGAGAAGGTACTGGGCAAATTTCAGTATCTCACGCTTACACCGCGTCCTACAGCCACTCATCTTAGGCGGCTCGGTTCTCCTCCCAGCAGAGCCCGCAGACTTCGCCGGTGCGGAGCGCAGATGCTGCCAGCAAACTTCTGGGGCACTTCGCAGCCGCGCAGCTCCCCGCAGCCGCGCAGCTCCCCGCCGCGCAGCCCCGGCCCCGGCCCGGCCGGCCCCGGCGGCAGGCGCTGCCCGCGCACGGCTCCGCGGGCGCGCAGCCCGGCGGGAGGGGCCGGAGGGGCGGGGCCGCGCCGCCTGCCCGCCCCGCGCAGGCACCCACCCGCGCCGGTCGGCGGCAGCAGCGGCGGGCGGGGCAGCGCCCCTCGCTTTCCCGGTTGCGGAGGCAGGGGCCGCAGCCAGCCCACCCAGCGGCCAGACCCCGGCCCGGCGGGCAGCACCGCGCCGCTCAAGGTCAGCGCGCAGGCTGCCCAGCCCTGCCGCGCCTGCGGGAGCGGAGCCACCCGGTGAGCTGGGGGGGCTTCCCCCCGCCCGCACCGGGCGTGCCGGCCGCAGGACCCCAGCCTGCTGGAGGCCGTGGGTGCCCCGGGCCGCTGCACAGCTGTGCGGACAGAATAAAGCGGCAGGACCCCGAGCGGTGCCGCTGCGCTGCGAGACCCCCTGCGCTCCCGGCACCCTGACCCGGGACAGGCGGGAAGCTGGCTCTGGCACAGCTAAGGGCCGTGGCTAGGATGTCTCCAGGAAACTCTCTTTGGGAAGCTTCAAGCATCCCTTACAATTCCCTTACAAAGTCATAGTTTTTTTCCCCCATCTTGCCTGAGAAGTGTTTCTTTCTTAATAAAAACGGTCTGCTGGAGTTGTCCATGACCAAATAACCCAAAGAATATGTTTTCATTTCCCTTGGAGTACTTCCCTGTACTTTATAAACGGAGAAAACTCTATTGTGTTAGATGGTGACGCAATACGTGATGCCTAATGCAGTTAAAAGATGACAAAGTACCGATTAAGGAAAAGCTTAAGGGAAGAAAAATCACCGTCTGATCCAATTTTAATCCCAGCATTGACCATAAAACATTTTGGTGAATGCCTTTACAAAATTATGATAAATACAAAAGCACAACTTCAAGCTCTTCTTTATATTACGCACTGAGCAGAGATATATACATTACAGACGCAATACATCAAAGCATTATCAAAGTTGCAGTTAGATGACACAGATTCTGTGTCTGCTATCCAAAACACAAACAATGCTGTCTTCCACTTACAGTGAGGCTACATGGTTAGTGGAAAGAACCAAAACAATCGCCCAGATCCCCCGGGTTTGCCCAGGGAAGTGTTTAGCTGAGAAGGGACTGAGCAAATTCCATGCTCACACCACTTCCCAGAGCCACTCATCTCAAGCAGTATCTTCTGTGTCTTTTCAGAACAACTTTGCCAAGGAGAGTTTGACACAAAACCCCATCAAATACTGAGGCATTAGAGCTCGCACAGCGCCCTACAAATTTCTAAACTCCTCTGGTCTGAAAAGGAAATGCCTTAAATAGCTGGTGGAGGTGAAGAGATACTGAACACAGAAGTGTGCATCTCTTCTTTAGAAGAGGACTGAAGAGGCCAGTGCAAATGCTTCTCATCTGGAGTCCTTGAACTTCTTAATCCTTTGACATTTTTAATTGCTTTACATGAAATTTCACTAGCAGTGTTACTTCAAAATAAAGAACTGAAAGATTGGTTTTCTAAAGCCTTACATAAGCATGTATCACCACCACTCTATTGGGTTGTTGGCTCCCCCCTGCCCAAACAAAGCTGCATCAGTACTGACACTGTTTCCTAAACCTTTTACATTTCAACACAGTAATAGCTGTAATTGCTACCTAAGGAAGAATTAATGGAAGGTTTCTGACAAGTTTCGCTAAAAAGCTTTTAACAAACAGTGCGGTATTTGGATAAAAATGATTTCAAATCCAGCTTCCAGTATTTCTCTGCTCAGCAGAAACGGCTGATTAAACTTTGGACCAAAATTTCTTTACCAAATCAAAAGACCAGATCAGGGAAATGCGAACAGGAAAATCAGAACTGAAAACTGTATTGAAACCACTGGAGTTTTGTTAGCAAATATATTACAGTGAAACAACATAAAGGACAGCTGGAGAGTATCAATTTCTATATATTGGTAATATATGTTTGGGGTTTTTTTAATTGATGGCACCGCCTGAAAGAAAAAATAATAATCCTATTAACATCAGAGGGATCTGGATGAATTCCTGTAAGTCTTGACTTTGAAATCAGATACTTAGAATTCAGGGTTTAAAAGCCACTATTTAAGTACAATGGAAGAGTAGAACACATACAACACAAAGCAAAAGGGTTTTTCAGACAGGAAAAATAAGTGGAAGGAAAAAGTAAATGTTGTTTGTAGACTCCTGAGTTTTGAAATTGTTTTACCCAGTCCAGCTGACAGGCCCCCAGAATAATATAAAACACAAAATTATTTTAAGTACTTAGAAGGCATGAAATGTCTGGGAAGGAAACATATGCTTTTTTTTAAAAAAAAAAAAAAAAAAAAAAAAGACTGTCCACAACAGCCGTCCAGTTTAAAACAAAAATGGAAAAGTTTCCCTGAGCATACCAAGTGCACTATAGGCATATAATTGATAAGACATATTAATTGATAATAACAAAGTATTTTGTTCATTTGAGGATTTCTAAACAAAGCGACAAGAAAATTCTTAGAAAAATCTTTGTCACCATGGCAAGAAGAAAAAGCTCAAGAACATCAATTTATGAAATTCAGTTCTATCTGATCCATAGATGCAATTCCACATGCATTTTTAGAACTTCAGTGAGGGTCTCAGCATCGCTAGTCTATGCCCCAGGCACACGTGTTGGCAACTGAAGTGCACCCCAACCATATTCAGAGGGGCGTATGCACTGATGTAGCTTTAGTCTCAACACTACAAAAGACAAAACCACACTAATCTTGTAGCTCAGAGCTGGTCAGTATTAGCAGGTATGTAATCAGTATTTCTTTTCTTGTTCCTCTGTAGGAATAGTGTTTCACTATAAAACAAAACAAATCAAAACCAAAGCAGAAATCAATTAGCAGCAATATGAAAACATATTTTGAAATAAGAAAAAACCCTGGTTTTTTAGATTGCATTTGTTGCTGAGATAACCTGGTCTAATCTGTCTTCCAAAAAAAATCTTAACCTCAAAATGCAGAGTCTCAGAACAGAATATTGTGATGGCCTGGCATAAGATAACAAATAATGCTGAATTAGCTAGCATTATAGTTTCTTTTGGAGAAAGAAAGAGTTACTAAACACAGATTATATTTAATAACGAAAAGCAAAAGCACCTCAAAATACTGAAGAAATTAAATTTGGCTGTCAACATATATTCAGTAACAATGCAAAGACTCCACTAGCAAAAAGCACAGCATAATGGTTTAAGAGTAGAAAAAAAAGCCGTCACATATACAGAGCACAAGTTGACTGGCTGCTTGGAGACAATTTGCCTTGTATATCTCCTTCATTTGCACACCTTATTTAAACATTCTTCTGACTTCAAAGAGCAAAATTTCCTCCTGAGCTAGCCTGTGCTATTGACTAAAAGCAAACTGAAATAACAAAATCAACTCGGTTAAATGCTTCAGCCTCATCGGAAAGGGTGACTGCAGGAAGTCAGCCAGGAGCACTGGCAACCTGTACACAGCTTCCTCACTGTTGACTCCAGAGGCTTGTCAGAGCTTTTGTTCTTAATGCAAATGCTGGATTCCACAAATGAACATTTTTATCAGAGGATTTCTAACCTCCTTATTTCAAAGAACAGAGATAATAATTACAACCTAAGCACGTGGCAAGAAATAACAGATGGATAGAAACAAACAGATGGGTGAACACAAGGTAACAGTGAGATGTTTACGATCAGCATAATAAACAGCTGCCACAAGTAGATGACCATCACAGATCTCTTTCTCAGTTGCTCCTCGTCTGTCATAAAAGTAAGGGTCCTCTTAGAATATATACATTGGGGATTGTGATTTAATAGCCTTCTCTGCACTTTCACTTCCTGACGTGCCAGTATTCCCTACCAAGGTGTCCAAAGTTGGCCACCATTATCATAAATTGGATGCAGCAGGATTACAGTCCTTCATTACAGAAGTCACTAGGAACCGGAGCACTGATTCCAAATTATTCATTATATCTATGAAAATATCAGCTACCGCTTTTAGCCACAGCCAGTGAATAGTAACAAAAATTTTCCTGCACCTCATTGACCCAAATTTAGTCTTGGGCATTAACACAAACCAGAGGTGGTTTATACTAGAATGTAAGCTGGGGAAGCAGAGATACAGATATATGTTCCCTTCCTAACTGATTAGTAGTAACATGCTAGCTAAATTTACTTATTTTAAAATGGTTATTGCTCATTACTGTCTGTCCTGAATGTTATAGCCACAACAAGGAATTAAAAAAACATGTCTGCTTCATCCACTCCATATTAAAATAGATGTCTACATGGGATGTGGACATGATCTTGTTCTGTCTTGTGTGGGAACAGTAACTTCTATGGAGCCCAGGACAGATAGTGAGGGAACTGCCAAGGTCCCTGGTTATGAAGACAGGCTTTTCTTTTATTTTTTTAAACTCTTCACAGCACATTAAAGAGCTTTCTAGTAGCCCAACCACTACTTACCCAAACTGCATGCAATGTTTCTTACTGTGGAACAAAAAATACTAAGAAATTTATATTCAGGACTATGCCACTGAAAATTAATACAGTCTTCCAGATTTTGTCTTTAGTTTTTAACTTCTCCTAAAAGCTTGCTAAGAATAATATCCTCAAAATCAAACAGCTCTATTGCTTTGCTTAAAATAGGACTACAGAGAAATGACTGCTACCTCATGCTGTTTGCATAACATCAACAAATTATACATGTGCTCCATTCTAATAGCTAATACCTGCATAAAATAAATTACTTTCTTTGCTGTAATAGTTCCAGACCCTATAGGTTCAAACTTCATTTTCTGTTGCACTCATGGCGTTCAATAAAACATGGTGGCTTACCCACCAGAACATACAAACTTTGACTAGCGTGACAAAAACACTTAAAACAGTTGTGTCTATTATTTCTAACCTCCCTGTAACTAGCTGCTGTTAGAATGCCTTTTTTACCTATATAGTGACCTTGAAGCTTATCCCAAGGGTTCGTTTTCACACAATACTCTAAGATGATACCGCAGACAGTCAACTAGGAGTTACAGCTGCCTAAACCTCCCACACAGTCCTCACTTGTCTAATTAAATATTCATCACTCCAGAATGTTGCAGTGTCAAACCCGAGCAACTTCCCAGCCTGACCTTCCACAGCCGGCCTGCCGTTTGTGCTGGAGAATAAACAAGACTGAGAGTTACCTGCTGAAACATAAAATGGCATAATGCAGTTTTCATGTTGCACATTAAGTTCTGTGCACGCACTGTAAAATTCTCACTGCAGAAGCTAGAGTACTATATTTTAATGTTCAATATAAATTGAGTATCTGTATGCAAAGCTAGCTATAAAATCTGCATGGGCAGTGTCATCAATAATCTTTCTGCAGAACACTAAAACCTCTTCTTCCTTATTATACAGGTCCTGTTTTTTAAGTTGGAAGTTAGGACCATACATACAAAACAAACTATGCTGAGTATTCTCAAATAAATCAAAAAAGATTAAGGCATACTACTATCAACAAGTATGTGGGATTATTTTTTTGTGGCTTTGGACTCTTTAGTTTCACATACCCTATTGTAAGAAACTATTGTTTTGCCTGCAAGAGAAGAATTTTATTAATTCCAACTCTTTCCTCTGTGGAAAGAATATCCAGACTTATTATAACTCATTTTAGTGGTACTAGATTATGCATACATCTTATTTAACGGAAGAAAAAAAAAGCTAAATTGAAAAAAATCAGAAGGAATCGACTTCCCTGCCACAGAAACTATAGCCTTAATCATCTATAGGTTCCATAGATCTTTCAACATTTGATATAACTAAAGCATCTCTATTTCATGTCTATACACAATAAGAACATTGAAGAGCTTGCATTTTGAACCCAACAGCTACAATAACCTGTTAAAGAAGAAAGATGTACCCGAAATTGGGTGCAAATATCATTTATTATGCATACTAGGTATGCAGTGTTCTTAAGACAATGGACGAGTCATTGCACCAAATCAGCTATGAGACTTATGTATGCATAATAAATACATATGTACAGCTTAGGCCAGTAAGTAAAAATATTTGAGAAGTATGCTTTCACTACATATATACGTAGCCACACATATGTATATTTACATATTTATATAACTGTTTGATTTCATAGCTTCAATAATTTATTCAGCCATCTGTGAGAACCTTTTTGGCCCTAGGATTTCCCACAAATGGTCAAAACTTACATTTCATGTCCTCAATCAAGGGCTTCCCTATCATTTTCAGACATCTCCTTTCCCCTGGCATTTTTTGCTGGCCCAAAAGAATTGTGTATGCTGTAGAAGCTGGAGATGTGGCTTGGTGCCCTAATTAAACTAAAAATTAAGATATAAAGGTGCAAATCCCTCAGTCTTCGCATTCTTAATCTGGCATAAATTGCAATGTATTTGGGTGAATATGCTGCGGCTACTGCATCAGGGAGGAGAAAGATGGAAGACACGCTACAGCCCGAACAGTTCTTCAAATCCCACATGTTGGTTGAAGGAATTTTGAAACAGGCATCCTTCATCCAAAATTTGATTCTGTTAATTATTTCATATAAAGTACCAGTGTTGAAAGCAAGTTAAATTACACCACACTACTAGGCCTGTGGTGCCTGTCTTTTCCCTCCTAGCAGGGTCTTGCAGATATTGGGAAGAAAAACAGTCTGTCAGCATTCCTGCACGACCCTTCAGTAAAGCCTTTTGGGGAACACAAGCAGTTGTCTACTCCAGATTTTTCAGAACTGTCGTGACTGTAATACTGTCCCACAGGTCCTCCTACATAATGCAGGTGATCAGCTCTCCCAGAATATGCATAATTTAACTCTGACAAATAGGAAAATAATTTTAAATACACTTAAAATTTATTTGATCCTATCTATGGTCTGATAAACCCGAGATGAACTTTGCTCATGGGTAGTAAAAAAGGTTTATACATTCTCAAAACTCTACCTCTCAAAACTAAGTAACAGTTTTTCTACTCTTCACACCTATTTTCATTACAGGCAAATTAAAAATGCATTCCAATAATCATTTTATGATCATCTCCAGTCAACTGGAAATTCATCTAGGTTTCATGCTACAAATAAAGCCTGAAGAAGCTACCCACTGTGCGCTTCAGATAGGAAAGAGTGATCAAGGACCTAAATCAGAGAGCAGCACACCTATTTAGCATTGCTGGCCCTGTAAAGGAAACCATGTGTCCTGCAATATGGTCTTGAAGTCAAATACTACATAGATTTTGATGACCTTATTCAATATCTATGCAGTATCATCATCATTTGTCTTTCTACCTCCTACCACACACTCTTGTGCGACCATATATACCACCAAGTCTCCAAGAAGTACAGCCACAACTGCTTACAGCTTCAGGAAAGCCTCCCCCATTTGTCCTTCTTATACTACTTTAAATCAGTCTCTAAGGACCAGATGTGGAAGGAGGCAAAATCAAAGTAAATCTTGGAGGTTAAAAGCAGGGGAACAGAGCAACCAGGGAATTCAATCTCACATGCAATCTGCAGGCATTAGAGAAAGGCAGAATTTTTCCTTCCCGGCTGGGAACATTCCACGGCAGGGTAAGTACTTGGGACCATGTGCTTGAGATCTCAGGAAACAGTAGAAGTTGAATATGAAATTGCTGTAGTCTTTTGGCGACAACAGTCTAAGAGCTGATCACATAAAGGCCTTAAGCATAAATTCAAATCATTTTCCAACTCTATAGCCTGAGGAAGCAAAGTATTTTTTATTGTGAACTCAGCTATTATAAAGTTACAAGTCAGTGATAATGATAATAACCTGTGTATGGTCTAGGGAAGCAAGGGAATATTTTATTAGTTGGCTGTAAATAAATTTCCAACTCTGAAGCCTAGAACAAGAAGTTAACTACAAGGCTGCTAATGAGCATTTCTGCCATCTCTAGAGATCAGTACAAAGAACAATATGTTTTATATAATATACACACACATGTACTATATAATCAGCACTGATGCTTGGGGACATAAATATACAGGGGAATACCACTACTCATTTCTGCCATTGTGGGGAGATAAAATATTGCTAGAAGAAAACAGCTCCTAAACCCCAGAAGAATGATGGCAAACTTTTAAGGTCTTATATGGTACGGGGTGAATAGGAATATTACTCCTATTTAAGTCCCACAGAAATGTCTTAGTTCATACCAGCTGCTCCGTACACCTTGATACAGAACTTTACTCACCAAGTAGAAATCATGTTTTATATTACATAAATTATGATTTCAAACTTTTCCCCATCAGAATAGGGCAGCTACCTCTACGGCAGAAACTGTATTAAAAATGGAAGAGATAAGCTATTCAGTCAAAAAAAAAAAAAATTCTATTACCGTTATCATGTGTCCAAAGAACTAGATTGTGGTGAGGGGAGGGGAGTGGGGAAGCAGCCTTCTAGAGTTTCCAGTACACAGGTAACTTGTCAGGTATATGCATCTTAATTACAAAAATGCCCTTACCAGTTTTGGCCAATAAAGAATTTACAGCATGTCATACAGTTTTCATTCTTGTCCCTTGATTAAACTAGGTAACTCCACACTCCTTAACTTCACATTGCTTTTGATTCAGTAATCACATTTTATCCTACATTATTTTATATTATCATTAGTCAGATTCTCCCGTATGATTTCTTCAGAGAGAATTCAGGCTGGTTGCATTTCAATAGCTTACCCTCTTTTGTTTTCCACCCAATGAAAGAGAAAAAATAGAAGATGGAGCTAAATAGGTAACATGTTTTAACCAGCTGATTTTCTCTGAATGTAAAACATTTATCTGAAAACACCCATAGAATTTCCTCACCGTTTTAATATTAATGTTTCTAAATATTATATTGCTTTACCTTCCCCAGGAACATTCCATCTTTTGAGACACAAACCAAGAGGGGAAAAAGCCCACCAAAACCCGCAAGAGTGGTTTGTGTGGCTGTCTGCCTTAAAAATACAGAAATTAGTACTGAAGGTCTCTAGTTATGAATCTGTTCCACTACGAGATCTCATATCAACATGAACTGTTAATATTATTGCAATTGGAATAACAACTTTTTTGTATTCTGTTTATACTATTAATATTTTAAATAAGCTAAAAATAAACTCATGGCTCTGCAAACATATGGGTCAGGTGTAGATACGGCACGTTCTCCATCTTGTCTATACTAAGATTTCGTGCAGAACACCTTCTCTTACTATGAGAATCTGCATTTCACTTTCCTTCCAGTGGCTTTTTACAGAAAGGTGTCCTCATGGTTTAACCACTTTCACCATTTAGGGGCAGCACCAGTTTCAGAACTTGCTCAGCAATATAGAAACAATTTCCCAGAACTGCACCCACTTACTCAACCTGAACTTACAATTCACACTGGTCACCAGAGTACACGTGCTTGTCCACAGACAACAAACACTGCAACAAGTAAATCAGCTTTTACTTGAAATCATGCAAGGCATTCCTAGGTCTGAGGTAATTAAGGTACCCAAATGAGGAAAAAACCAGTTTCCACATCGACTCTTTAATTCTTTCAAGGAAATTTTTGGGCTGGGCTCTTCCTCTGCCTTATCCCAAAGTCTCCTGTCTTGGTTTCTCTTCCAGAACATGGACTTTCAGAAAGATTCCCACTCCTTGCAACACAGATTTAGTTTACTTCTGTTGACATGCCCAGGCTTTATTTACTTCCTCAAAGAGGAGTCAAAAAAGCAAGCACATTTATCTGGTCCTTTACTAGATAATCTATCGCATGTTTATTACCATCTGATATTTACAACTAAAAAAATCTGGTTTGCCAAGAGCAATTGCTTTTCCTTTTCCAGCAGTGCTTTATTTAAAAAACATGATAAAATTTTAATGATCCTCTTTTGTTAGCTTAAACCAAATGCAAAAATTCCTCCTGTCACTTCCCTTGGGTTTGAAGAGTATTAGCAATGGTATCCATTTTAAATGGTACAAAATTTTCGGTGGCAAAAATTCAGATATTTTAGTTTTAAAAGAGATGATAAAAGTTGTCACAAAGATGCTACAGAAGACAAAAGTATAAGCAATCAAATAATTAAGGCCAAGATATTTTTCCAATTAAAAAGTTAAGGACCCTTTGGAAAGCAACACTGGACCCTCAGTGTTTTCATGGGGTTTGTTCTATACATGAAAAACTTGCTGTAATCTGCATTTAAGGGTGGGGATGAAGGTCAAAGACTAGCCACGATTATCAGTTCTTGTAAACATGTGCAGAACCTGGGAACTCTAATTCTAACAGCAATCACTTTTGTGAAACCCAGGATTTCATGAATAATCCACATTGCATAAAATGCAATTTTTAAAATGGCTGGGACTACAGGTCTGAGGCTGATAAAAAAACCCAAACACCGCACACCTTGAAATAATTTGCCTAGAAACATATGTATGCTGTCCCCGCTATCACAAAATGCACGTCAATATAATGCTTTAAAAATTCAATAAAACTACAGCTGATGTCCTTTGCATTAAAAAAAAAAAAAAAAAAGAGATACACAACCTTTTGCTGAATCTCAGCGACAAAACAAAAAATTAATAGGGCAACTTCTGCTTTCCAAAAATTCCTTGGCTCAGACTCCTTAGCAAGACTTTTTTTTTTTTTTATTGTTACTGTTGCAATTTGAAATGCCCCCTCAAATCTGTAAAAAGTATTTCTTTCTTTTATGCATGAAATAGCCAGACTTTCCTTTCTTTCTGGGGTTTCAATAGCTTCCCATCTTTTAAAATTATAACCACCATAAAAAGATGCAATATGAGTACTGCTTAGTGATTCTTTGAAAATTGGCTTCCTCTATCACTTTGAAGTGTGGTGCTGCATCTCACTCCCTCCTCTGGGATGCTTTATGACCACAGGAATCCCTGTTAGGCCTAAGCCTCCATGTGCTGAGCTGGGCAGGTAAGCATCTCTTGACCATCCGAGCAACTCTCGCATGGCTGAGGTGGGAAACTGCACTGGCTGTACCCGAAACGTCCCTTATCTCAACAGCAGCAACACCTGCCAGCCTTGGAGCATTCCTTGTCTGGACCATAACATCCGTTACAAGCCCAGGAACACTATTATGACTTCGAGTGGTAGGGTACCACCATCACTGGAATTTTGAGAAAGTTTCCATTAATTACCAACTTGGATTGTGGCCAGGATGGAAAATTACTGATGACTAAAGTCAATTATCTCTGAACCTACAAAGGTCCTAGGTGAGGCCCTTTGAGATCTCCTGGACCAGAGTGGGCTATGAACAGCATCTCCAAGTGTGATGCCTCTCAGAGCTTGCCAACTCCCAAGTTGTGATGCTGGGGGGACCACTGCCAAAACCTGATGACGGGACCCAGGCCGATTTTCCTGCTTCTAAAGACTCAACCCTTCACCCATAGAGAAATGCAAAGGCATTTGATGTATTTCACTGAACTCCAGGGAAACTTAACAGGTGTATCTTCATACGTATATCTCTATACTTCTATTCCTTTGTGTCTGCATGCATGCGTGTGTGAACTGATAAGTAACTTCATAGTAAGTATTACCATTCTGAATCTATAGTTAAGCCACTTTTATACTTTAGTTAAATCCTATTGGATTCACTTGGTAAATGATAAATGATTTGATGATTTAAGTGCTGCTAAAATCCTATGATCAACCTTAAACTGTAAATATCCCTTATATCCTTTAGACATAAACCTTTGACCAAGTCTGCGACTAGGATTGGCACTAACCACACCTAAAGCTCTATTAAGAGTTTAGAAAACAAGGGGGTCCATTCCAAACATGGTGACTCAATGGGAATGTCTCCATTACCCTTTTACAGTTTTAGTCTCCTTGTAAGTCATTCCAGCTTAATTTTTATTCTTCTTTGTGTGATTTATCTATGCAGTAAGTAATAGAGTGAACCTCGCCATCAAACTTTGTGAAGTCATACTCCCACATATTCCTATTAAAACTTTTTTGCTCATACTTTTGGTGGTGATTCTTTAAGCAACTTAACCTAAACCACTCATTCATGACACAAAGAGACCATAAATTACCTTCTGCCTTCCCCCCCCCTTTTTAATAACTCAGGGGGCAGGTTTAATGGTAGAATGATATTTAAAAGGTAATAATAAAAAAAATAATTTTACTTTACCTGTAGAGCTGCATATAGAAATGAGTTATGGAATATGGGGGGGTCTGCGGTTTGGGTTTTGTTTTTTCCCCTTTGTGTATAGGAATACTTGCCATAATACTAGACTGGAAGTGACATCCTATTAACCAGGAAACACCAGAGTTTCTAAACGGTTTCTAGATCTGAGGGCAAAGTGGCAGAGCTTCAGGATTACACTGAGAACAAAAGTGCCAACCAGAAAAGCATGGCTGGAATAACCACTTAACAGAGCTTCAGAAATGCCCGTTTTCTCTGGTAAAGGTTCTCATTGCCATCACAATACAACTCCACTACTAGTTTCAGATTAGTAGTCATTATTGTAGTATTTACAATTCCACTACTAGTTGCAGATTAGTAGTCATTATTGTAGTATTTGCCATTAAAACCAGCATCAACTCAATCTGAGCTTCTGGAGGCCTGAAGCCCTGTTTGTTTGCTGTTGATCTTGACTTACAACCACAAACCACCATTTGCATGGCCACTGGCTCCAAAGGCACAGAATGGAAATGCTTGTCAACGGGTCATGGAGAAGCTTGTGGGGAAACAAAACAAAACAAAACCCACGAAAAAAAAATCACCTTCTGCACATGCTGTAACTAGAGAGAAGGGCATCATCTCTAAGAGTACTACACCAAGAACATGGTTATTATTGAGATTATTTCCTTCAAAATCCCAACATGATTAGACCATCGGCTCCTCAACAAACTTGCAAATTTAAAAATAATATTTGAGAATACAAGCAGAGACTGAAGCAGAAATCCTGTCATTTGAGTCCAGAAAAGATAAATTAGAAACACAGGACTGGAAAGGACTTTCTGGGATATCCACTCTCAAGTGTGCTGAAGATTATTTGGATCTCTTCAGCCAAGCTATTTCATGTAACTTGTTTCAGACCCATTTGCTATTACTGCTGTACAGTTGAATCTTGCTCCTTGCTGCTGAATTTAGTTGGAGCACTCGCATTCCTGACCCTTCTTCCAGCCCTTCTCATCACTACCTCCGAGCTCAGCCCCCAGACCCATATGGAAAGGGAGACAGAAGACCGTTGTCTTCTGCACTTCTCCTCCCCATTCAGGTTTTGACTTAAAGCCTGTGGCCAGAATTTAAAGCATCCAGATCTTAAGCAAACAAACATGTACTTTATCCATTATATGGACCTGTAGTTATTTCATTTATTGTTATTTTATTTTGCTATACGAGACAATCATATCAGCCTTTCTCCTTCCTCCCACCCTTTTCTTTTTAAGAGAGTTTTATGACTAACAATTGCATGGAGGACTCTCTGAGAGGGGAGGTAATGTTTCCCATTACGTGACAGTATGGTCACAAGCTACTGGGCCAGAGTATCATAACTGACAACATATCATGAGTGATGCCAGAATTACTTGCCAAGAATGTTATACAAGAGATTATGCCAACTTCAAAAGAACAGAATTGAAACAAGCCAAAAATAATTTATAAAAATTGCATAAAATATATATGTAAAAATTACTGCAATTTTTTATTTCACCTTTCCAGATGCCAAAGCTGGGTGTGTAGGGGGGTGGGGGTTTGGGTGTGTGTGTGCAGGATGGGACACGACACACAGGAAACTGGAAAGGGATGACCTATCAACAACAACAACAAAAAAAACACTCAGCAGTGATTACAATTTCTGTACTGGTTACAGTCTTAAGTTCCAAGTCTTGGGAGACAGCCATGGAGACACAGAAGTGCTCACATCACCTATAGTAGTTGTAGCATTTAAAAATTGGGTGCAAAGGAGAGTAAGTCCATGTCCATCAAACAAGACAAGACAGAGAAGATTGCTTTGAAAGGAATGGCTTCATCTCATATCCTGTGGTCCTTTATCCTAGTCTAGCCTGTGGAGAAGGAAAGACAAATGCTTTTCAAAGCTTTCCTACTTTAGTTTCATATTTCTAAACTGCAATAAATACAATTTATTTATACATATAGTAGTCTAGCAAATCTTGTATGTATTTCCAAAATTAAGAAGAACCTGAAAACTAAGCAAGAATGCTGATGTGTAAACTTCATGAATTTGCATTGCAGCCTGTGATGAACACAAGAGAGGAAGGACATCAAGGAGTAGGCAGAAGATGACAAGTGAAGACATTGGACATAGACTTGTAAGCCAAGTCTCTGAACACAGTGTTACGATAAACAGCTGATGTAAAGAGAAGACAAAATATTCATGCAACAATTACTTTAACATTACAAGTCCAAGACTTTTTTCCCATGAGCATTTTAAGTTAGAAACCCATTTCAGATTTCTTTTAAATGAATCTGTCATAGTTCAAAATTTATATTAGCTCAATTAGATCATCCTATTCCCTCAGGATCCTACTCCTACTGAGAACAACAGATGCCTTCAATATTCAGCATTGTTCTTTTATGTTTGTGTCACGCATAGTGCAAATATTCCTATGTTTTAGGGAAGTATATAAAGCCAGTAAATGAAATTATGTCTCAAGAGACATTCTGAGTATTAAACTATGCAGTTAATTTGAAATTAGAGTGAAACATTTAGCAGCTGAAGGGAAGATTCCCATTTGGTAAAGCCTCAGGGACATGCTACCTGTCTTATATTTTACTGTTCCCCAGAGCTGCTATGGGATGTGAAAAAAACCCAACTTTGATTGATAGGTTATCAGCATAAAGTATTCTTTATTTTGTCACCATAAGTAAAAATCAGTATCAACAGATTCTTGAGAAACATTTGACAGAATACCATATTCTACAAATCCCCTCTACAAAATCCATACATTATTAGCTACACATTGAATTGTTACTCATCATTCCACCCGAGTTTGATATTCCTTTCTACCTCTGTAATACAACACAAAAGCAGCTTACTGTAAAGAGACATCCAGCTGTCTGATTCATCCTGCCTACTCACCCAGATTTGTACTTACCAGCAATTTAACCCAGTACTCCAGACTTTCTTCAGCATTGCAGACTTTCCTTAGCTTCTCTGACCTCTCTACAGCACCTTGAACCTCACTGATTTTCAGTTCTCCCCATTTAACCATTTCACTGCCTCCCCCTAAGCAATATTCAAAGCCTTTCCAGAACATTTTACTCAGATAACAGGTATCCTGATGCAGTCTATTACTCTTTGATGTATGCATAGGGTTGGTTGTTTTTTTTTGGTAGTGGCCAAAAATATATTGGTAATTTGATAATCTGCTTTGATCAGTTTGTATAAAACACTAAATACATATGATTCGTGGAGTAGCTAGAACAGTGTCCTATACTTAACATGGGCACAATTAACAGATTACTCTGCTTGTATATTCCTATATCTACATCATCCGTGCAGATCCCTTAAGCATGTGGATGGAGGAAGCAGAAGGGTATGTCTGTAGGCTTCGTTGGGACAGAGAATGATCAAAAAATATAATCATGCAAAACCGAGTTTGTGATTAGAGACTCAATCCAAGGGCAGAAAGGGAAGCTCACAGGGAAATGGAGTTTCAGTTCCTTTATAGCCATAAAGAAATTTATTAGTACAAGGAAAAACTAGGTGACTTAAAACAGATACAACCTTCCACAAGCCTCAACATGCATCAGATCTTAAAGATCAATTCTTGAATCAGCATGGGTATCTATGCATTATCAGTGCTCTTTGCAGCAAGCTTCATTCCCTCTGGGGAATTTTCTGGTAGAAATATTAAATTCAGAGATAATTTTTACCTCTATCCTTCTTTTGACATTTGCAATGCTTTAGCAATGCATTTGCTCTTCAAGGATATTTTAATCTATTAAAGAATATTTATGAGTGCTGCTTCAAAGAAAACCACTGGAAAGAGAAGCCAAGCAAAAACAGAATGAAGATTCACATTTGCAACTCTTTATACGTTAACTCTTAGCAAGACAAAAAGGAATGCCTAAAATGTATTTAAAAACTTGAATTAAAGATACCAGTGCACATATTATATTCTTTAATCTGTTAGTGTTTCAAAGTTTGAGACCAAAGTACACCTAGAGAACACATAAAAAGTCAAGATATTGCTACAATTTAAGTTGGAGGAAATTAAATCACAATCAACTAAATTGAAGGCAACTAGAAAGAGTTTAAAAAAGTCAAAAGTTAAAAAGCTTGGTTCTGCTCTGCCAAAATTCAGTGCTGTTCTATGTAAACTTATGACTAACATTTTTGTGAAGCAAAGATAGCATGCGATTTTATAAAAGCCTCAGAATTGATTGAGAAGGTTTATAAATGTTGCCATTCACATGGATCACTAGCACACAACTCCAGAGTAAAACTTCCCTACAAAATGCTAAATTCAGAAAGGTTTCATAGCCTGGAAGCCGGGGCAGCATCTGAAGGTTTGATCTAGAGGGGACTGCACAGTTGCATGCATATTCCCAAACCACATGGACCATCTGATGGCAGTGTCCAAAAGATCAACTTCATTCATTCCAATTCTCATTGCAAAAGTTTATTGATATCCCCATACCATTGACAGACTGGCTTTGGAGCTCAGAGGTCTTTACTGCACTTTTTGGCCCCAGGCAACTGAACATTAAGTACTAAAGGGACAGGTTATATTTTCAAGAAAGAATAGGGAAATTATTCAAAACCCAGAGCCCAGTCTTGACATTATTAGCAGTACCATACTGCGCACACTTTTTTTTCCAAAAAAAATAATTGCACAAACCCCAGACCTATTTTCCATGCAAGACTGCAGTCATTAGAAATTTGGGGAGAAAAATTAGGCTTCGAAAAACACCATCTGTGTGTATATGCACATACCTCCTTTAAAAACAATTGGAAATTTCAAGTGTTCAGCTTATTTTGGAAAAGAAGGGGGAATCAAGCAAATGCTTCTTTGCACTTGTACATATTTATATAAGAATGTAAGGGTTGAATACAAAGTACTCATTTGAAAGCTTTCATGAAGAGTATCTTAGACAGTATCAAGATAAATACATGAATTACTAAAATGGGAGTCACATTTATCTAACTATTCCCGGTGAAGCTTAGAAGCCAATGGGGGTAAGAAGAGCATATTTGGCTTACCTAATTGACTTGGAACTTGGCAATATTTGTGTTATGAAATTCAGCAGCTTTCTGAACAGTTGGTGCACTGACATTTTAATGCCAACCCTAAGAATACTGTTTCCAGCAATTAAAATTTTAAGGAAATCTTTACAACTTCACACATTCAGAGGCAGGTACAATCAGTTGTTCCCCAAGTAAAGAATTAGTTTAAAATACATTAAAATTGATAAAAATTATATATATTTTAAAAGCCTTTGCAAAAAACCTTAGTGAGTGACTATTCATAGCAGTCTTTACTACAGTTCAGAAAGCACTGCTATTTTCAAGCTACGTAGACTTTGACATAATTAAAACAGCATTAAATATTACAAGTCTTCTAAATAATGATATCCTTTATTTATCAAAAAAACCAAAATTACACTTACCCCAAAGCAAGATCAGTTCTCACTATTTTATTTAGGTAATATTTGGGGTTTTAAGATTTGAATTTAAGAGATTGCTGAAGTGTCCTTAGGTTTTACAAAACTTTTGTGCTTTTATGTTTATCAACAGCATTTTTTGAGTTTTGCAATCAAATCTTTAAGTGTTCTAGGTACTTTCATGCAATAGGAAGACTGATTTCTCTTTATCTAGCTCAATTATTTTCTTTGTAGCAATTCGAAACAAGTACTACAAGTACAACAACTCCACTAAGTACTTTGCACGTATAATGGCTCCTAATCAATCTCACAGAAATGAAAAAAACATAGAGAACTGAGGCACTGAAGACAAAGATGCATGAGGAAACTAGTTATGTTTATTTTATTGTATTTTTATTCAAGATGGAGTGGCTTATTCATATCTGAATCAATTTTCCAATACAGTCAAAACATTGTGGAAAGCCTCGCTAGTGCCAACTACACTGAGGCTATAACCCTATTTATTACCAGGCAAGATTAAACAGTACATTTCAGGTAAGGAGCTGAGCAACTTCTAGCAGCTTTGAGCAAACATCTATCACTGACAAATTAATTACAGGTTCTGGAGATATTCTAGTACACTATGTATTTTTCAAACGTAAAAACAGGGGGAGGATTACCCAGTCTGAAGGTTATAAATTCTTGGAGAGTCAAAACAGACAAATTGGATTTATTAAGAGAAAGCAAATAAGCACGTAAGACTGAGCAAATTTAGATTTTTTGTTTGATAAAATGAGGTCATGTATATGGTACTGTAAAAGTGTAAGAACTTTCCTATCCCGGACAACCAAGTACTCCCAAATCACTATCATGCCATTCCCTGTACCAATAATTAAAAATGATTCATAGGTGAAAAACCTGTAACAAGCATTATGCTCTCTGCAGCATCACAAGACATTTATTGAAAGCCAGATAAAGCCAAAGTAGAAAACACCTAGTAAAGCCACAGAATCAGTCCTGTATACTAGGAAAGATGGAAATACAGACAGAATCCAATCAAAAAAAAAAAAAAAAAAAAAAAAGATACATGAAAAAGTAATGAGGAAAAATCCCAAAAAATTAGATCTCAAGGTTTTGCTATTAACTCATTTCTCTTTGTAAGTTGAGACAACATGAAAAACATTTTAAAATGTTTCCACACATCAAGTTTTCACACACACACATTTTTAGAAGCATGAGAGTTTAAAAGATTTTATTCAAATAGTAGTAAACTTTTGGGAAGCCAAAAAATCATGAGTTCAAACAATATAGATGACATTACAAGTATCATCCAAAAAAGTCACATCTCCCACTTTAAATATTTTGCATTTTCTTCAAGACACAGGTCCGACCAGACTATTTTAAAGGTTAGATTTTGAATTCTTTTAGCTCTACCAGTCAGAGACAATCAGGGAAAGTAATTTCATTAAAGAAATTAGTTAACTGTTTACTCTTAGTTGCTATTTACTCTTGCTTTGTAGATTATATAATTCTATATTATACAATAGTTGCATTTTAAAGGCCAAATCTCAAATTTGTAGGTCAGCAAAATTCCCACTATTGCCAGGGGTGATTTTAGTCCCATTTGAGCTTCAGACAACATACACATAGCTATAGAAGTTGTGTAGATGTCACGCAAATAATCCAAAATTAACTTCTCTTATGTCAGCGAAGTTAAATTACTGACAATTAAATTAACTGATCTCTCAGTATATAAATATTAGGGTACTAAATTTCTAACAGCACCGTTAGTTTTTGAGAATGAGTTGCCTGTCAAATTTTCTACTATTAACAAAAAAACCAAAACAAACAAAACAAACAAACAAAAAATCTTTCTTTTACCACTGTGCAATTTACTTCGAGGAGAAAGTATAATTTTAGATACAACCTCAGCAAAGCCACGGCTTTTAAGGAAATATGACTTCAGTAATCAGTGTCATCCTCTATCAGAGGTAGAGACTGTGACAAACTCCAGGAAAAGGTACTGCTAAAGGTTTTTATTACTTCTTATGTACCATCACCCAGCTGTTGTTAAGAAAATTCAATTAGCAATTGAAGGGTCATTTATCCAAATTATTCAGTGCTACAAAGGAAATCTGACCTGCAAACAATTTAGATAAGGAATCCTAATGATCAGGTACCTGGAATGTTCTGCAATTTGTCACTAGGATTCTACTTTTAAAGGGAAGACTTCATTGCCCTTAGAAAAATAATTCCATTAAATGTACACTAACAACTACAGTAGCTGATGAAAAACAGATGTTCTTATACATCTTGTAGTATCTGCCAGAATGTTTCCCTGTGTAAATACTGTAAAAAAAATTTTTTTTGAAAGGTGAATACTGTACCTTGCACTAATACTAGATATTGGGTGTTCCCTCATACTTTGACAAACAATCTTTCCACTGTAGATATATATATTTGTATACATAGTTCTCCCTATATATATACATGCACAGACACACATAAAAATACTCATAACAAATCTTTCCTTAATAACTGCCAGGTTATTGAAGCATTGCATATCTGCCCATGCAAATATATGCACTGCACATGCACAGAAGAGTTTAAATTAATCTTCGAGTTCAGGATCCCATCTTTCACCTGACTTCCTACTGACAGATTAAAAAAAGTTACAAGTGTGCAACATATTCTATATGTAGATGCCTCTATAGGACTTAAAAGCTCAGGACTAAAAGATGACAATAAATTGAATGCATCACAGGACTTCCTTTTTCCTCCGCCCCCATCCTCGTTGCTACCAGCTCTTTTCAAAAGAGAAGCTATAAGAGTACAAAATCCCCTAAACAATTTTATGCCACCACAAGGGATCATCCCTGGACAGGTTGAGCTCAGCAGTAACCCCTTACCACGAAGGCAACAGAGAAGGGCTAGCAAAAGCTTTGAGCAGGCCATTAGGACAGATGACCACCAAACATCCTTTCCAGCCTAATTTATGTGCTGGCTTTTGGATGCTGATGAAGTGATAACAAGGAACAAGATCAGTTAATTGCCCAGACAGCACATAGAAAGCTAAGTGCTGCACAGCCTGTCATCTCTTGTCTCAATTCCTACTAATTTCTCTTTTGTTATTAATGCAAACAATAATTAAAAGATCAGTTTCCTGTGACCTTTATTTCCATTGAGAGTCCTCATGTGTTCACATTCAGGCATATCTTCAGTGAATGGGGGGAAGGGCGGGGGGCGGCAGGGAAGTAATCCTAAATCTGAGGAACTGACCATATTTGCAAGGAGGACATAATTTACTCTGACAGTTTATTGGTGACAGTAAGCTGAATCCCTAAAAAAAAGCCAAGTTTAGTTTTCAAGAAGACTTGAAACCACTTTTGCAAGTACAGGGGTTTCTTTTTTGCAAAAGCTTATATTATAAAAGCATTGAAAATAAGGAACGTTGAAGCATAAAAGCTTAACTCAACTATGTAAACTGGCATTTCTCAGTATTAGAACACATATGAGTAATTATCAGTGGTCCTCAGAGGTCAGGAGAAACTGTAGTGAAGTGACAATCAGTCTTAAAAAGACCTGCACTTAATAGTAAATTCTGAAGAGCAGATTTAGTGAGTTATAAAGAAACTGTATTTGCTTACATGTCACTACTAGCATTGTAAATTAGGAAAAAATAGATTTTGTAAGGAGATATATCGTAATGCCAAAAAGGTATTGGCAAAACATTGGACAATGAAACTGCTGCCTTCAGAAATAGGCATTTAATACTAAAATATGCAGTGCTAAATGTTTGCATATTTTAGCCATATTCCTACGAGAAGATAAATGTTTCTGCCAAGATTAGGAGAAAACCTGGGAGAGACTTCTTGTTCAAAAGTTATTTCCAATTTTATAAAATAATGCATATATGTGCAAAGAATTGCATATTTACAGCACCGTGCCTGCAATGTGTTTGCTAGGCTGAAGGACACAGAGGTTTCAGTTTGACAGGAGCTGTCGGCATGTTTGTGTTAAAAGGCTGAATTTGTTCAGCCAGAGAAAACATAGGGGATGAGAGACTGAAGAGTTGTGTGTTGCTAAGACATTTGCAAAATGATGGCCAAACAAGTCTCTGGTGCTAGTTTTTCATGTTTTGTCAGTGAACTGACAAGGTAGCTATGCCACTTTACCCAGGGTGGGCACAGCAAACATGCTGACGGAAAAAAAGCTTAGCATCACCATGGCCACATCTTTACAACATGAGCCAAATAATATATCCTACTAAGAGTTATCTGTCTGTAACATAGGTATAAATTTAATCTTGTCTCAGAGGGATGTTGGGAGTATTACTCATCCTGTAACATGTCTTAGGTCCTTCTAGAAGGAACGCTAGTTTTAAATTTTACAGGCAATTACTAATCTTATACATCAGTAACATGAAGGGCAGCAATGGACAGTCAAAACCTATTTAAACCACTTCAATTTATAATATGGATATTAGTCTTTTCAGAAGAAAATAAGATCCTCCATTTCAAAATGTGACAAAAATTTATCCTTTTGTTATAACAAACTATGAACTTAATAACTTCTTTTCCAATTTCAAATTGGAAACAAAGATCACTGAACATCACTTTTTTGTAAATTGGTACATCTGCACTCAGCAATCTCTGCTTTTGCTGACGTAACGCACACATACCAAATTTGTTCTGGTAGCAAATACCTTATACCTTTAGTAGTTAAACTTACTGTGTAGTATTCTAGGGATAAAGACATCAGAAGAATGTGAACTTAGATTCTAACTAGACCACATGCTTAGACATTTATTCCTGTTTTCTGAAGACAATGTAACATTCGCTTACATGTCAATTCATTCTATTCAATACTTTAAACTCATTGATCTTCCTTCTCCTGGTTTTCATCTTCTAAGTTACCATGTGCTTTAAATTAAACCCAAATCCCACAGATGATTACACGTAAGATCCTTACGGATTTTACTGTGGTTCCAGATAAATTCAGCATATACCAGCATCAAATCTCCTGTGCTACATGTGATAGCAACATAAGCATCTGTTCCAGACCACGGAATCTATGACAGCTGTCTGAGTACATATGAAATATGTTGGTCCAGGGTATGGCCAGTGGTGACAGTGTCAGCATTCTGCGGACTTCAGCTTCTACTAGAAAATACAGCTTTATTCATCACTTTAATCGTTCAATAGTATCGCTTTTGTTTCACATGACACCAGCACACAAACCACTCTAGGAATATCTTGCAAAGTGATGGTCAATGACAAACAGGTATCAATCAGGGTTGTGCCTCTGGAGACAGTAAGACATGTCTCTGCCTGCATATGGAAAATGGGGACCACATTTATTTTAGAAACATCACAAGAAAGCAATGCTGGAAGATAGCGATGCTTTTACACTCTAGAAATGCAGTTTAGAAAAATCTGAAGAAACTTGTATAATTTTCTAGAAGGTGAGGTCCAGATGAGTTTCATCGATAAATCCATAGAGCATAGTGCAATACAAACAGAAATAATCAAATCAGGAAAAGATGAATGCATGTTGTCTGTCAACTTTGAACAGCAGCTTCTCATGGAGCTGTCAGAAGTAAACAAAACCCACTGACTGATCTGAGAAGGGCTAAGCTGTATATCAAAAGACAAGCAAACGAGGACCATGCAGTCTGTTTACGAGCACCTGACGCTACAACCCAACAGGACAACAAACCAGTATAGACAGCAACACACGTCTTAGATACACCTAAGAGAACAGTTTGCCAAGACATCAGTTCTGTAACAGTGGATGCATTTTCCTATTAAACCAAGGATGCATTAGCCGTATATTCCACAAACAAACCAGACCACAGAGGTAATAACATCCTAAGAACAACAATTTCCTCATACATTTAAAAGGCATGGAATACTGACCTTTACATACCCACGTTCGCTGTCTTTGCTCATTGTCTCATAAGAGAAGGAGGCTGACCTAGGGGAGCAGGAACTGAAACAATCTTGAAGATATCCAAGAGTGCTATTGATTTGCTTTTTTTATTCCAGTGCATGCTCAATGAGAAAATTAGATTAATTCAGCCAGCTAAATATATTCTTGGAACTCAGCTGATGGTTTTAGCTATTAAAGTAATAGGAAAGAAAACAAACACCACCCTTCTTTAGGCAATGCACGAGATCTAATTTTTACTTCAAAAGTAGTGAAGATTCACTACTTTTGCAGTGAGGTTGTGTTGGTTTCATCTAATGTTATTGTAATAACATAGAAGATTGATTTACATAGAAATATGTAAGATAACAAAGAAGACTGATTAACTTAAAAAACCCCAAACAAACAAACAAAAAAACCCAACCAAAAAAGATAAAATATACCAAAAAAGGCAAAAAGTAAAAATATATTTTCTTAAGGTCACTGATGGGATTATTTCCTGCAGAACTTTAGAGAAAGTTGTCACTGATCAAGAAAACCTCTGAAGTTATCTGTATACAACTATTCTACACTTAATTCATATGCAAATAGACAAGTACATTACAGAAAGGTGAAAAGCTGCCTGATGATCAAGGGTGACAGATATCACAACTCCCATTTACCTAGCCATTATTCTATTTATAATCTGTCTTTAAAATGAAAAAGAGCAACAAGCAAAAAACAACCCCCAAATCCTCCCCAGTCTGTCTAGGTCTACAGATCCTAGCACACTTGCAAAGCAGATTCTGAAAACCTATCTCACTTGCCTGTCCAGTATTTGGTGTATTACTTCTTTGGCAACACTGATTAATTCTGAATAGGTTTAATATCCCAGCTGATGCTCATAAAATAATTTTTTTTTATCCTCTAATAAAAAAAAAAATTACGCAGCAACTTTCTGCGGAAGACTTTTCAGATAGAATTCAAAGTGAAATCCTTTGATTATCTAGGATATTCATTAAACTGAAACTTTTTTGCATGCATCTTAGATTTATCTTCCATGCTTGTTCAGGTCCCAAAGGATTCAATTAAAGTACGGTTCTAGTAGATTAGTAAAAACAGGGGTTTTTTTAACTGTTAAACTTTTTCCCAGTCAGAAAATGCCAGTTCATTCAAACTTAGCCATCTTGTTGGAAAATATACTCCTTTAGAGGTAAATCTGCATGACTACCTGCTTGTTTCACCAGCTGTCTAGAAGCTCACCCTGCAGATTTCTGTGTCTTTCCAGGGCTGTGTTTCTAAGCAGTTTGAAGGTTTCCCATGAACAGCTCAGTACCTCCCAGGACTTGTGGGATGCCAGGATTCACTACAGTTCCCATTCAATCCACCATCCTCCAGCCACCCGAAGCTGCCAGGGTGCAGGATTCTGGCTTCCACTGGCACTCTGCTCAGTCGAGCAGAGCAAACCTGTAGCACGGTTAGTGTGAATTCCTTCACAGGGCTCACGGCTCAGCACACAACAGCTACAACAGGTCAAGATTCACTGTTGCCACATGACTGCTTTGGACACCTGTAAAACTGGGTTTGCAGGATGCTTCTGCAGAGGGAGAAACACTGTGAAGCACAAGCTGGCATACTTTCATCTCCCTGCATACACAACATAATTTCTCAGTACCTTGCCAAGGGTTTTGTCGAGTCTCATTTTAAGCCTTGCAAATAACCTGGCTTTTACCACTTCCTTTGGGAAATGAGTCAACAGCCTACTATATTTCACTGACAACCACCCAGCATGAGGGTAGGACACTATCACACCCCAGGAGTCAGCTCAGAGAAGACAAAACCCAAGGACTTTCCTGATTAATTTCCCTATAGCAGAGACATGCTTTCCTCTCCTCTCAAGGAAGCTGAAGATTTTATCCATTTGCTCCCCTCTGCACACATGCACCCCAGTTATGCACAACCATTCTGCATGCCTCCATCGTTGCCATCTGTACTGCAACTACTATAGCTTGTTTAGGTCTGCTTCCAGACATGACTTTCAGGGCAACTTAATCCCAAGGATATTACGGCATCCTAAAAAAGTCGGCTCATCACAGGTTTTGTATGCAGAAAAGGGCACTTTATGTACTGAAGAGACTTGTACTTTGCCACTACATGTTTGGCAACGGGCAAGAATCCAAGTGAGCTAGAGTATCCAAATGAACTGAGCTTCTCTCTGCTACATCCCGCTGGTCAGAGATGCAGTTAAAAAGGCTTCTGCAGAGTTTAAAGAAAGGGCAACCCTTCCTCTGTGCATGGAGCCATAAAACAGGTCACGTAACTAACTGCACCACCATAAATGAATGTAATGTTGTTTGGTAAGATTTAGGAATCGTGGTACTGTAGATTTATAAGCTATGCCATTAGGAACAGACACTTAAATTCACAAACAACAGATGAACATTAAACATATTTATAATACTATATACCATGTCCCCTACAGGACAAAGCTGGATAAACTCCTGCAACTTGCTGTTGCATTGGTATGTGTACTCTGTAAAATATATATCATATGGATTCAACTACATTTTCCTATTGCTAACGTAACACAACATTTTTTTTGGTTGGGGTGTGAAGGAGGGGGCACACAACACCCAGGTACAAAAAATGCAGGCATCACTGAAACATAAAAGCATTTCTGTGATACTCTGAACACAGACAAGGTGGTTTCTTTTAAGTTGAAGTAGAACTTGAAACTACAACCAGTATTTCAGAAAATAGTATTAGATCCCCTTTATTATTAGATAGCAGTAATGACATTATTATTTCATGGTTGGATTATTAACTAGATTAGGGTTTTGCCAGATTTTAAGACTTTTACTTAAAGCTGCAAGGAAATGCTTAATGGCTTCAAACACAAAATCAAATAAGATTTTATCTGAGAACCGTGCAGTTTGTTGAGACAATGGAACCAAATCTCAGGTAACAGTCATGTATTATGATTATTTATGAGATTTATTATTATAAGCCTTGGGCAACATATTAATAAATATTAATTATTTCCAAAATAAGTGAAGCATAATTTATCACCCTGGACTATGTTTCGAGACATTACATTTCTCCTTGGAAATATAAAGGAGAGGTTTTAACAAAGATGATAGGCAAGTTTCAAAAATAGTTTGCTGATACATGGATGACCATTTTAAAGAAGCATTTAATGTTGGCTGATATAAAGCATTAAATTACTGGTATGGAATGACATAATGACAAATTTTTGTATTTATTAGGCCAAAGTTTCAGAGAATCCTATTTACTGGCATGAATGAAGCCATTTCAAGTATACTATGCCATCGTGGCCATTTAAAAATTCACTAAACTGTATTAGCATTTCTGAATGATCTCTGGGAGAGCAGCCAAGGTCTTTAGAAGAAGAGCTCAACTTCTGGATCCAGTCAGCAAAAGTTGGCAATGTATTTCAAAGAGCAAACAAAACACTATTAAATTGAACGGTATTTATTTAGCTGAAAATGTTCAATGGTCAATACTACTTTTTCTTAGAGGATAGCGTGTGATGCAGCCAGAAGTGCTTCAGAAATTCAGCTCTCTGCTTGGGCTCTTCTCCCTTTGGGGAAAACTGTTTAGAGGCATCTGAGAGGTCCCACAGCCTAGGCAGGTTATTCACGAGGGCAGCCACACCAGTAATGCGCCCGGTCTCTGGAGAAGAGATGCAGATATGTGTGTGTCAGCACTTCTCTTACGCCCCACCTCAGTGACTAGACTGCAGAAAACTTCCATCAGTGGTGCCTTCCTCAGCATCTCTGCTGCCCTGACATAAACCTGGGTATGAAAACAAATGTTTGTACTCAGTTAGCCACAGCACTGAGCAACAGCTGTCGTTTATGCTGCAGAAGCTGGCAGGCGGGGAAGGACAGTGTTATTCTGGCACCTAAATAATATTTGTACTTTTTCTGAACTCTAGCATTTGACATTGAGGCACCATGCACAGTAGTGAAGTCATGATGCCATTATAACACATGAAGCTGCACTGCATGACCTATATATATTCTATGGTAATTTTCTAATGCAAGAACTTAAAATGCATCATTTATACTCAGTTGAACACATTGGCACTGCAGTGTGACATCTAAAAAACTGAAGTTAGTCTCGGAATGCAAAAGCAGGGAGTAATAGCGTGCAGTATATTGCAAAATAGTTTCCACTATATTCATTCCAGCACAGCTCTGTGAACAGCTGTGCTAGCACAGAGTCCAGATAAAAGAATACAGGGTATGGAAGCACAGCCTGGTTTTAACTTCAATATATGTCAATCTATTAGCCAAAATAAGAATCTGATATTTTGGTTAAATTATGTAGGTTAAAAATGATCAAAATTTTTTTACAAAGACTTGCAAAAGCAAGCACAAAGCTCTACTGTGACTCTTCCTCTCCATTCTTTTGTTCCCAGGTGGGATTCTGTCCTCTGCACCTGTTTGCCCATCTTTCTGCTTCTATCATCCTTTCCAAAACAGTGAAGGAAAAGCAAGAAAGATAAAAAGGAACGATTCAATAACGAAGTTTAAGACGGAACAGTAGAGGGCGAGCAGAGCAACCTCCCTATATAACAGTTCTGTCTTACTAGCTAAATTCCAGAATTGCTCATACCACTTACTAAAGCATTATAAAAGATTAAAAGAAGATTACATATGCCTCTGTATACTTCAATCCTTAAGAGGATTTTTTTATTTGTTTATAATTTGTTTAAATTGTTTATAATTTAGAGAACTTTCAGAAACTTAAAACAACAAAATAAAAAATAGACAGTCTGCCAGAATTCAGTGGTTCATTTTAAAACTATACTCTTACGTTGATAGGATCTTATTTTGCTTTACCTAATTCAAGTCAGCTAGCAGAAGTTGAGATTAAGCTCAGTGTACCAAGCAAGCTTCTAGGTTATAGAGATCTAAATTAAAATTCTACAGAAAGGCCAAAAGGAGCTGAAAGCAAGTTTAGGTGATGCTGAGCAGTTTGGGGTTGTTTTTTTTTTTTCTGCCCATCCTATTCTCCTTCAAGCACTTGCTTCCTATTTTCAGTATTATGACAGGCAGCAGTTAGAGAACATTTAACAGATAATGAGAGTTCTGAGTGGTTTGAATACTAAACTATATGAAAGTTCACAGAAATCAATAAAATCTGTCAGCTTTTCTCCTGTGCTGCATTTCTCAAGGAAGGGATAGAGAGGTATTTATACCAATTTTATTTTGGAATATCTTTCCCAACATCATTCAATTTACCATAAAACGAGCAACCTGGGTAGTCTAATTTTATCATGTCACCTTCGAGTAGCATTTAGTTATATTTTTCTGATTCGTAAAGCTGCATGTTTTTTCATAGACATGTTTTTGTGTGAATGCATTCAGTACATTTAATGCCATTTCCCATACTCCAATTATGTTAAAGATACATAAGTAACTGAAATGGAAGTGAACACTTCTGTGCCTTTTATACACAGAAAAACACTTCATAAACAATGAATATTATTCCATAGATTTGATTCCTGCCTCAGTTTCTCCATCCTAATAGGAAACAGGTGATTTACCTATCCTACATTGAATTGTGACAAGCAAAGATATAAAAGACTTTCACATGCGTTGTTGTAAAAAGCAAAAATAATTTTATCCCTCCTGGATATACCCAGAAGAAGATTATGAAATGGAGGACAGCTGAGGGAAGGAAGGAGTAAGTTAGCAGCTGCTAGGACAACACAAGTGGCCACTGTCAGAATCTCCCTGGTTCTGCTTGTTACTGCCAGGAAAGATCTGGGGGTTAACCTGACTGCACTTCCGAAAGAGAGATGGGGGCAGGGGGGGTGGGCTGTGGAGGTGTCCAGACAAGAGTTGCCGCCTTCAAAGCTGGATGCAAGTACCCTAGCAGGGCTAGGAAGGAGGATCTTATGGCCTCCACAGGATGATATATTGGTCACAAAGTCACCAAAAAGGCATAAGCTAACTTTCCAAGCTGCACTTAAATGATAACATTTGGAAACCACAGCTAGTGGAAAACTAGCACAGCTGTCTCAATCTCCTTTGTGTTCTTTAAATAAGCATGGCACTTTAATGCACAGTTACTCGAAACATACAATTTCTTAGGTTCAATACAGTTACTTCACAAATATCTGACTGTTCACTTAAAATTCCTTTTTCTAGTATCTGTTCTTGAAGAATCCAGTTTCCCAAAGGCTTCTTGAATAAAATAATCATCCAAACCAACCCAACAGCTTTTAACACCACCTTGATCAAACAATAAATAAAAGTAATCAAAATACCCAAAGTAGTAAACAAAGGATGTTCCGCTAAGATACGTGAAATCTGTGCAACCTGAACAAGCAGAAAACTTTTTGCAAAACCTCTACAAACTTGATTAAAGGCTAAATGAAGCAAGTCCACTATGTAAAAACTGTTAACACAGAGCTCTACTAGCTTTTTCAAAAGCAGTAATCCAGATAGAGCCTGCCCAAGTCTACCAATATTTGTACAATATGAAGTTAAATGATCACATGCAAGTTTAGGCAGCTGCATGCAAAAATTAAACATAACCTTCCCACTTGAAAATGAAGCAGTCAAATCATGTAAAGGCAAAAAATAAAGTTTTTAAAGCCCTTTTTGAGTGATCAAAACCCTACTTTATTATGCCCAGCTAGGTATGGAAAACATAAAAGCTGTCTTTAACCCCGGCTTTCCCAGGGCCACCTAATGGGATTTCAAACGTTTCACAATTCTGAGCAGCCAAAATTAAGCTGGATGTCATCAGATCTAACATTCCCAAAAAGATTAAAATCTTAAAGCTTTCAAAGGCATATTTTAATGTTAATTACACTTTTTAAATAGCATTAATGAAGATCATGTCTACTAGTCTATTTTGCTAGAATTTGAATAATTTCACATTATATATTTACAAGGATTAAAATTCTATATTTAGATGAGCCTGTATCACAGAAGCCTTGAGGTTTTTACATTAGGTACCTGCTGAACACTTCTGAAGTAAACATGTATGCATTTAGGATAGCTACCTCTTTCTGTTAGGTAAGTAACATGAGAATCATTTACTTTTATTTGCTGCTAGCATTGCTGCAGAAGGGGCTGTCCATAATTAAATCACCTAGGCATCGTGGTATGTCAGTATTAGTGCTCCTCTCCGGAAATAGGATGCAGTTAGGTGTGTCATCCTGCAGTCACAGAAAAACATAACAAAGGACTATACTACGAGAAAATACTAGCTCTGCATTTACACTTTATAGTAGCTTTTCTCTTTTTTCCTTTTTTTTTGTTTTTTTTTTTAAATGTTCAGAGAGCTAATGTCTCTTTCCTTCATATATTCCCATTAAAATTTTAAGTAGTATGGGGAGGAGAAAAAAAAAAAAAAATCAGTGAGATGCACTGGACTCAAAATGAGCCAGTATTCATCGCTCATTTTATGGACAGGCTAAAGTCGGGGATGGGGAGTAATCTAACTTTTCTAATGGATTTCAAGGGAACTAAAATAATGTGTCAGCTAAGGGTTTGCTCAAGGTCAGTGTAAAGCTAGCTAGTATATATGCATCTATAATAAAATGCATGTTCTCTTAACAGTATAATCAAGGAATTAAAATTATTTCCAGGGTTCATGCAATAAAATGTCATTATGAATAACATTTTTAAGCTGGCCTAGTTATTTTGAGAGCGGCAATAAAGGCTTCACTTTTCATATTGCATTTCATTTTCATTGTTTGGTTGCAGTAGAGCCTGAAGACTCAGGCATCACATTAAAAACAAATAAAAATCACAACATGTCATCTTCCGATTCTAATTTGAAAACATCAGGGCCTTCTGCAGATCTTATATCTTAAGCCACTGATGTCTTACGATAAACAGAAGTTGATATTTGAAAACAATGAGATTCTTTTCATGGAAAAATAAAGAGAAGTAGTTAAAAAAAAAAAAAAAAAGAGAGAGAGAGAGGGAGAGAGAGATTGAGAGAAAGCTGGGACTGGAGGAGGCCAGGGCTGTGCTACCAGGTCAAGTGGACCCACAGGCCCTGCCGCCTTCTGGCATGTTGCTTGGCTGTATTGAAAGGAGTTTACAGCTAAATATTTGAACTCATGTCCTTCTAGCAAGCTATAGTCACCCCCATATTTATTTTATTGCTCCGTAAAATGATCAAAATTAGAACTTTCATACAGTAGCCAAAGTCAGTCATTTGATCTATTTTTTTCCCCTCTAGCGATTTTGGGCAGATTATAGCTGGAGGAAGCAGAACTCCAAGCCAAGAAGCACCCTCACAGCAGAGAGCATCAAGAGCTTACAGGGTGTGTGTAATTCCTGCGCACTGCTGCCAGTACAGCACAAAGCGCTAATTTAGGCCAATGTCAACAGAAATGTAAAATATACAATTTGAGTCCCCACAGTTGCCAGCTACTCTTCATGATGGGCTTTTGAGGGTTTGATGGGGAGATGCTGGTAAAATCACAACACTTAACTCTGCAGCTAGAGCCACGGAAGGCTAGATGCTGTAATGATGTTTTGGGATTGGGATCTCCAGCTGAGAGCAGATCTCCAAACACGCGTGGATATGCAACATGGAGGGGACCTAGAAACTGCAAGTTATTCAAGTGCATGCCTGGAGATCTTCAGCTGGGACTTCCTTCCTGATCCTCGAGGAATCAATAAGTAAACAGAGAGCACAAACGCTCCCACATGCAAGAGAGAGCAAGAACATCTGTGATTAAAATACTGATACAAATGATGTACTCAATCAAAGATTTCCATGTAAGATTTCCAAAAGAGAACTTGGGGCAACTGAACAACATTAAGTGATGATGGAAGGCTACACAAGAAGTAATCTGTGGCTTAAGGGTAAACAGAGGTTTTATCAAAACACTGTCATCAAGAGCACTTAATGCATTTTTCTTACTCAAACTTGTCTAGGAGCTTTTGAAGCTATTAATAAAGCGGTTAGCAAAATGAACTCCCCTATTTAATTATGCATTGCATGGAAAGCTATTTATGTCTGGCACTTAATACTTTCATTAGTTATTTCATGACTTGCCTATCATTGGAAAGACTGGACAAGACAATCTTCCCTATTTGCTTTCCTCGACCCATTTATATGCTAGTGTCTATTATCTCGACATTTGTTTTCCAAGCAGTTATAGACAGTGTTATAGACGTTTTAATTTCTCCTCACACAGAATCATCGCTATTTAAAAAAAAGAAAGAAAGAAAAAGAAAAAAAAAAAATCAATGTGCTCTTTCTCTTACCCTTCTGATTTACCACATCCTTTCTGAAACAAGCAGACATAGAATTTATGAAGAGGAATAGTGATATTTTGTTACATGTTTCCTTTCCATCAAGGTTCCCAAGGGTATGCATGCTTCCAGAACTAAGAGTGTCTAATTCTGAATACATATATTCTCCGTTTGCGTAATCTGCACTTTTAATTTTTCTTTTAACTGGCTAGTCATTAAGATTTGCAATCTTCTGCCAGTACCTCTACTGAGTTTTAGACTTAAATATGCTGATTAACTTGGGGAACTTCCATGAATTTGTCATTTTACCATCTACCTTCTCTCCAGATAAGTTATTAATGCGCAAAAAGCATAAATCCCTTTCCATTAATTCTTACCCCTTTGGTTCTTATATTTAGTCTCTCACAAATCTAGAGGGGCACCTTCCCTGTTAACCCATTAAAAGTATTGGGTGAGAAAACTTATCTAAAAGTTTTTCAAATCCTTATCATACTTTAATCAATTATATCGATTTTACCCAAAAGCCTACCTTAAATTCTATGCTAATTGATGCCCTAGTGCGCAATTTCTCTCGATAAAAGTAACATTTATTCTTCCCCATTGCAACACATTTCTAATAATTTCCACCTCTTTTTGTTCTATACATCAGGTTTATTAGTCTGTAATTTCTGTTGTTAAAGACCATTTTTACTGTCTCTCGTGTTTCTAATACTGGAGTCAGTTTAAGCAAGAAATTATGCACCATATTGAGCAGTTTGGCATCTTCATGGTTGAAATTAAAAAGTGACCACGGACCACATGACACTGGCAATTTGTTGCTATTCATTTTACCAGTTTGTCCTGCATCTTTTTCATTTTGGTACAGGTGAGCATTGGAAAAATTAAAAATTTGTGGGAACATACAGGAGCTCTTCCATAAGAGGTAAGCATACCAATGGCTATATGGAAAGTGGACTTAAAACATCACTTTTCTGCCTCCTTTTGACAAGTAATTTCTATTCCACATTTCTTCCACGCAAGCAAAAGCTCTTGCCATAAAGTTACCAGGCTGGCTGGAGATTCGTTCATTCTCTCTCATGTTAAATAATAGATTGGGGCTGAGCACAAGGGAGATGACTGCTGATCTCAGCGTTCACGGATTATTGGTCTTCAATATAATAATCACCGATATCCTGTGTATAAAAAAAGGGAAACCCGCTGGTACTTCCTTTAGAAATACTGATTAAGAACACACTAAATTTTCAGTATTTTGTATGTTTTAATATTTTAAATGCAAGATAAGAACTCTGTGCTATCAATTAATTTTTTCCATTTTTCTTAGAAAACAAAGAACTAAAATTACACTGTTACTTGTGTGCACTGTTGCATTACAATCCCTATAACAAAAACAGGAATAAAATTAACTGAGCACAACTCCACAAGCTTTCCACATTTCAGTTAGTATTAGCCTGCAGTCTTTTGGAAGCTTTTGCTTTGTTCCAGCATACCCAAGAACTTTTTGTGCATTTGTTACATCTTACCTATGTCTTCAGGTTTCACCTAATTTTTCAGTCGTACTGTGCAATTTTAGATAAGGAAGAGATATGACTTCAGGATAAAATGAATTTTTCTGTATGAACACCATTATGATGCCTGTCAGTGACTATGGAGGGACTCTATTATACATGGATCGTTAGCACATTAAGGCATTAATGATTCCTTTGGAACTATTCCTATCCGACTTGTCAATTTCTACTGAAGAAGGCCATCATGCATATTAACAAGATTACCAAAATCATTATATCTATAGAGGTATCATTACTCAGACTCTTGACTACATGAGTATATAATTTTTTTTAAAAACTCCCAAAGTAATAGTTATGTGGTAAACTATGACTCTGCTGGAAGGTAAAATGTAGCAGTAGGTAAAACCTCAATCTGCAAATGCTCACAGGACATATTAATGCTCAAAATCCCCTTAAATGAAAGAAAACGATACAGAGATCAAAGGGGTTAGGGCTCAATGTTACTGGTCTCACAGGCTGAGCAAGTATCAAGGACAGAAGTTACAACTGCCTGGAGCTAGTCTTGCCATATACCTACTCCTCCCTTGCCCCCATCTCATCTCAGTCACCTAACTCCCAGATAACATCCTGTCAGTGTATGAAATATGCATCTTATCCCAGACCTTTCAAAATTCTCCCCAGAAGCTGGACAAGAAGCCAGTTTTAGAGAAAGTGAGGCCCCAAGGTCAGTCAGGATGGCAGGAGGGGAGCCAAGGAGAATGAGAAGGAAGTTTTGGGGACTTGCCTTGGTTCATGTGAATGAGGTTCTGGAGCAGAACACAGCTGGGAGGATAAAAGACTTCAGGATGAATGGAGAAGAGGGGAAAAGACAGATACTTTCAAGTGAAATGGGCTGTGCCCTACTTCCAAGGCCTTTTGAGCTCTACTTGGATTGACTGAGAAAGACAAGGCTACAGAACCATTTATCAAAGTGTACATGCAATAAATTAATAGGATAGTTTCATTTGTCTGCACCGCACGTTCTAAATCTCTAATCAGTGAATATACTCAGTCTGTGAGAAGTGTGAGGCTGAATCCTTCACTTGAGTACACACCAGGCAAAATTATAATAAAAATATGCAGAAAGAAGTTTTTCCCCCTGCACTTCCAAATAATGCGTTTCTACATTCTGGAAAAAAACAATGGCTGCTTAATCAAACACATGATAACCACTTAGCACAAGGTCCTCACTGGAGCACAGGAACCTAGGCTCATATTTGGATGCCTCCCTGGAAGCCATCTCTTGCTGTTTGGAGTGAGCTGTACCATCAAACAGCTCTACGCCAAACAACTGATTTTGGCTTCTTTAAAGGCACTATGAACAAGCCTTTCTTTTGGAATGGGAAGAGAACAACAGAAGGGTTACCAGAGGGTTAGGAATGTTGGCTGTAGATGGAGTTTTGCAGTAGAAAAACAAGCAAAACAACAAAAAAATAAACTCACAAAACAGAACACAACTAACTGCAAAACCATCCCACAACTGTTGAATAAAAAATAACTTAAAGCCAAACAGCTGATGAGGCATATCATCTCCGGTCTTGAGGCTATTATTCAGAAACATCTGCTGTTGTGCATAGTTTAACGTACATTGGTTTAAGCAAAATGCAGGCTAGTACCTCACTGTCTCCAGCAAGACAGTGGAAAACCCCATGAAAATAATAACCTTTACATAAAGGATCTGTATCTGACTCTGATCCGTTCTTTATGCAGCTATATTGCAAGGGGCTAGCAATGAAAACCACACCTGAAAGCTTGGTGGGAGTACAACTCCCCCTCAAAACCCCCAAAAAGCTAACCCAGAAAAATAAGATAAATAACAATAAATTCAGTAGTGGATACTTAAGTCAACTTTATTGGAAAAAGTCAGAAAAAATAATTAATGTAAAAATAACTCAGTGTGATTTGGGGTTCAAGGAGCTACTGCAATCTCATGCAATCCTTTGTCACTGCTTAGGAGTTAATATTACCGGAGCGCTTCATAAATTAATTCATCATGATCCTTACAAGACTTATCTCTGTTCTAATTAAAGATTTTTTATTATTTTTTGTTTTTATCAACTCAAAGGCAGTATGGGTAATCTAAAAATGCAGCATTTGCATCATGCTGTATGAAGAGTAACATTAAGGTCTTCACACAAATTTAGGGAATAAAAGAACGTAGAGGTTAGAGACCACTGGAATGCAAGAAAATTAAAATAGCTAAAATACTATGCAGCAGCTTTCGTTTCCTGCAGTTACCTCAAAATTACTAAAGATGTATCGTTGCTTAAGTAAATGCAACATAAGCTCCCTAGGAAATATATCCGAGTGGATATGCAAAGCATTTTCATTTTTCTTGATGTGACAATGATTAAGGAAATATATGGCTATCTAGAAGCACATGAGATGTATGTAAATTGCATCCCTAAGTTAGCAATTTTAATTTACTGCCAAATAATATTATTCAAGAACTACAGACAACTTCAAAACTGTAGAGATATAATCCTTCTTCAGTTCCAAGCACCAGACCCAACAGTGTGGTTTTACCCACAGCTTTCTTCTGGGCAAGAAACCTCAAGCATTTTTTCACTTTAAAGTTCAGGCGCATTTTCAGTTAAACTAGAATATGATTGATGTAAAACTCTTTCAAGTGAATATCCAGATGCAATTTTCTACATTAAATCCTCTTCTATAGTTATCTGCTAGTCAGATATAGTTTTGATTTTTTTAAGATACTCTAGGACATGTAACCATTATAGTTTCCTTAGATGGCCAAGGAAATCCACATAGATTCCTTTAATAGAACTCTTTCAGAAACACTGAGGTGTTCTTACCTAGGCAAAATAATACTTAGTTCTTCAAGTATTTTTAATTAAAAAAAAAAATCACAGAATAAAATTATGAAAGTAAGTTTGTTGAGTTAGATCGATGCCTTATTTACATTTAGGTTTCCTAAAAGGATTGAGATCTATCGTCCTGAAACAGCAGATAACCTCAGTCTTCCATTCTAAACTGAAACTTTCTGGAACAGTAACTATCAACTATCAGCCTCCCTTAATCAAACAATACCAAAAATCTAATAAAAAAGGCAAGCCTTACTACAAATTAAACTTTATTTTAAATAGAACGTTTACACTAGTGTATTTAACCTTGACTAACACTATCTTTTTCCATTGCTATCCAAGGTGAAAATCACAAAACTGTCAAACATTCCACATGGGTTGACAGATTATGCTGGTGTTTTGTGTTTTAGTATAAATTATTCTCCATAATCCTCAGCAGACAGGTGCTTTATTATCATACATTGCCAAAAGCCCCATTATATTATTGCATTTTGCTTATCAGAAAATGAACAGCAGGCTTTTAATCAACACAATTTAATAAATACTTCCGCACACACATATATGTAACTCATTCCTGCAGAGTGCCATATTTTGTGGTGTTTACTGGAGTTTTGTGTGGTTTAAATATGAGGGTTATATATCAGAACTACGTACCTACAAGGTCACATGCTGTTAGGTCCTAAGTGTTCAAGTTAGTTAGTTATCCCAACTCTGGATGGAATCTAGTCAACAGAGCCTAAACAGAGATTACATAGTACATTCCTGGTTCAGACCCTATCCCAGCAACACTTTGTCTTTCAAAGAAAGGTATCACTTTAAACATTCACCGACCCAAGACATCCTAGCAATCTCTTCCTGAAAAGTACTGTCCAAGCTGTAAGAAAACTCAGCTTTTCAGGGAAATGAGACACCTGACAGATTTGTTAAAATAATTAGCTCCTTGAGGAGCAAAACTCCAGAGTTGAAAACATCAAGAGCTCCAAGATACACCTTGTTCATGGTCACCAATACAGAACATTTTGGACTGGGTAGAATACCACTTGGTTTCTTTGTCCTGAAAGACTCTGAAAATGCCTCTTTCTCACTCCTAATGCTTAACCTTTTCAAGGAATATTCTATCCTTCTACCAGTCACATAAGTACCACTCTCAGACCCTGCTAGCCTCAGAGGTGAAGAGGGGGAAGAGGCAGTAAAGTCAAATAAAACTGCAGACATAATTTCTCATGGATGGGGTTTGAAAGCACCAAGCATCTTTTAATAATAAGGCATTGCCTGGACAAAAATCAGATGAGGTTTGGGCTTGACAGATGTCAACACAAAACATTTCAAGTTGATACCAGCAAACTCTGTTCTGTCAATAAGCCTGAAGTACTTTAATGCTATAGAAGGCTACTTAAAAATAATAAAGAAAAGTTTCAACTGCTTTTCAACTCACAATTTTGATTCAGTTTAAAGAAGAAACACACGTTCTCCCTGTTTACCAAGCAAGCCAATAGAGTAGACTGGCTTTCCCTCTCCCTCATAACAGATCAGCAACGCTAGATATAAAAAACGTTGGAGAGAACATGACATTTCCTAGGCAAAGGCTAGATTTGTTCTAGAAGTCTCTGGGATTCCTGCAGTTTGAATCTTCCCTCTCACACAACCTTGAGTAGACAGACCACGTAGCCAACATTTATTGTGAAAACTTGCATAATCACTAAGAGTTTCAAATAATGAGAGCAGTAGGCCAGACAATTACCCTTACAGACAAATTTTCACTCAAGACATCAGATTAAATTATAGCAACTTCAAACAGAAGGCGAGCTTACCAGAGGGTACACAGTGCTAGGGGGATGCCACCTAAAGGGCTTTCATTTATTGTACGCTGACCTAAATCTGTGCTCTGTTTCCAGAGCAAAGAACATTTACTTGGTCACAAATCTTTTGAGAAAGAATGTTCCTGTAAACAAACCTATTAATTAAACGGTAATTCTCCGAAATGTTTTTTTAAAAGTCATGGGATGCTGTTTTACTCATTCATTCTCATTCTTTAAACCATAGTCCTTTCACTCAGTACTTGTAGTCTAGTAGAAGTAGGCCTGTTAAGCTCCCTTTCCCTTAGAGCCGATAATATTCAGCAGCCAGACCTCCCTGGCTGTTACCTGTTTGATGGCACCCCAGTGGGTGCAGCTTTGACCTGGAACTTGGGGTACTGCCAGTACAACTTACAGTTATATTCATAATTGTCCTACGTGGCCTGCTTAAATTCTTAGTTTTCCGTTTGTGAAGGACAAATTAATTCACTCCAATGCAGTGGAGAGGGGTCTTTCTACTTCATAGATCCTTCTCTATCTTCCATTAGGTGCCTTTTCCCTGTCATTAGTGCCATCAAGCAAACTGAGCCCAGGAGATACTGGTAAAGCTGCCCTGCTTTGCTCTCCGTTGGAAGTTACTGGGGCAGACTTACAAACACACAACACTATCTTCCCCAAAGCCTTGAGAGGCATCACAGAAGGGGGGAGAGAGGGAGAGAGGGAGGGAGGGATTAGGAGACTACAAAGTTGTGGCAAACATGGTGGAATACAGCTGTTAGTTACACTTTTCTTCTATTACTTCAGTTAAGAAACATGGAAAAACAGAAAAAGGATGCATTTAAGATGAACAGAGGAGAACAAAGGAAATCAAGTGTGTGGTCAGCACATGACAACGTTGAGGGAGGAAAACTACAAGTGAGACCAACACGTAGTATCAAGAAACCCAAACTGTAATGAAACATTACCACTATCTGGTCACAAATTATAGTCAAAACCCTTCCAGAAATAAGAAAATGTAAGTCCTTCCTGCCTTTCGTACAATGCCAGGCCATTAGCGTTGCCTCCAGCAGACACCAACTTGTCTTGCCTTTCTCTGCTACCTGCTGATTTGTGTATCAAAGCAACAATGCAGTTCAGTCAGAGGGGAAATGCCATGTAATGTATGTAATTGCTACCATAGGAAGTACCTACCTGGGTGAGACACATAAGCCCACATGCATAGTAAAGTGCCGAAAAACATTTTGCTAATACTTCAAACTCCCACTTTGTAAGATGACAGAAGCTAAAACTCGTAAAAAGATAGTATATTGAATTAATGACGACACTCTAAGACATTAAAGAACAATGTATCATTTAAAACAATACAATCTCTTCAATTAAGATATTAACAACTAGTACTAAAAAAAAAAAAGTGACAAGGGGCAAAGATAAAGCTACACCTATTATATAATTTTGCCTAAGATAGCAGCATACAACCTTATTTTGGTTGAAAAAAACCTCATTAGATGTCCAGCAGAAATAATCTCAAACACAGTAAAGCTTTTTATTTTTTCCAAAACACTACTAGATTTGATGAAACCATCATCTAAAGAATATTGGTAATTTTAAAGTTACAAGAAAATAATGTTTTGATATTTTTCTTCCTCATTAAAACAAACAAGAATTTTATTTGGAAAAGGAATCTCTGGTGGTTTACATTGAAAACTCTAAGAGATGTCCAACCAAGCAGCCACCAATTTACTCACACTAGTGATAAGTCTAAAATTCAGATAAAAAGAGTCAGAGGAGGAGATTTACCACAGAAAACATCGCCAAAAAGTGTTCAGTCTAACAAGGCAGTGAAACAACTTTCTAACACAGAGAACCATTTGTGGTCAAAGAAAACAACTTCCATGAGTGGAACAGATTTTTATTTTATGTTCACATTTGTCAAAAAGATAACTAGCTATTTCTACTTCAAGAAATAAAGTTGCCATTTAATCTGAGGTACAGCACATAATTTTGTGTGCTCAGTCCATGCACTTGGACAAAAATCTGTTCTTCCTCACATTTCTTATTAGGCAATTTCATATTTTCCTAACAAAAGTGAAACAAAGACAACAGATATTAATTTTTGTAAAGCAGTTAAATTCTAAAAACGTAAGTTTAAAGCAACTAATGACTTTTAGCACAGTTACCATTTTTTGAAACGAATTTACAAAGAGGCGAGAGATCACATTCCTTTCTGGTTCATAGCAGCCATCCAAGTAATTGAGATCATAAAAGAAAGCACAATTCTTTTTTCAAAAAGTTACAGCATAGAGAAAGGGAAGATAAGTTGCTTGTATTTTGCAAAGCACCACAAAGAAGCAGAAGCCCTTCCAAGAAGACACCATGCATGTAATTTAAGGGACGGTGAAGACAAACAGGGGGGTCATAAGCATTGAAAAATAGTCAATTGGTGCTACATTTCTGGCTCAACCAGCTCACTAGGACAGTGCTGGAGAAAGCCACTTCTGGGCTGTGAAGCAGATGGGGTTTTATCTTGCTTGGTTTTTAGGCGTATTGGCTTTGTTTAGTGCATTACCTCAAAACTTACCCGAGAGCTCAGATATCTCAATATGGCACAGTATAAAGCTATGTAGATAGAATGGCTGGTGGCTCAATGACACAACGAGCTTCAAAGCTCGTTAATTTACACTTAACTGTGTAGATACAGATTAAAACAAGCACACAAAAGTTATCAGTGACATACATTTCTCTGTGCCGAAGAGGTAGCGAAAATAATTAATGTTTAAAAATTTCCAAAATAAACCACCCTATGTCCATGTTTCAGGACAAACGTTCAGGGAAGAGTTCCCAAGATCACTGACTGTAGCACCTATTTACTACTATGTCCTGTTCCTTCCATGAACATATCAAACTTCACCTATGAAGTAATCATCCTTCTTGCCTTGTCACTAGTTAGATGCCCACTTCAGACACTCGTCTCTTTAATGGTCAGAAACATGGATTTATTGACAGCTAGATTATTCACGGGTAACGTTGCTCTTCAGCTCAATAGCTTCTCCCACGTTACCCTTACAAAGCATTCAGAGGCAGCATTACATTATCTCTCCCCACAGCTCAGCTTCTCTAGGCTAGACAAGCTGAGTCCTTTTAGACAGATCTTTTCTTTAATTTTCTTCCTACAGTTATCTCAAGCAAGAAATAATGAAAATTACAGTTTTAGATAGCGTTAATGAGGATAAGTATCCACATTAGAGGACCGAGAAAAGCCAAGCCCAATGATTGGCTTAACGCAAGTGTGAGCCACAGTCTCCATCCCAGCTGCATTGGGGTGGGGGGGAAGAATCTACACCAGGGGTCCTCAAACTTTTTAACCAGGGGGCCGGCGCGCGGATGCAGTGGCAGGCAGTCATCTGCGGCTGCTTGGTTTCCCCCCCAACCCCCGGCGGGGGGAGGCAGCGGGGTCTGTAAATACCGGGGGCTGGATTGAGGACCCTGGGGGGCTGTATCTGGCCCGTGGGACGTAGTCTGAGGACCCCTGATCTACACCGATTGCTCAAGAAAGTATAGAAATGGATGCAGGCAAAACGCACATATTCAAGCAGGTTTCAGAATTCCAGGACTCCACCACCAGGATACCCTTCACTGATGAGCTAGTACATTGCTTACTGTCCATACTACTAAAAGTGACTTTTATTAAAAAAGTGGAATTGTTTTGATTAAAAACATAGTATATGAAGTACATATATATCAAGCAAAATATATATATACATTTAAACAAGTCGGTACAGAGCAGGTATAAAATGTAGTTAGCTACTTTTCAAATTTTCCCTTACATAGCAAAAGATTCACCTTCCTTTAAACATCAAAGCTCCATTTACAACCAGTGAACGCACAAGCAAGAACAGAAAACTGATGCCCTAAATAATTACATCTACAATCACTATTTTTAAGAAAGAAATTACTTAATTACTAACTACTCCTTAGGTTATCATGCTATACAGAAAGAAGAGCCATTAAAAGATGAAGCTAGCAATGGATTGCTACTACATTTACTAAGTTTATTTTCTAACAAAGTTCATCAGTTCTCTTGCTCCTATGTATTCCACAGCACTTTATGACAGCACAACAGCCAAGGAAAACTACGAAAGAACCTCCACGTTTTTGTTATTTTTATAATTTCTATTTTACCACTAGGTGGTGATAGCTCAACACAGATCAGCTTCTAGTACAGATTTACGCAAAATTTAAACGTGCTTTCTGCATACTACAAAGATAAATAATAATCCTTTTAACTGTATAAATTGCTGTAGCAAAGACTTACCTGCTTCAGCTGTATCCTTTCACTCTCTCTTCCGTTAAAACACTCACGAAGTCCTCTTCCCCGATAATTCACTCAAAACAGCCTTTCACCTTATTTCTGACTAAGTCACACACCTTTTGCATACTCTGTAGCCTTGGAGCAAATGTTTCTATCGTGACAGCTATATCTTTAAATCCTCTTTCACAACACTATTTGTACAACTAGCTTCCACAAGTCTATGGAAGCCCTCATAGATGGCTGCTTTTAATTTGCCTCAAACTCTCCTTTAGATTCCTAGGGAAGTTGAAATACATTGCTTTTAAATAATACCCACATCACTGCGCTTTCTATCGGAATAAACCTTCAAGTCACAAATTTCCCCTGAGATCATTCAGCCACAAAACCTAATCATGACTCCCCCTACCCACAAGCCACTAAGGAAAGCTCAGGTGAAGTCACTTCTACGGAAAGGCTGGCCCCCAGCAGGCACATGGGACACACCTGGCCCCTGTTATCCTCCCTGGATGCAGCTGTAGGACACTGCTTGGTTTGTGTGCTGATGGGATGTACTACCAAACTCTTACTGCAAAAAGACCTACCTGCAGAACTTTTCTATCCAGTCCTAAAAATTATCTCTTACATGTTGATTATAATAAACATTTTGCATTTGTGGGTAGCTGCTTTTGCTGTTAACGTTCTGGCCTCATACTTTGCCAGTGATGTTTGTACCTGGTTCCTGCAACACTCCCTGCATGACGCGACTGCAGCCCCATCTCCCAGTGTGCTCCCTGAAGCCCCTAAAATGCATCATTTCATTCAGTACCTGCACCTGTATTGCTCATACTTGCTCAGTTCTAGGTATTTTATAAACTGCATTAGAACCTTCATCTGAATGTAGTCCAGCTACTGAAACCATAAAAAGCTGAAAATACTGGGGGAGGGAAGCATAGCTTGGCTTCTCTATTTTCATATTGCTCACAACTGTATCCATAATAGATGACGCCTCTGAAATATGATTATGCTTTTTGTATGAGTAGAAAAAAGTTAAAATAGTTTGTTTCTGTACCGGGCTTATAGTTGAATGGCTGAAACCAGGTGGTTTTAATTACATTGCCAAATATAATACCATGAATATTAAAGGAAAATGAGTAATACAACAAAACCATAAAAAACATAAATCAATATTTCTCCCTCCAGCATCATCATACTTTACTGCACCAGTGGACACTCAAAGCCTTATGACAGTGAAAGAGCAGTGCTAAGACTGACTGGTAGAATTTCCTACAGAAATTTAGTAGGGGGCCGGAGTTGCGTGGCAAGGGTAAAAACACAACAAATTACAGAAGAGACATGATAGGGAAAACAAAGAAAAAGGGCTGAATGAGTTCGTATTTCCTTTGTATTATATCAAGCTTTGCTTGAATGTCTGCATGTAAACTGTTAACATTTTTTCTAGAAAACTTGTTTCTCATTAGCTCACACCTAACTTCTGCCCTGTATTTGGTAGCCCAATGCACATAACAAGTTTGGAATTGACTGGCTGAGTATAATTTACATCAAGGAAATAGGGAAGAAGGATGTAACAGGTATATTAGCTAACAATGTGGCTTAAATAGGTTTCAAACTCAAGAAGAGATACTTTACTTTAACCACAAGCAATCCAATATAAAAAAATCAACAGGAAATCCAAGTAAAATACATCAACCATACCCCAAAATGGATAGACTTTCTCATGAGACTGTGAAAGAGCCCATGCTGTTCCCATCTGCATCACACCATCACCCTAAAGAACACATAAGAGAATGATAAACTCATGAAAAATAAGAGACAACAAACCCAAATCCTTGATTAAATAAATCAATCTCCTAAAAGCTTGCTCTTTCTCAAGTAACCTGTAAAATCATCTGACGGTTCTTAACACTTTGTTGTTTGTTCCACTTTGCCCCAGTCTACAGACTGGTGCCCATTCCATGATCCGAGCTACAGGGCACACAGTTCTGCTGTGCCACAGCATGTACAGCTTCTCAGCCTTTCCACCTGGCTTCAAAAATGGAATAGACATGGACTCGTAAGCTAGCAGCAGGCCAAGACCTTGGTCCCAATTCTATCCTGCAGCAAGGAATTGCATGGATTAATTCTGGCTTGTATAAAAACAAAACCAAAAAGCAACAACAATAAGAAGGTCCAGCACACAAGTCAGGTTTCTATTAAAAAAAAATAAAAATATAGTGAACAAAGTCAAATCTGTCTTTTCCCAGTGCTTAACCTGTTTCCTTTCAATTCATAGCTTTTCTTCTTGGCCTTGTATTGACCTAAAACCCACTGATGTTAGTGGAACAATTCTCACTGGTGGCAAAGTTAAACTCTAAAGAAGGAGTAATTAGAAACATTCAACAGAGGTCTACACCATTCAACACCTGGTCCAGTCTCTAGTATCTGTTAGTAATCCTCAGTTGTAGAAGAGCTACTTGATTCTGTTGGGATTCCCAGACAAGTGTTCCACACAGCTAACCCTTTTCACTGGACATGTTTCTGCTGCATTTTTAGAGGATCCTGTTTCAGGGAGGAAGTTTACGTTGCTATCTTTTTTGTTATCACCTGCCATGCTCCCTCACTTCATTTCCAGAAGATAAATAAGGGCCAAGTCTCATTCCTTCAGGCTGCAAGAAATATCACCTGCTTTTCTGGACTGGTATGATATGGATTTTATTCCACTGATTTAAATTCACAGTACTGTCACTTAGCGTGAATGAGGAGGCAAAAAGGGCATTTTAAAACATTCCAAGCCCAAAATAAAATAAACGTTTGAATAATAGTCTCAAATGCTGTTGTTTTTTTTTTTTTAAAAAAAAAAAAGGAGGGAAAATAATAATAACCTCAGGCACTCTCCTCAGTGAACTGCAAAGTATAAATAGCTCAGCCAATAGCAGAAAAAAAAAAGTTGGTTTTTTGCTATCATGCAGCTGAGTCAAAATAAAGCTTCTTTGGAATTGCTTTAGAGAATCTCATAATTCTGACAAATCTTAATACCTTAATCTTTTCCTTTAACCTTTCTGCAGCTAGATAAAAGGAATTAAAGCTTCTGATTCTGAGGAACAGAATGTTTGGTATCTATTGTTGATAAACAGAAAATACTAAGCCTTTGAACACTGCTTGACCTGTCCCATTGTATCAATCTAAAGATAGCATTTCTGTAGGTATTACATAATTTCAGTTCCAAAGTAGAAAAGTTCTCTAATAGACATATTTTCTTGGGTATTTTTTTCCACAGTAATTCATGTAAAAAAGCCAAAGCTATGAAATAAAAGATATACTTGAATATTTTAATAGTCAATTAAATACCTTGAACTTCAGTTGCTAAACAAGCCAAGTCCAAACCACTCAAGTCTTAAGATAGTCCCAGCTAAAAAAGACTCAAAGGAAATAAAATTATTTTTACTTTATTATGACCAACATCAACCATAGTAGCTCAATCCTTTTCATGCCAATGAGATTGCAAAATGGCAAATGAGGAAACCAACTAAGAGCAGTCATCCCTGTCCATTATATAGGCTTATTTTCTTTTCTCTCATTTGACAAAAAAAGTAACTGTATTCATTAATCATAGTCTAAGCACTCCCCCACCCAGTGTATCTTATTCTGAAGACTTGTCAATGCTTCCAGAAGCAGAGAAAAAGTTCCTCTTTTTCTTCTATTTCATGTGATAAAACTAGAATTACATGGGATATTTAGACTACCATTCCATTTGATACCAGGAATGGTGTCTCCTTTTTTCTTAAAGAATACAGTGGGTCAATTCTTATCACATTTTCAGAGTTGAAAAGACTCTCCTTTACCAAACAGGCAACCAGTCCATCCTTGTTCAGAACTAGCATGTGCAAGATTTCTATAAAAACCTCCATTTATCATCCTAGAGCTGTTGGTAATAGATAGATTGTCTTCTGTAGGAGATGATGACCTTGGAACCACTAGGGACACTACTTACTGACATCACCCAAGACAGACAGGGAGCCTGACCCAAATGACATGGAGAGCCTTTGAGATGGTGGGACCTCCCATCACAACTTGAGAGTTTCTGTAGGCCAAAAGGCACTATCTGAACGTTTCTTGCTGCATTATTAGATTGCAAAATATTTTTTTCCCAAGTGAATAACCTTCTCTATATATTGTATATACTACTACTTGCTGATTTCATGGTGCTTTGAACACATGTGCTGTGGTGTTGGTGCTGTAAAAAGAAAAGCAGAGTAAATAAGTTATTAATCATAATTTGCATCCATTAATTTCTTCCCAAAGTCTTTGACCAGCTAGAAATCATGCCAGGGCTTTTCTAAAGATGATAAATGAACTACAGATCATTAAAAAGAGGTATGGAAAAGAAATATGTATCTAATTCATTAAGGGAAGCATTAACATCGTGATAGACTTCAGTACAAAGGAGAAATATTTTTAATGATATCTTCTGAGCATGACTTACCCTGAATAGCTGCAGTTTTGGTACTCCCATCACCTACTCATTACAATTTCTCCAAAATAACTGCTAAGAACATTTTTCTCTATTAAAGAAACTGACTCACATAGCTTACAAAAAAAATAAATATCCAGAACATTTTTCACTGAAAAATTATGATTTGGTTCAACTGAAAGATTCTGTGGCTTTATGTTGATATCAGTCAAGTTTTCTCACTGTATAGAAACAAACCTAGGTTACTCTATTTAAAGCTCTTTTCTTTTTAACTCACATTTTGTACCAAACATCAATTTCCTACCAGTTCAAACCTGAAATAAACACATTTATCTTTGCGGTGCATTAAGCAGTTCTCTCCATCTCAAACCGTGTTTTTCCAGTAGTTTTGGAACAACCATCAAAAACAACAGCTGGCTGGTTGCAGTTCTCCACTCACAGGCACCAGCAAAAAGAGATTTCCTTGGACAATTGTTGTGGTGTCTTCCTTTCGAAGCTGTAAGGAGCTACCGAGTTTTAGAGGTGAAAGAAAATGGCTTGCTGGCACTCACTGAGCAAGTGGCAGCCCGGCAGACCTGCCAACGAGGCAGATCTCAGCAGTGCTGAGCCTAAGACTCTGTATCCCTCCAGGAGACCCAGCCCACAGGTGAAAGAAACTCAATGCCATTTATCTCTCTTTTAAGTTTTTCTGCTGTTTGAAGCAGCCTTCTTTCCTCCACACTCCGAGGGGGAGCTAGATGCATGCAGCTAGCTCTGACTAAAATGGTGAGGAGTTCAGAATTTCCAAAAATAGCATTGTGTATAGGCAATAGCTGCATCTCAGAAGGAGCACAGCTCTGCTTATGTGGCACAATGCCTGCTATAGTTAGCATTGCTTAGTCGGCTAATTAGCCTAGTGAAGGTCCTGCACTAGCACTTGCATATTATTTCCCTCTGCAGAAAGCTCAGCTGTTGTACCTCTGCATAGTACATCACTGTCCAGAAGAACAGCTGGATTCCCGATATGTGTGTATGATGATGATCAAGCAGTTATTTAACTAATATATACATACATCTCTGTGGTTTGACCGACGTTTCCTTTAAAAAAATGTTGCTCCTAAACTGATCAGGTGAAAGAAGAAATTCTGCCCTTAGATTACATGTCTCAGGGTAAGTAATATTTGGTGAATATTTTACCTTACATACATTAGAACATATACGTGTACATAAATAAATAAATAATTAGTTATTACACCATCAGAATCTTAAATTGTTGCTTTTCAACATATTTTCATAGTTTAAAACCAAATACTTCATTTTGAATCAGTCTTCACAGCAGAAGGTATAGCATATTTGAAAGAATATTTCTATTACATGGTAGAAAAAACCTGAAGTGGAATCACTGAACCTTTCCAAGATATAATTATCTGATACCTTTAACTTAGGTAATTAATTCAAATATGATGGCTTTATAACATGCTTTTAACATGCCATTTACTAAAATAGTAGATTATAATTATCCTAAAATATTACCTGGGGAAATTTCTCATTATCTTACCCATGTAAGTAGACATTTTTCTCCTCTAGTAATGACTACTTATATGGAATAATTATAAATAAAGGAACTTATGAACTCATATAGTATTTTGATTACAAATTTTTACTTGAAAGAAAGGCTAGAAATTGCTTAGAATTACAACATTTATTAAATTATTGAAAAATAAAGATAGCCATCTTTTTGCCTGGAACTTGAAAACAGTGAGGATGAAATTAAGATAACTAAAAAATTATAAAAATATTCACTCAGAGGATCCTATAGAGCATCACTAGGTGCTTAGAAAAGCTGACAGAGTCAATGTTTATGAAATGCAAGAGGTCCATTTCACCACAGCCTTATCCTTCCTGAAGTAATTAATTTCTGGCATAAATAGGGCTTTAAGTGTTATTTCTCATTTGGCAGATTTTTTACTCAATTTGCAGAAGTGTATCTTACTATAAAAAGTAAAAGGCAACAAAACACTGAGCTCAAGCTCATCTGCACAGCAATGAGAGGCAAGAACAAAGGTAACTGGATTCCTCCAGGAAAGGTTAAGAATATTTCCACAACTGACACTGAGCAAAAAGAATAAATCATTTCCCGTTCACCTCTCCAAGAGCCTAATGCAGTGAAAGGCAGGTAACAATCAGACCTTCTGCTCTGACAAAAGATGCTACATTCTAAAGTTAACTTCAAATTATTTTATGAGCTACTGAAACATACGAATATATGTCCCTCTAATGTTGAAATTCAGTAAGTTTTCAATTTCATTTCTAGTCCAGTTTAAGTTGAAGAAGATCAAACCAAAAAACTGTAAGTAGGATGCAAAAACTAAGTTTGGAATTTATCCTGGAAATCGCTCAAAAAAAATCCCACATACATCTTGCACTTAGAAACAGGACTATGGTACCCTGCTGGTTATTGTAAACAACGAGTCAACAATTCAGTTTAAGAACTCATGCAGAAGATGTCTCTTTCAGCAACTGCATGCAAGTCTGTTCTGTGGAGCAGTGGCTCAGAAGACAAGCCTTGCATCAATTTTATCTGCAGTTTGCAAATCTTCAGAATCTCGAATCCTGGTGGAAACTGTATATTATGCAATCAGAATCTGAAAGCTAGAGAAAGTACAACTGTAGGATGCTTTTAACAGTCAGTATAGATATTGTGTGGAGAAGAAGCAAGACATATGTTTATCTGAAAAAGTGACCTGGAAACCAAGAATTTAATTGCTGTTTAAAAATCAGCCTCTCACTGAACTGTAGTACCTCTCATAATTATGAAGGAGGTTCAATACAAGTTGAAATCATTTATATGCTTTACAAAACCAGAAAGTCTATGATAATTTATGCTGAGACATTTAAGAAATAGTAGCAGTAAAAATTACAAGACAATTATAAAACAGCTGGCAATTTCAAAGGTCTGATCAAAAGTGGATCAATGGGCTTTATGATACTGAAGGAAGGTTCTTCTGAACTCTTTTCAAAGAGGAGATCATAACCTATAGTTTCTGAGCAAAGAAAGAAAATAGACTAATAAAAGTAGAAAACAGACAAGAAGAGTAGTAAAAGTTTCAGGTTAATCTATCATTTTCTGTGAATGAAATGGAGAAATTTTACCAACTTTGAATCTATAGCACCCCAATGAAAGTGAAAAGGCAATTGGCAAAATAATTGCATGTTATGTCTACTCTTGTGTCAAATTCCTCCTTCCCTAGTTATGCAAATGAGAGTGTCAACTTATTTCTTAGTATATTAAATATTACCCTATTTTTAATAATACAAAACCCATGGGAATCACATTTTAATTCACAAAAAGGCAAAAATTTCAAACAACAAACGTTTCTTACTGAAACATTGCCGGTAAAGTTTTAGCCTATGTCAAAGCATTTCAGTAGTCAGCAGGGTCTTGCTCCTAAAAAAAAAAACAGAAACATGCTATTACAGAAACCTGTCCTGTGTGGGTGGACCCACTGGAACCCACTAAAGAGAGGTGGCTTAATGGTTAACTCCCTTTAAACCCTGTCATTGCCAAGGACCTAACTGTGGAAGAAGACATCATAGCAAAATAAGGCTTTGTTTCACAATACGTGTTTAAAGATAACTTGCTAACAGGCTATTTCCAAGAGGTATAAACACACCTTTGAAATATAAATGAAAGTAGGGTTTTATCCGTCATCCTACACAAAGAACAATAATAGCAGTTCTTGCAACTTAGTACTTAATTGTATTTCATTTCATAATATGTTTCAATGTGGAAAAGGCTATTTCTCATAAAATGAGGGGAAACAGAACGGATGCTAGCTACATGTGACTGGAACAGTATTTTCACTAAAAATTTTAGTTCCTAAAATTTTTGAAAACATCTTTTACATTTCCTAAGGGTATGAGAAATCTAGATGCTTGTTGTACGATGCACACGCTTCACTACCTTCTGTAGGGCATACTCACTTATTTCTCCTAAGCCATTTGCTTTTTTGTGATTTATCAGCTCATTTATTGTATTCTGTCAACATAATGAACTGATGTTTTGGCATTCCCAAATAGCATAATCTCCTCTGTCTAATGTTCAAGGGGTTCCTTAGAGCATAAACTCAAAGATATCTAAACCAGGATCCAGACCAGAGTTTAGATACTGTCTTTATATACATTTAAATACAATGATAAAAGCACAATGGCATTAACAAGGGCAACAATCAGTCCTACCTTCCTGATGCTTATACAAGGACTGAATGACTACAGCACCCTTAAAGGAACACAGAATTTATATTTACAAGTGGGACCTAATTACAAGTGGGATAGTCCCACACAAAGAAAATAAAAAAACACTTCAGGGGCAAAAAGCACTTGTGATAAGGGCACATTTTGAAGTTTTGAGTATTTCTCCAGCCACAGCCATTCAGAGGAGTGTTGCAGTTCCTGATCAGGAAACCAGCAGGGTTTGCCCTGTCCTGAGCCGTTCCCTTCCTTCAGAAGTTTTTCCTTGGGGCATTAAACTATGCGAGTTTTCTTCTAGATTCATGACCGAATGCAGCAACTTGTTATCCCAACCAGATAAGTTTTTTCTAGCTTTGTTTCAATATGCCCTAACAATCACCAGGCTTAGGATCTGTGTGAAATTAATTCCAAATCAAGGCTTCCATCACTATACAAATCCTAGCACCTTTAGCCACGCTTCTGTATGATCTGGAAATGGCTGTAATACTGCAGTAATGAGTCTTTGGGTATAATATTCTATTAAATATGCTTAGCAATCTAGGTGTGTCAAACAAAAGTTTAGATATTTCTGGAGGTTTTGCCTAACCTGAAAAGATAAAACAATCCGTTTCAATGAAGAAAGCACTTCTGAATATCAAAGAATATAGAATTTGGATGCAATTGTCTGGATAGACAGCAAAATGCCCACTGGCAACTTTCGTCAGCGGCAGATAGGTTTATTTCAGGCACCGGGGAAAAACCTAATCTAGCAATGTCTTGCCAGCTTCATGACTGAAAGTACCACTATAGGATACACTGTAGGTAGTTCTTATGTCTTGTGCAATGTACACAAAGTAGAGAAGTGACAAAATAAAAGTTCTGAATGGGATACAAATAGAAATCTTTTGAACTCAACACTACATTACAGGATATCATATGTAAGAAAATAAATTAAGTCCAGTAATACCCACACTATGTGGTAAGGTCCCTTTACTACTGTCAAGAAATATCCAGCCACACTATCAGTCTTCAGAGAAAATAATTAGAATGATTTCCTGATCATGTATCATCAAGATTGTTCATTACCAATACTACTATCATACTTTTTGCTGCATCTACACCAATATCAAAGATCATGAGAATAAAACCTTTGGGAGGGATTCAGTTGTTTCCATAAATTTCTCTATCAATCACCTTTAAAAATGTCAGGTAGACCATTCAAATAATATCAAATTTGCCTTACAATTCTTTTTTTAAACTGCAATGTTTAATGTGTTGTTGTCTACTATGGCATATGTGTATGTTGTCTACTATGAGATTTTCCAGACCAAAGTAAGGTAATACTAATGTCACTGACTGCAAAGTATTGATCTTAGTATTTACCTGGATTTGTGGAATACAAATGTATCAATTGGGCATCAATTAAAATTACACTGATTAGACAGTTTATAATGGGAAAGAAAAATCACATGTTCATATACTCAACTCTCTTTGTGCCAACACATTATCTTTATCCCATTAAAAGCCTTATGCCATCTGTACCATCTGTGATACCAGCTGGTACATTGGTCCAAAAATATCTCTTCAATTATAGTATACTGATTATTTTTTACTATAGAATCAATTGTATCTTAACTGAATTATAAAAATACATTGAGGTTGTGTTTTTTTCTAACTTCTTTGATAATGAAATTTCAAAAAAGTCCTGTTCTTTTCCTAAGATTTGGAGATTTCCTAATTTGCTCCACATAAAATTAAGTAAATGAAGATTTAACGTGGTTATTGGTTAAATAAGTTAGGTACTAGGACCTTGTTCAAAATGATACATTAACCATTTCTAGCAAAAATCAAATAAGGGGTTTTCTTCCCCCAAAATTCTTCTTCTAAACAAATATGGCATATATTAAAATGTAACTTTACAAAGCCAACAGATGGCTGATATTTTGCTTTCCTACATAAAGATCTATCTTATTCAGTATAGAGTTATTTTCATAAAGCAAATGGAATGAAAATCCTACTATGATTCTCTTACAGCAAGATTTTCTTCTATTTCAGCAAGGCAAAAATTAACATTACACAATTAAAGGAAAGGTGTTCATCATTCTGCATCCCTCACACCTTTCACACTTCGCACCTTAGGGTCTGATCCTTTAATCAATCACATTATCGCTAATTTTAAGCAGACCCACAAACCAAGATTTGAATTTTAAGCTATATATTCCTCACACTCGGAAACTTTGCTATATATATCAATTACAAAGGAACTCTACATGAAAAGAACTGTACTGTGATCATAAATACTAACAGCATTAGTTCAGCCCCTTTCTACATTTGCATTATGGTGCTACCTTTTAATGAAAAGATCATGTGCTATAGTTTGAACAGGAGTTTCTTTCGGTAAGTTAATTTAATTCATGGATACCAAATGCAAAACTTCACTCTCTCCATATTTTGTGCTACCATAATTTACTTATCAAACATCATTGAACATCTGAGCTGAAAGTTTAGTTTCTATGATGTTCATCATTACAGTGTCTGAGTGCTTCACAAACATTACTACATGTATATTCACAACATCCCTATGAGATGAGAGGGTATTCTTTATGCAGGCCAGAGACACAGTGAAATTAAGATCAAAGGTAATGACTAATTTGGGCACCTGGTATGAAACTCATGGAAGTTCATTTTCACAGTGCTTAATACACACTCTTTCATATATGTTCAAAGCCAAGTTAGTAATGCTGCAAGTGCTCAACATCCTGCAAACCAAACCCCAAGGATTCACTCAGAAAACAAGAAACACACAGTGTCAATCCCTAAAGTTTTTCTTAACTGACTCCTCTAACATCACGTAGGAACACTGTGACAAAGAAATCCAGCTCTACAATATAAATTAACCATATGGACATCTTTTCTCTTCTGTATCCTGTTTTGTCCAGTCAACAACTCAGGAATTAATCTGTTACCTTCCTTACAAGCATTTCTATAAATCTTTACATCACCTGGGAGTTTCCACTTTTTTTTATTAAAAAGTAGAGGTTTTTGGTTTCAGCAAAATCAACAGCTAAGAAACCGATAGCTGCAGTAGATTATTGTGCCCCCATATAATTCAAAACTAAAAGGAGATGGAAGATTTTCTGGGTTTACAGACATTTTCTTATATAGCAGAGAATATTGAGATTCAGAAACACAAGGATCAGTTTTAAGTTTTTGTAGGGACATACTGTTTCGCTTCGTCCAAGTTTGAAGTTTCTCATGGTCATTTTTCATCTCAGTTGCATCAGAAGCGGCATGAACTAAAGGACTTAGTTAAAGCAGTCAAATTATCACAGCTTGGGAAGGTAGCTCTTGTCAACTGAAGGGTCTTAAGTTAAAAAATTTTACTTCTCAACCAGCCCGTGCAAAGACAAACATAGAGAGATTTGTAACAGCTCAGCTGATAAGACGCTACACTCAAAAGCTGTAGCACATTAATGGCTTTAAATATATATATGCATGACGTGTAAGAAAGAAGTCATATGAATCGATGCTAGTCATATTCGAAGGAACTTGGTAATCTGAATTGACAGAAGTTTAAATACTACATATTCTTGCTGTTAGTCCCTCTTGCTGTTACATTCAAGACAACCTTAACCTATGCATATGCTTAGCCCTGAAGCACGTAATGAACCAGCTTCACATTCCTGTTGCCCTAGACCTTCTATTGTCAGAAACAGGTTTTCTCTACTGTTGGGAATGATGACCCCCAACTCATCCAAGTAGCTTGCTTTTGCAGTCACAGGGCCAAAGATAGCACAAATTGAATGATGTATTAGAAAAGGAATTTTGGTATTATAGGAACTAAACCTTAAATTTGTTGGCCCATTATAATTCTCCTTTCCCCAGCCTGTCAAACAAAGAAATCAGGTTGGCCTGAAGGGTGGAGGGTTACGGAGAACAGTACCAAAAGTGCTTAGGTAGCTCAATATTTCCAGCACCATGTTCTTTGACATATGTGAATTCAAGTATGCCTTCTGCTTTGATACACAGTACAGGTTTGTTGGCTTTTGGTTGAGGTGATCTGCAAAATTCAGTTGCAGTGTTGCCACGTATGACTAATACAGTCATTGCGCCCACTAAACATTTAGATTGCTTGGTGATGAACTCCAGCTCCTTACAGACTTCTTCTGAGCTCTTGCATGCAGAAAGATGAGTAAGAAAATTAAGCAACTGAGAACACATCTCTTTGCCAAGAAGATAACGCTACTCAAAGGAACAGCTGGGAGGTTCCAGCAGGATGGCGTTACTGCAGGAATGAAGAGCACCAGGCCCTCCCACTTACCCTTTTTGGGCTGAAAGGAGGGCAAATCTATCCTGTCATAACTGTTGCCTGCCAGAAGAACTGTCACAATAACACTGCAGACTCCAACAGAAACAAGCATTCAAGAAAGCTGACAGCAACAATTAAATGGGGAAAAGAAGCAAAGCAAGCAATATGTAATTTTATTGTTTTAGTCATTCTGGTTTATTTGGTCCTTACTGTTTCTCTCTACCTTCTCCCCTAACTTTCTACTTCTAAGATATGTTGGTTTTCCTTTAATTTGATCTTTTGTGAAAGGTTATCCAGACATAATGCTTCACCATGTCAAAAAAAAAACAACCAAAAAACAAAAAACACCACCAAAAAAAACCAAAGGAAAAAGAGCTGGCTTTGCATACTTTGAAGAAGCTGATGATTCTGACAGCTTGCTTGATCTGCAGTAGAAGTGCTCCTTCTAGTCGCAGGGTTTTTTCCAGGGACAGATACTCACAAACAAAGTTGTGTTATACTACGCTATTATTCAGTACACTTTGGTAAACAAAATGCAGATATTGTTAACCACGACAACAAATTCAGTTCTTTAAGGACCATACCATTTATAAAAAGACATTCAGAGCTACCATTTAATCTGGAATACTCTCAATATATTTAGCCATTTAAATTGCTGGAATAATGCCCAGATGGAAAGTGGCAAGATATTTAAAGATTGATTCCATTTTCTAAGTATGCCATGAATATAAAAGTTCTTCCACTTAATCTAATACACTTTTTCAGCCTATTAGTTTTTGATTGATAGAATGTTTTAAAATAAAAAAGTAGCAGTTGGCAGACACAGTAGAAATCAAAGACACTGGGAGTACAGAGACTAAATAGAAGTATATAATGATTTCATAAAGGATATATTTTAATTTCCTAAAAGTGGTGATACTCTACATTTATTATATTCCAAACTTTTGATTGTGTAGAACTTGATTTTTAAGTAATAGATTTTCAATAAATTACCAATCTTATTTTTTTTTTCCAATGGGACACTGACCTCTGTATAACAATGAAGGAAAATCTGGGGAAACAAAGTTAGGCATCAGATTTTCAAATGGAGAGGTCAGAACTTCATAGTTTGCTTTTATGTTCAGGGTGTATAGTTTCTATGTTGTATTGAAATGGATCATTTTTAATTATCTGCATGATATTGAAGCATTAACCCAAATAACACTAGAGGAACAAGGAGAATTAGAGAAAGAGTCCTATTTCTTGTATAACTAGCTGATTAAAGAGCAGTTAATCAGCTATTCCTTTTATTCTTCAGCCAAATTCAAGAAGATGCTAGGATTGGTTTTGCTAACAGTTTAAACTGATTGAAGAATAGGGTGAGCATTGATAAGCAGGATCAATGATTTCAATGGAAAAATAATATTTCATTATGCAGAGTCCAGAGTGGCATCCCTGGAAAGGTTCATCAGCTCGATGGTTCCTCATGCTTTTTATATTAAAAAACCCCACACATTCACTATGATTAATCAAGAACTAAATGGTTAATAAAAAGGGACTCTTCAAAGCTGTTAATTAGAGTTAGTTTAAAACTATGCACTGTCTCTTTGGAAGGTTATGCAAATTGCTTGGTCCTAACACTGGTCAGTAGGAAAAGAAAGAGAATCAAAATGCAAAGAAAAAGCTTTGGAGTTCAATATGTTCTTCTGCAAATGTAGAGCTTTTAGTCAGCAATCTGCCATGAGTTAACGCTTCATCTTCCAATATCATGTCCCTCCTAGTAACTACAATGCCAGGATTACAAAGGTGGCAATTGCAGGAGATCATAAAAATCCATTCTGACATGAAGGAAACAAACTTCCAAGAGAAAAAGAGAAACATACATTGTTGTGTAATGTTCACATAGCCAGGGAAGCATAAAGCAGTACCTCCATAAAGTGTTACACTCACATTTTTCTCAGCCATGTTTCTCAGGGGTGAACTCTGGAGGATATTTAATCCTTCAAATGTCAAACCCTGAGGAAATCTAATTCCCATGAAATATCCTTTTCCTTACAAGCGTGTTCACTCTAAGGAGAACTGACTCCATAATCTGCACTTTGCCACTTGCTATCTTTGTATTAAGCATCTTTAAAAACTTAGTTATGAATAATACTTGCTTTTATAGGCACTAGTAACTGTTTCAAGGGCTCTGAAGAGGCATGTATGAATTCTCCCCAAATTGTAAATTAGTGGTTGCTGCAAGATTTGTGCAATTTTATTTTTAAATTTGGAAATATTTAAAAACCTTGTATGTACAGAGTAAAGCAGCCCAGTCTTTTGTCATGACAGTGGCCTCTAAGTATTAATTTAAAAATTTTAAGAAGTATTAAAAGCTTCAGAAGATATATGTTCATAGGTTTTTTCCTAAGAGAAATATAGGAGAGTGGTTATTAAACTTTCCTGAGCCAAAAATGGTGCTACATAATTTTATACATACTTACAAAAGTGTGTCAGAGCGTTGCATTTTCATTAGCTATATCCATTGTTCAATTTAGCAAGTCTGTACACAAATTCACAGTAAAAGCCCTTTTGAAAACATTAATCACTCTGGAATGACTCTAAGTTGTGAGAATTAATGTTTTTCCAATTCCCCTTTTAATGACCTGAAAGACAACAAACATTCCTGCATAATACACTTTCCTGTTAATTTGTACCATTAACTATTACTGCTACCCTGAAGAGAGTATTAGAAGCCTTATTGAGATTAGATGACTCTGTGCTACAAGTTTAAAAGAAAATTATATTTGCCAGGGAGAGCCTCTAATTTCATTGCCATGATTTGTCTTTCAGAGTTAGCATTTGGTAAGAAGGGAACAAACTATAAGGTTCCCTTTTTTGCCGCATCTCTTAATACAAACTCCTTTGTCCGAGATTACAATGGATGAATAGGCTTTGGTGAAAAGCAAAACAAAAAATACTAAAAATAGACTATTATCCCTTAGCTTTTTTCTTTTTCTTTCCACCATGTTTTATTAACGTTTTCTAAACAATCTCTTCATACCTAGTAAATATGCACAACTACATCTCTATTCTAATATGGAGAATTATTTAGCTAAGCATAGAGTCCTATATTGGTTTTATGGAAGAGATCTGAAATATAGCTCATTACTTGCAATACCTTTACAAATAAGTGGAATAAATCCACATTTTCATCCAGTTCAGTGACTTGCAAAGTTATGCATATACAATGTATGCAGTATTCGTTCAGAAGGTGAAGTTTTTGTAACATAAAATGGAACATTTGCACAGTGAGCCAGGCAGTATAAGGCACCACAAAACCTCTACCTTATTAGAGCTGAGTAAGAAAACAGTGCTAATTCACAGTTCATTGTAATTAAATACCTAAAGCAATACTGAACAATGTAATTTCCTCTGAAAAAAAGTTATTAAAAACCAGCAAGCGAACAAGTTTTTAATCTTGTAACTTTTCCTGATTTTAATAGCTAGCTTACTTAATATTAACATTTACACCATGAGCTTCATCATCAAATTGTAAAACGTTTTCATAAATATTTCAAATAGATGAAACTGGCTAAACATTTCTCATTTTTGAAATCCCAAGTAAAATTCTGTTCTTGTACTTTTTACAAAATAAAGGTTTCTGTATTGCCTAAAAACCATGAAAGGTTCCATTTTTAGATTTTAAATTCTTTGTCTTCAGAACACAAAATCTCAGATATGTTAATCTCTTCAGTGGTTAATACATGCAGTAACAGGCTACCAAGCCTGTTTACTGCGCACTCAGGGAAGATTTCATAGGGTATGATCTATTTACATATTGACCACCTAGAATGGAAAGGAGAAGGGGGTCTAGCAAGGGACATGGTCCTTGGTCTCTCTCTTTCTCCCACCTCTCCTTGCCTTCCTCCATCTCCCTCTCTCTCCTCTCTTCTTCTTCTCTTAGAGGCTTTCAGCCTCAAAATAGCAAAGTCATGGGAAATGCAGCTCTACAGGCACATAGGACAATTTTTTCCTAAAGCACATATGAAGTCCTCTCATGATGTAATTTTGTAATTTCAACAGAAACCCAACATTGCTCAAAGCATCTGTGAGAAAACCGTGGGAAAAGAAAATCCTCGGAAAACTACATGAAGTAGTTTGACATGACATGACATGAAGTAAGAAACAACACATCTGACAGGCCATAACAATTCAGTTACTGGAGAAGTTAAAATCTGAACTGTGTATCAGCAAACCTTTGAGAGAGGACTGTTAGTGACGACCAGCTACTGGGCCAAGGGAATGAAGTGGATATCTCTTATTTATTGTTGTTTTCTGTCATTTTATCTATGCCATTTATTCCATATTCTCCTCGTAGGAAAAGGTGACTAGGACCAGACAAATTTCAGCAACTATCGTCCCATGCACAAGCAACCAAAAAGAAGATGCTTTTGCTTCAGTAATAAAATTACAAAACAACCCTTTTCCTAATTAGTTGTCATGATAGTTTCTAATGAAGGCAATTGAGGGCTTTGATATTGGATTACAAATCCTGCTGTCACCACTGCCTACCTTTCGGGTTGCCTTTGCCCCATTGCTTCTTGTCTCAATGGAAAAGGGGTACAAACAGGCACACAAAAACACAGAGAGACACACAGAGAGACACTGGAAGAATTTCAGTCCAAAGGATCCCTGTTCAATATTAATAAAGCTTCTTGTTAATTTTGAACAACCGGAAAAAAAATTTCTTTTCATGGTCTGAGATGTGACTGGATTCAAAGTAACGCTCAACATATTTGCATTGGAGAAGAAAAGGCAAATGGACCACAAGGGACAAACTATTCTCCTATTCACAAGAAGTCCATATTTTAAAAAAACAGCATTGACAATCTCCAGCAGGAATATTTTGAATTATCCAAGGCCTGAGAGTATATGAAGTACCCTGGGGAAAGCAGAACATTTTAACTAGTTCTCAAATAACTTGGGTTATTTTTCCCTTAAATATTTTGTCAAATATACTATTTGACAGGGAAAAATACATGTGTTGATTGACAGCTTGTAATTATTCCTAAATTATTCATATCTCAACTCATAAATACGTGGTTTGAGGAAATGCAAACAGTTTTAAAAAGTTTATAAATAAATGGTTGATAATCTGTAATATTTTTAGCAGTATGCAATGCAGAGTCAGCAGTAAAATTCATTCAAATTTATCTTTCTGACAGACAAGTTGTCCTCTTAGAGTCTTTCATTTGCATTTCATAAAATCTGCAGCAGAATGTATATTAGTGGCATGGAACCATCACAAAAGACTCATAACTGCCCTGCATTAACAGAGTAGGTTGCCAGTTTAGTGAGGAGATACTTCAGGGCTGCTCATTTTTGGAAGCAAAATCTTTGCACCCCTCCAGTTTTTCAACACACGCTTTAAATTCATGCCTAGAGCTTATCGCAGTGTCAAGCTCTCACTGATGTATACCTGGCAATAGTCATAGTATGTTCCTCTAGCCTGGTACGACAGATCTGCTCTCTGAAACTACGGTGTGAGGGAATTGGTCAAACTACTGAGCCTCGAGCATTGACTAAAATAGTGTCTTCAGTGTGGAATTGCTTCCCGTTGACAACTATGTTATTCCATTTACTTTTCTTTAGTACAATAAGGCTCTTTTTTTATTTATTCTCTTGTTCTCCCTTTGCAGCAATCACTACTGCATTAAATTCATGCTGTTTAAATGCTGCATAGAAAAAGGCTGAGTGTTTCCTGTATCTATGTTATAATATTCTTCTTATTCCTATGGGGGATGTTGTAGCAGGAAGAGCAAGAAGACATCACCAGTGCTAGGGCATTCTAAGATTTTTTCACAAGAGTGAAGACTATTTATTCTGAAAATAGAGTTAAATCATCTGAACATTGCAGTAAATCAAGTATTTATTTGCCTGCTCCAAATTCATAAATGGAAATTGTCTCTGAAAGTATAATTAATTCTATAAAGTAAAAACAACATGTTGACAAAGTCAGTTTCAAAATCATACAAATAAACTAAAATATGAAAATCAAATTGTATAGCAGAAATAATGTTTTAAAATAAAGATTAATTATGCATTACTTTACAGTATTTCCAGGTAAAAATTATTGTAATGGCAGTGAATTACCAAACAATTCAGTATTTATAGTTCTCATTAATTTTTAAAAATACCAACAGGAACATTTCCATTGCTTTTTAAGTACTAAACTCCAAACTTTAACTGCCTAATGACTATTTTTATACCATTTTACCAGTAAGGTAGCTTAAGACAACCAATGGGGAATATGATTTGCACAAAAAAAAAATACCTAAGTGGGAAGGAGTGACCACAATACCATTTGTAAACCACCTTCATCCTGCTGACAGAAAACAGTAGGTATTGACCAAGTATCTTGGTAGCCAGGTGCTCTGGAGCTACCACAGCAGTGTCATGGCTAATAGGAGGAAGGTTAAATTACAGCAGACCTCTTGCTGACTTAACTTATTCCAGAGAATGGATGAGCATCTCCATGGCCATGCCTAGAGGGTTTTAGAAATGCCCCCCGCTCGTTTACATGCATGAAAGCTTACCTAGCTGTGGCTCAGGAACTCAGTAGGATACGCCGTATACAACCTGTGTTACAGACGTCAGTAGGCTCCAGCACTGAAGCCAAGAAAACCTACTTGGCCAGTGGATCACTTTGGACAAGAGAACAGTGCTGAAGAAAGTACCTCAGGATGTTAGTCTTCTTGATCCTGATAAATATTCAAAGGTTCTTGTAAAGGTATCCTTATGGAAATGTGCTTTCTATCATTTGGTACTAGATAAAGCAAAATCAATAGCTTCATTTTGAGCTAAAACTGTGTCAAATTCTGATTTTGTCTCTGTTGGAGTAACCCAGAGTAACTTAACTGAGCCTCATTTTGCAGTGATTCATAGATCTGCTGATTCACTTTACCAAGACAAAATAAATCTTCAGTTCTTTCATTACTTATTGACTGTTTTAAGACCCTTTCCAGAGGGGCAAATAATTAGCCAGTTTAAAGGTACTGAAGAATCAGACCTATTAACTTCAGGTTAAAGCAACTTCAAGTCACTTTGGATTCCCACACCATTTCCAGAAAGCTGATTCCTTAGCCCACTGAGATTGCTAATAAATCATCCAGTGAAAAAAAATTCTAAAATTCCCATGAACAAAAGGATGAATGTTTTGAAAGGGTTACAGGAAATTAATTTTGGCTTCATTAGCTCTGGTAACAATACAAAAATAAATGAAAGTGCAGGGAATTACATGTACAAACTGATACAGTAATCAGAAATCAAACATGTACGGTGATTAAAACAGCCATTTGTTGGAAATATTACCCTAAAGCTTTAAAAATGAATGGCCAAGAATAGCTAAATGATTATGCTTAGATGAAAAGTCATATCGAACACTTGTTTACTTGGATAATACAGGGCTAAGGGCAGTTTAAAACCAGAGGCAGAGGTAGGTTGCATCTAACGAGCTCACTGGTTCTAAATGCTGAAACTAAGCTACTAGAGCATATCCTTTGAAGTAAATGTGTAAATAATAAATCACTCAGGATATGGTGACTTAGGTCTTCATGACAAAACAACCTCATGCATTTTTTTCATTCTGTTTGACACAAATTTAGTATACTGAGGACCTGGAGAAGGGTGGGTGTGTGTGTGTGATGAAAAATGCTGCCAAAACACAAAAGGGTTGTCTGGGGCATTTTTTTGTTTTGTTTTTACATAATACTGCAAAGTACAAATATAATGGTAAAAAAAGGGATCACTGCTGAATCAAATCCTTAACTACGTGTATGTTCTTGAGGAAAATAACATGAAGCAGATTAACCATCACTTCAGGATGGTTGCATTTCAGTTTATTATTCATAAAAGAGTTAAACTTCCAATTGGTGAGCTATTTCACAGCCAACTTCCAATTTAAAATGAAGCATTTCTTTCAGTATTTATTAATAAATACAGTACATATCATCATGGTGTATGAAAGTGACAGGATGTTACCTTTCTCCATTTCCTCAAAGGCAAAGGGATTGACCACGTAATTTTCATGTAAATATACTCTGACAGTGATCAAAGGAGGTTTTACTTATCAAAACAGATTTTTGGGTTGGGCCCCGATAAGTTGATGCATTTAATTGCTGGGATTTTACATTTATTCATTTATCTTCTGATTGAAGGTTTATTTTTTTCTGCAGACCTTTTCTGCAGATGATGTATTCTGATGTGCTACAAAATGAAGGCTCATTCAGTACCATTATTTATATCACATTATGATAAAGCACATTCAATCAAAGCTGTACCATTTTTAATCTCTTTACACAATAGATCGAAGACAGCAGAGACTTTTTGTACCTGTAACTTGACTGATGCTAAATTCAGTAATACCAGTGTATCAAAAATTCAGAATTCATGGAAAGACAACAATTTCTCCTACACTAAAAATTTCAGTAGGAAAGGTACCTTTAGAGCTCAAACTTTTCCAGGCAAAAATTCGCTTTATCAAGCAGCAATTTCTAAGCAATTTCTTGCAGTTTGCAGGCTTCTGATGATACTGTTGCAAATCTTCATTCCCTTCATGTGTTTTCTTCTCAGAGGCTAACATTTCCATCCTAAACAAAAACTTAACCTTTAGTTTTCCTGAAGCATATATACACAACTTAAATCCATAGGCTGGGGTAAGGGAGATGGGGGGAGAAGGGAGGAGACAGACTGGGGATAAAGGGAAAAGCTTTAGGATCTTATTAACCATTATTCTTAGCTCATAAACTCTTAGTATTAATTAACTTAGATCGAATTATTGTATTCATATTCTTTTGTTTTGAATTATTTATCTGGAACATTAATGTATTTGTAAAAAATACAGATGGGGAAAAATCACATTTTATCTACTATTTAAAAAAATTGATTTTACTTAAATGATATAAATTATAGGATATTTTTACATGGTAAATAACTATTTACCTCTTACCTTAGTCAGTTGTTTAGGTATAGGAAATAATGTAATCCTCTATGCATGAACCTATTATCCTTCCTATCTTAGCTTGCCTTACATCAGTGTCATAGAGGAGAGCTGCATTCCTCTAGCTGTTATTGAAAGACAGCTGCTTTACCCAGAAAAGATGAATAGTTGGGATTCTGTGCTGCCTTAATACCACTGTCACTCAAATGCAGAAAAGCAGCTGAACCACTTAAAGCCAGTTGTACACTTGGGGACCATTTCTCTACACTACCTTCTGAATCACACAGGCAGACCAATAAATTTCTATATGACATTATTTTTCTTGATAGACTGCCACTTCGAAGGAGCCAGGGGCCAGCAGCAACAACCAGCGCTGGCTAGGACCTAACCAAAGCCCTACTCCAGTGCCATAAACCCAAGAAAAGGCACCTACCCAGTACTCCAGGAATTTTATGCTACTCCAAGGTCACACAGGAGTCCTAAACAGCATTCCCGTTTGCTTTTCAGCAGGCTCCAGCCTGAGATGCCGAGGAGATGAGTGCTGCCGAGGACAGAACCAAATGGCACGCCGCAGCAGCCCTCTGACAGCCGGCCACAGGCTGCACCAGGGGAGCTACTCTAATTACAGGCAGTAACTGCGCCCAGACAGCAGAAGGACAACAAAGTGGCCCCGATTTTACTCCCCTCCTTTTCCCTCACACTGTGCTGCCATCCTCAATCTGAATCTAACATTAAACACAATTTAAGTTCTAAAGACAAAAGTCAGGAAAGAGTCAAAGAAAAAAAAATAATTGGTATTGGTCACAGTACAGAGCAGACTTTGAGAAACAAGGCTGACTTCTTAATTGTAAACTTACTGCTTCCTTAAGAAAGCAAGCGTGATGTAACACATAGCCTTACTGTGTGTATTTGCATCAGCAGTTTCTATTGATTATGCAAAACAATCAAGGAACAAGTTTTCATTTCCTGAAATTTATTTTTTAAAAGACACTAGAACTCCAAGGGTTTTTAATCAGTCAGCTTTCCACCTAACTGAATTAATGCCCATTATATAAAATTGCATGTTTCATGTATGTGAAATGTCCTGTGTACATTTGAACTGTGGTTTAACTCTTTTGCTTTGCACAAAATGTCACATACCAAACCCCGTACCTAACTGTAACAAATGGAGACATCTCAGGTCTATCAGCACAGGCTAGGATGGAGTTTTTTAAGCATACTAATTCCACCTCTGCAAACAGCCTATCAATCAGCAGTGAATTCTGTCCGTAATGGCAGTGAAGCATAGGTCATAATAACCAATTTTTAGGCAGCCAAAGTAAAGGGGAGCACTTTCATTCAGATTCATATCTAGGGATATATTTCAAGCCCATTGCTATTTAGAACTGAACAAGGCTTGAATTTACACTGTTGGAACAGTACTTGCTGGTATCAGGTCCTTTGAGTCCCACGGCATGACAGAGCATTCCAGCCATGGCTGTATTCCCATCACAAGCCACTACCATAGTGAGCTGAATTTCAATCTAGTAACAGAGTTTCTGAAAATTCTGAAACTTCAGCAAAGAAACTTTCTCCAGTTTAAGCATATTTCACAGCTTTCATATTCTTCAAAGATGCCATTCTCAGAATAAATATTAATTTTATATTGGTGCTTTACTGTGCTAAGAAACACATTTTCACCACAAAAAAATTCAGTCTGGATTTCCAAATGACTCCTGGAACAGAATTTTGGGTTGCAACAGCAAAGCACAAATATTAGTTATTGCATAGCAGTAACAGCTATTTTTAAAAGACAATGCTAATGCTCAGAGATATTTCTACATTCTGTCTTCAAGTGAAACTAATGTACTCTAGAACCTAGAGTTCATCCCTCTGAAAACTGGAGGTTCACTTCTGATCAGGGTCTGTGCAGAGCATCCACAGAAAGTCACCCATCTCTGGTGGAACACATCTGTATCATCCCTGGCCAGTGCAAAGAGAAAGCCAACACTATGCCCAGCAGCACGAGAATGTAGCACCGTGTAGCATAGCTCCAAACAGCCAAAATTTGAGTGTGTTGTTGAAATAATTTAAGTTCAAGTCCTCTTGATATAAGCCTTCAGAGAAGCTGCCTGCCCATGAAAAGGTCAACTACAAAATCCTTGATCCTCCAGCTTAAATGCTAGTGCTCACCACATACTCCATCATGCTCCTCAGAGTGCCCATTCAGAGCTGCCTCATCGCAGAGATTCATTAATCCAAAGGTAGCACGAATGGGGAAGCAGGCCTAGGAGCTGAAGCAAGCAACTGGGAAAATTATGTCATGATGGGATAGCAAAAAGGAGTGCATACTGTCTAGACCTGGAGCAACTGCTCATGTGCAATGGGGGGTGGGGGGGGTGGGGTGCTGGATATGCCCTCACATTAACATTCAAATAAGGACTTCAGGAGGGACAAGAATAAAGAGGAGCTTTGCCAGAGATGAGATGTATGAAAGCACAAATTCAATTACACTACTCCAGAGGATATGGAGAGGTAGAACCCTTGCTGAAATCTTTAGGGTTTTCTTACGTACAGCTGAAAACTGTCTTATTTGCCATGATATGAAAAGCTTCTCTTGAGATTTAACTCTAGAAGGAAGTATTTTTTTCTAAAAATGGTTCAGAAGATGTCAAGGGGTTCCGATTACACCATATCTGTTTCCCTACTTCAAACCTTAATCAACTCCATAGCAATTTTCTTCTATAATAAAAGTATACATGAATCAGATGTTCTTTGCAGCACTAATCATTATGCTAGAATTTTGCAGTGAGTTTAAAATAAACTCATGCTGCAGAATAGTAAAATTCAAGGCACCACTGATTTTTTCCAAACAAATGATACTGCACCTTATTATATCCATAGTACTTAATTTATAAAAGGAACTGGCATCACTATTCTGAAGCAATACATTTGATTTACCTCCTTCGCTGCAAATCATGTGCTCTAGCTTTGAGAAAAGTAAATGGATTGGTAGCGAATTCCACATTTATAGGTGCAAGGACTGTAAAAATTCATTACACGAGATACTAGAGAAAACCTGGTCACGTTGTAAGTAACATGAGAAAATTATCACGTGTGGAAAGGATTTCAATCCATGCTGCACAGGTTCCTTCCTTTCCCTTAATACACTGAAATAATGAAAAATTTAGACAAAATTTAAAAGGGAGCCAAAGAGCACTCTGTGAGTACATTAACTGCGGGTGATCAGTGGGAGGCTGAACCCTTCAGCATGTTCAAATGAAATCAGTACAGTTGTTCAGGGAGCACCTGTGTAGGACTGGTACCTAGAAGTTACTCAGCCTGCAACTCAGTTACTGCAACCTCAGGATCTGGGGATATGGAGATCCACCAACTGGGAGCGAGTAGTGAAACAGGTCAGAAAGAAAATAAGCAGAGCTGTGTACTAGTGGGAGTATCAACAAGACAGATGTAGAGAAATGATCTGTAAAAATCCCTGGAATGCCTCTGGTCTGAGCCCTAACCTGTTACTGTGGAAGTAACAGGGAATCTGCAGACATCTTGACCAAATGCCTCAGGTCAGGGAAGACAAGCTTTTTACTGCAGCAGTAACCATGCAGGAGGTGGGGACCGCCTAAAGAAAGCAGGTTTTCCCTACTTCATGTTACCAGATTTCACCTCTAATCAGTTACACCCAAAAATAAAGCTGGGGTTTTGTATAAAAAGTTGATAATCATTTCCTGATGGTTAAATAACTGTTTTTATGAGTGATCTAAATCATGTCAGTTAAAAACTCCAGAGAGTCACCAGCTGATGAATCATACAAGGGCTACATGATGCCACACAGAAAATGTGAGCAATATTTACTGGAGCTACAAAGGAATGTCTTTCAACTGGGTTGAACATGGCTTCAATAACAGCGTATATGCAAACTGTCTCAATATTGCTTAATCAGATTGGAACTTTGGAAATATGGAACTGAATTTTGGGTGGGCTTATTGAAAACCATATAATTCTTCACTTGATAATGAAATAGCAGTTGGAAAGACCAGGGACCTCATTACAGAGTGAGAAATGTCTCAGGGATATTCCAAATGAAACAGTCAAAACGGGCATGGCATCTACACAGGTTTTTTGGGGGAATCTTTACAGAACTGATCAGTTGCATTAATCAATTACTCTAGCACAACTGTTTCAAGAACATTCACTGATGACTATGTGGCCTCGTAAGGGTTTTGAAGAAAGAAACTCTTTAACGTCAGAGATGAAGCTAGGCTAAACCAGTGATGTCTGCTGTAAACTTTAGGCTGCTAGAGGTTGAAGCTGTAAATTAAGAAATGACTACTGAAAAATAGGGCAAGCTTACGGAATCCAGTCCTGGATGAATGTGTGGGTGACTGCTGACATATTAAGTAATATTACAATGAGATGCTTCAAAGAAAAAGCAGAGTTTGGGTTGTTTGGTTGTTGGGTTTTTTTGTTTGTTTTTCTCAGCAGTGATTTTTAATAGCATTTTATGATATCTAGTTTTGGAAGAGGAAAGAAAGGATTTGTGAGTGGAAAGGAAAATTTTATTCTCTTTCTGTAAAGTAAAAGATGGAACAGAAAATGATTGGAAGCAAAAATATATCAGCTATTTATTTACTCTCATTGTACAGTGCTCTCTAAGATTTTGCTGGTGCATTAACCTGAGCTCTGTTAACACTTTTTTATCCTTTTCAACATTTGCTAGTCTATTTATAGGCCAAAAAAAAGGCTATTGGATAAATACCAGGAATCAAAAGCTTCCTGTACACTTCAATATCAATTAAAATTTTGGGTTCTGCTTTTGCCAAAAGAAAACAAAGAAGTAAATGGTAATGTAACTTGAACTTAGTGAAGAGTTGAGCGGTGCCATTCTCTCTGAAATGTTTGTGGGAAGGATTTGAAAATATCCCACTAATACAGGGTGAACTGCTGTCTTTGGTTTTTCTCACCTCAAAAAGGCCATCCTCCTTGATGTATAAAATGTCTATAGATCTTGCCTGTTCACGCATGGTGAATCTCTACGTTGTAAATGAGGATAAAATAAAAGATATAGGAATAGTGGGGCAGAACTGCCCTGGAATTCTTCTGTACCCTTTGGTGGGACAGTGCAGGTTAATAATTGATTTCAGGTTGTAATCAGGTTGCCTGGATTAGAAGGAGAACGTCTGTGTTCACACATGCCATGTCACAGTGCTTGTGGGCAGTGCAGGTGACAGGAACACATTTTGACATCTTCAACATTTATTTGACTGCAGCAAGAACAATGAGCAACATAAGTGAGAGCAAGTATTTGTGGGTGGGAATTTCAGAGAGCTCCTCCACTGTGCCAGAGAAATTTCACGTTGTAATGAGCCCTCTTGGGGTTATAGGTATACTGGGATGAGCTCTCACTGGATGATTCAGTAGCTGAACTAAACTGGGAGGAAGGGTTTACCTTCCTGTCAGATTACAGTGATAAGAGAGATGGCAGTGACTCTGATACGAGCAGAAAGGATTTTGAAGTTAATCCATTGTTAATGGTAATCAAAAATTCTTGCTTGGTCTTAGCATTTTTCTGGGGTGCATATATTTTCTACCCCAATTGTTAAAGAGGCAGGGGTTTTTAGATGTTCGGTGGTAATAAATATTTCTCAGCAAAGAGAAATACAGTCTATTTACTGGTATAAAAATAAAAATTTTATGGCTCTCAAAAAGCTTTCTTGCCAGTATGTCAAAGGCTTAATTGTTACATAATTTATTACAGGTACAGAGTAACCTTTCATTTTCCAAAATCATAGCACAAATGGAGAAACTAAGGGGGGGAAGGATATGCAAGCCCTATTAACTTTTTAGTTATTCCCAACAGGGTTTTTTTCCATAGGTAACTTTACATTAGTGAATTTGAACAGTCTACTGCTGTGAAAGGCACCACATCAGTGATCCTTAGAAAATTTTTTTTCAAAAACTATTCAGTAGTATCAGCCAGCTGAGAAGACTGCCTTGGTTGGGTACTTCTAAACTGAAGAGGTCCTTCCTCTGCCATTGAGATGGACACTGGCAGAGGGAGGTCAGAGGGATGGCTTGAGCAAGACGAACATGCAAAGACTATATACTAAGTTGATCCATTTTATTTGTGAGAAAGGTATGTTCAGATACTAAGAAAGGGCAGCAACATACCTGGAAGTGTCATCAATGCAATAGCTCTTGAAGAATTAATGACTGTATTGGACTCTAACTTCCTAATATATGACATAAAATAATTTTTATTTTTTGTCACAGGAAGAATATATTGAAGTCTTACATAGAAGCATACAATGGTTTGGGTTGAAAGGGATCTTCAAGATCATCTAGTTCCAAGCCCCTGCCATGGGCAGAGATATCTCTCCATAAAAATAGGTACTATTTCTTACATTTGTATATCATCATGTTTTTACAAGTAAAAGACCTATTTTAGAAGTCTGAAAACTCAAACATGAGATTAATTATGGCAGCATTGTATACAAATTATGGTATGGGTTTGTGTATAATTTGTTAGAAACCTTGATCGATCAGGTTGCTACTTTAGAATTAACAGAATGTGAGACTGGCCCTGAATAGTGTGTGAAATCATGTTATCTGTATCAAAAGTAATATCATGAGCGTATGACATTGGGGAGGTTGAATAAAAAGTAGAGGAAACAAATATAAGTAGATTATTTGATTATGTTCTGTAAACATATGGACATGCCAACAAATTCTGAAGAGAAAGTGCAGCTAGAATTTGCTGATGGAAATTATCTGTTCTTGGTTTAAGTCATTATTTTTACAGGTTTTTACAAGTCATCTTACTTATCAATAGCAGTATTAATTACATTCTGTAATTTATAGTCATCAGAAAGTTGTAGGCAACATTCTGTATAATAAAAGTGCTTGTGTTTGCTGCAAAACAGTGAGAGGTATTAATTTTTAAAGTAGTCTTCTGTTTATTACATGGATTGGATATAATAGCTCCCTGCCAGACTTTGACTTCTCTTACGGGTCCAACATCTGTTGTGCTCAAAACTGTTAACATAAACAGCAGAAGACTCCCAGTTAACTCTCAACTATCAGAGCTCCATTTCAGATGATAATCACTACTTTCGATAGTGCTACATTTTGCTTTTGCTCAGGCTCCTAATTAGCTCATTATTTGTCAAAATATCCCTAGAAACTATCTGGACTTTCCTATTTTAGTGGACCTTTATCATATACAAGTAATTTATAAATAAAGAACCATGAAACAGATCACCCATCCCTATTTTGTGGCGTGGAGCCTCCAAAACGCAACAAGAATTAATTTGGTCAGAACATGTAAACATATTTTTTTCCTCCATACTTATAGATCACTCAGCACAGGACAGAGAAAAGGGGTTCAGCTCTTAAATATCCTTTTAATTTATTTTTTATAATGCCACAGAATTAAGAACATATCCAGTAAACCTCATGGGGACAGTGACTTATTTATGAACATCTAAGTAATCAAATGCATATTGAATTAGGTTGCAAAGCTTTCACAGACAAATTAACTACAAGAGAAACAAAGTATATTATCAGCGCAATTGAAGGTTCCTTTCCTATCTACTGGATGTTACATCTTTCAGCCACTTTTTGGCAGCAGTGAATAACACTTAGTGGTAGCACAGCCCTGGTAACAAGAAAGGTAGAAACCTCCAGCTCCTATCAAAAAAAAAACCCAGCTTATCAGAGAAGGTGCTGCAGATGAGGCAGCACTAACAAACGAAGCCAGCTGAACAATGACAAAACATTTCAATGACCCCCTTTTCTGCCTGCTTGTTTTTACAAACAATTTATTACTAGTATCTGAAATGATTATTTCTAAGGGATGGTCTCCTTCATTCAAGGTATTTTTAGATATAAACAGCTTAGAATAAGAAAATGCTATAATAAATCATCTACAAAATAAGTTCCTACCTGCTACAAAGCAATCATCATTGCTGTCTTTTACTCCCTCATGAACAGGAACAAAATCTCAATTATTTCAGATTCTACAAAGTAATGTTGGTAAATAAAGTCCTTTAAATGGTTAAAATGGAAAAATACAAAAAAAAAAAAAAGCAAGGAAAAGGCAGTGCACCTGAGCAATTAATTGAATAGATGAAATCAGAAGCTTCGAAAAATTGATTTGACCATGAGAAGTGTTTTAGCCATAATATGGTCACGGAAGAAGGAACTTGAGGAGAAACAGGAATGCTGCTGCACAATACACATGGGAAAGGAAGCAAAAAGGTCTCATATTTCATTTTGGTTTCAAATAAGATTGATTATCAACTAGTAGACAGGAAGTTGTTATGATTTCATATTTCAGTAGAACATAACTCATACAGTTCCTCCAAAAGACATAGAAGTCTCATTTACCAGGGATGTACACATTGGTTGTACACTGTACATATGAATCAGTATGAACACATTTGTCACTTGGATCCCTGATGAAGTATCAGCTAAACTCTTTAATGATCTTCCAAATTTTGGAGAAAACAATACAGATTGGATACAAACTTTCATTTTTAGGCTGCCATATAATGCTGCACTAAATAAAATCATTTTGAAAATTATTGTCTCATTAAACTTTATGCTTATTGCCTTATGCTCAGCAAAATAATGATAAACATCTCAAGGACAATAGAATAGGAGATATAAACAATAGAAGTATTTTCAGACAGACTCTAAAGCTGTGTGTTTATCTGGATACATATGAAAAGTGAAAAAAGTTATTAAGCAGATGAAATAATAGTAGATATTTCTGAATTTCAATATAGGCTTTCATATTTTGTCATAAAATCTTACTCTTGTGAAAGTGTTCTCATATAACTTGTGTTTTCCTAGATATAAATGGCCTCAAAGATTGAACAGACGTTGAGAGAATATAAATTCAGAATATAATCAACTGCACTACATTGCAGCCACATAAGCATCGAGGCTTGATTCTGTGATATGCTGAGCACTTCCAGCTCTTACTGTAGATAACAGAAGGATGTAGCCTTCAACATTTTGCAAGATCAGGCTCAGGTGATTATCAAGCACTGATAAATTATCATTTGAATCTATTCTATCTTTTGTGCATGTATTTCTTCCTTAATGGTTTTGACATGAGACTAAAACCTATACCAAGTGGAAATTTACATCATGGTAAGCTGAGACGAACTCAGGAGACAGAAACAATGCTGCCAAGCAAAAAAAGTAATTTATTATTTAAAAAGGTAATAGGAGGAGCCTTTTTGTGCAGCTTTGTAGTGACTGCATTTTACATACGGTATTTAATGACATTACTATTTAGTAAGTTCAAATAATAAGTGGCATGGATTTTGCTGCCTCGTGCAGATTAATTTTTCGAGAACTATTGGATCTGTTAACAGATAGCAAGTTAAAACTGGCTCTTCAGAGACATGTACCATTCTTACGTAGTAGTTTCCTCTATTTCTAGGGCTGTCCAGTAGCGTTTAGTCTTTACAAAATACAACATGCACAGCAGTCAAAAATGGTTGCATCTGCCATTGATATTAAAGGTTCAAGTTGTTTATAAATACCCAGAGGCCAAGCTGATCAATACTTGCAATTTAGGTTCAAGCTGAATCAGCATCTAGTAGGCTGAATGCCTACCACACACACACACACACACCCCCAATCACTTGGGCCACTGATACAAATTAAAATGCTTACTTTACAAAGATTTAGTGTTTGTTGTGAATGTGCCTACCAGCAAATAGCAACAGAAATTTCCTGTTTTGTCACAGAACAGGGAAAGCAGAAGCACTGTACAAGAGCAATACCTTCAGTCTTCCACTGGAACAGCTACATATAACAACAATGTTTTTTTTCCTTCTTCTAAATTCTTGGCCTAATTGGAGAGACTAATAGGGCAGTTAGGAAAACTGATAGTTGTGGTGTCTTTCATGGCTGCAATTTCTAAGAGAAACTGAACAGCAAACACACAAAATGGGTTACCAAACAATTAACAACTGTAGGTTTACCATTAAAAGCGACAGCTTTCCTCAGTAATTAGCACACAGAATATCAGCAACTAAAGAAAAACCCTTTAATAGCCATGTTCTAGCTATTGATTTTCTATAATAGCCTAATGATTCTTATGCAGTACTAAAAGCATGGATGAAAGAGTGCCACAGGAGTTAGTAGCGTCTCATCAATTTATTAATCCCTATCTCAAATTCAAACACATATAAGAATAATTATTTTGAAGCTGAAGTACAAACAATCTTACACACGTAAGTGTACACTGATGCACTTGTATAAGTACACTTACACACTTGCATAGGACTCTGTTTTCATGCTTCTGTCCACCCAAAATTCCCTCTGGAGCATAGTGTAACCGAAGTGTACAGCACAGACTATATGCAGTTCCCAATACTTCCCAGATAACCAGAACAACTTGAAGCCTTTTCTTCCTCAAAATAATCTTGAAATATTAAACCAGAACTTTTCATTATAGAAAGAACTTTATCAGCATGGGCCTTAATCTAGTGATATATTTACATGAGATCATGTCAGGGAAAAGCTGATTATAGTATTACTTGTGGGGAAAAAACAGCTTTTTAAAGTGGTTTACCAGGCTAGCACTATTTAAAAATGAAAGTTTGCAATTTCTGAATATTCAAGGTGTGGGTTTATGTTTGATTATGTACTGTCAACATATGTTAAATGCCTGTCCAGGTAGAGCAGTGACAGGGTATTTACAGCGTTAGTGTGAAATCCTCAAAGGGAATAGTGATACAGGGTACTCAGAAACTACAAAAACAGATTCCATCAACAGCGTACCTTCTTCTAACACTTCACAATGACAGAAGACACTTCGCAAGCTTATAACTATTCCACTGCTACCTTCCAGAAAATCAAAGTTGTCACTTTCTGGTGAAATAGTAAGCTCTCAGAAATCTCCATATTGTGCTCTTACTGCACAAAAGCTGTGCAGGAAAGAGACAGAAAAGCTGTAATTGAGTAGTGTCACACTTTTGCAGTTCAGCAGATTTTACATCATTTGGATGATGTACTTGAGAGAGAAAAAAAAGGCTCATTTTTATATTTATTAAATTAGAGAAAACTCAGTTATTTCACATTGTTAATGAATAAGAATAATTTCTCATTTTCCTCTTTGGGCACATACATACATAAAGAATAATTTTCTTTCAAAGAGTGAGACCGGAGCTAGACTGTGCTAATAAAGGATGGAAAATAAGGTAAAATTTTACGTATTTCTATAGTGTTTATGAAGGCAGGGTAGCTGGAAACTGTTCATCTTTGATGAATGACAATAAACTTTAGATTCAGTAACTGCATCTTTTGAGAGCTGAACAATTAGTTTGCTATGAACCCAAGGAATACGAAAAGATACCAGCAAATTATAACTGTTACCTGTCTTAGACATGGGTATTTTTATGTCCCTTCTCTATCAAGTAATATAAAGAGGTCTGATACAGCACCTTAGCTACATGCTCTGTTGTCACTAGTGTGATCATCTCCATCAGCTTTCATGTTTGTCTTTCAGCTATGTCTCTTTTCATTAAGTTTTACTGTTTCATAGTTAAGAACCTATTAAACATAAATGGTAGGGGTCAGCCATTAATGAGAATACACCTGTGAATGAAGAAGAGACTGCCTTTTGGTCCAACTCATCAATGATTATATCAGCAATTTAAAGCACACTGTTAATTCCTTATACAGAAAAATGGAAAGATTGATGGAAAAGTAATCAGGAGGACATTTTACTGTTACCAGATAAACTCAGGTCTGGTTGGGGGTGTGTGTGTGTGTGTGTGTGTGTTCAGTTCAGCAGAAGGCAAAACAACACTTCTAGGAACAAAGAATACAGACTTTATCTTTGTTCAGACAAAAAACCCTAAGACTATACCAGAACAACATTCTGGTTTGGAGTCCACAAAAACAGAGAAGTAACTCCAAAGGATGACTACAAAGGAAGTTAAGGAACGACTACATATCTCTGTGAAGATACTCATAAATGGAAAAGTGATCTGATTATGAAAAAAAAATTTGAGACTGATGGACATGTACCAAGCCTGACACAAAAGGTAGAAACTGAAGGTAGACAAATCTGGAAAATAAGATGGAATTTTAGAGTAGTTAAATATTAGTGGTGATCTCTTTATTGGTGAAAAAAAGACCTCTGCCTGAAGAAGGTCAGCTTAGAAGATTACTGTGATTATTTCTGGATATAAAAACCCACTATTTTTTGCCCATGGAAGGAAAGAGCACTATGTAGTTATTCCCTCATTTTACAGCTTGTTTGCAAGGTTATCTTCATTGTCATTGAAAGCTGGAAATATAACTATAAAGCCATGAATATAGAACACAGCTCTGTAGCAACTCTCTCAGATTTTCTGGCAAATTTCAGAGGTTCTAACAATGCTTCTAACAACACTTAAATTCTAGCAAATTAGTTCAAGATTAATCAATTCTTCAGGATTAAGTAATTTGTCTGCATTTCCCTATGTTGTCCTTCAGCAAAGAACAGCATCAAAGCTCCATACAAATCTGTATTTAATCGAATGATTATCATTTAGCACTGTGTTAAATGTCCAAGTGATTAAAACACCTGAATAATTGAAGGGATTCCTAATGGAATAATTACAATAATGTTCTTTAGCATACCCCTATTTTCATAGCTTTAGGCAATATCAAGTAGTTCAAATTAATAAACTGTCTCACAGATCAGATGGCTTTCCAACACCTACAGTTCAGCACTTGAAGCTGTTGGTTAGGAAGGCAGTCATAAACACTGCAAATAATAATGAGATTTTCGACCTTCCTGTGTCATGTAAATTGATGTGTGTCTGACATAGGCAGACTTTGCTGCTAAACTCAAAACCTTTCAGCTTTGTCATTGTCCCCATCTTGTAATTGGATGTGTTAACTCTAAAGAACATTAAAATAGAAGAGAAAACACGAGGAACTCAGGAAGAAATGAAAATTCCTTTTTAAAAATACACATATTTCTAGTTCTTGTAAAAGAAAAATTACTGTGATTTTTTCAGTTAAATATTTTCTATCACATCAGACTGTATATGACATGCCGACAATTATTGTATCTAATTATTAGTATTAGATCTATAATAGATATATAATAGATAATTATTAGCATTAGATCGATAATAAAATTTATTCTCCAGGACCTAGCACTTCAGATTGTAAAAGCCAAGTCCAGTTAATGAGAAATAAGCATTCTTACCACTTATTTGATGGCGGGGGTTCCATGCTTTGCTTCTGATATGCTGATTTGCTTTTTCATTCTGATTTCTGTTCATTTTTCCTTCATTTATGGCAGTTCCTAGCTCTGAGTAACTGGAGTTCACCAGCTGAAATACTGTGATTCTCACACTTTGGTATAGTCACTTTCTGTCATACGCTGTGTAATGGTCAGCCAAACGATTCTGGTTCATCTTTTGCAATCATAACTGAGAAAGTTTTAACCACAGATTTTGGGGAGCTGAACAGAGTTGGTTAAGCACCATTATTATCCCATATTACAGATGGAAAAACAAAGAGTCTAAATTAAGTGACTAGCTTAGAAATATTGACAGACTGGAGGGATATCAGCAAGCAAAGAAAAATACTAAGTGTGTGCACTGGTAATAATAGAAAAGACCCAAACATTCAGGAAAATATGCAGGTACTCCAAGTTAGGACCTATGCTGCTGGTATGGAGCAGTAGCTTCTGTGTATGTTCATGACAGGTGTCACCAGCAGAATGATGCCACACACCAATACCAACAGACTATGTTTATACTGTTACATCCTGCAACACAATGAAGTATATTAAATAATAACAAAAAAAGAAATAATTGCAATTGACTTAAAAGAACTCCTAACTGTGATTCTATAATGAGGGAGGGAGACTGAAACAGGGGCGGGAGGAAGGAGACTGAGAAGGAAGGGGAAAAGAGATGTTGCTGCAGTTAAGATTCTCCCCATCATTTCTTTTTGAATTGAAAATTCAGTTTGTGATGCAAAGTAAATACTGAGAATGAGAGCTAAAGATTCAGGACATGTGGCATTACCAAATTCCTTTTTAAATTTCTCTACATTCAAATACTCATAAGAGGAAACACTACCAGCCCATGTAATTAATACAACAGCTGTCCCACAGCTCCCCAACTCTTCTGCTATTGCTGTTCATCTAAGAGAAATACTAAGAGTTCAGGCTGTATTTTGGAAAAGTAATACTTTGCAGAAGGATGAGACAGTGATTTGGCATCCAGATACTCCTCCCAGACCTAATTTTGTACCATGTTAATGTAGCTAAGGATCCTCTGGGGTTCGGATAACTTAGGGTAGTTAAGTACTGTGGTATTTCCTACAGGACTGGGTCGTAATCACAAATAAATTCTAATTTAGGCAACTGTATTTTGCTTTCCTTCATTTCTTTGACAATTCATTGCAGTGCCAGAGGTTCTTTTCATATAACCATCACACATCCAAGGGGACAGTTTGTTTATTTAATACCTGTATAATGAACACAGAAAGCAAGACTTTATGATGCATGAACTTTTAGTAAAAGGATGAAAAACATGGTAACTCAGCCCATCTTCATGAGACACAACATTAATTTTCACCTTACCACACTAATACATACTACTTTCCACTAATTCAAAATGGCCAAATTAATCTAAAGAGAGGAAACACATTACTGAATAATCTCCAACTTTGCCAAATGCCTGTCAAAATACTTCATGTTCTCATTTCCATTTTAAGTGCTATATTAAAATACGACTATGCACAGATTTTTACACATGACAAATTACTTCTTTCCAGATACTAATTTTGGACAAAAGAATTACTTATTGTAATAACAATTCGATTTTAAAGGATCATGTCAGAAGATTTTCAGAGGGCATTTCCATGTAAAAAATATGATGCTAAAAACATTATTACATACCTAAACTCATCTGCAGGCATTTATAAATTGCACAGTTTTTCATAGTGAAGATTTTGTGTTGGAAAGAAATACCCACCTGAATAATACAAAAAAATCTTAATTAAAAAGGTGTTATAGGGGAGGAAAGGGTAAAGAAGCCACATGAGTTTTAGCAGCCAACTTCCCTCTTTAAATTGAATGGATAAATTACCTCAATTCAACCTATAGTGCTGCAGAGATGCCCCATCAGCAGGTGAAGATGCAGAATTCCCGCATGTTCTGCCCTGAACTGCCCTCTTCTGGCTACATTTTTGACCTGATTAAGTTAGGCAGTGTGAAGACGTTTTGTTATGTCCATTCAATTTCCATCAAGTCCTAGCACTCATAGGCACTGTGAGCTCATGAAATGCAAAAGAGCCATAAAAGCAAAAGTTGTATTACTAGCAATGCAATGGAAGCCATTAAAAAGCCATTATCTATCAATAGTTGGTATATGCTAGTTACTTATAATGCTCTATTATAAGAGTGTTTGTGAGTAGAGAGGGTAAGCAGGATGGGGGAACTCAAACAAAACACCTCAGGGCGGTAAGTGCTGACAGTGCTAATTCTTTATGGCAACCACAATATGATAACCAAACAATAAAATTTATAATCTGCCAAAAGACCAGGAGAAAGCTCAACACATTTTAGGACTGGTCTGAAGTGGGCTGCAAATCCATTTCACAGAACACACGTTAAAAATGCCCCTGCCTGGAGGCTATCACCCCTTACTGTATTATGGAAGTACCTAATGGCTTCAGCGTATTAGGTACTATACACACACACTTTAAGAAACATTTGTTTTTCCTCTGAACCACGATACAAATTAGCAAGACAAAGGCCAGGCAGAAGGATGCATCCACTGTCTCTGTTTGACAGATGGGGAATGGAAGCCCAGCGAGACCGAGCTATTTGCCTGAGGTGGCATGCAGCAGAGTCAGGAATTTGACCTAGACACCTGGAGTTCCAGACCGGTACCTTCTCTCATTAATATCTGCTTCTTTAAGCAATTTTTTTTGCCATAATCTAGCAAGTAAAGGAGTGCTGCTTTGTCCCAGGTTTAATAGGAACACAGTCCTAAAATGATATACAAGAATCAGTAACTTCAAAAATCAGATGATGAATTTTAGGCTGTATTGATTTTAGCTTCTTCCCTCAGCTCCTATGTCCTTTAAACCATCTCCAGTAATTTGATTGAAGCTTTGGAAGGAAGTCCTTTGAGAGCACATGAGACAGTATTTCAGTTAAACCACTAATGTGATTTTTCATCAATCAAATTTTAAATACTCAAAGAGAAAATAAACTTGAACTATGAAAAATGCTTCTGACAGCAGTTCAAAAGATGCATGTCTGTGCAGTTCTGCAAATAGACAATAGATTTACTTTTGTGTCGCAATACTGAGTGATTAGGTTTCGTGCCTCATATATCCATCTTCTGAAGTGTAAGAAATGAAAACAACTGTAAACAGGGATAAAACAAAAGTACTGTCTTTGGTAAGATAGCTGCAAACCGTATTTGTGCAAGGGATTTATCTACCATTTGGTACAAGTTAAAAATCACATATATAAACAGTAATGGCCAAATTTCAAATAGTTCAGAAAATCACCACTTTCCTAAGTTCTAAGCCTATACAATGTAATGAATTACATATCTCTGAGCCTTGTTTGACAGAAACAGAGAGTTTAAAAAAATAGATTAAAAAAATCAATGTGCCAAATGTTCAGTGGATAGTAATCAGTAGAATTGGGGGAGTGAGGAAACAAAACTCCCTAAATAAACACTAGACTAATTCACGACTTAACATTATGTAAAAATGCACAAGAAATTAACATTATGAGATGTACTAAAAATGAAATTTAGCTTGTTGGTTTTGGTTGGTTATTTGGTTGTTTTTTTCTAAGAATAATATTGTTCCTCTGAGTCTTGGGAAATGCACAGTACACTCTGAAGTCCTACTTCTGGGATAACTGCAAAATTATATCCTCATCTGAAAAAGGATTGATGGAAGAAGCGGGGCAAATGAGGCTGCAAAAATAGAGAGGTTACACAATCACCTAGGTGCCGATTGATTTTCATAAGCAAGTCCTCAAAATTTGATCCTATTTCCTGCAAGTTAATTATACACACCACTCAGTATATGGAAAGACAAATCATTACCATTGCAAAAGGAATCAAGACCCTTTGAAAAGAATATAATAAATGCAGGTTCAGTGCATATACTACAAATGATGAGCAAATTTATACTGGAAATAAAAGATGTGAGAGAAAGCAACCCGATAATAAAACCCCCACAACATGAGGAAAAAATAATAATCTTCTACCTTCTAATTTTATCACAGCCAAAAGAAGCCTTGTGGCAAAAACAGTCAATTGTAATGCCATACCTTTGTCACTCTGACACCTCTTATAAAAAATAATTTTGAGGCCAGTTCATGCAACAGACTACAGCACTTGGGTGAGAGATTGAATGAAGGGAAATGCTGGTACAGTAATTGGTTGCAAGTAATATTTATGAAAACTTTTGGACAATTTGCAGAGAATAATTATCCATGAATAACAGTACCTCCTGCCTATGTAGCTCAAAAATAGGAAAATAATTGCCATCAGAACATTATTCTGTGGTTTCTTTGGGCTTTTTTCTTCTAACAATGGCGAATTTCGAACCACGCAACCTTCCAGGGAAAAGGTAAAGGAACTACCAGCTGCTGTAGTGGGAGGAAATCAACATATATATATTCCCGTCTCCTAAATAACTCTTATTTACTGTGATAATTTTTTCTTGCTTGAAAAGATGATTTGTTTCCTGGTGTACTTGTGTACTCAAAGGCAAACAAACCAGTTTCAGTTCTAGGCTGCCTATATGATTGGAGAGGAGTCTACAAGAGTAGTTAGGGAGTAAATAATTGATCTTTCCAGCCTATTACCCATAAGAACTCAAGGTTCTTTCCTCAGAGTTGTGGGCTTTATAGCTGGGGCCTCATATGGGCTTAAAGCGGCTGAGAGCCTACACTGCTGTCAACAAGACTGTGCAGAATCAAACCTTTTCTTCACATCTAAAAAGTGTAGTTCAACACAACCTAGACCTGTTTTCACTGTGAAACTCAAGTATTCTTAACGATAGGGACATTTTATCTAGACAAGTCTCAATTTTGTCTTAATTGCATTGCATGTCTTCTTTCTACCAATAAGGAAGTCTCCCCCTCTCCACGCTTCATGAGGCAGGTTTAACATTTCCCCCTTCAAAAAGACCTGTAAAGTTTCATCCTAAGGCAATCAAGATTTAAGAAAGTTATAAGTAGAAATAAAACATCTGCAGATGAGCACTATAGTTCATCGGTTGCAGCAGCACGCATAGTTGATTACTGGAATTTGAAAACAGAAAATGTAACGGTAAACTTTCAGATTAATTACACTGGAGTATACTAAGTTCATTATATTGCAAGGTAGTTTTAACAACTGAGTAATTTGAAAATATATGCTGACTAGTACTGATGTTTAAGTCTTCCCCAGATAAAATACGAAAAGTGTATTAAACTAATATTCTGAAAGTATCTCTATGAATACACAGTCTGTTTTGTAATCTGGTCAAACATAAAGATAACACATCAGAAAAAAAAAAGTTTATTCTACTTCACTCATAAGGTCACGAAGACATTTTAAGTAAAAAGTATCGAACAAATCAAAATACATTTAGGAAACTAATCACATTTTGGACTAACAACAAAATATAAAAGAATTATTACTTCAATTAATGGAAAAAGGTATCAGTCTTTTCTCATGTTATCAATTCTTACAATGTGCAAGTTTAGTAATGATTATATTAGATAGAAATAACTTATACTACAAATGCTTTTGGAGGGTATTGAATTCAAGCGTTATACTTCTCCTAAGACTTCTGATTCTTAATATTTATTTAACTCATTCCCCATTTTGGGGGTGGGGAGGAATAAAAAATTTAATGCAACTGGTTAAATCTTGATGATGTCAACAACTTTTGAGATGTATATTTTGCACATTTTACAAGAGTATGTGAAGAACATTTAATCCTCTTCTGCTAAGTGTAAGACAACCTCAGAACCAGAACCAAATGAATCCTCTCCATCTTCTGGATCGTAGAGCTGCTTGGTTCCTCTGAGGCTTCATGCGAAATCTTTCCACACCTTCACTGTTCAGAGCTTATAATGCCTTTGATTCAATAAAATATCTGTATCTAGAAAGCCCCCTTGATTCCTGGATTTAGCAAATACTTAATCCCCACAGAAGATAGTCTAACAGAAGCACTTTTCTAACTGTGACCCCAGGTAAAATGAAATGGAGAGTGAACAGACTCTTCATGACTCTTACACATGTATTAATAAAATGGCTTAATTTGGAAATTGATTTTATGTACTTGAATGCTTGAAGAACTGAAGTCTTAAGAGGTACCTACAAAAACTGCAAAGATGGAAACCAAGCAGGAGGACAATTTTTCACTTTGTGTATAATCAGTTCTGAGCATAGAAAATTTCTGAATCGTAATTAGCACTCAGCTAACTTTGTACCAGCCACCTGATGTTGGCACATAAAAATCTCTCCTTTTAAGTAACTGGCAAAGGGAGAGAGGTGGGTTTAACACTGCAGAGCATTAGAATACTTACAAAAAGAAGAAAGTAAAGTTCAAAGAAAAATTATGTGTATAAGCTCCAGCAGTGCACATTATTAAAAGCTATTCATGTACGGTGCACTGGACAGCTACTGAATTCTCTTGCTTAATTTGCACTCAAATTACCACAGCAGTGAGTCTCAAAAGAAGAAGGTAGAAGGCATATAGCAATCTATTGCTTTGAAACAATCTATTACATTGATATGGCCAGATGGTAATAGGAAATCCAAGAACCAAGCAGCAAACTGAGACACAGTAGTCTCTTCATTTTTGATCTGAAGTGACTTTTCTCATTTCTCAGAAGCTGCCTGCAGCAGTTCTCCCACAGTCTTTAAACAGTTTTGAGAATCAGCTCTTTGGTTCTAAGGGAGCTCTGGAAACCAAATGTCTTTCCTTTCAGAGTTCAAAAGATTTTTTTAATTATTTTTTTTTTGCATGGTATAACACTAGACATCTCGTCCATCTTTTCTAAGAAAATGAGTAGCTTTTGTTCTTCTTCATCTAGACCATACTTTTACCTATTTTCCACATTTCAATATAAAAGAAATGAGACATTCTATTCTACATACATTGCAGAATGAAACAACCATTTCTGTGGCAGTAAATTCCAGATTGTACTTGCACAGGAAACAAAACCACATTTATTCATCCCAGGTATTGATTCAATTATATAGTATATTATTATAGTATGTTAACTATCTATAAAAATAAATTGGATACAATTCTGAATACGAGTACTTGCTCTATTTAAAAAGATTATGTCTAGGGCTTCAATTCTAATTTGCTGACCATTTCTGATCAACACTTCATAGAATGAAAAAAGAGCAACATTTATGCAGTAACTATGTACTTGTTTATTAGCTTGTTGATTCCCTGGATTATTGGAAAGACTTTGAAGTCGTTTAATATTTTGATACTAAAATCACCACAAAGTTTCTGTACATTTTAATTTCATTTTTAATTCCATTTTAAATTTGCACCTTTAAAACCATTTTAATTTCAGGGTTAACTGAAAATATATATATATTTCGAAAGAAATGCACAAATGCACCATTGTGTCTTCTGATGTCAGCAGTTCTGCTAAATTTAACAGCCACAAAAAATGCAACATCAGATTTTTATACATGAAAACTTTGTATTACCATTTTTAACTAATCCTGAAACTCATTCATAAACTCATGTGATATTTTCACTTATAAACAGGATAAAAATATGCAAAAGTATTGAATAAATTTCTAAGGCCCCAAAATCCACTAAAATCTCCATTAACAGATTTCCGATAAGGTATTCAAGAAGGCATTTTCATCTATTGAAAGAAAGATAAGTCAGTAAATGCTGATGCTTTTCAAAAATCATTACTAAAGGGTAGTGCCAGGGTTATCACACCTTTCTAAACAACAGAGATGTCCCAGAAATGCCCAGATCCTTGCCCAAGCTGCTTAACACAAAGAGATTGCTTAAAAATCCAACAAAGGAGTTATTTCTGTCTTTTTGCAAGACATGCAGTACTAACCCATTATCACTTTACCATAAAAATATAGAAGAAACTTCTCTTGAATTTAGCATTTTTACTTCCTTAAGGCATCCGTCTGATGAAAGCCAGAATGAGCAGGCACTAATGATAACAACGTAATAACCTTTTAAAAAAAATTGGAAGATTAAGATTGTTACCTGTGCTGTCAGTGATATGAAACTGAGCACTGTAAAATGTTCTCGGTCACCTGAGGAGGCTCCAAGCTGTGGTACAGATGCTTTGCAACAGTCCCCTCCCCAACCTTGGTAGGAGGCTTGGGAACGGGAGAGGAGCACAAGCAGTAGGTGACTTCACCTAGCTGTACCATCACAGGATAGGTCATGGCTGTGCAAATCACCAGGGCCCTGGAGAAGCCCACCGCAGCTGCAATTAAATGGCTGAAGGTAGGGCTGAGTGCCCCCTAAAGCTTCTGGTCCCCGGGGTACACCTTCAGCCTCTCCCCACATGCTCTCAGCGCTAGATTTTGTGTAAACTTTAAAGTGTCTGCTTGGCTGAAAAAAAGGTTCAGATGAATTCTGCTGTGAACAGTGAATTTCTTATTAGTATATTTAGCATCACTTAGAAAAACCCTACGTTGTCAGGGCTTGGTTAACACATTTACAGTTCTCTTAAGCTGTGGTGTTTCCCAGTGAATGGTATGAACGGGTCAGAGTATTTTGTTTGTTGTGTCCAAAAAGCATCAGATTAGTATTTGAGCCAAACCAGTGTATTGCAATTTAATGACAAAATTATGTCAATTATAGTCTTTTCTTACTTCTGTGAGATTTCAACATAGCCCCTTCTTGCTGTAAAGTACATATTTAATATTCTTCTCCTGAGTCTTCAAAAGAATCAGGCCAAGCAATGACAGTAGTTGTAGAAATAGAGGCTGACATTACTGGTAATTTCTATCTCCAAAAAACCGCAGAGCAATCCCCAGTTCCTTTACATAGAAAGCTGAACTTGTCATGACTATAACAATAACACTGGGTCCAATACAGATAAAACAATGTGTTGTGAATGAATGGCTTTCAAATGGCCACAAGAGTTTCCTAAGAGGCAAAATGAGAAAGTAAGTGAAAGATTATTTCATTTCATTAAAATTAACCAAATGGTAGTAGAGTTAAGTAAACTTGGCATAAAGCTGTGATTTGACCAATAAAAGAATGGTAGTTGACTTCTTCCTTATATTAAGTTTTTACCCAGCCTGACAACCTGTACTATTCATGGCAAAGAACAGACATTTCTGTTTACCACATCTGCCAAAACCCTATATACTTGTATGAAGTACTCCGCAATGTCTCAACCATAAAACAAAACATACAAACTCTTCTGTTGCTCTTCCCAGGATGTTCTTTTATTTGAAATTCATCATAAAAAATAGTTAATCTCAGAATTTAGTCTCAATCTTTTTATAGAGGGAAAACTCACAGGAGAATATAGGACCTTGTAGTGCACTTTGAACAGTACAATTTTTAGAACAACAGCTACTCTCTGTAGAACCCTTGAAATTCAGTGTCAGCGAAAAAGAGTCATTATACTTGAAGATTTCCACAGAGAGAAGCACAGGATTCAGAAAACTACTCTCCCTACCAATGCCTACAATTTTTTTTTCTTTTCTTTTCTTTTTGCTGTATAAGTACTGACATTAAGAATAGGAAGAAAAGCATCTCTAAAAATGGAATTAATCATCAAGGGAAGTTAAGCAGCATAATGCATTGAAGGTGAGTCAACCTTACCTAAGTTTATCCCTTAGAGGTTGGTGAACTATGTCTGGCTTTAGTAAGTCTAAGTTTGCAAGTCCTCAAGGGTGCTGAACTCTTATAGCAATCCATAAGAGCTCTATGAATAGAGAATTTGTAAGGGGAGGACCTAACATCAATATTTGATTGGTATTGCTGAAGGTTGAATTATAATTTGAATAGAACAGCAATGCATCTAGGTTATTCCATGAAACATGCTGCACAGCAGTGTTTATTACTTATATGGTCCCCTGTTGTGGTTTAACCCCAGCCAGCATCCAAATACCACTCAGCCACTCACTCACTTCCCACCCCAGTGGGACAGGGAGGGAGAATTGGAAAAAGGTAAAACCCATGGTTTGAAAAAATATACAGTTTAATAATTGAAGTAATGTAATAATAACAACAATAACAATAATAATTGCAATTAAGAGGAGAGTGAAAGAGAGGAATAAAACCCAAGGGGGAGAAAAAGCAAGTGATGCACAATGTCCAGCCAGGCCCCGAGCAGCAATCAGTGGCTCCCAACCAACTTCCCCAGTTTATATACTGAGCATGACGCTCTATGGTACGGAATATCCCTTTGGCTAGCTCGGGTCAGCTGTCCTGGCTGTGTCCCCTCCCAGTTTCTTGTGCACCTGCTCTCCGGCAGAGCATGGGGAACTTGGAAAGTCCTTGACTTACAGTAAGCACTACTTAGCAGCAACTGAAACATCAGTGTGTTGTCAACATTATTTTCATATTAAATCCAAAACAGCACTGTACCAGCTACTAAGAAGGAAATTAACTCTATCACAGCCAAAATCAGGACATGACCTAAACTTTCTTGCCTATAGAAAGATATATTTTGTGCTTGTTGAGCAGAAGGATGAAACAGTTAGCTGGCAGCCTGGTTTAAATACCTCATTACAAACAGACTGTGCAGCATCAGACTTAACCCTCTTCCTGCTTGGTTTCTCCTTTCCTGTTACAGGGAGTTACATGTGCAGCATAAATAAACTGCTGAATCAACACTTTAAAGAAAAAGTCGCATAGATATTTGATCATTGTAACCGTGTAAGAAAGCACTTAAGATCAAAAAGCAGTAGTGAAGACAGAAGCTAGACAGGTTCTCTGCCCCTTTTCCTTCTCCAGCGTTCAATTTATTTTTTCCTATTTTCCCTTTTAAATACAGATCTAGTAAGGCCTTCTTATCAGACATACTGAAGTGTACAGAAAGGCTAAGAAAAAACATGAAAATTATCCCTTGTTTTAAAAGTTCAAAATATCAAATGTGCTTTAAGCAAGTGTTTATAGCACTCAAAAGATAGAAGAGCTATTACAAAATAATCACATAAACCGACAAGAAGTGGCTCTTCAGTAAAAACAATTTAAAATATAAGTGCTTCCCCTGTTACTAGTTATCATAATCCTTTTCTAGCTGGACTGAAAATTAATCACAAGATAGTATCCAAGCCTGTTATCATCCACATTAAAGTAATTACTGGCTTCAATTCAAACCCTTCAATTTTAATAAATAAGACACTTAAAAAAAGGAAAAAAAAGCATACTACCGATTTTCAGTACAAACTATGTCCCAACCTGCAAAGCTAAACTTGGTTGCAAGACTGAAGAAACAATATAAAAAGAATACATTACTTCAATAGTTTTCTGCTTAAAATCACTGTCAGTTCACTATTTCAAGAGCTTTATAACTGCATTTAATTGGTTTTATTTCCTAAAGCTGATGCCAATATACAACACTTAGCACTAGCTTTAATTAAGGTTTCATGTATCCCCAGATTGCCCCAAGCTAGTATTAGCAGTCATCTTATTTAATGAATGCAGAAACCATAGTCTTGAATGGCTCTACATTAATTTGGTAAAAGGCAGCAAACTAATACAACCAGACTTTTCTGAATGTTCTTTTTCTTGCAGTCTAGAGAAAGGATTTCCATCTTCAGTAGTGATGATCATGCCTTGGAGCCTGAAGGAGTCAAGCAAGGTTGCAGGCTCTCTCCTGATCAAAAATACATTTAATTCCTTATTATTTTTTTATTTTTATTATTTTCAAGCATTAATTCAGTCAGACTTACCTCTTCTGTGGATGACACTACATCTTCGAATAAAGGTGTTAATAGCAAAGGAGTTCCAGAGGTCCACATCTCCCCTTTGAGATGTGTCAGTCAGTAGGGTTTTACAGAAATGAATAATTATACTCAACTCGGGTTTCTGTAATTCCATATACACTGATATGTGCAGCTCTGACTTCAAGAATTTGAATATGACACCTGTCCTGCACAGTCTATTACACCTTGCAAAATCCTAGCAGCAGTTCCTCCATCCCTGGCCATACGCTCCTTGGAACCTCACCAAGGAGCACCACACAGGTCTCTGTTGCAAATAACAGCATGTGCCAACGCGTTGGGTTTTGTCAGCTTGGGGAGAAGCTATTTTTCTGATAGTCTGTTGTCCATGGGAGATTTGGCCAGCAAATGCCAATTTCCTTTAGTCATGTGCAAGGGTATGAACATTCAGAATATAATTATACAGTTCTCATGATAAAAATAAGAAATCAGTGGAAAGGTTGAAGCATTCTGAATATAGTTCATATCTAAAAAAAAAAAAGAATGTATACATATGGGGGTCAATTTAATTTACCTTTTTTAGCCAAAATAGTACTAGTCAATTAGCAGATCTAGTATAGGCAGGTGGTATGTACTAAAAAGCTTAGCACAGTAGTTGCCATACTTCTGGAAAATCCTTTTTGTGGTTTTAATTCTTATAATAACTGGTGGTTTATTTGAGGCACAGCTGCAGCCATGTTTTATTATATGGAAATTCTAAGATTCATTTTTGAAAATTAATGATCTTGTTCTTATTTGCACTTTGAAAAATATGATTTTTTTCATAAGCAAACCGCTAATTGAAGTGACTGAATGTGTAACTCATCTCTACTTAAATAACTGGTACGGTATTTACAAGTTCTAACAGAACATTTTTTCAGCATGGAAAGATACTTTGACCAAATTTCCCACTGAACTCTTTAGAATAAGGCATGCAGGTCTGAAGACATTTATCAAAGTCTGTCTTGCCTTCAAATCAATACAGATCTAATTTGCCCATCAGGACCAACTCAAAGTACTAAACTCTTTTTAAAACTCCCATGAGTTTGTAAAATCCAATGGATAATTTTCGCATGTGTGCTTTCAACACAAAATATAATCTAATAATCAAAATATGAAATTTAAACTCTTTGGAAAGTTTTAACATGTTGGGGTTTTTTTGCAGGTTGGGGCTTTTTTCCCTAATTTTCAGCCACGTAACAAATGCTTGCAAACAAGGTTAAGTTGATACTATGTTTTAAGAATTAACAAGTCTGTACGCAATACTGTTCTTACTTACAAGAAAAGAGTTCTGAAAAGTACACACATTTCAGCTCATGCTCTTGCCCCAAACGTTTGTAATGTGTTTTTTATTAACACAATAGCTTTTAGTAAGAAAATGTAAGAACTTAAGGTTCCCTTTTTCATCAGCATAAAAAAAGAAACAAAACCATAATCTTGATATCAGTAGCCCACCTAGCATTAAATAAAGCCCTAAAAGACACAGGACTTCAGGTTAGGTGAAAATTTCCTGTATTTTCAAATAAAGATGAAGAGAAAAATGTAGTACTATCAATCCAAAGTACTAGCTCTGGCTTATATTATGATCCAATCACCAAATATTTGTGTTTTTTTTTAAATAGGCTGATATTGACCTGAGCTCAGTTATGTAGCTCCCTGTGTTCAACTGTTAACTGCAAAATTCTTCAACTTGACTGGAGACATCTCCTCTATCCAAGTTAATACACAAGCTTCTAGCATCTGTTCTGACTGCATTTCTTAAGCAGGTCATTATGTAATATCTAGATGATGATGCCATGGGCTACAACACATTAAGAAACTTTCAAAATCACTTACTGAAAGTGAAAAATGTGGAAGAGTTCCAGAACACCTAATCTGGTTTATGTTTTGCTTGGGAAAAATGACTGCTTAGTCTTTTTTTTCTGTAAAACCCAGTATGAACAGATATGTTTATTTTACCCCAGCTGACCTACTCGGTTCATGCAGAGATACTACGGACGTACCCCATAAGTACCATACACACAGATGCAGTGTGCTTCTTAAATAGGAAACAAAAATAATATAATTTTCTTGCATGCTACACATGCATATGCATACAGAACCAACATTTCCACACTGTGGCTCATATCTCCAGCTACTGACGCTCACCTAGGCCACTGAAGGCTCTTTGCAAAAGCAGGATGCAGACAAGGCTGAACAGCGAGATCAAGAGCTCTAGAGAAACAGTAAAAATGACAGATCCCTTTCTACAAGGGTTCTACATACAAAACTAACAAGACTCCTAACAGATAAGGAAATCACATTGTTACAAGAGTTTATTCTCAGAATTAGTTTCAGCTAGATAATGGCAATAATATGTGATGCTTCAGTGCCTACATTTTTGAGAACCTATGAAAGAAAACTGTTCTTTCTGGTGTGTCTATGCATTGCTCTAATTGAGAACTAAATTACTTAATTCTGACCACCTAAAACCATTCACTTCCAATCCATAAACTATTAATTATATTTTGCATCTTACACTGCAGAACCACTCTTCCAATTTAATACATAACTACAACCTTCCCTGCCATTTGCTTAAAAATAACCAGTTTTCTCTTCTCCTCAGTGAGGACCATCCCTGCAATAACTTTTAAACTATGCATAGAAATGTAAAGAAAGGTGAAAAATGTAATCCTTTTCGGGCCACAAACCCACAAGGATCCCTAGAAGTTTAACTGAAATTAATCTACTATAATAGCATTTTTTTAAAAAAAGTTGTCCATTTCTGTCACAGCATCACAGAACAGTTGAGGTGGGAGGGACCCCCAGAGGTCATCTGGTCCAAGCCCCCTGTTCAAGCAGGGCCACCTACAGCAGGTTTCCCAGAACCATGTCAAGGTGGCTTATGAATATCTACAAGGAGAGAGATCACACAGCCTCTGATGGCAACCTCTGCCACTGCTCAGTCACCTTCACACTAAAAATGTGTTTCCTTCTGCTCTGGTCCTGTCACTGGGCACAACTGAACAGAGCCTGACTCTGTCCTCTAAGCACTCTCCCTTCAGATACTGATCTACATTGATGAGATCGCCTCTGAGCCTTCTCATTTCCAGGCCAAATTGTCCCAGCTATCTCAGCCTTTCCTCATAGGACATGCTCTAGTCCATTCATCATCTTCATGAGCCTTTGCTGGACTCTCTCCAGTCCATCCTTTGTGCTAGGGAGCCCAGAACTGGCTGCTGCACTCCCTGCAAGTATGGCCCCACCAGTGCCGAGTAGAAACTTTTGGTCACTTTCAAGCTTCAAGAAATTACCATTAATAATTTCCATTTTTAGCTTCCATCATGGAAGAGCTTTCTGCTTATACAATTCTGGGAAAACCAAACCTGTGTGGTTTTTCTCAACTGAATATGGGAGACAAGGAGTGAAGTCTTTGTGTATTCAAGATTTTAAAACATTTTTCATAGTAGGCTGAGGTAGCATTTACAGGAGCTAAGAGTAAATCTGGTAGCTGCATCATCTCTGAAATAATTGTATTTAGAAGCAATTCAGCATATTTTAAAGAAGTATAATCTCTCTGAACATAAAATTGATTTCTTAACACAGAAAGACATTGCAAGGTGTAGTTTTTGAGCCTGAAAACAAGACAAAGATGAAATTAAGTTAATTTGGCTTTGTGGCCACTTCTATAGCAAGCAAGGGTAATACTAGACTTCATAGTCATGGTGTGCAAGCAAAACCCTACTCAATCACTATGATCAAACTCTAAGTGTACTTACAAACATTCTTGAAATACTCAGCAGACAATGCTTTGGCACAGTATTTTAAATGTCCCAACCCTAGTGCCATAACATACCAATGTAATTTATAAAATTAGCCAGTCTTCACACGGATTTATACTCTTTGTAGTGCTATTGACTTATTCTCTCTGAGTTTTTACTGACACTGTATATTGTCTCTGGACAAGTGATTGCACGCTGAAACACAGATATTAGAAAAAGTTACCAGGGTGTGTCTGCATCATGCTGCAGAACGCAGTCTGCAATACAGCCAGTCTAAGGTGGTGGACTAAGACCAGTACTGAAATTCTAGCACACGTATTCTACTTTTAAAACCTGTGACCTTTTTTTTTGATGCAGCTATACATTTTCCTATTCAAGAAGGTGGTTAGCTGATGGGAGTTCTATACTATGTTCTGCACATGTGCTGTTCCACAGTCACAACTAAACAAGCAGCCTGAATATACACAATGAGAATTAATCGCAAATTTTCAATCAGGCAAGTGATAGCAGCTATCAAATAGTAAGGAACAGCTTCTGCTCAACGATGCTGATGCTTGGTGATAGCGATTAGATGTTAGGAAAATCTCTGACAGAGATTTTGGCTCTAACAAGACACAGTTTTCGTGGTATTAATATAGTAATTTCTAAAATGCATAGGCTTACTCTGTAACAAATAGAACAGTCCCTAAGCATGCCTCCATAAATTCCCCGAGCTAGGAAGCATCAGATATGAAATCTGAAAAAGAGATGAAACTGTAATTCAACAAACTTACACAATTTCTGGGCCCCTGGAGATGGGAAAGCTCCCACAGGGCTGTCTAACATGTGGACATACTAGCATTTCCATTCAGATCAGGAATGTGCTTTCAGAAGAAGTGACCTAATCGTTGCCAGTTACCATGCTTTGGTTGACATCATGGAATGCACTTGGAATACACACATTGGATTCTTTTAGATTAAGTGGGATTTTATGCACTTAATGCACTCTAACTACTAGCAAGCATTTAGTCAGTTGAACTAGACTAGAGCTAGTCTGAAGCAAAACCCTATAAAAATTCTTATTTCTTATTACTCAATAACCCCATTTCACACTGCAAGTCTGAGCTACAGTTTTCCAAATTTAGGCACAGCTCAAATGCCTAAACTGAGAAAGTTATCATTTTCTTATTAAGACTTCTTGATTTCTCTATCACTGACAAATTATTCTCCAAGACTTCAGAAAGTGTCCAATAAATTTATTTTAAGATGGTGACAATTCTGATGAAAAAGCATTGTGAACATATCAACCAAGAACATTTAGTCTTCTTCCTCACTACACTATCAAAGATTCTTGATTACTGGCTTAATAAAAGACTAATGACTAGAGTAATAAAAAGTTATACAGGAACAGGCACCAATAGAATTCATTGCACACATTATTTCCAGCTAAGGTCAAGCATCTGACAAAGTTGATCTTAAGGAAAAAGGCAATGCTAAGGTGGTATACTTGTAGAATATTTAAAATAAAACTCTAAAGGGGGAATAAATGCTGTAAAGGCAAAGACACACAGTGTATAGAATACATTAGTTGTGATGAATGTTAACAAAGTAATTGTCAGTCAAAACACCGTGAACTTGCCAAAGTATAAAGAAAAGAAGACGATGTTACATATATACATGTAAAAATCAAGTGTAACATTTTCCCAGCAAGGCCAACACAAGGAATGTTGAATGGTATAAAGTCAGAGTGCCAGCTCTGCGCCTCTAGAGGATTGCCTGATAAAAGCCTCTGCCTGGGCTTGTTAAAATAGTTTTATTACATCTCACAATTGAACTCAAACACACAGTTTAATTTATTAACATCCACAGACAAGCTATCACAGAACTCTCCTGGAACTACAAGCTTAAAGAACCATATCCCTAAACTACCAAACTATAAAAATGAATTTGGAAAAGATAGGTAATAAATCCTCTATGGTCATTTGCATGCAAGTGCCATTCTAATGGTGGTTTTAATCAGACACTGGACAAAAGTTAAATACTTCTGGAAGACGTACACCAAAAATTACAACTAGAAAGGCTTAAGTTGGTACAAAAGTTAAAATATATGACATTTTGATTAAAGCCTCCTAGATACATCAGTCTTGAAAAAGAGAGGAATGAGTACACCCTATTTTATCATTATAATAACATTTGGTAAAGACACTCATAAAAGCAGAGGCATGTCTTTTCAAGTGTGAGATGGTACAGCACTGATAAAAATAATCTGAATAAGAAGTGTTTGAAACTTCAAAAGCTTTGCTATTGCCTGTGACATTGACTTTTCATGTTAAAAAAATGTTTAAAGTAACTGTCTTCAGTTTTTATTTATGGAAGAGAGAACTAAGATGTTCATGCTACGTATCAAATGTTCAAGAGCTAAAATCTGTAGAAAAGATACAGTTCATAAAAAGGTCACTGACAAAGTTTCCTTTCTGAGGATCTAAATCCAATAGCTGGAAAGCTGTGCAAGTTGAAGGTGTACTTGTCTACTTTAGTTATTTGGAATACCTGTTCAGATCATAAAAGTGAAGTTCTGGAAGCCCTTGGGGATCCATGCAGTCCTTCACCAAGCTTCCCACAGAAGTGAGGTAAAGTTGGTGGTGGTTATTTCTCATAAGACAATGACTCCAACCTCATCCCTAATTCTTGAGAGCTGCTCCGTACAAAGGTAAAAGATTTGCTGCCACTGCACAGATGCAACTTACTCTACAGTGATTGTTCCTTCAGATCCAACAGGAACCAGCGGCTGCTGATCTCACCTCCATGGAAGCAATAACTCCTACAGAGCTCTTGTAGGATGGGAAGAAGTACAATCAACAGGGGTGAGCTGGAATCTCTCCTTTGTGTGAGGCAGAAACTCCTGGAGCTAAGTTAAGATCTGGTACCCTACTTTTATTTTTCCAATTTCCAGCACTTTAGTCAGTAAGCTTCTGAAAAGTTTGAAAGTTAGAAGCAACTCTCAAAAACTAGTTATCATTTGTGAAGTCAAAGACATCCAGTAGCATTCCAGAGAAATAATCTTGTAGAACAGAATGGAGGAAAATTATTCAGGTTAACACCTGTGTACCTGGGAAGTCTGACACTGCTGAACATATTAAATCACAGGCTGAAGACAGACGGAAGGCTGCTGCAAAAGGGGCAGCAGTTCGTGCTTGAACGTATAAACAAGACAAAAGTCTGTAAGATATATCAAATAACGTTTTTGTCCTACTCAGTACTCTAAAATCTTGGCTATGTATTTCATCCATTCTGTGTACCAGGCTTTAAATGTAGATGATTTACTTTAGAACTAGGAAAAAGTTTGTACCAGGAAAGACAAATTCTGGATTAGATTACCTAGTGATGTTTTGAAGCACCCAATACTGGTGGATTTTAAGTACATTAGACAAAAAGCTGTCTGAACTACCATACAAATATTTCATCCTGCCTTGGGCCATCAGGATAAATAATAAGACTTCTTGACTTCTCTTCCAAACTATTTCTCTGTGATTCCATGGTTTTTTATTGTTTTCATCTGAAAAGTACAAATGAAATCCAATGTAACAGAGATTTTGAGCTCAATTTTGCATCAGTCTTCTAGCCCTGAGTAGGCTGTATGGATTACATACAGCTGTGTGTAATCAGCCTGGCTAGCCACTGTCTGCCTAGCATTCAGAGACAAATAGAAACCTAGAAACTTTACTGAGTATATGCCTATTTATTTTATCCTCAGCCAGAAAAAACACAACTTTGTTGGCGGTTTTGGGGTATCATCTTAAAATACAAGTTTCTCAGCTCTTGATACTACCCAAAAATCTCACCTTTCCTTGAAGAAATTTTGTTTCTCAGAAAACAAATAATTAACTGATGCTTAAAAATTTGCAGTTTTGGTGGTTTGAATTGGAAACTGGCTGACAGCCGGATGAACATGAGCCAGCAGTGTGCCCAGGTGGCCAAGGTGGCCAACAGCACCCTGGCTTGTATCCAAAACAGCATGGCCAGCAGGACAAGGGCAGTGATTGTCCTCCTGTACTTGGCACTGGTGAGGCCACGCTTCAAACACTGTGTTCAGTTTTGGGCCTGTCACTACAAGAGGGATATGGAGGTGCTGGAGCGTGTCCAGAGATGGGCAATGAGGCTGGTGAAAGGTCTGGAGCACAAGTCTTATGAGGAGCAGCTGAGGGAACTGGGGTTGTTTAGCCTGGAAAGGAGGAGGTTCAGGGGAGACCTTATTGCTCTCTGCAGCTACCTGAAAGGAGGCTGTAGGCAGGTGGGGATCAGTCTCTTCTCCTAAGAAACAAGCAACAGGATGAGAGGAAATGGCCTCAAGTTGTGCTGGGGTAGGTTTAGACTGGATAATAGGAAAAATTTCCAAATATTTGGTGGTCACACATTGGAACAGGCTGCCCAGGGAGGTGATAGAATCACCATCGCTGGAGGTGTTTAAAGAACGCATAGCTGCAGTGCTTAGGGGCATGGTTTTATGACGGACTTGGCAGTCCTTGGTTAATGGTTGGACCTGATGATCTTAAAGGTCTTGTCCAACCTAGATGATTCTATGGAATACTCTCCAGTATTCTGAGCTAGGAAGAAGACTCTCTTGAGATCTCTTTTTGTTTCTCGCATTCTTTACCATTATATTAACATTACAAGAGTACATTAGCATCGTAAGCTGTCTTGCCAATGTCGTTGGGTAACCTCTAAAGCCATAGCCTGTATTTTTGGTGTATGAAATTACAGTCTACGCAGGAAGAGAGAAAAGCTTAATTTCTTCCCTTCTCTGTAAGAGGCTTCAGAAACTGAAGTACTAAATCAACTGACCAAACACTTATAACCAGCTTTATTTCTTACATGTAACAGGATGATTCTGAGTTGTAAACACTACACCATATTGCAGCTGTTGTAAGATCAGGCTTTCTAATCATAATGAAAACAGGCAATGATGGATCAAGAAGATTTGTATTAACTGCTTCAGTGCAAGGTGCATTTAATCGATACACATTGATGTCTTCTTGGAACACAAACACCATTTTAGTGTTACTGCAACAAGAAACATATCAGGTTATCTAATTAACTATGTTTACTATTGAATATACATTCCTTCTTAACACTATACCTGCAAAATAGACAACAGACCATCTACACAATCAGCATTGTAAGCTGTGGCTTACCAATTAACAGTTTGATAATGCCATCAGTTTTTTCTTGTTTGTTTTCAGTGAGGAATTAGTCTTTTAGCTGACAGCGTTTCTGTACGTATTATTTGTGATGCAGCATATATGAAAACACACCATTAGTGGTTTGGGTTCTTGAAAAGCAGACATGCAAAAAAGCCTACTTTCTTCTGAATTCTTTAATTGAAAATGTCCAAACAGACTGTCAGACCAGTAGTAACTTATAGTGCTGCTGATAAAACACTGCTTATTAAGATGTTAGAAATGTATTGACACCTTTCAGATACCTTTACTTTCCATTCTGAACAGGTCAAAGCATTCTTGCTTTTGCATTTCTAAGCATACACAGTCATTCTTGAACCCAGATAATGTACAACATACAGTTAAATTATGAGTAGAGTTGGGTTTTTTTATATCACGTTGGGTTTTAGCTGAACATGCCCTGTATCTTCAGGAATGAAAAAAGTTGCAGATTCTCAAGTCTGGGATGACTCAAAGACTTTAGAAATAAGAAGTGAGCTTAATAAGTCTATATTGAAATATGGAATTGCTTTATTCTATTTTAGTATCAGAAAATTAGCTGAATGCAAACAAAAGGTGCAACTGAAGCAAAGATTTTTATGAGTCTAAGTAACATCTAAATGGTGTACAACCCTGCAAGCTAAATAATTAAGCAAGGTATTCAAGTATGAATCTGTATAATTTTAAGTCCTGCTAGCTCATATGTTTAATAAAGATCAATCAAGAAACTTGACAGCAGGTGTGCCATGTGAAGAGCTATGTCACTGCATACCCTCAGTCACATCTGTTCCCTCCTCACCTTAACCTCAATGTACTATTTTTCCTCCAGGCTACTGAAATTCAATTTTATAAAACATTCATTAGGGACCCACCAGTTCCACTAGAGGCATCACATACTCTCATTGACAATCAACCAAGCTAGAAAGAAGTCTGTTACCTCAAAATATCACACTGAGATTAAAGATTATGCAACAAAAGTGAGAAAGTGCTCATTTAGCTGGGGGTCTGCTTCCAGTTGGCAAGTAGAGGAGGAAGCAGGGAGCCATTGCTTGAAAGAGTTAAGAGGTTTCAATCTCCTTCTGCAAAGAGTATGTTCATCACCATGTAATGGAATACAGGAAGAGCAAAACCTACCACCTATTTACAAAAATCATCTTGGTATTTGACCTCCACTTTGCTCTGTTTCCCAGGCAGTGAAACAAATACATAATCTTATAGAGAGAGACTGAAAGCAATGGCTTTGAAGCAAACAATGAAGTGTGTTGATAGGTTCTAGCCCCAGAGGTCATAATTTCATTTTCCAAATTCTGGGCAGTAGGCTGGGAAGATGATTGCACAATGTGACATATCCCAAAAAGCAAAACAGGAAACCCCCACCTCATCATCAATGCAAAGACCAAAGAATGACACCTACTTACTGAAAAAAAAGCAGCATGACATTATCTGTATCTTACTCATACTTGCAGGTATATCTAATTTGTTTTATTATATTTTTTTTCTTAGGCATCTTAGATTTGGTAGACTGCAGACATCAGGACAGCACCTAAGAGTCACTGTGTGTATATATACAATTACAGCATCTTTTTTAAAAAGTAACAATGAACTTCATTGTGTACTCGCTTCAATTACAGCAGGTGGATGCTACTAGCACACAATGCTCTGGAGAAATAGTCTAGATTTATTTTTCTTTACAGACAGCATTACAACATGCAATACTTTTTATAATGTTGCATCTCAGAACACAACAAAATAACCTCAAATGTCCATAAATCAACATGGAAAAGGATACACAGAATAGAAAGAGCGAATCATTAGATATGCAGGGCACCATTCACTTACTGAGCAGTGGAATCTAAGGCAATAGTCGGAATGATTAAAGACACCTGGGTATCATCTGATTAAAACCAGCTACATTGTCAAAACTCAAGACCCATGGTGATCTGAGGAAACAGCTATAGTACTGTCACCAGCACACAATGAAGCAAAACACAATTCTGTAGCTGGATCTGCTTGATAGACATCTTTCATACTGCTTCAAAAAAAGTATTCTTTAAGGATTTTTCTCCTACTTTAAGATAAACAGGATCCATTTATCTCCATCTAAAGATAATAGAACTGCAGATCCCAGAGCCCACTTGCTCAGATACCACTGAAGTCATACACACAAAAAGGCATTTCTTGACCTTTTTCCTCTCCTTTCTTATAACTGCTCAGGCAGGGACTGCAATCCCACAGCCTGCTTTTCATCCTCCCAACACTCATCCGCACTGGAAAACCACATGCACATACACAACATGTCCCTCCCAGTGCTGGTGGTGTAACAGCCAGGAGTGGCTGGTACAATACGTTTGGCACATGCTAAAACAAACTGTCTCAAAAAATGGTCAGTCCTTTCTAGGGCGCCCTTTGAAACTATAAGCCGTAACATTCATGCAAAAAAGCACTACTCGTACTCATTCAGGTACAGGTTCGTAGTACTCATTCAGGTATTTTGAAAATGTGATTACAGATTGTTAATTTATGGCTCTTACCATGTACACAGACATCTCTACATACTATAAAATTCCAAATCTCACGTTCAGTTGCAATAATGTTTGTATCTGACGGATGTTATATAGACTGTGACTTTCAGAAGATCATAATTTCAAATTGCATCAGCCAAGTATGTTAAAATTAATAATAATTTAAAAAAAAAAAACACCAACCTGTATTTTTAGTCCTTTCCAAGGTACTGCATGCATTTGGGACATTCTACATTTATAATAGTTCTTTTCATCATATTATGTTTATCTTTTGTTTGGCACGATGTTGTCTGTCAGTATGGCTTTATTATAACATACACTGTAATATCATTAAAAATTCTAAGTCAAATAACTATAAAAGTGAGAACTACATACATTTTTCCATGGGTTCTTCAACACCAATTAAACCACACTCTATTGATAAATGCTTGTGATGTAGAATACAATGCAATTTCTTTGTTTTGATACCACTACAAAGCAAAAAATGATAGTGGTAATACAAGCAAAGAACAGAACATATACAGTAGCTCTTAAATAATTAAAGACTGTTTCAGAGCACAACCACCAAAATAAATAATTTTTTAGAAAAATCAATATTATTGCTTGCTATACACAGGGATATTTGTCAATATTGTAGACTGTGTCTGCAGTGACTCAATGATTTAATCTGAATCATATTGTTTCTCTTCTATTTGATAGAACTGTTCAAGGATTTGGAAATCAATTGGTACAGATTACTAGAAATATTCATGTGAGAGTGTGCAGAAAGCAGAATTTCCTACCAAGAAAACCACATTAGGAATTTGACCCAAGTTGTTCTCAACTAGCAAAGTTCCAGAATGACTAGTGTCAGCGGTTGCCACTGCAGTCCTTACATGGCAGGGGAAAATAGCCAGAAGACAGTACGTTGCTGCAGTGCCTGGACAGCAAGCATACCTTTGGCAACACTAGCCAATTGGCACAAATCAGGGAAGCCTCCCATTTCTTGTATAATGCAGATATTAAGAGACTGGAGAAGGGGTGCCTAGCTGTGCTGCTTATTTCACTGTAAATCATGTAGGTGAGTGATTCAATAAAAGGTTATGGTCATTTGACTTTATTTCAAGGTATATCAGAGCTACAAAACTTTTAATAACTGCTAAGTATTTCCAGCACAGCTATTTCCTTCCTTTACACGGAATCACATAAACTTGATCTGTGTTTCATTTCCAGGTTTAGCATTCTCCTGATTTTCACAAACACTAGGGCCAATACCCTCATTCATTGCAATTATTCCCACAGATATCCAAGGGTTTATAGGAATAGTCATGATAGTCAAATGACTTACTGTCATGAAATGCTGTTCTGTTTGTTCCCACTTTGGGCAAAGATTAAAAAAAGTCCACACTGTGAAGAATCAGACTCATCATCATGTTTTATGGTTACTGCTTACCTTTCCAATAAATCCTAAATGTTTCTTCTGGTTTACTAAAAAATGCAGACTTTGGTTCAAAAATAAGACTTGTTATACTAAAGCCTAATGACTACAGTGATATTCATGAAAAAATCATCACTGCTGGAAAGGTAACTGAAAATTTTAAGAACAAGACAATGTATCAGTAAAATTGGTCTTTTTTCCTATCACTAAAAATGACAAAGTCATTTTGTGGCATGCTGATATAATGTGCTGTATAGTGCTAAACACTTCACTGTGCTCAGGGATGCTTCTGCATTTATGCTTTATTTGGTGAAAATATCGGCACACAAATATAAATAATTTCTCCTATAATAAAATATAAGCATTTAAACATGAATCACTGTTCTTAACAGGGCAAAATGTTTATAGTTTAAAATTCCCTATTATCATGCCTTCCACCTGTAGTTCATTTTACCAGTGGACAAATAAACATCTATGACTTTCATACCACTGTTTCTGTTGCTGCAACATGAATTATAAACATACAACAGGGGATCACAACTATAAACTGTATCTCTAAAGAAATGTGTTTTATAGGTAAAAAAGAATATAAAAGAGCAACACTATATTTATTTTCAGACCCCTGACAGAAAGCTCCTTTTAGTACCATATTAAGTCTCTGCTAGGCTGCCAGAAATAAAACACAGTATGTGTTCAGATCTACAGCTTTTATTCTGTGTTTGGGTTTATTCTTAGAGGTTAATGGATCCAATATATTGTCACTCTAACCACATATTTTAAACTACTGCCAGTTTATAGTTGCCTACAGACCTCCCAAATTCATAGCTGCAAGTCTGGAGCTCCTCTGCTGCTGCATGCATGGAAGCGATAACACAGAATTATCTCTCCTGTGGAGTGTGAGAACAGAAAATGAGAAAAAAACAAACCATGATCAATACGATTCCAAGTCTCCAGTAATACAATTAAAAAATGACAATTAAGAACATCACAAAATAATTTAATTCCATGTTTTCTGCAGTTCTATAGACTCCCGAAAATATATATTTGATATATTCTCACTTCTTTTCCACATTCCACCTGGTGTACTCGGTGGGAAATCTAGGCCAAATAGTGCCTAGCCATTAAAGCAACAGCAAGCAAAGATCTTGCCAGAGAAAACAGAATTTTGAAAGGACAACTACCATCAAAAAAACCTAATGCCTATGTCAACCTTTTGTCCATTTACTTTTGACACAACCACACTTTGCAGTTCAGGCCAAACATAACGGAGACAAACTAGCCCATTAACCTCGCTGTTAACTACCTCCAGCTGTGCTGCCACACTGTGCTCCAAAGAAAGAGGGTTTTTATATCTGCACTCCTTACACCCCAGAATAGGCCCAAGCCTATTAATTAAAGCGTGTGCTAATAAATAAGAGAATCCTACTTGGTTCAGATCGTATTGACTACAACTACTGAAAAACCACTTTGGCTCCTGGCCCAGTCCACAACCTTGTGCCAATGTTTTCTCTCTCTCATCTCAAACAGGAGTAAGGGCCTCTGCTAACAGGAGACAAGAAATGGCTAGCATTCATTTGGCAAGCAAGATTTCAAATGCAGTCTATTTTGGTATTAGAAAGAAAGGACAAGCAGAATTATGGGGGGAAGGATGGCAGGACAGCGTGGCAACAATACACACATCCATGAAATAGTGAAGCAATCAGGCGTTGTTGTATTTTTAGATACCTTCTTTGTCAAGTGCCAAAGATTCCGAATAAATCACAACAGCAAACTGCATGGCTGAGATGAGACACATTACAGCCAAATGCTGCAAGGATCAAATATTCAGCTCCAACCCAAAACATGAGTCCTAAAGTGCTTTCTGACACACTGTAAAAGCTTTCCATGACACACACTAACTACTTCTCTTATGGCTACACTAACTGCTAGATACCCTATCTGCCTCTATACACTTTTTAACATCTAAAAAACACCTGGAAAGAGTCCATTCTCTACACCAAATATAGCTGAAGCTTGTCCAGATGTTCGGTTTTTATGTATCAACTCTCTGAGCACGGGTAGCAACCTTGAAACACAGAACAGTAAGAAACCAAGCTGTATGGTATCAATGCAAATGGATATTTATATTGATGTAAAATTGATATTGATGGAAAGTCAAAGTATTTTCAGCATTCATATCAAATATGACTCTCTATACCAGAATTTTACATATAATTACTACTTCATGTGCTCACTGAATACAGGAATTGGAGATGGAAACAGAGATCGAATTTTACACAGAGGCTTACTTATGCCGCAGTCAGCTCTGTCAAAACGCCGATATACATCCTGAAGGAGCAGGATGTGTATTTTACAGTAAAATATTTGCATCTAATTGCATGTGCATTATAAAGATCCCTCCTATCATGAGCCCATTTAATTTATTTCTTCCCTTTTGTATTTGCAACTTTCACAGAAACCTGTGGCATCTGGAAGCAGCATTTCTAGCTGACTGTGGCTCCTCAATGAGACAGTGTCTGTGTTACAGAAGGCTCAGGGCAGAGACCGAGGATTCACTGGGATACAAGTGTGCAAGATAAAATGGCCAGAAGGTCTCTCATATCTAAGGTGACATGAAGAGTGTTTAAGGACAACAGATCATTAGTAGAAAAAGTGACACTGACTCTTGACTGACAGCATACCCTGTGGATGGAGCTCCCAGACAAACCAAAGCTTTCATGCTGATAGGAGTATTGGTGGAAACCACTTGGAGAGTCACTGCCTGCTTTTCGTCATGTCAGATGAATCCCAAATGGGATATAAAGGAATTGGTCCAATACATACCACCAATACATGACAGGATTTCAGTATCCCTCAATAGGACATACTTTTGTTTAATATCAGTTGTGTCTCATGGTGTGTAAAAAGCTGCTTCCTCATTTCCCCCTTCCCACCTCTTCTTTTTTCCTGCAATTGTTTTCCAGTGCATTTTTTCCTAACTTTCATCATTTGTCTTAGCTTCCATTTTCCTAAATTTCTATTTTCAGCTTTTCCCATATGAAGTTTCTTGTCCTAGCACTGCTTCCTTAGTCTTCTAAGAATGCCTCAAGCAACAAGAGCAAACCATTCATTAAAAGCAAATGTGAACACTATTGAACAAGGATCTTCTAGAGGTATGGCAGAGAATACCAAACTCTAAGTAAGCTTTCAGTTCGATAAACACTTCTTAATAGTACTATTTTGTCCATCTTCTGTACGTGATGTAGAAATAACAGTCTCTTTCCTGACACGCAGAATTTGTGACTGCCCTGTCTCATCAGAGAAAAACTTCACAACTTGTCATAAACGACTCCACAGCTTTTGTAAATATTTCTGTTGTTTGAATAAGGAAGGGTATCCTGGTCAGCACAATGCCCATTCTGAATTCATGATACCCTAAAGCAAAGCAACCAGTTGCTGTCTTATTCATATTAGTATTCCCAACAGCTTAAGTTTGTCCTAGATATTGAACCCACAGGACACCTTGTGGTTAAACTTATTCTTACCCACACAAACTTTTTCTGATAGTCTCCCTCTGCTCTTCTCATTTTGCCAAGACACTTCAAGACTTTACCCAGTAGCAGATGAATTTTGGCTATCACTAGCATAAATACAACTTCCTCACAGATAAGACACTTATGAAGACTTTCATGGAGCACAAAATGAAAGAGTTCATCCTTACAATGGCTCAATACTTAAGAGAGGAAGAAGCATTCTGTTAGTTCAACACTCTCAGCGATGCTTTAACTGACATTAACTTGAATGTAAAAGATGCCCTGCAAGTTGCAATAGAGTAAATGTAAGGGGAAGAGCAGCTGAAGGGAGTGATTACTTGGTAAAAGGTAGAAAATGTTTCCTTTGTCATTTTCTTCATTTAAACTGCTTGTGTGTAACTTGGGCTTGATTTCACTTGGAAAAAATGAAATGGAGCAACAGTTGCACTTCTGTTGGTTTTGTTTTCTGAATCTCATGCACTACCATCAAATCCCTGTAACAACGCTACCACAGGCATTACTATTCAAAAATAACTAATGTTTTAAGCATTGCTTCTATTTGGAGAGAAATAATGAGAAAAAATCCACCACATGCATCCTCATTAAGTAAACAACAGACGGTACATTCAGAAATGCTGATGGCACTGAAAAGGAGTTGAAAGTTTAGGAGCCTGGAGGGAGACAGCTAGAGAAGAGAAGGCTGGAAAGGGAAGTTTAGATGAAAAAGGGCCAAAATTTTGGGAAGATGAACATACATGTGCTCTCTCACACAGAGAAGCAGCCCACAGCAGTGAAACTAGATGCTTGCTATCTTCCCATCACATCAAGCTAGCGAGGCGATGTAAGTTGAGTGGTGGTCTAACATATGTCATTCTCCAAAAGAAAGGAGGTATTTTCTTTTAGCTCTGTCATTTTCATCTTTCCATGCTCTGTTTCTAGCATAAGAACTTATTTTTGAGAAATGTTTTTCCTACATGTTTCCTTCATGTTTCAGTTAATTTTGCTTTTTATTCTAAAACAATGCAGAAGTCTATCTTGCTACCTCTTACTATTCCAAGCTTAAAATGAATTAAAGCTGTCACTAATTTCTAAAAGCTACAAGGCACTCATATCAAGAGAACCAGAATGGAAAACAGATCTGATACACAGTTCAGCTGAAAACTTTTTCTGTAAAAACATCATCTTGATATTTCATATTATTTGTATGACATGGATTCAGATCATATTTCCCCAGGTTTTCTAGAGATACTTTCCTGTTACTACTAACTATACCCATAAGATAAAACATTAAGGTGCAAACTCTGTTCAAGCTTCAACACCCATAGTAATGATCCATAAATCAAATTATTCCTCAACAGCAGCTGTGCAAATCCACTGTCTAAATTATGACCTCAGTTTTACTTAGCCCGAACAGTCCTGCATGGTGGTTGCACTGGTGTAGCTAAGAGCCTGCCCGGTGTTGAACACTGATGATGTATGTGTTACAGAATAGCAGTCCTACTTTAGATCTCTAACAGACTAGAGCTCTAAGGCTGACAGTGATATGGGGAGGAAAAAGTCTTAATTATTATTTGGGGAAGTTGGATCTGAAAAGCAGTGAGAAGCATCACAACATCACTTTGATGGCTGAATCCCCTGTTGAATAACCATAATTATGCACTTTTTTCTGAAGCTTTAAAGAAACGCAAAGATGGATAACAAGCGAGCCGATAGCCTAAAACTAATTGCATAGTCAATTACAAAAAGTTCCCTACCCCCAAAGCAAATGATCTAGTATACTATCTGAAGGACTACAATTCCTACACGTGAGAAAAGTTGGGACAGCAGGAAAGAGAAAAACCATATACAATCCAACAGAGGACACGTGGTCATGAACCTCTTCCAGCAAGAAAAAGACTCTTCTGAAGGATCAGAAATCCAGCAAAGGGTGGGACTCCACTGTGTCTATCAAGCGATTTGATGGTAAGGCTCCTGTTCTGGCATCATACATTTACATAAATCTAGCAACACAGCAGGAAACATGAAATAGTTTTCCATCTTTTCTTAGAAAAGAATTTCCCCCTGGTTCCGACTGGCTATTTTGCAAAGTTTTTCATTAACTGTCCAACCATCCTCTGCTTAACTGGCTACCTTGAACTGTGCACCTCCCTCTGCAACATCATGTTACACACATTGCACCCAAGCTGCTTCGTTTCTGAATAACTACTATGTTTACTACCCATGTTGGGAGAAAACTCTTCTCCCACTTCAGGCAGCACCGTCACCGGGGAGGACAGGGAAGCATGCTTTTCTCTTCCCTAAAATGCAAGTTATTTTGTAACCTTTCTCGGCTGAACATGCCACTGCAATTTGCAATACAGAGAAGAGAAAGGCACCAGACAGCCTTCAGCTTACCAGAAGAAGCTGGTCTCCATCAAATAGTTGTTACTTAGGCATCAGGAAGGCACAAAGGAGACCAGAGCTGGGAGGTGTAAGCGGGACTGATGACAATTACCTCCTGGGAGTTGGAAAGGAGAGAGGGTGTGCGTGGCTCGCCCGGGAGGTTCATACCCAGCCCCAGGCCAGTTCAGCGAAGGCAAAAGTACCAGTTCGGTCACAGCAGGCACCTCACAGCGGGCTTCGCAACGCCTTGAACGTTTCTCAGCCCGACACCCCAGGCATTAAGCGTTCGCTTACTGTCCCCGTAGACACACATTTTTCCAAGCCAGCACCGACGCGTTTACCCCATGCAAGCGGGCAGCTCCCCCCTCCCCGCCCCACGCCAAGTTGCAAGACTTGCTGCTCAAAGAGGGGGAGCGAGACCCCCGAACAACTCGGGAGCCCCTGGCACCCCCGGGCTGCTCGCGCCCTACCGCCTGTGGAGCCGGCCTCCTCCAGCTGCGCCGAGATGCTCTCCACCCTCCTCACGGTCATGCTGCGGGCGGGGGGCGTCCGGGGCCGCGGCGAGACGGGACGCGACGCGGCAGGGGAGCGGCAGCACCGCCGCGCCGGGGCCGCGGCAGCCGGAGCGGGGCCGCGGCGGAGCGGAGCGGAGCCGGGCCGGGCGCGGCGCGGCGGAGCGGAGCGGGGCCCCGCCTCGGCGGCGACGGCGCCTCCCCCGCCACCCGCGGCGGCGCTGGGCGGGCCCGCGGGGCCCCGGGGTGCCTGCCCAAGGGGGCGCCGCCGCGGCCCCTTACCAGCCCGGCGGGGCGGAGCGCCTGGCCCCCGCTCCCTGCCCTACCGGGCTGCCCCCGCAGCGGGGGCTGGGGGTCGCTCCCCCGGGGCTACCTGCCGCCGCGGGGTCGAGCCGCCACCCGCGCCCCTCGCCGGCTGGCGGGCAGAGCGTCGGTGGGCGCGGGGCAGCCGCAGGGAGCTCCGAAGAGCCCGCGCTGCGCTGCGGCTGCACAGGTGGCCCCGCACCACCTGTTGGCCGGCGGGCTGCCCGGCCCCAGCGCCACGGGGCCCCAGCGCCACGGGGCCCCAGCGCCACGGGGCCCCAGCGCCACGGGGCCCCAGCGCCACGGGGCCCCAGCGCCACGGGGCCCCAGCGCCACGGGGCCCCAGCGCCACGGGGCCCCAGCGCCACGGGGCTCCGCCGGGTTAGCCCAGGCGAGGCGGCCGGCAGCGTCCCAGAGCCCGGGGGTACCGGTCGGGACTGCTTCCCAGCGCTGCGACCACCGGCACCAATGGATCTGAGGGAGCAAGCCCATGGTGTATCAGCCCTTTCCTGTTTTTCTTACAGGACACTGTATTTGAGCAATTGGTGGTAAATTGTACTGTAGGGTATGATATTCTAGGAAGCCATGTATGGAGCAGGGTGATAATACCAGACAGAAGTTACTTTGTGAGGCACTTTGAACAGCTCTGAAGGAAATTCATATAATTCCACTGAAACCAATGAGGTTCTACCCTGTGATATCCGGGCTGATTTGGCCAGTGTGCTTAACGAGAAAGGGAAAGGGCATTTTAAGACACCTTCATTACTCCTCTGATTTATAAAGGCCTACCGTGACATACCATTAGTGATTGCTTCCATTATGGCAGCTCTCCCAGTTCAGTTCTATACAGACAACTTTTTAGTCGTCTTTACTATTTCTTTTATTCCTACATGAATAATTACTTGTTTCAGAAATCCCAGATATTCTCTTTGTGTACATTCCCCCAAAAAATATAGTATTTTTTTTTTTCAAGGGACATAAAGGTTAGAGGCTTAGCTACCTAAAACCTTAAATGTTATTTTTAGTGTCATGTTTCATATTCTTTTTTGAACCAGGTGTAAAGATTCTTACAAGCTGAATGATAAAGGAGTAATAAAGAAGGATAAAGGAGTAATTCTTATTCCACGCTGCCAAGTAATTTTTTAGGAAAAGACTTCCCTCTTTTTCTATTCCACGGGACAAACTTATATCTGTTTTGACTCCAGAATGATGGAATTGTCGAAAACTTGAACAGGCAGAGATACTACAGTGTAGTATTACACTGGCCAAGAACAACTCGAGTAATTTCTGCCAAGTGTTCTTTTTTGATCAAAATGCATTCACTGCTGGACATTTAGGAAAGACTGTGAAGACACAGGATTCAGAGTACCATATTTGCTATATGCTACAAAAGTTTTGCCTTCTATAAGGTGAATCCTCAGGTAGCCAGAATATGGGTCTTCCTCATCAAAAAAATTCAGGATAGTCAGATGAGAGATCAGGATTTGGTTTCATTATCAGGATTTGAGCTTACTTATCATCAAGAAGCTAACCTTACAGAAAACTGTAATTTATCACAATTTTGCAGGAGTCCTTGTTGTCACATATATATAGGTTTCAGAGTGAGGCAATTCTGATTTATGGCTGTCACTTCCTTTTGCTCTCTTTGCTCTACCCCAATGTTGTATCAGAACTCCATGAGTTATGAAAACACTCTAAATATACGTGAGCAGCTGGTCATAACAGACTGAACTAAGGCAGGAATGGTAGCAATACATCAAAAATACCTTTGCAGTTGCCAGTTAAGCTAGACATTCATCTTGTGTCTTAGAAAGAATTACAGGTATGCAGCATAGAACATAAGCTCCAGAAGTGTCTACTGAGTTTGTACAGATAAGGTAGCATGTGTCACCATTATGATCAACTGTGTCTGAGGCAAAGAAAAAAGAAAGTGACCCAAATAACTGAACTGTCTCTATAAATCTGTATGTTTCTCTCAAGCTCATCTTTATTTTTCTGCTTGCTCTCTTTGTTTCCATCCAGCACTCTTCATCTATTATTGATGGGCCTTTCTTGAAACAATTTGATCAATTTCCTCTGCATACTTTCCTTTTTGTTGTCTCAGAATTTAAATACTTGTCTTGGAAAAAGCCATAGTCTTTCCCAAACTTCCTTTTAAACTTTTCCATTTCCTGCCTGTTTAGACCTATTAGTTTTCTTATACATCGTAGATACTTATTTTCCTTTTTCACCGCCATTGCCAGTAAGATGTAAATGTTAGCATATTATTTACCATTTACTCACAGGTGAGGGGTGCTGTACATAAAATGAAAGCCTATTTAAAAATCACTGGAAAAATACTCAGTTAATACCGATGTATATAATTCTCCGACTTCATAAGAACTATAACAATAATAGAACTGTGCAGCTTTTCAACAATTGAACCAAGTGGTTTAATTCTATCTAACTTTAGATTATGACAGTTATTGGCAGTAATTGACAGATATAAATATTAAATATGCGTCATTTTTATGCTCTATGTAAAACAAAAGACATGTCAGAATGTGGCGTTTTTCCAAATTTGCTTTAGAGGGCAAATTCTTTACTGTTTACCAAACTTGATTCAGTTTCCTCCAATTAACATGTCAAACCCATGTATCTGCTCTATATAACATTCAGCAAAAATTGACATCAACTGTGATTTCATCCCTTCTATATAATTACATTTCAACATATAATTATATTTCTGTGAATATAGAGCTTCATTCTAGTTCATTCTAGTTTCTACTTTTCAAAATACATAACTACTTCCTTTCTTCCTCATTTATTTCAAATATTTATTTTGGAGCTAAATGCTAATAATACCTTGAACATATATTTAAAAGGTACATGTAAGGCTGAAGATTTCTTTCAGTCACCTGTGATAAAATTATTATCTCTTCTTGAAATAGTTGATGTAGTTTCCATCTGATTTCTTTAATTAGGCTCTGAATCAGCATATTTCTGTTAGCCTCAAATGTAAACTACTTGGAAAGATTTAACATAATTATGATTCAGTGTGTCCAAATCAAGCTCAGATTTCCACAGCTGTTTAAAATACATATTATATAAAGTTAAGTGTTAAATTGTGAAGCTACACTAATGATCAAGGAGGCATTTTCATCCAGCAGAGAAAATCAAATCATCTTTGGTGAATAAAAAACACTCATCGTGATTTGTAGTGCCAGCACCTCCCTATCAGGAAGAAAAAAAAGGTTTTTCCCTACCTAATCGTGTGGATGAGAAAAGGCCCAGGCTCTGAAAGTGTCTAGCAATACCCAAAGATTCAGTCCTTTCATTCTCTTCTGCTCCCCCACTGATACTGGGACATCTGCAAAGGGCTGACACAGTAGTTCAGCTACCCAAGTTGTATTTGCACTAAGGAACTGAATAATTTATAATTAAGTGGTTGAATAGAACAAATATAAGCCAAAAAGATTCAGCATGTCTGTGTTTTTTTCTGGCCTCCAGAGAAGCCATTTATTTTTTGCAGTGCTTCCTCTGTGGAGAATGGCCCTCCAGGTGGGATCTTTCTGGATTCCCAGAAGAATTTGTCAGTAAGCTTACACTGCATGTCACTTGCAATGTTTTTCACAAAGAGAAAAAAAAAAAAAAAAAAAAAGCTAAATCAGTCTGTAAACTACTTCTAGGACAAATGTCCTTTCTCCTCCAAAAAGTAACAAAATTCCATTTTGCTATTTTTTATTCAGGCATGAGAAAGAAACTGTTCTTCATGCTACAATACATTTCTGAGTATTTTTGTTCTCAGAAGTGTATTTTTTTTAAGACATATTGTGTAAGAATGTATCCTACAAAAACATTTTACGTGTACTCTAAATCACAAAAGATTAGCTGTAACTTGGCAGTACTCAAATATTTAATGTCTGTGATAAAACTACTTGCTCTGAACGAGAAGCCTCCTACACCTTTGAGAGTCCTCTGGGGCCCAATTGTAGGGTGTGCACTGGGTGTCGGTGACAAGGTGTGGTTGGTGGGGGGACTGCAGGGTGGCCTCTGCGAGGAGAGGCCAGGGTTGCTCCTGGGCCAGACAGTTGGTTCCAGACAGCTCTGCAATGGACCCACCGCAGGGCACAGCTGAGCCTATCAACCAACTTGACGGCATCTCGAGGAAAACATATTTAAGGAGGGACACAAAATAATGAAGAGGTTGGGAGTGAGAGGGAATGCCAAGGTCAGAGGAGAGGGAGGATCTTTGTGGTAGAGCACGTGTACTCCCACAGGGACTGAGGCCCATGGAGGAGACATGCTGGAGGATGTACACCATGAAAAAACTGTGGTCCATGGACAAGCCTGTGTCAGAGCAAAGGAAGCAAGTAAGAATTAAGGAGCAGCTCTAGAAAAGAGTGAGAAACTGCTACACACTGACTCCAACCACCTGCACGGCCCATCGTCTCACTGAGTATAACCTGCAACGTGAACAAGGAGGGGAAAGAGGTGTCTGGATTGAGTTTGAGCCTGGAAAAGGGGGAGGAAGTGTGCTTTCCTGAAGTGTTTAAATGTTTTTCTTCTCTATTTCCCAATACCCAAGTCAGTAATTAAATATTTATGTTGATTGTCAATAAATTAAGTTAAATCCTTCAAGTCTGTTTTGCCCATGACAGTAACTGCTAAGTGATTTCTCTATTATTATTTTGACCCCCAAGTTTTCATCCTCTTGTCCTTCCTATTTTTTCAACCGTCCTACTGGGAGTGTGGGTTAAGCAAGCAGGTATCCAGGTGCTTGGATGCCATCTGGGACTGACCCACCACAGGGTGGATATGGGAAAAATCAAAATACAAAATGAGATCATAGGTGTAGGAAAGGTGTCACAGACTACTGACAAACTACACGTCCCTGAAAGAGTGGAGCCTCAATATGCAGGATTTTCTGTTCGCACACAAAGTTTTAGAGAGTATCAGTGCTTTCAGAATGACTAATCTTGAATGTTCTGAATTTTGTGCTTATTAAACCTTAACCAGGACACTTATTTGAAAGAACATTGTGCCCTGTTTATCCTTATCCTTGCACAGAAACAAACAGCAAGAAACTACAAAGGCCAGCCCTAGACCTTGGCAAAAGTTGGCTGTTGGGTATTACTATATTTTGTAAATGAAAAGGTGAAAGGAAAGAGTGAGAGCCTACTTCCCTTGAAACTCAATTGTCTCCAGATGCAGATCAGCCAAGGTATGATTGATGACTTTGTTGAGGCTTTTAAAACAAAATGAGGGAAGCAGGGGTCCACCCTTCCCTCAGTGTTAATGGGAAATAAGTACTCAATTCCTTCAGACCTAGAATTCAGCTTTTTTTTTTTTTTTTTTTCCCCCCTGTTGTTGTATCTGTGTTTGCTGGCTTCACTTCAGTGTGCTGCAAGTGACTAGAGTGGCTTGATTGTTGAGTGGCAGTATTTAGACGTTTGAGTTTTGATTTGAGTTTTGTGGTTTTATATCTCATTTTAACTGTGATTCATGGTTTATAATAACCACACTGCAGATATTTTAGAAGACAGTCATTACAAAGTAATGCAAGTTTATAGTTTAAAAAAACACATGTAATATTCAACACAACTTTGATGTGCTGCTTAGAGACTTCCTTGGCATAATCTGTATCACTTAATTGAAATTGCTGTTGAATAGTTTGTTGTCATTATTAGACTCTCACTGAAGTTACTTCATTAGTAAACCTGAGTCAATATATGGTTTCATATTTACATAAACTTAATGTAAAATAATAGCACTGTAGTTTTTAAACACCTCATACTTAGCCCGGTGATCACAATACATTTTAAAAATAAAAGCATACTGGGAGCAAATTTACCTGCTGCTGAAATGTAGCCAGCTTCAGAGGACACACAGCTGAAAACCAGTGCCTTAGACAGGTGTAGGCTAAAGAAAAATATTGGTTAATTACACTGTAGCTAACCTGTGTTCTTGGGGAAAAAAAATCTGTAGCTTTTTAATGTAAAATAAGTCATAGGATTCAAGATCTTATGTGAAATACCTGCTCATAGTCATCTGCACCATGCTCAGAAGAGACAGAAAAAAAGAAAAATGTAAACAAAAAGCAGCAACAAAAACCTCCTAGCTGACCTAGGTGTAGGACAGTGCCCAGACTGAGCCGGTTTATGGCAGCATGATTTCTCAACACTTTTTCTGGCAGTTTTACATTCAGCTCTGTGTTGGCTTCTGATCGCTTTTCATCCTCTGTTCTCATCAGGTAATTCTGTCCTCTGCTCCAGTAAACCCTTCTTCCACTCTGCTTCTCCATCTCTCTTCCCTCCATTTCCTTTTCCCTTTCCTATTTACCTCACACATCATTTCTCATGAAAAACTGAATAACAGCAGAAAGCATAATGGCTTTTATGTTCAGCTAGTGGAGATCAGAGAGCGGGAGTGCTCTGTACAGTTAACGACAGGATGTAACTGAATGCAGTGCTTCATATTTTCCATTTTTAAATCCACATCCACAGAGTTCCCAGATGATAGGGTTTTAAGAATGAAAGTCTAGGGAGTCCTAGCTAACTCAAAAGCCAGTTCATAGAATATCAAACAATCATTAATAATACAAAGTTAACAAATTTCAAAATGTTTTAAAGCATTTTGGTTCCTATGACATTTCTTCCAGGGAATAAGATTACTAGATTTATGGCACTAATGATTCATTTGTGGAAATATGGAAAGACAGAAATATTTTTTTTTATTATTAGTGCATCTAAACACAGAGACATAAAGCTAAATTCTCTTCTCAATGGCAACAATAATCTTATTTTGAATGAGCCCAATCTACATGGGGAGACTAAATGAGCTTGTTCATCCTCATCTAAAAAAGTCCAGGAGGGGATATGATTGCTATATGGGTATGTCAGAGAGTGATGTTATCTATAAAAAAAACAGTGAAAGAAAAAAAAAATTCAGCTAAAGGTCAATGCTGGCACTGGAACAAATGGTATAATCTATAATCTATAAATTTAGGTCACATATCAAGCAAAAGTTGCTAAGCGTTAAAGAATTCAAGTACTGGAATGTCCTTCCAAAATGAATGGGAGGAGAGGCAAAATAAATGGTTTAAGGCAGAGCTTGATAACTCTGTGAATTATGTGATATGATGTCTATGATAACAGAGAGCTCTATGATCATTAATCATATATATGTTTTCCTTTCCTTAACAAGTAAAGCTCTTGAACATAATACCAAATACATAATACAGCATGAGTCATAGGAAAGGGGCTACATTACTTACTGCAGAGATCACATAATGTGGTATATATAATAACAAGAGCCTCTACAATAAACATGAATCCCTTTATATAATATCCTGAAAACTTACAGTATGTGATAACAGTCTTTCACATTTAAATGATTGCTTCAGGTAAGACAGTAATCAATTGTTCTCCATGGCCAATGGCAGTGTCACAGGAGAAAGGGACTTTGGTTACAGAAAAGAAGTATTTGAAATGTAGGGGAAATTTTCTGACTTCTAAGGTAGTCATATATTAGGACAGTTTTATGAAGAGGTTAGTGGAATTTCCACCATTAAAGTGTTTGTTTTAGCTGCTATATGGTTGACCTGCTGAAGACAGTCTAAGTCTACAGCTTTTGATCCCGTCACAGCACAGCATTAGTATAAAACTTGAAGTATCTTCTGTCTATATACATCCTTACAGTTTTATGATTAAAAGAATACTACTGATTTAAGTGAGAAGGGAATTTGGCCAGCAATGGCCCTACTTTTTCAGCTCTCCATCCCCATTTCTCCTACAGAACTAGTGCTCCTAAATTGTTCAGCTTTTATTCTGTGAAACAGAGGTGTATTTCCTGATTATTTTTTAGGATGCTTTGTTTCTTAATTTGCATACCTAAGTATTCTGTTGTCATGGAAATCTCTTCTCTGAAGCCCTTGAAGACCAGCTCTATTGCTTCAATTCTGTTTCAAATTTTCAGCATCAATTTTAATTCTCACTCCAACTTTTCCATACATTGTCTTGCCACATGTGACACAGTCTTACCATCTCCTGGGCCAAAACCGTACCCCATCTATCCATAAGTACACAAGATATACTTCAAACAAGCCTACTAAGTCTAGTACAATGACATTTGTTGACTAAAATTAATCCAGATTTTTAGCACTTTCACTGAAGTAGCACCCATGTTGACACATGTTTAGCAGCTCAACAAACAAGCAAGAAATTACAAAAGAGAATATAGCTATAAAAAAATAAAACACAATTGTTTGAATAATCACAGTATAAATGTCTTTTCTATGCCTTTCTTTTTACATTGATTGGAGGGAGTCCTGCAGTCTGTCCTGAAAGCTGAAATACTTAAGGACAAAAATTGATCATATCACCTTTCCTTCCACATAAAAACTAACCAGTTGCAGCCAAAGTAGGTTGAGGTGTCTTCAGTGATTGATCACAGATTAAAATATTGAAGCAATTCAGGGTGATCAGGTTAGGACTTTCATGGTTAGTAATGACATTATTCCATGGGATATTACTGGAAGCTTGGAAATTAATAGTGTCTTTCACAGAAGAAACATAAGCTTAATATGCCTATAGGAAAAAGAAGTTGTGTGAAGAAGCAGGCCACTGAACTAACAAGCTTTAGTTTCTGGAGGGTTTTTAAAGTTGATTCATACTGAATTCATCATATTGTCAATGAGAATTCTACGTAAAAAAGAAATAATCTTAGTCTCTGAGCATCAGAAAAAAGATGCACCTGCAGTTTAATGTTCAAGAAGCTGCTAAGGTCAACGTTATAGCCAATGACCTGTCAGCTAAGGGCAAATATACATCCTTGATGAAAGATGCATGAATATATCTACCTTACTGTCCAGTTGTTTCAGCACTTAGCTGACCCAATGTCACCTTGATTTTCAGCCAAATTGCATTTATTTGTGTCACAGCTCCCGCAGAAAGATAGCAATGTAATCTTCTTTCATCAGGAGTTGGAAATGCAGATATAAAGCTGTGTGTTATCTGCACGCTGAAGCAGAACACGGTTGCTTATTTTTTTCAACAGCCACCCATATGTGCATATAACTTGATTAATTAACGACTGAAATAGAGTATAAAGTTGTGTCACTGATCATCTATTTGTTTATTATTAAATCTATAAGGCAGGCTTTGGTCTCTTAACTGTTCTCATAAGCTTTCCCATCCACCCAATTTGATCCACTAGACTAGGCTGAAAGCCAGAATTCTTTCTCTTAATTACTTTGTTCCTTCACTGTACAATTCTAACTTCTGCAGATCAACTCAGTTCAATGGTAGTAGATACCTATTTTTGTTTCCATAATAAAAAAAGAATATCAGCAGTGAAATTTGACTTAAGATTGTGGGTCTGTGTGTTCTAAAACTGAAGTTATTATCATGACAGGACACTGTAGTAAATTAGTATAAATTACTGTTCTTATGAAGCTGTACTTCTTAGTCTTCCAATTTAGAATACTTTATTCCTCCATTATAGCTATATTACAGGTTACCATCAGTTTGGTTACACTATTGCATCAAATTCTTATGCAAATTACCCTTTTTGGGTTTCAAAGATTATATATGCATTTTATTTTTACATCTTTCAGAAGAGTATTAGGATCCTGATAATAAAAAGCTAAATTTTCAAATATGACATTCCTGTCTCAATGTGCTCATTTATAAACTAATGCTGAATGTTAAGTAACTGATACTAAACATTAATAGCTTAGTACTAAGCATTGCCGTTCTGACCATCCAAAACCATGACGTTGATTCCTTGTTCCCATCAACAATGCATGGCATTTTCTGAAATACTGTAAGTCTGAAACTCATTTTTGTTTCCACTTGCACATCCGTAGTGTACACAGAAACCACATTTTTACAGTTTCATGCTCTTCTCAGCAAGTGTAACAGACAGAAACCTTCATTTTAAATGCTACAGAAAAAAATAATCTGAATCTCAAAGATGTTCGTGTAAGAAGGATGAGTATCATGAACTGCATGCTACAGCTTATAAGAATACTACGTGTGGCACTGCTTGTGGCTTTTAAGATTTCAAAGATGTGGTTCATTAGCATCTATAAATATTTATATTTCCAAAAGAGATGGAAAAGAGAAGGAATTACCAGGTCACAGGCTAGATTAATATGCAAGGATATCCTAGTTATTCTTCACACAACATTGAGCTCATTGAATTGCATGTACAAGGTACAGTTATTGGCAGTGCTGAAGAAAATGGATTTATTGCCAGGAGTTATTTTGGAAGATCCAATAAAAGTAGACTTCCCTCGTTGCTTCTCATTTTTGAGGGTCACTAGAAAGAAGCTTCATAGACACCATTGTCTATCAATTAAATGATTTAGATCAGCTCCCCCAGTCCCAGATTCGCTGGTCTTTTGACATAAGAATCAAACTTGATCCTAAATAGCTAGTTTTAACTCTTAGGCCTCCCTTGCTCTTGGAAATACCAGGACTTGATTGTCTAAGATTCATGTTACTTCCTACAAGGTCTATCTTTATAGCATTCACACAGAGTAAGTACATCTTCATTTCCCTGCATAAGAACATTAGGACTGGGGGGGAGATTGCACAACAATGGGTTTGCTTTTGTGGATTTTATTTGCTCATTTGCAAATAAATCTGCTCTTCTATCTTCCTCTCCTTTCTGCAATACAATTCCTATTTAATTATTATAGAGGCAAAGTTGTACAGTAAATGATTCATTGAGTCAGCTGGACTAAGCTAGGTTAGTTCCAGCAAGATAAGGGCACCTATAAACTGAAGAAATGCAAAGGATCCATGACAATAATTCCCAGACTTGACACAGACCCTGGTAGGAGCAAGGGGCAGCAAGCCAGGACACCACACGGAAACTCAGAAAACCAGAGCTAGGTAGGGACTACAGCAACTTTTGAATTCCTGAAAGCACTTTTAAAGGATAAAATAGGTTATATGGACAATACAATTAACGAATAAGAATTATTCAAGAAGAATTAATTCTTTGTCACTTTGAATGGGTAGCACAAAACCAGACAGCCTTAGCTACTGACAACTTTTCAACATTTCCACACTGTACTATTTCCAGCTTTAAAAGGAAGATAACATGGAAAAGGAATCCCTACTTTCAGCTTCAGTCTGGCTTTAAGGTATGTCAGCAGAGAGGCAGACCATGAAAACAGTTCACTTCTGCTGCACTTCCCTCCCACTAAGGTCAGAACACTTTAGAGACCATTTCAGGGCTTTCACATTCTTTATGTTTATACAAGCCAGAAAAAAAAGAAAAAGAAAAAAAACCCCAAACAAACAAAAAAACCCCACCATAAAGTGAGGGTCAAAAGGGAGTATGTGTAACCTTCTCCCAGCTTATACCAAGTGGTCCTTAGTAGGACTTCATACACGCAGCTAGGGCTACTGTAGAATATAGTGAGAACATTAACTGGTTTATTAGCATAAAAGTTAACATTGTTAACTTCCATGTTATTCCTTTTTTTGTATGAGCCTGAAGACACACGATTAGTCACCACATTGCCTTATCCCGTCAGGTACCTCAGTTCTGTCACAAAAGTAACAACCAGCCTCTAACAAAAGCAGTTTGTATGAAGTATACTTTGGGACTTGTGCTGAATACCACCCGACAAAGCCTGTTGTGGGAGTGGCAACTATATAAAGAAAATACTGCCATTCACTTATTAGGGATGAACTGACCTAAAGTACCTATTGCATATTACCTTTTTTTTTTTTTTTTTTTTTTTTTTAATGGAGTGAGGTTATGACTGAACTGTTGAATCAGAAATGAAATTACAGGTCTGTATGCTTTAAAATCTGTTAGATCATTTAATCTCTCAATCCTACTTTAACAGAAGAAACAGGACAGTTTACAGAATAAATTAACTTTTAAATGACATATGTACACATTTAATACTATTAGGGCACAAACTGTCAGACAAAATGGAATCAGAAATGGAGATGGGAAGGTGCTACCATGGCCAGGACAAGTAAGGTCAGGAAACAGGGAAGAAATTGATTCCACAAAGTCAAAGGTCTATGCAGCAGATATCGTCAGGAACTGTGCCAGCATCTAGAAAAGCAAAGATTAGATGGGGAGACGAGAACAAGCACCAGGCAATGGAATTGAACAAGTAGGACATAAATTTAGCTGGGAAAGAAGTTTAGTAAACAAAAGCGACCTGTGTAACAACCTTGAAAATCTGGCAAGTTTGTGGTAAACCAGCAATCAGGCTCACAAGGTCATCTTCACCTGCCAGGATTTATCAGGCTTTCATTCTCCTGTGGCACTGACTGACTGGCAAAGATAAAAGGTTTGTCTGGCTGTGTGGTTCCTGCTATACTGACAGAGATTATCAGCAAACCAGTAGAAGAAGAGACCACAAGCTCACATTGGCTATATAGCACCAGACCTTTTAAAATTAACAGACTACTTCAAAGCATAACTTAAAAGTCTACTACGGTGCCTATCCTGCCACTGAGATCTCAGCTGGCAATACAGCTATTGCAAGTCTTTCTGCGTGGCACCATACTGTATCATATAGAGCCCAGATTAAAATTTCTTGCATTCTGATTACTAAACCATTAGAAAACAAGTATTAAAATGTTCAGAGGAAAATTAAGGATTCATGGGTATGAGGAAATGTCTACTTAACTTAGAAACGTAACAAGAGAGACAATTTAAATAGTCAATTCCTATCTTGCGCTTTCTAATTCAAAACAGCCACTTTCTACTATAAATAATTGGAAGACTATATGGGATTTGTACATGTGAAATGCTGGAAGCCGTATTTTATAAATTGGTGTTACCAAGAGCCCCTGATGTTTTATTCTATAACTTTTTTAGTGAATTACAGTATTGTAAACTTATGATTAACTATGCACAGTCTTAAATGGAGGTAACACCCTTGGTATTATGGGGCTTTTTATGACAGATGACTGATAGCTATGAAACTCTGCCAGTGACAGTAAAGAATGGTAGAATATGCTGGAAGTTTGATTTTTGTTTGCTTGGGGTTTTTTTACTCACATTCAGGGAGACATGTTCTCGGTGCACTTTCATGCCATGAGTACAACAGAGGAAACGTTGAGTATAATCTGCCATAGTACTCTCATTAGACTGAAGTCACCAAACCTGAAAATCATAGGGAAAATAGACTAGACTGGACAATGCCAAAAATGCAATGGCTCAAAAGAAATATATTTGCTAATGCCATTCCCTGAACCTCAAACAGAAGCAGTTTGAATACATGCCAAGCTTTTTACCCAAGTAGCAAATAATACATGCGTTTTCTTGCTCAGGAAACTTCTCCTAGTCCTTCAGGTGCTTCCAACCAGTTGATGAAACTCATCCACTTATTACCCTTCTTCCAATGTCCAGCTTTAGACAAACATTTCATTATTCAGCTGTATCTTAGGTGGCAGGTGCTGGCTGTATTTCACTAATCACAAAGAAATACAGTGATCTTGAACAGAACAAAAATAACCTTCTGGAGCAACTGTCCAACATCAGGTAGCAGGATTCATGACCTTGAGAAACAGTTGAAAAAAATCAGAAGGAACTCTAGCTCAAAGTAATTCCACCTCCAAAACACTGCCAACATTTCAAAAATGTATGAGACAGACAACAGATCTTAAGAAATAGCATAGAATTTGTTATTTGTTGTTTAGCAAAATCATCAAACATGAAAGCACAGGTGTCAGAATACTGCTTGAGGGGGAAGTTTTGATGTAGCCTCCTGAAGGGAAGACCTAATAGTGTCCATCAATTACTGAGCCAGAGATCCATGCTAACACTTCCTAGTCAGTTCAGAGAAGGCAATATGAACTCTTTGAAAACTTACTTGATGCTAAGAGAAGATTCAGCGTTTGTTTCTTTAAGACATGCCTCTGTGCCACAGAAACATACAGTATAAGCTAAGCCCACGGACATAAAACCATTATCCAGCAAGAAAAATCCTCATTACCTTGATATCTGATTACCTTCTGAGAGTTAAAAATAATCAGAAAATAAGCCATAAGATCAATATGGAGAAAATTACTTTCAAAAAACTTCTTGCAATGGCAATAAATTCTCTTAACAATTAATACATCTAATAAAAATAGAGGCATTATTGTTTTTATACCATGGAAGACATTCAATGAAACTTATCTTCATACCAATCTTACAGGCCCCAAGACTGACTGTATCTGGTTTGGTTTTTTTTAAAAAAAGATATACATGCAGATATTTTTTCTTCAGCTTTTAAGTTATATAGGACTGTCTCTGAAAAGGGAGCTAAAAACACCCTTTGGTTTCAATGCTCAAATACTGGTTTAGGCATTTTACACAGTAATAAGAAAAAGAAGCATAGATATTAATCTCAGCTCAGCTTCAGTGACAGGCAATGTGTTGCTGTAACTGCCTGCAACACGCCAATTCAAACTGAGAACATCGTTATGATTGTGCATTATCATGTATTTTTGAAGAAATTGAATTCTGGAATAGGTGTAAAAGTTTAACAAGCCATGGAGTCACATATACCGTAGCACATAACAAAGGATGCAGTAAAATCTCCATTTATGTCAGATGTATCAGTAGTAGGTATTGGAATGACAAGTCATTTTTAGGTTTAAAATTAAGAAATTACATCTCAGGAACAGTAATACCCAAATCACCAAAATTACCGGGGTTTTTTTCCCTCTGAATATTACTTTTCAACTGTATTACTCGTTATCAAAAAATTTTTATTAATGTATCAGAAGTAAACAGATATCTTACTTATTACTCGCATACCTTACTAATTAAGTCCTCTGACTTACTGAAAGATCATCTAACAGTACTAAAGTTTGAATCTGGACTCATTTACCAATTTCCTTAGTGACAAATATTAACTCCTGTGTTTCCTTATCTGTAAAGTGAATCTAGTTTGAGGGTAGGCAGAAAAAGACTTCTAAATTCTTACTGAAATGTTCCTGTTGGATATTTTTGAACATAGAAAGAGCTACAGAAGACAAAAAAAATACTGTCAGGCTTCTGAAGCACAGCACAGAGGATATTGTAACAAAATGACAGCAAGACAAAGCCAGCTATGCTGTTTCAAAATAAATTTCTTTTAACACTGTTCTGTTATTCAAATAATGCAATAAGAACCAATTATTTGTTTCATATGGAAGCAGAATTCCTTCTGATTCAAGTAGATTAATGTGCTTGCCTAAAGTCTATAACTTTTGACTTAGTATTGAGAAAAAAATTAAACCAAAATGAAGCCATCATTTTTACTTTTAGCACTCTGGCTCAGGCCAAACAAAAAGAAAATTAGTGAAAGCAACTTATATTGAAAACACATCTTAGATGGAAAACATGATCCAGCTGCTTATCATCACACAGAAAATTTTAAGGCATTTTTATTAACCTGAATGTTTTTGAGCTAAGGAGAAGATAATGTAATACCCATCATAACTCTGTATTCATTTTTCCCATCTTTTGAGAAAGAATACTATATTTTTATTATATCACCAATTATGCAGGGGAGAAAAATAGTTTTCCAGAGGGACCTTAAGGTGTACATAAAAATTTCCATCTGCAAGGAACTTTGTACCAGTGGTGAGGAGGAGTGGAAATTCTGAATTGTTGCAGTAGGATTGACTGTGTTCCTGCCTACCAATACACAGGAGTGAGATCAAAGATAAACAGCACAGACTGATGGCTCTGTCACAGCATGGAATACTGTTCAATAAGGAAAATCAGAATAAAAACAGACTGCTGTAGACACAGCAGTCAACAACAGGCAACAATAACAGAGTTCCTTCTCCATCAATGAGCTAGAACTCTCTACCTAACTTCAGGTGTTACTGTCTGCCAAGATGTTTGCAAATCTAAAATGCAAGTGCAATGCAGCAGTTTCATTTGCAGCTCTGCTTATGAAATAGGTAATTTACTATGATGCCACTGCTTCAAGGACCTGGGCTATTTTATTTAATGCAAGAAATATACTCTTTAAAGTTGCACAATAGTATTTAGAATGGAGTGAAATTAAGATGTCAAACAATGTTCTATTCTGTTAGCGTATTAGTATAGGCCGTTACGCATTAGTGTATTTTTATCAGATTTATAAGATATATCTGCTAAACCCATAGTCCTAAATTGGGTTAAGTTACACATTTGCCTAGATGTTTTGCTTGAGAAGGGACTGCACAACTACCTATTTTTTCATCTGTTCTGGTTTTGTAGAAGTGCCTTGGTCAGCAGTAGAATGTTTAATGGTAATTTATATGTTCCACAGGCTGAGACTTTTATGATCACAGCATACCTACCCAAAATGAAAGCATTTTTTTGTGTGAGTACAATATGGGTAAATAGACTACCTTTCACCAAATATCATGTGAGAATTCGATAATTTTCAACTTCTGTCCTTCTGCAGTAGTTGAATAGAAATTTGTCAAGAATTTTACCTAACTTGTCTATTAGTATACAATAGGGAATTCCTGGGAAACTTTGCAAATGGAGTAATGAATTTAAATACATAAGACATATGGAGAACTTTTAAGAGTAACCTCTATAGCACAATCTATAGCTATATGGAATATAATTTCTGAGGCATTTCATTCTCCTTTCTTTCTTCTCTGACACCAGTGGGATTTCTGTAGGTAATTGACAGCATTTATATGACCTTAAAATTCAAATCACTCTTCTACATTAGAAGGAATCTTGGGGTAAAATGAATACCAGGCTCATTTCACATGACAGTACAGCAGAGCACAGACATTGAAAAACTAAGCTTGAATGGAATAGACATAAATAGCAGTCAGCACTTGAAGTTCTTCTTTCCATTCTAGTAATTCAAAAGAAAACATTATGTGGAAACTGTTTATCTAAATAGTATTGCTTCAGGAGAAAAACTCTAATCAAAACTGTATAATAAATTTGCTACAAATCTGCATTTAGAACAACATCACTGGAGAGATATGGCTCTGTCGCTTCTGCATCTTCCTCAAATGGGAGTTAGTCTGACACATTTCCCGTAACAAGAGTGTCTTGAGAAAGGGTCCTGTTTTTAATTCTTTGGTGTAATTTCCAAAGTTTATCATACATTTATACATTTATCATCAATCAAAAAAACCCCAAAAATACAGAATTGATCTTGCTCCAAACCCAGCTTTTATTCAATGAGTATTCAACAGAAGTTCCTTCCACAATGAGTTCAGTTTCACAATAAAATATGAGTAGCTTGTACAGGAGCTTATGCAAAGGCTGTTACCAGAATTGTCTTTCTGTAAACTAGGAATTTTGCTTACCTTTATTAAAAAAACAGAAACTACCTAAGAACAGAAAAAAATGAGCTTTTCCACACAGAATTTTTCTGGTCTTATTGGGGACTTGTGTTTTTTTGCTTTGTTTCAATGAAAAGGGGCAAGATTATGACCTCATACAGGAAATACTGAAGAATGAAACCCTGGGAACATTTCAAGACAGTATTTTAATATTATCAAGTATGTGATAGGCATATAGAACTTGGCCATTTAATGAATGGCCATATTAATTCGACTATTTTGTCATTAAATCTGTAAATCAAAGATGATCAAAGCTTGACTGTTATTTGGAAGGGAATTCTATGCAGACAGCCTCCTTGGTTGGTGGAAACCAAGTTCATTCACTAAGTCTCACTCTTTTCTAAGTGACTGTATGTCTGTCTTTTGAGGTTTCCTCTACTGTAGTTCACTGGAAAACACCAGTTTAGTGTTTCAGGTGCAGAGATATCATAACTTTCATTGCAAATATTAGCAAATGGTAAAGATTCCTTATCACTCACACAAAGTAAGGCTGAGGAACAGAAAGGAGAAAAGTACTGAGTTAATATATTTGATGTTTATGATTAAGAGATAAAAGCAAAGTCTGTCCTAATATGAATCCAAGTTTTCGTACCACCGGCAGACAGTGGCACATAGTGTTTCAATTAATTTAATTTTTAGGTGCACAAATGGTGGAATTCACAGAGGCAAATGTTGTTTATGTGTAAATAGACCTGTGTAAATGCCTATATATAGGCATGGAGTCAGCCAAGACACTTATCACTAGATTTTATAAAATAAAAAATGCAAAATAAATTAACTGATAGGAAAGCAAGTCTCATGGGGTAATACCAAAGGCAATCTTATTACAGCCTTTAATTTCTAAACCTTAAAAATATGAAAATAATTTTAATTGTAGCAGATATAATAAAATCAGTTGTTCAGTGCTTTGCATTTGCATGGAAAACCTATTTTAAAACCTCTTTTTACAGAAACACTATAACTCCTTTTCTCCTTTTCTAATCTGTGTTTAGGCTTTGCTTCTAGAAATATCTAGATTCAGGTTAGTCTCAACTGTAATCTCAAGGACTGACCTGTGCAATGGCTGAGGTTTCCAAAGAATTACACTGATGCAGAGATTCACAGGAATCAGAAAATAAAGACTTGCACCAGGTGTAGGAAATTATTTTGACATAGTGAATAGCTAGTGAGAGTTTCCTAAACACATGTGTTGTATGTTTGGCTGCTTCTGAAAATACTGTGAAGTACCTAAATACCTTTTTAAAATCTTTATCTTAGGATCCTATTAATATTATTTCAAGGTACATTCCTAAATCAGCTTCCTTTCACTTCTGAAAATGGCAATTAGGTTTTAATGTAAATATAACAATAACTTCAAGGAGTTTTCCAAAGCAGGCATATAACTGCATCAAAATCTCTCAAATACACCCAAGATCTACTTAAAGACTTAATTTTAGAGCTATCTATACTTAAGAAAACAAAATAATCAACTGAAATTTGTACTTGCTGTTACAAAACTACTTTCATCTATTTCTAACCCTTTGCTCCAATAAAAAACCAGGAGTTCACTTACTCAACTGGTGGGAAACAATCCATGCTACCATATTCTGTTGAGAGAAATAGCTACTTAATGTGAAAATAGAATTATTATAGTAAATGAAGTGGGGGTTTGGAAGCTCTGCAGCAACTACAGTATGCTTACATGACTCAAGAAGCCTTAGTTTTACTTAGAAAGCATGGTTATTTGGAAGGACAAAATGTAATGGGTAAAGAGATTGTGTTGCCTCTTTCAGCAAGACATCTTAGTGCTTCACTGTATTGTAAACTTTTTTGGGTGTGGACTGATGTACTTGTTATGAAAGTGCTTCCTTTTTTTATGCCAACTATTTTTAGGTTATATACTTCAGTCATTCACAATTGAAAAAACAGGTTTTATGTCTAGAACCTCATAAGAAGAAGAACCACAAAAAAGTTAACACTCTTCAGTCCCTCTCCAATCCCTATTCCCATTCTGTCTCACTTGTCTCAGTGTTGTCTGTGGAATAACAGGTTGAAATATACTAGCCAACATAGCTATGTTGGTGCTATGCATGGGGGCATAATGGTGGCACCATTTGACAGCTCAAAGTTATAATCTTGTCAGTCTTGTACCACCCAATAATTTTTTTTGCCCGGCTTTAAGCAAGAACACAGAATAGAAACATTTCTGTGCTATGTATTTTTGAAAGAACAAACACGAGATGAAGTGCACATACTTCACCGCTGGCTGAGTCACAAAAGGGTTAGGCTGCTCTGCTACTCAGGTGGAAGACTCAGCATACATACACTGCCTCAGCTGGCAGGCTGGCAGATGGAAAGATGAGCGCCCAAGTACGCTTCACAAGGAAAAAAAAATCTAAACCCTCTTTTTTTTTTGGTGGAAAATTGAGGAGGAGCAGTTTCTAAAACAAAAGTGGACCCTTTTCCAAAGGTGAAAGGGGTACCATTGTGAAAGAGGGGTCATAACTCTCTTTTATGTGTAAAAACTCAGGAATGGATTGCAACTCTGTGGCTATACCAACAGGTAAAGTATTGTAATAAACAAAAAAACCCTCACTAACACAGGAAAAAATTAAGATATTATTTTATGGTTAAACTTCCATTCTACCCTGCTTGTAAGTTTGGTGATCATCACCTCAGAGGACTTCCGTTATAACATTACTGTAAGCAGTTTTAAAGTACTTATTTTTATTTTAATTAACAAACAAAGGTCTTGGTGTGAAAACAGATTGTCCTCTGCCATAAATGTCAAAAATATTACAGGATTTTTTGAGAACAAGGATTGTGACACCAGAACACATTCAAAGGGTTCCACAATTGGAGACAGTGAATATTTTTGCAGCCTCAGTGTTTAAAGTTTCAGTTAGTTTCATTTTAAGGTGTCGCTGACAGTTTCCATCTCTGTCAACTCTAAGAAGCTCAAAACAAAAAAATAGAGGATCAGATTAGATTATTTTTATATCCCTTTTATTACATAATAAGGATTCATTTCCTTAAAAAGTTATGAACTTAAGAGAATAAGAAATTAGTAATCAAGATTTTTACAACCCTTGTTTCAGTTCTATATTGCTCTAGTTGCCATAGCTGTAATAATTTACAACTGAGTTGTAATTCATTGGTTTTCAGTATGTTGGATATGGAGGAAAGACTTTTTGGCCAGTGCTAACAAGTTTCTTTCATATCGTGAAGTCATGTTAAGAGGCAATGTGATTTTGTAAAGCATATATGGAAAAGATGAAAGCATATAATATAATAGTAATTTAGAATATTTTAGGCCAGCTGTCAAAGTCAAGTTGCTTTGGTGTTTTTCCTGAAACCTAGATGAAGAATTATGAGTCATAACTTCATCCCTAGTGATTTTAATTATCAGATGTATGGAACCAAGAGTGTCTCTAAGATTTGTCATTAAAACCTTCATTTTTTGAAGTACATAGTAATACCATATACTTATGTCTTTTTCCCTTTTCACATGTAGTTTACAGTCTGGATATTTTTTCTTCATGCATGTGCTTAACATACAGTATTTTTGGCTTGTTTCCCATTGGAGCTACAACTTCCCTAAACTTTTATCTCAATCTCACTTGTTTTTATTTTTGGTTTTTTTTTTGGGGGGGGGGGGGGGGCGGTGGGGGGGAGCACATGTAAGACTGCTCCTTAATTTGGTTTTGAGAAGCTGTATAGTTATGACTTAATATAAGGGTCTAAAGTCTTCCTAATTAGAATGTGAGTTGGTAAACTCAGGTAGACGCCTTTCACAAGACTCGGCTCAAACTCAAGGGAGCAAAGCAACTCAGTAAATCACCAAAGGCATTCAGCAGCTCATGATGGGGCTTTATATGCTCATCAAAGTGGCTGAATGGAATCGGTCATGTGCAGAGAAAAAGTAACACTGTTTTGGTTTGGATTTTTCTCATAATGGAGAAAGAAGGCAAGATGGGACTGGTCAAGAGTCTAGTCTTCCATTTATTTGTAGTCCTTTTTGCAGGCATCCAAGGAGCTTACAGCAGAACAATAAGAGCTAGGATACTCCTAAGGTAATTTTGTACATTTAATTTAATGATTCTCATTGATTTGAAATACACATTTCTATCGCTTTGCCACAGAAAAGTATATCATGACTACAGTGCACCACATGATATGTGCAAGGCTGTTATTCCTGGAGGACTATGGTAATTTTATATATAATCCCTATATATGTAAATATATTTCGACTATGCATATATATGTACATATGATAATGGAAGTCTTAATGATTATAGGGGAAAAAATGAGACAGATCTTGGACAAACCGTTACAGGAAACAGAAGTGGAAGAAATTGGATGTTACAAAGAGATGAGAGGAAAGATCAAGTTAATAAATTAAATTATTTAAGCAGTTCCATTGTTTAATAGAAAATCTAATGCCAATCTTTGTATATTACACTAAACAGCAAACAGTGCAATGTGGAAAGAGATATTATTGATGAATGTAATATATGAATGCATGGCAAGCATGTATAAACCAGCTATATACTAATACTATGTAATCATATATAAACAGTTTTGATAAAACAGTCTACAGAGAAATACAGAATCTAAAAGACCTTGAAAAGACCGGACTGATAAGGACATCATCTAGGACAAAGAGAACCATTTGACATGGATCCTGTACATCACTGTCAATAAGAATTCTTAAGATGGCTACACTTCTCCAACTCCCTTGAAGACACAAAAAACTTCCTGAAATGGAATAAAATAATAAACTACTAGTATATACTACTAGTGTGTATATATATATATACTACTAGTATATATATATTAGTATATATATACTAGATATATACTACTAGATAGTTAGAAACCACTTAGTAATATTAGCAGTGTAACTGAGTTGAAAGAACTTAATGTCTTGATATTGATAAATACAGCAATAAAGTTAATGATAATGGTAAAAAATCTAATATGATGAGAAAAGAAAATAACAAAATAAATCCTAATAAATTCAAATTTAAATGCATAAAACTGTTGTGCTATTAGGTAATTTTGTATAATGGACTTACTACTTACAGAAGAAAACTGATCATATAATAAAGTTAGTTAATGAGCTAACAAAGAATTAGCAGTGGATTGCAGAAGCACAGTTTTGATACTGTTCTCTGATAATCAGCAGACTAATTGACTGGATTGAATAGTTAATGAAGAGCTATAGAAATTAAGAGCAAAAAGACCTTTTCATTCATCTTGGCTTTTAAGAAAGCCTACAGCAATATCTGCCAGGCACACCAGCTTCAAAGTGATCCTAAAGTGTTCCAAAACACTGAGCAGAACCTGAAAGTCATACTGGGAGCACTCTCTATATATTGAACTCTGGCATCTGATTAGTCAAGGGCTTTCCTTGCAATCTGAGCAATTTAATACCAACCAAAAAGATATCTGTCCTTCAACTCCACCATCTTTTTTTTTTTTCAAATTTCGGTCCATAGATGGATGGAATAATCAGCCAACACATAACACATGTTTGAGTAGGCACTTATGACCTTTTCTCTATCAGAACAGAGGAGAATAAACTATTGTTACTTATTTTTAATACTGCTTTTAAAGATTCCTATTGCCTTGAAGTCACAGATCCAAGCCTACATCCTGATCAGGATGAAATTATGGAAAATTAAGACCTGTTCCTCCAGTTAGACAGAAATTAAAGCCTTGGTTCGATGTAATCACCAGGACAGAAAAGTTAGTTCATATTGATTCTAATTTAAATTAATTTTTATTTGTGGAGAACCAGTTAACTGTTAAACAGTAAGGTTATAGGTTTTGGCCCTTTCTAAATTTAGGTTAGCGGATGAGATGAGAGGATGACCTACAGCAACTAAAACTAACTAAAAGCAAAATTATACAAGAAAACTGTATCAGCAATAATGGAATCAGAGCAGCTGACAAAGTACCACTGTCAAGAAATGTAAGTACAATAACCCACGATAGTTTATTTGATATACAAAAGTTTCATTTGACTAAATGAAAGAGATTAGGAGATACAAGTAGATTAATTCAGTAGAAATCAAATAACACTGGAAAAAAATAATTTTCATTAATTTATAAATGTTAAGTAGAAAAGAATAAAAGCTTAAGAACACTAAGGTACCAGGAGAAATCTTCAGGACAAAAAAAAAAAAAAAATAAAAAAATCCCTGGGTTTAGCAACACGGAAGTGCAGCCTGCAGCAGCTGCTACCAAAGTATTTCAATCACCCTGAAAAGATGAGCACCTCCTAAACCAGCAGGGCTCAGTTTTTATCCATGCAAGAGACAGAAAGCAATTCTGAAGTCTTGGCAGATGCAGTACTCTACTGACGCTAAAGGGGGCAAGTTGTAATTACCTGCCAACTTTCTAGCCTGTCTTCACACAGTTCCATTATGACACATGTTGACTCAAAAGAAGCAATATTTGTTTCAACTTGTATATATTCAAGTTGGTATGAAACTAAGATAATAATCTGAATCACTGAAAATGCATGACTTTTCTGAATTCGGATACCACAAATGAAAACAATGCATAGTTGACAAAGTGTCAAAAGTTATTACTTTTGCCATGAATAGCTTAGAAGCATTGCCACAGAACTTTACTGCAAATATATCACTCTTATTTAGTTCCATCTACCTTCCTAATCACATTTTTGTAGGTGCTTTAGATAACTTCTTTGGAGATTACGGCGTGAAGTCTATTTCAGAACTGTAGCTTTAGTAATTGGGCCAGTAATATTTTGTATGAATTGAAATACTTCAAATTCCTAACAGCATCTGTGAGAAAAAATAACTTTTGAAATGCTTCACACTATTTATAATTTTTTATAGATTTATAAAATTATACATATATTTATAGGTTTTCCTATATTTAATGCACATATTGAGCTCAACACTCTTGAACATTCATAATTTTATAATAGTTTACCAGTTGTGCACAAGTGGAAATAAAATTGTGGAGAAAAAGAAAATGTTCTAGTAGAGCTTCTCTACTAATTACACCCTGTCCACCAAGACAGGAAACTGTACTAACTTCCTATAGAAAATTCAAAATGTAGTATTTTCAGAAATTGTTAGATCTGTGTAACATTGTGTCTGAAGAACAGTGTTATGCAAGCACGCAATGAATCCAGCCAACCTTAATGCTGGAGAAAAAAAGCACACAGAATGGAGGTGCAAATTAATTTTATTATTCTTTTCCAACTAAATAGGTCACAAGCTCTACCATTGAAGTCATAATACTTCTTAAAGAGTAACAAAGTGTACATCTAATGACTTTTCTTCAACAATATTAACTGAGTGCAAGTTTAACATCCTATGTCCCATGTCCCATCCCATCCCTCCCTCTTTTCTTTAGTGAAAGAAGATGTAGATAGACATTTACCATATCTTTTTAGGAAAAAAAAATGCAGTTATGTTAAACTTTTTAACCTACTTGGCTGGGAAGGCATCCTGCATGACATGGACACTGCCATGATTCTGCATTGCAGCTAGGAGTGGCAATACCCATCACACCTACCAGTTTTGCTGAAGTTCAGACCCTACAGATTACAGTTGGACATCTTTGCTACAAAAATCAGTGTGAATAGGTTACAGACCATTTCTGTCAGAATAAACTTCCTTGTGTTAAAGCAACAGATCTGCTCACATGTAAAAATTCAAGATGATTATTGTCTGCTTTCAAAGTAAAACATTTCCACTGTCAGATATTATTTACATTCACTCCAATAAAAAATATTTTTCGTTATAGTTAAAACAAAAATGTAAAAGAATAGGAGCAGCTGTGGAAATGTTGTTAGAGGACATTACTCTGTCATAAGATCTTTCTGCCAGCTAATAGCTCTATTAAAGGAGAAGAAGATAGGGATTCAAGTGAAATTGCCCATATTACCCACTTTCTTGTTCTAGGGAATTTGAATTCCTACTATAGAAAGTAATAAATGACATTTTTGACACTTTTCTTGAGTAATATCTCTACTTAATGTGTTGAAACAGTATCTGGCAAAATCTAATTAGAGTTAGGATCACAGTAATTTTGGTGCCCATTTTTCATTCTCCTCTTACATAATCTGTGCAATTTGGATTATTTTTTTTAATAAAATAGTGATTCTGTACTCTTTTAATGTAATTCTTCACCATAGAAAATAGTCTACTAGCTTTAATAATGACTTGCATTCTAAAAGCTGAAGTTCTTACCAGTGTGTAGAAAATATCTGAGCACCAATTAACAAACAAAATTTGAAGGAGATTAGAAGATTATTGAATTAAATCTATGTTAAAAAATTCTGTGGACAGATTTCTTTTAATTACTCAATAGCTTCAGTCTTGGCCAGGATTCTATTAAATAAAATAAAACCATCTATTTTTCCTCTATCTGTTTATCCAATAAATCAGTGTTCTACTTACTACTGTTGTTTGTTTTAAACTGAACTCATAAATGCAACTGAAAATTATTAAGGTGAATGGTAAGGTAACAGTAGGTAGTCGTTTGACTTGGACTGAAATGCAAGTGTATGCTACCCCTGTTTTCCAGGAGACAGTAGTTGGCTCTACACTACTGTAATAATGACAGTCATAAATTACAAATATGTCCACTTTTTAATCTCATGACTGTATATAAATGTATAAGCAATTCTGAAAACACAGAGTGAAATCCTGGCCTTTCTTTTTATAGGCAAATGTTTAACAGCACCTGTATAGACAGCCACTGCTTTGAACTCCATGCCTCTTGGTCTCTTGCTATAGCATGCCTTGACTTTAGTGATAGGAGTGGAGACATTCTCACTGCATTAGTTGTTTTATAGCTTGAACATACATTATTTCTTGCAAATCCCCCTCAGCTGTTGGTGAGCTGAGTTGATGATGATAACATTCACAGGAACCACATGGTTTTACGTCCTCTCAGGCAAGAAGGAAACAGAAAACCTGCTTCCTGAGTACACGCTCTACCTGGTATGCAATTACTGAAAAGGTCACCTTTTTCCTCCAGTGTTTCAAAATGAAGAGTTAACACTGCTTAAGTGTTATAAGAACAAGTATAGTTACATATCTTCATGAAAAGATTTCAGGTACTGCCCTTGCTTGGCTGGATCTATCTTTACAAGACAGAAATCCAAGGCTTGAATTTTACCTTGGGTTCATTTATACACAGCTGCTGTAGCTTAACTTGCAGAATCCTAAACCATTTATTAGCTGGAGGTTTTCCATGGCTAGAGCAATCATGTATACTGATGTATTTGTAAGATTCAAGAATGCATGATTTCAGAGGGGTCAGCACATTGAATCAATGGCAAAACAAAGAGCCACAGATGTGAGTTGATGCATAGGTCTTCCTGAAATAGTTGGGAGTGCTCTTGTGTGAACCTAGTTTTCAAATAAAGAGAGTAATGACTTAAATGCACCGCAGTATGTATATTATTAGCCTAAAGTAGCATATTTTGTTGTCACTTTTACTTTTGTATTTCTTCTTTCCAGCTCATTACAGCTTGTTTCCAGCTTGCCATCACTCTGATCATGATGCTGTTTCTGCAAAGACAGCGTTTCTGTATGAAGTCTGTTGGTTTCAACAGATTTCTCATTGAGAGCAAAATAATCCCTTGCAGCACTAGGATTCTAGTTTGTAGAATCTTTTTCTCTGCTATTATGCAGTAATTAAATTCATTAAAAGGATAGTATCTTGTTCTCAGCTGCGGTTTCTTGATAGTATTGCAATGAATGTAAATACCACCATTAATTACAGATCAGTTTAAGAAAAACACAAAACAAAGATCAATGGACATGACAATTGAAGTATTAGATGAAAATGCATTCGTTCCTCCTCTGATCTTTTTTGACATTATTCCTTCATTACTTCAGTTTTAGATAACTACCTTTTTCCCTGTACTCTTCCCAGAGACATATGTCAGGGAGATGCTCATATATGTAAGCAAGTGAAATTACTTTTCTGTTTATTTATTCAAAGTTGTTATTTATTATGTTTAAAGTATTTATTGAAAGTACTGTATTACTATTACACAAGAAAGAAATACCTATATCCTACAACCAAAATCACATAAAAAATGGATGGAGACAATGCTGGATATACTAGCTTTTGCTGATAGAGGTTAAAGTTGTTAGAAACATCTTTTCAGCACATGAAACAATGCTGTGTCCTGTTAAATCACGGCACTATGGACTACAGCAAGAGTTGCCTTTGCCTGCTTCCTGCTCCACCTGGCTGCTGGGAACTGCAGCCTAGCAATGCCTGGCAACTTTGCCCAACAGAGCAAAAGACAAGCCCCAATACCAAGCTGCAAAACCATGAGGTACAACCCTATTTGTGAGGAAGTCAGTACTTCTGCACTCCAGATCAGTGAAATTTGAGAGCTCTACCATTAATCCTAGCTTCTGCCTTGTTTTGCAGCTCTTCTGTGCTGCATATCTGACAAAAAAAAAAAAAAAAAAAAAAAAAAAAAAGCCATGCTGAATACATTTTCCATGCAGAATATACTTTTTTGCTTCTTAGTCCATGTGAGAAATCTATGATATCACATTAAGTACCCACATTAATTTCAAGGGAAGTTTTCAAAGACTTCTAATTTATACCTTAATGGCCTTTAAAATTTTGTTATATTTGGATACATCATGCAGAAATGTATTAAATTTTATCTGCAAACTTGAAGAAAATTTTGATACACCACTCAATACTGGTTTATACTATATGCTGTGCATGTCATCACTATCAATAAGAGATGGATTTCTAGAAATAAGCAGAAATACTTGTCTCCTGACTCACAGGTGATAAAATTCAGCAAAAGCCCTTTTGGAGACCATTTAGGTACACTACTACTAATGCAGAATTTGATTAAAAAACCTTTACTTAATTTTACTACTATGAGATTGATTTACAAAAAAAGAATGAATGTATTTGTTGAATTAGGCCTACTTGCTGCAGCTACAGTACTTTATTTCCTGGATTAATTTCATTTCTTATTTCTCAAGCAATACCTGGTAGTGAAAGGCAACACATAAGTAAAATTGATGAAAGATTACACCAATGCTTAATTTCCTGTTTCACTTTTTTCCCCCAGTTGTTACTGTTTACACACTCACCACTGCCTAAAACACGGTAACATTACAAGTTGGTCAAGCCTGAAATTTCTAGTTTTAGCTAGAAGTTAAAGGAACTAGATAGCACAAAGAAATTGGCATAATTTTGGCTAGCATACCTGAGGGTAATATAGGTTTACTGCTAGCACAATCTGTAGTAAACATTCTATAATAAATATTTATTAATAAACATCACATCTCAGACATCAATATTTTAGAGATACATTTCTTTTACAGCTTTCTTTCAATAAAACTTGAAAAAACAAATAGTTATTTGAAGTGCTGCAAGGTCCCAGACTTCTACAGTGCTTCTCATATAAGCTTTTAATTATGCACTTGGTGCTACACAAGGAATGCAAAATTATTCTGCTATGACAGAAGGTTTAACTGCTATTCCATATCCTATCTGGAATTCCCAAATCCCATAGTTAGAAAAGTCTCTTTTTCAAACTTAGAAAGCCTACAGCTTCTGCTGTGCTCTATTTCAGTTCCCCTCCTCCTCTCTTTTAATTGCTTAGGGAGATTAGCAAAACTGGCCCAGAACTCATCCTGCAGTGTTTCAGAGTGCTTTCTGTTCTTAGTCATGTAGCCAAATTGATTTTACCAATAATGTGTACTTTTACATGTTCTGATCCTATATAGCTCCAAATTTATGATTCAATTTGACTTTATTTGGCTCCTGTTCTTAAAAGGATCATAAATTTGCCATTAATCTTTGATTGTATTCCATCTGCTCTCAAGGTGACTTCTATTGCTTCAGTATAAACTACAGAGCTACCTGCCAAACAATCTTTCTGCTGCAAGGCTATGTGTTTTTCCAGGAATAGTTGTATCAGGGTATTTCATTCTTGTTTCATAAGCTGATTATCAACAGCACTGGATCATAACATTCAATTCATTTGAAGCATTATAGTTCTGCTTTGGAAAGCACCTTTAACTTCCCATTTTCTTTCACACTGACTTGGCCCAGTATCCAACATTACTATCACTGAAGAAACTGTTAAGTATTCCCCAGTGTAGCAGTTGAACCTTGGCTCCTAGTTAGGGTAAGGTAAGAACATGAATATTGCATGGCACATTTGAAACCAAAGGCAATGCTTCTGGCACAGGAAACTTTTGAATCACAAATTTCTGGAGCTAAAAGAGTATTCTGGGAGAAGTCACTATAAACTTGCCCTGTTCTTATTCTTTTACAGTATTGTGTTGGCCAGCATCTTTAACAGGAAACTAGACAAGATAGACTGTGGGTTTAACCTGGCATAGATATTTTCCTGGGTTTGTGTTAGCTACTCCATGGTAACTGCCCCTGTGTGTGCTCATTCATACACCCCAGAGAACATGCTGAGATGTGAGTGAGACCATCTTCCTTCAGCTGTAATCCAAACCCTAACCTTAGGGTTAGTGGAATGCAAGCATTCCACTCGGGCAAGCAGCACACTACCAACAATGGAGGAAAAAGCACTGATGCTGAGGGATAACAGTTTCTGATGTGCCTATAGAGAATGAACTGAAATTCAGTAGTTAGCAAACAGACTCTCAAGGCCATTCACAACAAAATCTTGATTGTTCCATATAGGCTTTCATAGTTTTCCAAATAAGCAAGATACTAATGGTTGTCTAAAAACTGAAGATAATATTTTTATACCAGTTGGCAGCAGTTTTTTGTTTGTTTGTTTTTAAAGTATGAACTTAATTCAATACATCGGTCTGGAACCCACCCCTAACCCTACCTACTATTTCAGGTAAGCAAGCACACTGAAAGTTGAGAAGAAGCTTCTCCTGGAAATATTTTTATAGTCATCACTGAATTTATCAGAACAGATTCTGTTAGCCTAACTTTCTGAAGCTTTACGTGGAAAGAAAACTTTGACATCAGCCGCAATCTGAACTCCAGCTTTCTACACAGGCAAAGTTCTCAAGACTTCTGTGTATTGAGAAATGGCTCATATGAACCAGCTTTGGTCCACCATTTACCTCTTTGAATTTGACAGTTTTATAATAGAATTTCTATGTGGACCATATTGTCTGTAAACAAAACACTTAAACTATCACTGGACGCATCCATAGGAAAAGCTCTCTGAACACCTTGAAAACTAATGATAAGGCTTTTTTATTACCCTCTAACAACTCCCTGTTCATATTCCTGGCCTACTTAAACTATCAAAATCACAGCCTCTAGTCTCCAGGACTTTAACCCCAACTATAATCCTAAATAACATCTTCCAGATGGGTAGGAAACCCAGGACTACTAGAAAATTAATGGGAAGTGAGTCACAGCTGCAGGTAGCATCTCCAAAATTATATCTTCCAGCCCATCTGAATTCATTAGATTCACTTTAGCAGCTACATTAGCTCTGCAGAAGCGGTTCTTCACAACCATATTCCAGCCATAAACTTATTCTTCTAAAGGAGAAAACTTGAAATTTCAGAAGCTGTTCACGATAACTGGTAGTAACCCTTCTTTAAATTCTGTGCCCACATGTGGCTTTGCAGAGCCTTCCTGAAACTCTTGATTATACTTCAGCAAGGTACCCAACATGTCACAGAGATTGGGAAAGCAGTCTCATGTAACCTACTGCTTGCTTCTGGCATTATGGTCGTTTAAAAACTGATTCTCTCTCTAAACCTATCCTTTCAGATAAGTATGTTAATCAGGAATAGGTGAAAACTTCAGAAAAGTGAATTCCCAGAGACTGACAGCAGCTATGGGTGACAGATTAATAATTAAATGGGATCAGATGGGATTAAAATAGGATAGGATTAAAATCCTGCCCTTTATTTAAGCACAAATTGGCTGGGCTCAGAGATGCTGCAGGCTGCTACGAGTTTCTCTCACTGACCCTCTCACAATTCTCAGTTTCAGGGCCTGAATTCATCCACACAGCGTGATCTCTTCTGCACCAGGGGCTCGGGTGCCTGTGTTCAAGGCAGGTTAGGAAAACTAGCCGGTGTACCACAGCGCTGCGCTCAATCTAACAGGCCCCACTCCTGAAGCTGGGCCTTTCGGGCCCACACAGCACCAGCCACAGCAGCCCCAAGGCTTCCTGAGGCTGCGAGGCCAAAGCTGCCTTGCAAGAGCAAGCTTTCTCTTCAGTGCTTTTTGTGCATGCCTTTGTAGATACAACATTAGATAAACAATTTACAATACTTTATGGAGAAGCAGGGCAAGACTTCTGCTGGGCACACTATGAACTGACCAGCTCATTCTCTGCTTGGCTGCTCCCTTCCCCTCCCTGGCTGTGGTCCTGGGGCTGTCCTGGCTCCCTCTGTGCTGCAGGCTAGGTTCGGGCTCTTACTGCAATCAAAGGGAATCTTCTGTCTGCTCTCAGCTTACAGGTTTTCAGCTGGAGGAGTGCAGGTCTAGCGAGGCAGCTCAGGCTTACACACTATGCCTGGGAGCAGGAACAGAGAGTGGAACAGGCCTGCAGACTCTGGCCAGGTCCAACCAGGAGCTCAGATCACCAGCAAGTCCCGTGGTGACAACAGGGCCAAGACCAGGCTGGGCTGCCAGCCTGTGGGTGGGGGTCAGGATTGGGCCCGATGTGGAGAACAGGGATCAGATATAGCCCCCCGCATCGGGCACCTTCCTGGGGAGGGGGCCAGGCCAGGCCAGGCCAGGCGCCTGCTGGTGGGCCTGGCTCACTGGGGCCCATAGCCAGGCGCTGGCTGTGGGGAGCTGGAGACTCCTGCTGCAAGTGCCACTGGAACAGTGAAGGTGTGCTTCCCCCCATCCTGACCTTTATTTCCATAACAATGCTCAAGTGATAGCCATCAGTGCTGGTCCTAATGGCTGCTTCTGGTCGGGATGGCTGCATCCACTCAAAGTGGATTGGGGGAGACAGAAAACAACTCCATAGCCAAGGGCTAATCTGAACAAGGTGCCCACCTAACCACAGTGCTGGTCAAGGTGGGACTCAAGCCAAGTTTCGATGAGACGAAATTCTGCAGTTGGTATGCAAATATGTCTATAAGTCAGTTATCTTACTCCATAAATTGTGGATAGCCCAGAGCCTGTCGGGCTCTCCTGCACAGCACTGGGCTGCATGCCAGGATCTCCCCTTGAGCAGGAATGCCTCCCAAGGTTACTCCAAGGTTGAGAGATTCCTGGCTACAATAGATTCTCAGTAAGTGATTAATACCATGCTAAACGTTGAAATCTTAGCTAAATGATATAAAAGACTGATTGCTCACGAGCAATCCTTTCGATATACACTGTTGACAAAGTCTGGGACTAAGTCTGGATCTAGCTGCACCTGAAGTTCCCGCTGAGGAGTTTAGAATGCAATGAGTCTGTTCTGAACCTCAACAGGAGGGTCCCCCTGACAGCTTTAGCTGACCCTGTCCTCTATGCAGTCTACCCAGTCTCCATTTATTTATCTGTACATTGAACTCTTACTGTGACATTATCTTCATACACATAAAAATACTACCTGTGCATAAATCCTCCTGGAAAGGTGCATGCAATGCAATTTTTTGTTGTGTTAGAACACAGAAAGAAGGATGGATGAGGATCTCTTGCTGAATAAAATGTATGATTCTTTCTGAATAAAAGTTAGTTGTAAACACATTTACCTATTTCCCTTTCATAGTTAAGGTATATGCCATACCCACAGATATAATACAAGTGGTTTCCTTAGCAACCATCAGATTCTGAAGGAAAACATAAATTCAACATTTCTAAGTAACAATAAGAGGATACCATTTAATTCCAGAATATTAATTCCCATCTCTCCTAAAATTATTAGCAACTATTCCAAACTGAATTACAGTACACATCATTATCCTTCAAAGCATAAATCTCTCCAAATTAGTTTAGTACATTTTCCAGATCACTTTGGAAAATTAAGCTAAAATCATTTGCATATAGGCAGTAGTAAACAGCTTTCCACTTTCCATCTATCTATTGCAGCACTTTACATTTCAGTTAGTTTTTTAAACATCATTAAAACCTATTAATGGTAACCAAATAATTTGTATATTGCTAAAGCAGCATTTGCCAGCGTTGCTAATAAAACACGGAATCAGACAAGAAGCTGGTTTACAATCTCAGTTTGCCTTTGTTGGATTCAGTAGCCTGAATTTACAAAAATTCAGAATAACACTGCTGATTCCCATCTATGTGAAGTTAAACTTTCAAAAGGGAATTGAATGTCTTTTCTAATGAGATTTTCCTAAGTGTGCAAACAAACTGAATAAAAAAAAAATAACTGCTCTAAACTTCCTCAGTCCATCTTAACCCACTTCTGACTCTGAAGCCAAGAATAACAGATTGTGTTAACTCTTTATTTACTGAGGAATTTAGTAATCTGAGTTTACTAATTTTAGTAAATACTTATTCATTTTCCTATTATCTAAAGGAAATTACAGAGATTTTGTTTACTCTGAGAAGAGCAGCATGCAGATGTTGCTACTCATTTTCTCAGCATTTTGACTTTCCTAATTTAGAAATAAAAAAGAAATGGCTGTGCTCCAAGTCTCCTGAGGACACTAATCATGAACATCAAGAAAGGCTTTGCTGTTTTTTCCTATCATCCATAACCCTCATTTACCCAATTTCTTTTGTAATACCTTATAACTAATCCAACAGATTTTCTTCCACCCCTTTCATTGGAATCAAGTAATTATATCTTATTCTCCAATTTTCAGAAAAAAAGGTGCTAACTCTTAGCATAGACTAAGCTGGTGCCATGCTCAAGGTCTCAGCTTCTATGACCTTAGGCATACCTTTGAGAAACCAGACCTGTTGACAGATGATGGTGCCTAACTGACTAAGTGGGGCAAGAGCATCCTGGACAACAAGCTGGCTAGACTTATAAACAGAGCTCTAAACTAGATTTAGCAAGGGGAAGGGAATGGAATTCTAAGCACTCAAGAAGAACCAGGGGCTGCTGAAGCATTAGGAAGCAACAGGGAAACACCTGTGAATTGCCTTAAGGGAATTAGGATAAAGTCCTCTGAGAAGGGGATGTGGCCCATAGCCCAGCTGAACTGCCTCTGTACCAATGCATGCAGTAGGGGAAACAAACAGGAGCTGACAGCAGCTGTTCAGAGGGAAAACTACAACCTGATTGCTATCACAGAAACTTGGTAGGCTGGGTCACATGATTGGAGTGCTGTGATTGATGGCTATAAATTATTCAGAAGGGGCAGGCCAGGAAAGAGAGGTGGTGGAGTTGCCTTTTGTGCTAAAAATGGGATTGATTGCACAGAGATATTATTGAAGAACAGCAATGTGCAGGTCAAAAGCTTATGGGTGAAAATTAGAGACCAAGCCAACAAAAGAAACTTGTGGATGGTGTCTACTACAAGCCACCTGATCAAGAAGAGGATGATGAAGAGTTCTTTCATCCACTGCAGGAAGCATCATGCTCACAGACCCTGATCCTGACAGGGGTCTTCAACCACCCTAACATCTGTTAGAAAAACAGCACAATTAACTGCAAGCACTCCAGGAAACTACTGGAACAAGAAGACAACAACTTCCTAGTACAGGTGATGGGGAGTTTGAGCAGAGGAGAAGCAGTGCTGGACCTGTTGATCACTAATGCAAAAGAACTAAGTGAGGTCAAGATTAGAGGTAACCTCAGCTGCAGCAATCATGCCGTAGTAGAATTCTAACTCCTGAAGGGTACAGGATGGATAAAAAATACAGTCAGGATCCTAAGCCTCAGGAAGGTAAACCTTTGGCTGTTTAGGGCATTAGTGTATGGGATACCTTGGGAAACTGACCGCTGAGATAAAGGAGCAAAGAGAGCTGGGAGTTATTTAGACATTTTTCTGAGGGTGCTAGAGCTCTTGGTCCTGTGCAAGAAGTTGAGCAGGGGAGGCATGAGGCCGGCTTGGCTAAGTCAAGACCTCTTAGCCAAACTAAAACACAAAAACAAAATGCATAGGCAGCAAAGGCAGGGATACACAGCTTGGGAAGATTACATGAATGTGGCCTGGATGATCAGGAAAACAAAAGCACATCTGGAGCTGAACCTGGCTAGAGACGTGGAAAACTAACAAGAGGGGTTTCTTCAGGTACATAAGACAATAAAGAAAGACGAAAGAAACTCTACCCTCCCAATGAGTGAAACAGGAGACCTGGTTACAACCTATGTGGAGAAGGTTGAGGTACTCAACAACTCTTTTGCCTTGATCTTCATCAGCAAGTGCTCTACCCACACCATCTCATTCACAGAATCCAAAGGCGGGGACTGGAATAATGAAGTACTGCCCACTACAGAAGAAGGTAAAGTTCAAGACCATCTAAGGAACCAGAATGTGAATGAGGCCATGGGACTGATGAGGTGCATCCAACAGTCCTGAAGCAATTGGTAGATGAAGTGTCTAAGTCACTATCCATCATATTTGAAAGTCATGGCAGACTGGTGAAGTTCCCAGTGACTGGAAAGGGGAAACAACTCCCATTTTCAAAAAGAGTAAAAAGGAAGACCTGGGGAATGACAGGCCAGTCAGCTTCCCCTGTGTGCCTGGCAAGATCATGGAGCACATCCTCCTGGAAACTATGTTAAGGCACATGGAAAACACATAGGGCTTCTCATCCAGGGCTTGATCTAAAATAATTTCCACTCATTAGTAATACTCGTTTCATCCTTCTTGATTTTCAGTAAGTGTCTTTGGATTTGAAACCTCTGATGCAAAAGAGCTGAGATTTCAGTTTCTTGGAACAGAATACTTCAAGCTTACAGGATTCTCATTTGCTAAATCTAAAACTCTTCCCTCCCCCCCTCCCCCTTAATCTCAAACACCAAGGTCTAATCTAAACCTGGACATTTCCTACAAGAATTTTCTTCGTCATTTATAAAAATAAAACACATAATTGTGGTTTATATGACAGCTAGAGCTTGATGCTCTTTGTTGAAATGTGGCAGCGTCTCAGAATCTGACTTTTTTCTGTGAGTGAAAAAGCAAGTTTATACAATTTTGATGACAGCTAACAAATGCTGAATTTCCCCTCTCTCAGCTGTGTGTGGGATGGAAGAAGTAGCCGTGGAACCTGTTGCACGGCCACTCAACTCAATTTTTGTTAATTTAATACTACAGATAAGGCCATATTTCTTCCAATAGTGTAATCGGGAAAGCCTTACTGATCTAAGATGAAAGAGGAGTTACTGTCCCATACATTTTTGTCCAAGAAAAACCTTTCCTACTCTCACATTCAATTTGGCTTCCATCCAAATTTTCATTTAAGAAGTAATAAGAATTCATGTGTCTACATAAGAATAATTCTGCAGTCAACCTCTTTGAATGTTTTAAGACCAGTTTGCACTGCCAGTAATACAGTATGATGTTATGCTTCATGTTCAAATAAAGGCAAATGTCTTAGGCACATAATGTTATTTTGTACAAGCTCAGTTGTTGGAAAACTTCCATTCACTCCCTGTGTAGCAGATGATATCTTAGCAATGGAAATAATAGAAGCACCAAAAATTAAAGAAGTCATAATGTTTGCAGGTATAGAAGTGAATGGTCTTTTCTCAATGTAAATTCTTAACAGCTTGCACACAGGACAAGGATTTTTAATAATGTAATTACCTTTTTTTTCAGATACTACAGAAAACTTTATTCTGACAATCAGAGTGGGGAAAATGTAATTTATATTAGTACCAAGCCTCATAATTTCTAATCTTATTACAAAAATAAGATATTGGAAAAAAAGACAGAACTAGGTCACTTTTCACAATGGTGCAGTAAAATGTGATGATGTGGTATATGCTAACTCATTTAGAATTGGGGAAAAAAAGGTTACTGGCTATTTTTACCACACCTGGTTACATATTTCATTTAATACATGTATTTTTCACAAAGACCAGTTCTGTTTCTGGCATTAATAAAGGCATATCACATTTTTAAATATTTTGTGTAAAAAAATGGACTGAGCTGTTCACACTCATAGGCGAGATATTTCAGTAGATCTGTGTATTTTCCCCAAGGTACCAGGACTCTATGAAAGAGCTAATGCAACAGCTGTAATTAATATTCCTTTGTACAAAAACAAATTACAAAGTACTTAATCAGTGGATGCCAGATTATAAACTTTCAAAGAACTTTGATATGATAGAAATACTCAAAATTTACATAGAAGCAGGCAGTAACCTTTCTTGGTAGGATCCAATTAAGTCAAATGAATTATATGAGGACTGAAATTAAATTGGTCCCGTTATTAATTCCTGCCTCCACACATTTGCAAAGAGGTATAAACTCAAATCTCTGTTCATCTTTTCAATTGAAGAAACATATTTTTGGAATTTCTCTTTTCTTGTACCTTGATATTACTGACAACAGTCTGTCAGAAAATCGAAAGTTTTATTCAACAAAAATACTTCTAGTTGACACATTTTCTGCAGAAAATATCAACACTTTGTATACTTTTTATGAAAAAAGTGCAAATGTTCACTTTTTTATAAAAAACTTGCCATTTTCCTGAGAAAGATAGATTTTTCAACTAAAGTTAATTTCTTTAAAATCAGTTCTGTTGAGATTATTGTTGAAGAAAAGTTAAAGTGAGCCATACCTCTATTGTTGTATAGTGTAGATGGCACAGCTTTCAGACCTATCAGAAAATCCAAATGCTCTGCTATTTTGGACACTTTCTGTACTGGGTTTAATAGTTGCAACATTCAAACTTTGTGTAACTTGCTGCATTCCAGTATAAAAACATCAGATGAATTCAGTCTGTTATTTATTATAAGAACCAGCAGCAGGTATCTCCTAGAACTGAGTAATGCCTGAGAATGAGAAACATACATCTGTGTTTTGATTTACCTAACTAACAGAAACAGTGTAGTGAAGTGAGAAAGGATACACAGGAACACGATATAAACAGAAGAGTTGAGGAGAGATACTTGGCAACAATAGCAAGAATATGTCCATTGACACCCACAAAAGCCAAATATTCTTACATTTCTCAGAAAGTGACAAGGGACTCATCCTTTCTTGCAATTAAAATTGAACAGTTGGAAGTAGCAGTTGGAAGTAAAAGGGCCAGCAAAGTCAGCATTGTACATTACCCGTAAGTCAGAAGAAAACTCAACATTTTATATCAAGCATAACCTTCATATGTTCATGATTCATAACAGGCACACTGAAGTAGTTTCCTGGGCAGCACAGGTAATGGAACCTGTTTTCCCATAGATCATGTCTTCTGTTTGATTTCAGCTCCCACCTGCTTTTTCCATAGGTGAATTATGTGTAATTACATTTTCCCATGAAGACTCTAGTGGCTGATATGACTTGGTGCCTCACCTGTAGCTTTTCCCTCACTCAGGGCCATTTGTGCATCTCTTATGGACCAAAAAAGTCTTTTTAATGAAATATGCACAAGTGTTCAAAGAACCTTAGTCCTGTGACATGTTTGGTTGAAATAGCTCAGCAGACTGAAAAGTTATTCAAGAAGGGATAGATAGAGAACCAATGTGTAAGCTTTACTTCTTTGGACATCAGTAAAAATAATTACTAGTCATTCTCTGACATGGTGGCTGTTTCTCCAGAACCCATAAACACACAGAACTCTCAAAGTAGCCTTTATGATCATTATGTTAACTTCCAAAGCTACCAAACATGTAGGAAAAAAAGAAACTTTGTGTAAAACTCCTAAAAAATACTTCAGTAACAACCAGCCCCTGAGTATTACTGATGATTCAAAGTAGTAGATCTACTCACGTTGATCAGGTCCAGTTTTAGCATAAAGATTGCATAAGCATTTACAGTGTCAAAAGTTCTGTTTGTTTGATTTTTAACTTAGAATAAACAGGAAACAAAGAGAGATTAAAAGATTACCAGATTTTCAAACTATTTGTATAAAATCCCAAGCAAACTTACTGATTTTTCTGCAGTGTGTGAGAAGGTGAGTAGCAAGTGACAACAAAATAGCAGGAATTAAGGACCCTAATGAAGGAAAACAAAAGAATCAGTGGAATACTGTTGTTTGTACTGTTTGCATCCCATTCATCTCCTAGAATAAGAGCAGAATTTTGACTAAGTTAACTTTCCTGGGTTATAAGCAAAAGAAAACAGACATAGCAATACAAAATGTAAACTTTACATCCCACGGGTCTGGCCTCCCAGTCAAAAGCTTTATTCAGGGTCATGATATCTTATTTTTTTTTAATTACTAATAGGTCAGGAGGAGCTTAGAATATTCTGTGAAAGGTATTTGTCATTAGGTATGCTTCTCAATACCTGCAACTGCAGCTACAGTAATAGAGTCTCTCAGGTACTTACTCTGATGCTAAGCGTAAAAGACTCCTTTACATGTCTCCTCTATCTACTTCATATTTAATAGCTGAAAGACATATCAGCATTCTCACAAGATCACTAATATTTTATTTTGCTTAATGAATGGTAATATTTCACCGTTCTTAAATTTTCTTTGTTTTTCCCTTATTGCACCATATTGGAGAAATTACCTTAGAAGAACTTCTCTCGCTCTAGAGTAGGCATAGCCTGAGAGAAGCCAACTTGTGGAAATGTAGCATCTATTTTTTTCTGCATTTTGATCATGCATAAGTGGATCTCCATTAGGCTGACATGTTAAAATTACTTCCTGTAGTGCAGGGCAGAAGTTAATAACTTGCTTTAAGATGACTCATTCACAGGGAAAAAATGAATAGGAATCAGAGATATACAATGTAAAGAAATCGGAAAGATCTCATTTTAATTTTTTGTAATTTCCTTACTACAATAATGCATAAAGGCAAGAATTTTATTTGCTGTATAGGCTGTTAATTCAGTGTTGTTTTCCTACAATACTTGATAACACTTTGGGAAAGATTCACTTTATCATACTGCTTCTTTTTAGCATTAAGTACTAAAAAAGTAATAATTCTTCATGAGATAAAAGAATAAAGAAATAATGTTTGTGAAAGTATACAGAACATTAAAAGGTACTGTACAAAAGTTTTGTAGAGGTTTAGGTAAGGTTAAAAAGAAATTGAGTATTTGTCTATAGCAAGGAGTTTTGGCAGTAGAATTTGGGAACCAGAGGTACTGATTAAGTGTAAGCGATCCATGTAAGTGTAACAGGGCAGCGCTTACAACACAAGTTATGCCTGGAATACAAGCATCAAAAGAGATGCATTATTCAGAAAACTAGAAAAAATAATGTAAAGGTGGTGACAGTAAAATAAAATGATAAAAAACACCAACAGAGGTTTACAGAAGAGACTATTTGCTTCTAAGGTTCTTATATATAGTAAATACTAAGGGATGTTGTAAGTGGCTGCGATCTCCAGCAGCTCAGTGCCCAGGGATTCCTCCTCCCTGGGCTGCTGGGCCTCAACCCAGTATGCCCAAGGGTCTCTCTCCCAGGCCAAGGGATGAGGCTGCTTTCCTGTTTGTATGTTCAATATGTATCCCAGAGGTACACATGCACACAGACACACACAGAGGACACTGACACAGCCAGTCACACAGACCAATAGCAACGACATATAGGACTCAGATAAAACACAAGCATGGACAGCTAAATCCCCTCATCCTCTTTGGCTGGTAAGGGCAGATGGTCACTAGTGAAAGCACACACACCCCTCCCTAGGTTCAGAAGTACATGCTTGTTCACGCAGATCTCTCAAATACAAGCACATTTGAAGATACTGAGGTAAATAATATGGATATTGGTGCCAAACTGTAACAGAAAGTGAACTGGCATTACAACAGGCTGTGCCAAAAGACTTGTACTACTACAAAGATGCAAGATAATATTAAGCTATTATCTGAATCTGTATCACCCTCGTCACCTTCATGCAGGAAGGACTAACAGAATGAAGGCTGTCGTCATACCTGTTTTCTACAAACGTTTTTGGGGATAAAAATATGAAGGAAGGAGCTAAAGCTGACGTCAGGGATAACGTTGTTACAGGAACACATTGGTATGAACTAGCTATTAGTAAATTGATGGTGAAAAAACGAAGGCACTGAAATTATCAAATCTGCCAAAACAGAAATTTGCTAAAATAGAATTTTTCCTTTTAATAGGCAAAGACCATAAGCCATGTGAAAATGAATAGAACTATGGAATAAAGTCACATGTGACAGCAAGTAGATGTGAAGAGCTAATTAATTTATCTCTTTCCTGTGATCTTGTATATATATAAAATAAGCAAATCAATTTTAATTATATCCATACACAAAAGCAGCATTGAATATCACTGTTCCATACTCTATTTCCAAATAGATGCAGTTTATTAACTTGTATTTATAAATATTTATCAGACATATAACATGACTGGCTTGACAGGAACAAAACAGATGGAGCATATCGAGTTGTAAATATAAATAGTGAGACACTGAAATCATTAATCTCAACAGCACTTCGCCACTGAATTCAGGCTGAAGTGAGGACAAGGATCAGACTTCAAAGCATGGCAACTGTAGAAGAACTGCATATTTTTTTATAATAGTTCTCAACTATCTTAAAATCCCTACCAAAGTACAGAAAAACAGAAGAGTATTGTAATGCTTTCAAAGGTCTGTGGTTCTGCTGGCAATTGGCCAGATGCCATGATGCTGACAGAACTACACCTTCTTAGCCTGATACATGGTCTTTCGTATCTGGAAACCCCACCATATCTAGTTTATTGCCAAGATTTTCAGAGAGGGATCACTCTGATCTTTTCATATGGATAGGTATACTGGGTCTGGGGTGGAGTTAATTTTCTTCATAGCAGCGGTGTGGTGGTGGTCTATGCATTTGTAGCCAAGATGCTGGTAACATGCCAGTGTTTTAGCTGTTGCTGCACGCTACGTGCACAGCCTGGTGGATTTCTCTTTTTCACATTCTGCCCCTGCCACCAGTGAGTGAGCTGGTGTTGGGCAAGAGGCTGGGAGGGAACTCGGCTGTGACAGCTGAGCTGAATTGAACAAAGACATATTCCATACCATATGACATCATGCTCTGCCATAAAATCTCAGGGAAAGGAGGAGGAAGAGGGAATGTTTGCTGTTACAGCATTTGTCTTCTTGAGTGATTGTTATGCATGTTGTGGCCCTGCTTACCAGGAAGTAGCTGGATATTTCCCTGCCCATGGGAAGTAGTAAATAAATTCCTTTATTTTGCTTTGCTTGTGCATGCAGCTTTTGCTTCACTTGTTAAACTGTCATAACTCAATCCATGAGTTTTCTCACCTTCCTCCTACTTTCTTCCCATGCCACAGCAGTGGGAGTGAGCAAGCAGCTCTGTGAGTGCTTGACTGCGGCCCAGTGTCAGCCCACCACACTGGAACACAACTTACATAGTTGTTCAAACTAGAACAAAAATAGTTAATGTCTGTGTCAGGGAATCCTCTGTAAGGTTTAAATACTCTGCTAAATCACACTGTAAGTGCCTTACTATACAGCAGTAAGCTGATTTGTTTAAAATATTTTTACGCCAAATTATGTGATTGTTCTCTTACATTCTGTGGTCCAGTTCCATACTCAGATATTTTACTAAAAGCTGCTTTATAGTTCTGCTGCAGGAAACAGAAAGTACCATTCAAGAGATTACAAAAGGGGGTACAAGGTGTGACTCTTGCTTGTGTCTGTGCAGGAGAGACAATGAAGTAATATTCTACACTCTTGGCTATCTTTATTCAAACAGGCCTTTCAGACATCTTTGGTGGGCCATATATAACATCATTTTCTTCATTTTATTACTAGATAACATGAAAGTAGACACAGGTCATAATAACTGAAGTTGTGGGCTGCCACAGCTTCAATCAGACTATGTGTTCCCCACACCTGCACTCAACATTTTCCCCTCATACTTACCAGAAGTCTCCAGAGCCTTGTGAGTACCAGGTAGGGCAAATAACAACTAGCCCGTTTTGTGGTCATGGACGCTTAAGCACAAAGGATGTCTGGAAAATGTCACCTTCTTAAGGCAAGTGGAAAGCACAGATATGGTTATCTAAGTCTGTGTGTTCCCTAGCAGTTTCTTCCAGTGTGCCACCCCATCCCCAGCTATGTATATACAAGTATTAAACTATGTAAGTGTTCACATCCAGAGTATGCATTATCATTCCATAGTATCAAAAATTTTGAAATAAGGCTGAGGAGAATACCCCTCTGATAAACAGTCACAGTTACCAAGCAAACTCTTGGATTAATTGCAGAGGTATGAAAATAAAACTGTGGTGACTGTGTGAAACAGGAGGCTTCTGTCTGGCCTTAAAATCTGTGAGTTTGTGGCTACATGGCAGAAAGTCAGCAAAAGCATATATACATTTACTTTATAAAATAAGGTAAATAGCTGTTTAGGGAAAAATTCATTAAAAAATCCTGTAAGCATGCATCCTATTCACAACGACCCGTACAACCTTTTGATTTTAACTACCCACATTTCCTGCACTAACCTTACTAAACAGATTTTTAATTCCATTAAAATCCTTAGCTTCAAGTTCTGCATAAAATATCAATATTATTGATTCATCTTTTTTTCTCCTCAGGGCATGGTTTAATTTCATATCAATTTGTATAATGAAAAAAGGATTGACTCTACCAGAATTGAATACTAAGAGAAAATGGTACAAGTCAATTAAAACACCTTATCTGCTACAAAGATAGTCATATCCTTTTACTAATGAAGGAAGATAATTGCAAAACAGAAAATCAGAGCTGATCTGACACTTATTTCCACTAGCAGATTTTGTACTTCAGTTGGCTACAATGGTTTTATGTTGATGTATAAGAATTTAATTTGCCCACTATCAACATTAAATTCATGGAAGATTAAGCAGACAATTCAGTCAAATGGAATAAAAAATAAATTATCAAATTAAATCATCAAACATATTTTTATCCCTTTGTATTTTGTTAGGTATTTATTTTTGTTTCATCAGCATAAACCGTTTGTGCAGTATGACTTCTACTCACAGCCAGGACAATGAAGTATAAAAAAAAGTGCATGTATTTCAGATACTCAAGAAGTCCATTTTAACAGTAGTAGATACTTTTTTCTCAGAATGAAACCTTGCTCTTGTTTAATCATTGAAAGGCTTGCCACAGAATTCAGTGGTGACAGTTTACTCCATGGAGTATGCATAAAAATATATTAATCTTGTAGAACTTTAGAGATGTTGGCTAGAAGAAATTTCTAGCCCAACTTTCCACCTGTAATAGGACCACTAGTCTAGCCAAGTTCTGAAAACTTCCAAAGTTGAAGTTTTTACAGTCTCCCAGGGTAGCTTTTAGACTGCTGTTAGATCAAACTGATGCTGTTTAAAGTCTGACCTTCAAAACCCATAACACTGGGAATTTACATGAATCAGGGGCTTAGCTCATCTCAAAACCTGATCCTTTTAGTCCTCAGAGAGTTAAGTTCTAAATTTTTCTGTTGCAGTCTCTGTTTCTTTGATATATGTGGTTTACTGTCATGGTTGGCACATATTTTGTGATCATGAAGGTCATATCAACCTTCTGGGTAACATGGCCCAACTCCAGGACTCACTGTATTATCCAATATCAACACCATAAGTGTAAACTACTATTTTCTTACAATCCAGAAAAGAGAATCAAAGTGTTGGCTAATATACCTTCACCAGCCTCTGTTACCTAGATCATGGGTAGCTGAGATCTGAAATATTCTGTTAGCTGGGACCTTGACAGAATTTTATTAGGAATGAGTTTCCATATGCAGTTTTCAATATATTTCAAAAAGTTAATTTTCATCTCATATAATGTGATGTGTTCTTAAGCTGTCATTGCATTTTACCCCAGTGGTAGTTAAAATAGAGTAAGTAGGAAAGGATCCCTAAGTATATGTGATGTTGTGATTGTTTGCCATGTTTTATCTATGTAAGGCCATGGACATTAATATTTCAGAATAATATGTGATTTTATTACGTCAGTAAACAAGGCCTTTGAGAACTTACTTTTACACACTTTTAAAAATAAATGTTGAAGCTTTTATTCCCTTCTACTGAAGATTTTATGAATACTAACCCTCCAAACTTTTATTCTTTTAAATATAAGGCACTAGTGTATCAAAGTGGAGGCCAATAGTGCACAAAAAAGATAAGCTTTTACAGTGCAATTCCAGAATTCTATTAAGTAAAATTATTAAGGATTTTAAAATAAATGGGCAATTTATCTTAGGCTAGGAGGGTTGTGCCAATTTCATTAAGCAAGAAATTTACTTGGTAATCCATCCTTATAGGTGCCATAAAATGCTGAATTTTCCAAAGTGTTGTAAACCTTTGAAGGTGCAGATCATTTGCCTGTGATATTTTCAAAATCGCTGTAACAGATTTGACATGCAGTGTACTTGAAAATCCAGCAGAAGCTGCCTACAACTGTTGAATATCTAATCCCAATGGCCTGTCTACCTAACATATTAGTGAACTATCACTGAGGAACAAAAGCATATGCATGCCTTTTGTCCCTTACTACGTTTTTGTACCTTCATTTGCCTAGTTGATCTACAAGCCAAACATCACCCTAATTCTGAAGTTTAGTGGTAAATCCTGAATACAAATGTGTTTCAATGTAATAAAGGAATTTAAATGTAGATTTCTTACTTTGTTTTTCTTTCTTTTCAAATTAGTATATCTTCTTAGAGTTTAAAATCAGAAGGAACTTTTACAGATATTTTTAATGACCTCTATAACACAGTCCATAGGACTTTCCTGTTTTATCCAAAGGTATCTCAAGGGGCAAAAGTAGTTTTCTGTCAAATGGTTGTGGCTTGGTTTTCCTTTTTGTTAAAAAGCAACCAGCTTGTTCAATTCTGTCCTGGGGGGTAATATTCAGTAATATAGCTAGTTCAGAATACAGAGAGTAGTAAATTGGATTTATGGCTCTAAAACGTTGACTGTGAAGGCATGCAAGTTGAAGCATAAGGATAGCCTAGAATTAAAAAAGAGAAATTGTACAATTATTTTTTATGATGAGAGTAACTTCCTGCTTCTTATGTCATGGAAGTTAATGTGATCCTCCTATTGGGCATTTATAATTACATAATAAAATCATCATTGGTATCTGTATTCAGGATGTTTGAACTCATAATCAAAACTATTTTGATCTCCGCATCTCTAAAGTCTGACAGTCAGTTAGAAAATGTATGTGATTATACCTTTTGTCATATCTGTGCACACAGTTGGAATTATTTTGATAATAATCTGAATGCATCTGATATGTCCCTGACAAAGCAGTTCAAATGAGTTCACCAAGATGGTTTTATGGGACAGATCATGACATTCCTTGTAAGACACTATCTTTTTAAAAGGGCTTATTGAAGTAGATCACATTCTTTGATTTTTCCCATTTTACAAACAAGACTTCCCAGGCTAGGGAACAATATATTTACAAAATTCTATATACTATACATTGCTTTTTTAAAATGTTTTTGACATAAAGCCAAGATTTGAAGCTCTTGGGTTTTTCAAGCTTTTTATATAGCATTGGTTTCAAAGCTTTCGCTGATGGCAGGATAGACCTGATTTGTAAGTTATGAACCTGTATTTGTCAATAAGGCAGCTTGAGACTACTGAAAAGCAGAACCATTGAGCTTAAAATTATGTGGAAAGAAGTAATTATGAAATAAGTTTCTAAAATGTCCAGAAAATATATTTAGGGTACAGAAGTATGAAAATATATTTGGCATTTTTATAAAAATTACGTGTGTTTCCAAACACTTAGAAACTGCAAATTAGTACAGGGGAGCCTGAGCACAGAGTTTAGTTAGTTGCAGATTTACATGATTAAAACCAGCAGCAAACAAGTAAGATTGATAAGATGTTTCTACTAGAATATGTTGATTCAGCAAAGACTAAATATCTTAGGGAAGCAGTCTAAATTTACCAAAAACCCTTATCAATTTTCTGGCAGAGATTTTGCTGATGTCTCTGGTACCACCTCAGAAACCAGCCTGGCAGACAAAGAAAGACCTCAGAATTCCTAGGCTCCCGGACACCAAGATGGTTCACCATGTGGACAGTACCAGACCCAGAGTGCTTCTTTCTTAGTATTTTAGATAGAACAGAGTAAGTTTTCCTGGTGCTGTTCTGTTACATATTTAGCCAGAAATAAAGCTCAGTGATTCAAGTGGCAAAATCCTCTTGTGTATACTGACCGTCTGAGTCCACATTGATGTGAGTATTGACTGCCTAAATAAAGATTGAAGACAGAAAACAATGGGAAAAAGCTAAATATGGCTTTATTACAAATTATACAATACCAGAGTCACAACAAATCAAAGTCTTTGAATGTGAACACTATTTCAGGATTATATTCAGTATGTTCTATTTTAGGAATAGGTTTGACTTTTCATATCAAAAACACTAGCTAGGGCTAAAAGCATGCTGAAATTAAATTTAACCTGTGTTTGCTTGCTCTTAATTCCAATCAAAATGATTGAGAAAAATAAAACTAGTTTTAATGACAGATAAACAAGAGATATTTATGTGACCCAAGTACCCTTAATTTATGGTATTTGATGATTTACAAGTATTTAGTCAACTGCTGCTTTCACACCTTTTTTTTAAAAACAATGCAACAAACTAAATATGTTATTTTATATAATAATTATTATAAATTTTATATTATAATTATATATAATGAATATTATATTACTCAATTATTATGTCATAAATGTTTCCATTTTAAAATTAGGCTTTTAAGTTCTGACAAAACCAAGAGAGAATGCAGAGGGCTACCCATAGATACCCACAGGATACCCACACAGCTGAGAGACAGAGGCTCAGAAAGTGATAGAAAATGGGACATCTGTTCAGCATGCAGAATTAAAAAAAAATCGATAATCTCAATTTACTTCACAGGCACTTACTTAGCTCTAAAATCCCATCCTCTGCATGGTCCATTCAAAGTTGCAGAGAAATATATCTGTCCAGTCAAGATCCAGATACTGTAACCTGCAGGTGTGCTAGCCTACATTCTTTGGAGAAGCAAAGAATGAGTTAGTGTTTTAAATGAGGTTTTTACAGTAAACTAATACAGCAAGCACGTATTAAGGAAATAAGAAACTCATGTTTCCATCCTCTGCCTGACAAGATTGAAACCCATCTCTTGTGTCCTGGAAGATCACCCAGACTCTCAAACCTTAGAGTTTTTCTGTGCTTTTTACTGAATCTGTGCCAAAGGCAGGAAAAGAAAAGATTCATTATGCATGGATGAGAACCTTCTCATACCATTAAGTTGCAGCATTTTTCACCTTGAAGAATAGATCCCCCTGTTCTGGTTTCTGAATGAAAAACAGTTTGTGTAAATTTTTAAAGCAAGCAGCTCTAACCACTAGTTATTAAATAAAGGGCGTTTTGAGGATTAGATGGCAGGTCAGTGGGGTTTTTTAGGACTTCAGGATTGAATTAAGGAAAAGTACAAAATCTTCCTGTTTGTGTCTACACTCAGGTATGGCCATCAGTAGATATCATTGATGGTCTGTCATAATACAAATCAGTAAAATGACTGACAAATTATAGATAATCCTTATGTTTTCTGACACTACAAAATCTTTTAGTATATGAGAAAAGACCTATTGAGCCAGTTCCCTAGCAGATATATATTAATTTAAAACTGAATTAATGGTTCTTATTTCATACTTTTGTAATGCAAACTGCAGTGATGACATTTACTAGCATCTTTAATGGATGTATCTAATTAAATTACAATAGACTTAATATTTGAATATAGACGTAAGAAGATTACAAATACTGCCTGTTTTCTGCTATATTAAAATAAGGCATGTTTTTGGCATCACTTCCTTTCAATTTAAATTTTAATTGACCAAAGCTTAGGAAGTATTATTCTGAAAGTGTTGAAGGATGGAGGCTACAGGCTTCTAACTGAATGAAATTAGGAGAGTTCCAGTGTCCTTTTCAGTATCCAGGTTTCACTCCAAGATCAGTTGTTCTACAATAACATAACCTACAGACCTCTACTTCTTGCAGCTCTCCAAAGTTTCTCTTGGTTTTGTCTTTCAGTCTCAGAAAGTAAAATGTCTTTCATTAATTTCAACTCCTGCAAACCTCTTAATTAACCATTATAAATAAATAATTAATCCATGCTGTAAAACATTTATTTTAAAGCATTTATTAATGCTTTAAAAGAAAGAAAAAAAACCCAAACCAAACAAAACCAAACAAAACACACACACTCTTTTCAAGAACAGACAATACTAACTGCTAAAAGTTCATTTTTAGCAGCAGCTGGTTTTGGGGTGTCTGATAGAGTTGAAATTATAAATTAGATATCTAAAGACAGAAAAATATTAAATCAAATATGCCTTTTTCCAGCAGTTGTGTTATTTAAAGTTCCACCATACCTTGAGCACTCTTGTTTGATTTAGAACCTTAAATTGCTGTCTTTTGGGGGTTTTCTGCTCAGAACAGTGGCTAATCCTCTCCTCTCCCTAATCCCTCCTGAAGTGCCTACAGTTCCTCTATATTGTATAATGTATTTGCATGTGCTTAGGTCCCTGAATTTTATTAAGCTCTTTCCAAAACATGGGGGAAGTTTTGAATGCAGCAAACCCAATTCACAATGGACATTCAGCTGCATGAGAAGTCAACTAAGCTAGTCAGCAGGAAAAATTGAAAACAGGGGCATCCACTAGAGTATTCAGTGAAACCAATATCCCCTATTTCGAGATGGATATGCTAACATTTACTTTCTCCCCTCTTTCTTGTCCAATATTTAGTTCTGTATAAGTATCTAGTTTGTTTGTTACAAAATTCTGAAATTTGCACTCGTGTTACCACAGATAGAAAAGAAATTTGGGCATTTATACTCATGCATTTTCTCCCTACCTTTTTGGTGGAAGGATAAAAGTCAGGGCTGAAGGACTGGGGAGAATATACATTTTTTCTGGAGTTAGGCATACTTTGAAAATATATGACAAATGATGCCCTGCAAGCAAAAATGTGTAGAATGCAAGGCAATCCTGGCAGAGTTAGGTGGAGGCGACATATATGGATTTTACCAAATTATCCATTCTGCAGCAAAATCTCTTTATCAATCATTTAGGTGCTATAGGAATTAATGTAGTGGAAGTGTAAGAGTCAAGAAACTTTAGATATCACTTTACTGTCATTTCACAGTATGTATGTATTGCACTTGTAGGATTGATAGTTATAAAACTATGTGTAGCATTTAATAGATGCATATTCAAAAATGGAAAAAAAAGTAGTTAATAAATAGTTTAATCAAAATATGAAAACAAGATTACAGTACCTTTCATGACATTCATTAATTTTATTCAAGAAAAACATTATGTCAGTATAGTTTATTTACCTCTTAGTGTTTTTGACAAGAGGCTAGATGATGGTCTAGTTGCTACAAATCAACCACACACCACTGAGTTAATTAATTCAGCCATGTGGTGATATGTGTCTACTGAGGTTCTCAGTGCCTGGCAGTGTTTTTTCATATCCAAGGTTCCCAGTTTTGCAAAAATTAATTTGCAGTAAGAGGGTTGCAAAGTATAGCACAAACAAATATCTTACTTGGGTCTGTAGGGCTTTGTAGTGTGTGAGCTATTTCTAGTTTGAGCTCTCAAAGAAATTTTTCTTTTTGTCTCATGTCACTGATAAGGTGCCAGTGATATATGGGTCAGTTCGTATCTGTTGAACATTGCCTATCTATTACAAACAGGTAAAATTATGACTTTGGTACAGTGACAACTGATTGTAAATTTTAGCTTGATAAAGTTAATATCTCAAACAGAGATCTGACCAGTATTTGTCAGAGAACCTGCCAGTTCTGTCATTGTATGTCTAAAATGTATGTCTAAAATGAAAGCCCTGCTTCCCATTAATATAAAACATTGTCTAGGTCAGCAGGAATCCTTGCAGAAGGTCCAACAAACAGTTCACTCATTCTGCTATATGGCAGATTCCCAGCGTATATTCACTGTCTGATACTTGTGACAAAAGCAGAGATTTCTGGTCCTTCTTCTTACAGCTCAGGGCAGAAAAGGCCTTTGAGTGGTCCCATCCCCCACAAAACAAAACTACTGACCTTTCTCTGCTAATGGAGCTTTTTTTGCTTTGTTTGAAGTGATGACTTATTGTAACCAAGTAAAACTAGTAGTGTTCATCAGTCCTCTTAAATTCCATACTGTCAATGTCGAGACATGAAGATTTTCTTTCCCCTGCCTCTTCCCCCAGCTACAGCCGTACAGCACATTCACAGTGAAGCAAAGTGGCTTGCCTCCCAGTATGAGCTGCACCCAGTGCATGGAGCCTGAGAACAGGGACAATGGGTGATGCCAAGCTGCAGGCAGCACGGTACATCCGCTTGGGTCTGCATGTTCCCACAGGACTCTGGGAGAAACACACTTCCAGTCATTGAAATCTTGCTACTATCTGTTGGCAAGGGCACTCATCACCTAATGTCAGCAACCCAGGCAGCCTCCCTCTTGCACGATCTAGCTCCCTGTCTGGATGCATTGAAATGCCTGCTGACGGTCACTTGTGCAGGAGATATGATGGCCTAGGGAGTAGTGAGTGGGTTATGGACAAGTATGCTCTGGGAGGAACATTTTAGCCTCCTACCCAGATATATCCTGGCTTCCCCTTTAGCTACTAAACCCAGATAAACCTAATGTTTTTCACATCATTTCCAAGGACTAAGAAGAGTATATGATCTTAACTCTTGTCAGATTTTGTTAGACTTGGTGCTCCTGTAAAATATTCCAATGGTCTCTTTAACAAGATAATTAAACTAGCTGGGAAAAAAATGCTTGATGTGGTAGCTACCACAGAAACTGTCCTATCACCCTACTACTCAAATTTCATGTTTCAAAAACCCTGACATGTCTGTAAATCAATGAGCTATTTTTGTTTGTTTACCTGTCGGTAAGTTGCTGAAACTTTGAATATATTTATAAATGCTCCTATTTCCTGTATTAAAAGCAGCAAGTTCGATACAAAGCACACCTGAGCCCACTGAATTTTGTCAGATATTTATGTCATTTCATTATCCATTTTTTCAGATTACTTCACCTCAGTTTCAGTTTCTTAATGAAAAAGTCATTTCTCCTGCTGATATGATTTAGTATCTTACTGAATTTCATACTTGTTTGTGTGTAAGATAAATTTCCTGTTCTGTTACATCTCCTCTCTACTCTTTAGAGTATTATTGTCAAAAAGTGTTAGCCACTTTTGCTGTCTGTACAGCTGAATATTTTAACAAGCGATGGACCTGAACTGGGACATCAAGTCGATGCTTCCTTATATTTTAAATATATAGAGACACAGTGCAAATTTAGATCAAACTATCCAAAATTAAACATAAATTTGTGTAATGATTACTTAATTTTATGTTATTCTTTCCCTTAGATACATGTGTAAGCAAAGTCAAAATAGTGCATAGTCAGAAAAGTTATTACTGGGGAACCAGCATAATTCAGATCATATTCTAAGTTCATTTTCAAGAGCATAGTTGGTGTTATAGGGAAAATTTTATCCAAGCAGCCTCTCCACCATGAAGCTGTTCATTCTGAGGAAGTTTTAAGCCTGTGAGAATGACTTGAACTAGACAACAGCTTCTTCTTGGTATAGCCCAAACTATTTGATTTACTCGGTAGAGCAGGAAAGTGCTTTAGCTGCTAGTTGCTGTTGGAAGATCAGTTGGATACAAGGTAGGGCAGGTAGTTGCACAAATCCTTGGTACAGAGGGTCCATGACAATTTGGAGTAAAATCCCTGTCTTGTGTGTTCTTTGAGGAAAGTTTAGTACAGGATAAAAATAGTTTGGAAGCAGGGCCTGTCCACTCCTTTTAAAGATCTGTTTTTCAGGATCATCTGCTCTCTTGTCTTGTTTGGAGTATGCACACATACTCTCCCCAAACACTGATATGCACACACTTAAACATACACACAGGTTCATGTGGCTGAACTTCCTAAAAGACAATGTTCAAACTGGAGCAGATTAACTATAAAGGCTTGTAGAAGAGCAATTTCATTTCTTGATCTGGGTTAACTCATTGCCCAAAGCATTATTCTTATTATTTCTTTAAAAGCCTGTGCTGGCTCCAAGCCCTGTGTCCCAGAAGCTTTGAGGCTTTCCTCTATCGTACCTCAACTTCCTTCTATAAAAAGGGTATATGCCAGCATCCAGCTACAACATGTTGTAAGCAGTTCTCAATTCCTTCTTCTGCAGGGTTCCTGCAGCTCACAGCTTCTCTGCATCCTGCTCTGAACTATATTCCAGCTAGCCCCTGCTGCACCCAGCGTGTCATAAGCTGTTGCAGCAGTCCTCTTGTTTCTTGGCTGTAAAACTTCCTCAACTTTTCTGCTTTCTGACAGTTTGCCCTTGCTCTGATTCCTGCCGTCTCAGAGTACAGTGTCACAGCCTGCCAAAGATGGTGTGCCAAGAAAGGGGAACATATCTGCTTGTACATCCTGGCTAGGTCAGCAGAAAGAGAATTGATTTATTAACAGTTTTTTTTGGAGATTCTACCTTTCCTTCATCCAATATAATCGAATAAACTAGTGAAATAATCCCTAAACTGGCTATTTTGCCACCTGTGCTGGAATGCATAGCACACCTTCTCAGTTCTTCATGATATTTATTAAATTACATTAACTAAAAAAATCTAAGGCCCTTTGGAATTTAATTAATTTTACCTCTAAATAGTTAACAAAATACAGTTGGATTGTCAAGTGCTAAGCTGGATCTGAAGTTTGGAATAAGACTTAACTGATCTATAGTCAGGAGCAAGACTCAGACTGTTCAGAAAAGACTTCACCCAAGCAGACTTTTGTTTTTGCCAGCAGAGTTCGGCCAGGTCCTAATACTCCAGAAAATACCACTGTTTGCCTTTGTAAAGTGTAAAGATTTGGTGGTTTCTTTATACGGAGCTTATACCAGCTGAATAAAAGGCAGCTGGGGTTTGTATGGTAATAAGAGTTAGAATTCATTGCCGCTGTAGGAAAATAAACACAATAAATTATAAAGCCAAATAAAGTTGTCAAGAGGCATTTTTAAAAACTCATCGATTTAAAAAAAAAAAAAGATTTTTCTGCACCTTTCACAATGATTAGATGTGACTAAACAACTGGCAGAAAATGAAAATGCTAATTGTGACTGTCTGGGCAGCTACACAAATTAACAATAAAATTGTGTTCACTGAATAGGAAAGAAATACAGAGACTATCCTGGTGGGAGAATGAAGTCTCACTGCACAGTCCAAAACTGCAGGTTAGGGAGCACGTTCCAACAGTTAAAGGAAGAAGCTTGCTTAAGCACCAGTACAGCAGAACCCCAGAAAATCATTGCTAAACTTTATGTTTGAGCCTTACATTTTAGCTAGTTTTTATTTTGACCACTTACTACTTTCTTAAGCATTATCTACAGTTATGCAAAAGTGATCACTGTGTGGGTAGTAATTTTATAGCCTGTTGTATCTCCAGTTTTGTTTTGAGTGATCCTGTTGAATCAGAAAATACACAGTGCTGCTATCAATTTATTTCTCCTGCATGTGTGCTCCTGCAGCTTCTTAGCAAGATTGGTAACCCTAATTCTAGACATAATCTGCCTCAGAGGTCACTAAGATAAGGTAAACATGGAATATCTAAGAAATTGGTGGCTGGGTACACAAAAAACAAGGAAGGATATAAGCCAGCCTCTAACTGATGAGGGTTTTGACACAGTTCTTCTTGCAGGGGTTCATAATTACCTACCAAATATTTTTTATTCCATTGTCTGAAGCAGTTTCTGATTTCTGAATGTGTGATACTCAATCATGTGGCCTTGCTGCCTCTATTTCCATTAACTATGTGACTGATCCTTCACCAAACAATTTTCAGAGGCAGAAACAAATTGATAGTGGAACTACTTACATATAGTAACATTGCTTTGGGTACATTTTTAAGGATGAATTTTGGAGTGCATTGACTCCTTTGGATAAAAGATTTCTGCCAGTAAAGTTTAAGATGGCTTTAAGGTGGCCTCCGAGAAAGCAATCATATATAGATAGTTGAAATGGGTATGATACACTATGTAGGGAAGTGCAAGGTCTATAAAATGTTATCTGCATTTAAGGTGGTTATTCTAGAGCCCATAGAGAGATGTTCTTAGAGCTCACAGATGCATGTATTAGGTTGTCCATCAATACCCATATCTGAGAATCGTTAAAATTGCCCTTCATGAGTAAGACAGGGACAAGGATCATAGGCACATTTATAAAACACAGACCAAAGTTATCCTAGTTATTTCTAGGAACTTAAATTGGCTTCTGTTCAGGTCCTGGTTAACAGTTTCCTTTCTTAGTCAATGGAAACCACCTGAGAAAGATGTGACCCACAGAAGGGCCAGATTGACCTCTGGTGGTACTTGATTCACTTTTCACTGCAAGTGTCTCGTTCTGTCAATTATAGAAGTCCAGAGCAACTAGGCTTCCAGGAACCTCAGTGAAATACCTAAAATTTGTCAGAGTAAAATGGCCCCAGGAAAACGGTTCCAAAAACTTCAGATGCAGCAGGCTCTGTTGTAATTTGGTTAATAGACTTTCAAATTAGTCAGAAAATATGATCAAAGCGTCACATTAAGGCATTATTAAGAGGAATACACTTTGATCATGACTAATGAGGTGCAAAAGCAGAAAACAAGACACAACTTCAGTGAAATAAAATGATAATTAAATGTAAGACCTAATGTGCCTCCATACCACCTTATTGACAGGGCAGAGGTTAATATTAATGCATATTTAGGCAGACATTATTATCTAATTCTATAACCAGTTCTTTTCATAAAAGTTGAGACTACTTTTCCTGAGGGTATAAAAGATCTAACATAAGGACTCAAATATCAATTCTAAATTCCAGGGTTTGGAAAAACTGGTGAGGTTTTTCTGATTCAAGAAAGGACTAGCACCAACAGAATACTGTACCTATTGATTCAGCTTTGTATCTCTCTGTGAGATCAAATGAGTGCCTCATTTATTGACAGAAAACCAGAAAAACATGAGTTAAATGGTTTTTCTAGTAAAAGAAATAATACTTTTAATTATTAGGTCTCTCATTCATTTGCCAGATAACACAGTGCCACTGGTTTATTGATAAGAAATCTGATATTGGTGTGGTTTGCATTACAAAGGAATATAGCCATGGTACTGGACACGAATGATGAAGCCTCTGTGCTCTGATGAACTAGCACAATAAAGATGTGTGATAGTAAAGATAGATTTAAAGGGAATTTAGAAGGTGTCAATTTATCACCATTTATCTTCAGCTTTTATTGATCTGAAAAAGGCTGTTACTAGCAAAAAAAAAAAAAACCAACAAAAACAAACCACAAATGCCTTACAAATTATGCTGAATCAACAGCTCTGAATTATCATCAAAACTGTTGGTAGAATGAAAAATAGTAAATATAGCACAAATAAAACTGAATGCCTTGGGTGAAATTTCAACCTAGCAGAACTTTACCACCAGCAGCTGGTGGTGATACACATTTTTGTAAGCAGTATACCAAACTTTATACTCCATTTCCCTACCATCAGCTACATCTAGCAGCAACAGTGATGCATAACTAATATATTATACAACAAATAGTATAGAATTATGTAGTATAAGTATAGCATGCTGTACTTGAGTAGGTGTAGTATAGTATAATACAGTGTATAGAATAAATATACTCTATAATTATCCTATATTTATACTATATAACTATCCTTATACTATATAGTATATTAGTATATCCTTATACTATATAGTATATATGTTATTTTATATTACTAATAAAAATTTATTATACAATATATTATAAAAACCGGATTCACTTATGTCACCTTTTAGTGATATGCATATAGTAATCTAAATAAAGATGTGGAGTCGATAGCCTGACTATCATACAGGATTTTACTGACCACTGTTTTATTGAATTTGAACATCTGTATTTTTAAAATCCAAACATCTGGAGAAAAAAAGCCAACCTGTCCCTTTCATGTTGTGAGCATTAAAGCTATGAAAATACTGTAAATTTGTCAATTTTGTTGCATAGGTAGAATCTGAGTTATATCTTCTGAGAATGTCATCCATGGCATTATGTTTTTCTACCTTTTCTCATTGATGAATGATGAACTGTATTGTGAAATAAAAGATAACAAAGCAATCGTGCTTTTAAGTCTGATAAATGGAAATTCTTTTAAAGTGTAAATTAGAACCACCCTGTGGAACTTATTGCCAGAATATCACTGATCCTAAAAGTTTATCGAGGATTATTTGGGGTTGGACGAGATGACCTCCAGAGGTCCCTTCCAGTTTCAACCATTCTGTGATTCTGTGGTTAACATTATTAACAGTTCAAATAGCAAGAAAAGTAGTACAGTCATAAATTCATAGGAATTTGTTAAAAATACACTGGAGGGGGAAAAACTCACCTGCATTATGCAAATTTCCAACGAAAAAGTAGAAAGAAATATTCCTCAGGAAAGTTGGTGGTTTTTTGTTTTTAAGCTTGCACTTTAAATCTTTGTTCAAAAAAACCCAAATCCCTTGTATTAATAGAAACTGTAAAATGTATTAAGATAACAGTCAGTTATGATAGGAATTTGCAAGACATAGACTTCAGCTACAGTGAAGAATTTACATACAAAGTGTTACTGGCTTATGTATTGGATTATTTAAGCTATGAATTTCCTTTTCAATTATCTAGCTTTGATTTCCTATTTTTTCAACTGTTAGGTTTTTTAAATACTAGATATGTTAGTGTGTTATTCTGCCTCTTCTTGATATTAAATGAAGTTGATCCAGAAGTTTAATTTTTAGTATACTAAAAACTCAAGTTCTATGCCAGGTATTAATTCATTACACCTGTATGTTATTTCAATCAAAGAAATGTCTTAGAAACTCTAAGATGTCAAAGGTAAAAAGAGGTCATGCTTGTATGTAAAGCGGGTACTTTAAAATGCCAAATCAGTGAGTTAAGACTACAATACAAGTTCCAAACCATTGAAAGACAGCATTTTTCTTTACATCTTCAGGTAAGTGTATGAATTACGCAAATACTGAACATGAGGGAAAACACTTGTAAAGAGTAAGCAATGGATCAGAGCTCACTCAACTATGCAAAGTTTTTGTTTACTGTTCATGTGAATGTATTTACGAGTGCACCTATGCAATCTTGATTCTCCAGCAGCATAGAAACATTTCAGAAAGGCAAACGGGGACAAAAATTTGAATATTTTTTTTCTCCTTAACATTCTGACAGAGTGGAAAACCACCAAGTATAACTGTTTTATTATACTTAAGAAGATGCAAGTATTAGATTATAATAACTGCCTTCAATTTTTTTTTAATTATGGCATACAAAAGCACAATCCAGTTAGTGGTAGGTAAATAAATTTTTAAATCTATTTATATCTGTACGCCTTTAACATACATTCTCTGAGGGTGAGAAAAAATAAAAGCTTCCTCAGAGGCAGCTAGTGTTGAGAAAGCATGAGTGATGTTCGTAGACAAAGAAATGAGTCCTGGAATGCTACCTGTTCTGTGAGCCTAAGCAATGTGTTAGCCTGATGTAAACACATAAAACTAATATCTGGAAAATTTAAGAGTGTTATGTTGTAATCTACTCTATACTGTGATTAAATATTGATGTTTTGTATAGACATGGGTCTTACGCAGTAAATCGCAGAACTGGGTGTTATTCTTTATACCAGGGAAATGACAGTTTTCAAGCTAAGAAAAGCTTTAGGGGGAAGATACTTTATTAAGCTGCATTCCGTTGCCATATTTTAAGCAGGAAGGAAAGTAACAACATTCCAACTATGAGAAGATGATAATGCAAGATAGCTAGATGCCTCTGTCAGTAACTCCATAGAACCATTAGCATGCTTCTTGTTATTAAAAATTAAGAAAGGCCCATCACATCTCCAGCTTCCCTCTTCTGCATCTCAGAAAGGAAGGGTGATATACTCAGGCTTGTGATGCTTTCTGGCCTTCATTAACAAAGAGCTTATGCAGGCTGGAGGCTGGTGATATCCTCATATTTGCATTCACTGTCTTTGAAGGTTCTCTGTGTACAGGTAGTTATTCTTACTTTTAACCAGAGATTAGAAACGTTCTGAAATCTAGAGTTTTCAACTAAGAAGTCTGTCTGCCTTTGATTTACCTCTTAATTGCTTCTATATTGTAAGAGTTGTATGAGCTTCTCTTCATTCCCCAATGTTCCTTTTGGTTACCCATAGGTAGTAAGCCATCCGTATCCTTTTACATGGACTCCAACAGGTTTTACAGTTCTGAAATGTACACCTTTAGTCCTGAAACTCTCTCTGTTTTAAGCTGCTTTAATTATCAAATGGGAAAGAAAGAATATTTATTTAAATGCTGGGCTTTTTGGTAAGGCAAGAAATAAACCATCAAAATTACTGAATTAATTGACAAGAACAGTAGTTTGTTCCTAGGCCAAATTATCAATGGATTCCTTACTTATTAAAATGTGTTCTAGAGCAGATTAAAAAAAAAAAAAAAGGAAACAAATAAAACCCAATCAATATTTGTTTATAATGCTGGTCAGCATTTCTAATAACCTTTGTTAGCATTTCCACAAGAAACTGTGTTTTTCAGTATTTCTAAATGAATACATTGCTCCTTGGACACAGAGTTTATGATTGACAGATGGTGACTGCGCAATGTATTTTGGAACAAATGCAGCTGACAGACTGTAGGCTCATAGCTGGCCAATCTCAGTGTTCTGTCCACATATGAATAGCACAGTATATAAGGTAACTTCTTTGTTTCCTATTATTGAAAATAAAATCAAATACTCTTGGATGTGAGTACAGAATTTTTTTAAAAAGGACCAGTTCTTCAGATGATGCAAAACTGTGTTCACTTGACTAATCAAGCATGGAGCTAACAGAAGCACGCTGATTTAGATCAGCTGAGGACGCGACTATCAGTAGTGCATATATCAGGAGTCACAGAAAGATATAAAGAAACTTCACTGCAATTTGTAAAGCTTTAGCATTTTGTCTTCTCCATAGAGAATGAAAAGCTTTGGTATGTTCTATTGGTTTTATCCATCAGCTTGTGAAATGGTATATCAGTCTCTGACTAGAATCTGCAGGATGTTCTCATAACATGAATAAATAACCTGCATTTTATTGCAAGAGCACCAGCAGACCATCAGAAATGTAAAAATGTGCTGTACAGCATTTAAAGCTTTTTTGAAAAGGAAAAAAATGGATGTGGAAAGAAGATGTTTGGACATAATAGGTATGAAAAGCCTACTGATAAACTCTTAAAGTTAGGTAAACTTTGCCTAATGAGGTGCTTCAAACGGAGTGATCATAAGCACTGCACATCAGAACGTACAGTTAGTATTGTGTATACTACACTTAGTAGTAAATAGACTTATTTAATGAGGCTACAGGACAAAACTTTTCTCCTGCAACAGAAGCAGAGTTAAAAATGACTCTGACAATTTTATTGCTCAGAACACCCAAAGGGTTGCCCCTGAGAGAAATCATTTTTTGGAACTCTTCAGTTCTTTGAAAGGTCAAATATAAATCTTGCAAGACCTTAAAAACTTTGTGTCATGTTTAGTGCCCGGATGGTGACATTTCATCTTAATAAGGGAATTACTTTTTAAAAAAAGGTTTTACCTAGAACACGTAGCTTTCAGACTTTAGCAAGATTTTCCTCTGCTTCTCTTCTTGTTTAGTGAAAAGAAGGAAAAAAAAGTTGCTAAAGAAATACCGACAGAGCACCATGAAGAAAACTGTGTTGCCTCTAGCACTCATCAAAATAATTAGCGGAATGAGGTGGTTTTCTGCCTACCTGCACAGGGCAAAAACTTTTTAAATATTGACACTGTTGCATGGGGAAACACGAACTTAACAGCTCAAACCAGAACTGTGAGGGGAGGTCTGTTACTAAACTCTATTTTAAATTCATTCTATTTTACCTAATTAATGCCTGAGTAGATGCTTACAGCCAGTTTTGTTTATAGTTATCCATGAGTTTGCTTCTTGAGTCGAACTGCTGGTACTGTTGGATTCAAGGATTTCTCTAGGTATAACCAAGAGGATACAGGGTATCCAGGCTAACTAAGCCATTTTATGCACAAGCAAGTTGTCCTGTTTTAACTCTGTCCAAAATATTGCTGGTGTGAAGTACCTTATAAAATGATGAGCTCAAAATTAGAGCAGTTTTTAACCAGCTTACACTAAATTTGGAATTGTTTTTGTTTCTTTTATTCTTCAAGTGGACAAGCCAATGTCCTTAACACTCTCAGTTCACACGAGCATGGATATTACTAAGAATTATACCTTTCCAAAGCAAAAAAAGTTGTTGATCTTTTTCCAAACATGCATTGGAGGACAAAAAAAGTCCATGAATGCTTTTCCACATGGCATTAAGCCAGGTGAGAAAACAAAGGTCTGTTCCCACGAATAGTTGTAATATATGTATGTTGTCTTCCCCAGTGCAACTACAAGAACCACACTAACGTACTAGCCTGGAATTTTTACCCATATTACAACCAATATTTAGGGATCAACGCTTTTCAGCTATCCCTGACCAGATCTCATCTCACTACCAACAGTGATATCTACCGTTTGAGCTCACTGGCTGCTTGCAGCTACCCTCCTTCCATCAGCAGTCAGTTTACAATAGATCAGTGGGGTACTACGCAGGGAACGGCTGTGGAAGGGAATGTGGTAACCAAGATACCATGCAAGAAATTGCAGCAGATTGATAATAATAATTAGGTAGGATTAGATAATTAGATAAGAACTTTGCAGAATGCAGAAGTCATAAAGCCATGTCAGTGTCTTCATGTTGGGAAAGTGCTAAAAGCTGCTGGCAGAAGGGCAAAGGGCAGGACAAACATAACTTTTCTAGCACGCAGAGCAGGGTAGGAAGCAGAACTGGAAAGATGTCTGAGCACTTATAAATCAGCACATAGAGAAAAAAAGGCAAGGATGGAAGAGAAAACTAACAAGCTTTCCTGCATTTAAGAAGTTCATTTTGAAAGCAGAGTATTGTGCAGTGTGACAGAAAATGTTTGACAGCACAGGAGGAAATATAAAAAATTGTAAGTCAGGAATTGGCAGGAAAATGGGCTCTGAATTTGTGAAGATGCCTTTCATCAGTGCCAACTCATTTAACTACACAAAGAACTTGAGAGGTGTGCTTTGTAATTAACAGGCATGAGGTGGAATTAGCTGCTGCAGGTGAGAACTGAAGGGAGACCCAAACATAAGGTTCTAGCTGGAATTGGTATTATGGTGTCAGGTGGATACATTGATGGGTGACTTATTAAGCTCTGCCATGGTTAGCTTACATGTGAGATGAACTCTAAGAGACAGAGGCCAAACAAGGAAGCAGCTGAGGAGGTTGAAAACCATCTGGTAAGGAATGAGGGAAGAATATTTTGTATTACAGGACTTGGCCTGTTTTTGAAAAACACTTTAAGAGGATGTGTATAACAGCTAGCTAGCTAGATTTTCTGTGGGTTGTGAGGTCTCAAGATTAGTGGTTTAGTTAGTTGTGCTACTTTACTACTTTGGTGAACTTGAGAGAGAGGAAACCAGGCAGTACATGGCTTGTGGGTGGCTGAAGGAGGATGATGAATGTCACTAGACACATTGTGCATACAGTGTGCCTGGAACTCATCATATGCCATGAGGGCCTGAGGTATACTACTGCCATATGGTGTTCTGGGAGACATGGCTGCCCTGCACAATGGGAAAACTGAAAAACACCCCCGTTTGAAGTCGTTTTGTAGTGAACAATGTCTCAGCATGTGTTCGTATAACCTGGAGCACAATCTAACAGCAGTAAGTAATGGCTACACTATTCACCATGAAGAAGATTAATGTCAACATACTATCTTTTTCCTCTGATAACTCATTCCAGGCAATAACTTGTGTTTCACTTCATCTCTGGTACAAATAGAGCAAGGCTACCATGTAACTGGCTGAGTTCATCAAGTTCACCGCTTATATCAAAAAAATTGGCATAATTTTTCCCTCTTTCTGTCAAATACAAAATGTCCAAGAAATATGGCTGAAAGCAATTAGATTAATTGCAAAATTCGTTTTACAATTGCTTGGTTGTTCTAATTCTGAAAGTAATTCAATATTTTCTTAAAAGGGTAGAAGTTTTAAAAGATGAAATAATCTTTGGCAAATATCTCTTGACTTTTGACTTAACCACCTGGAATGACCACAGCATTTGAGAGAACCTTTGTGATGCAGCAGCATAATATCATGATTGATCCTTTCCTTTGGAGATGTACTGAACAGAAACAGGCCTAGAGAACAAGCAGGACACAGCTTGTTTCTGTATTGAGCTTAAAATTGACATTACCATGGCGATTCTGTGGGATATGATGTAGAGAGGTATGTGACTTGCTACCCTCACAGATATGTGAGCTTAGTTAGTTCTTGAGATGTCTCTCTATCCAACCATGGATGTACCTGTCTCAGTGGATTGGTGTTAGGCAAATACTAAGCATTTACAGTGAGGGCTTCTTATGTCCCCAGATAGGATGCTGTTAGGAAGAGAAAAATACTGAGTGGGGCACTGAATGAGAAGGCTGTGAATAGTAAAAGTGCTTGCCTGAAAGCTGATAAAGCTAGAAAGGGGAGAGAAGCCAGGGTTTTGCTATCACAAACATAGATAATGAGAGGGAATGAAAACCACAGGTGAGAGAAGCTACCTACATAAGGATGGGTGAGAAGAAACCAGCTGGGAGTAATTACAAGCTCAATGATGAAGTTCTTTAAGCACAAATGGGGAAAGGATGCACACTTGTGGAAGAGTAAACTATGGTGTTGTAGCTGTGCCTGGTGGGAAAGAGACTGTGTCTGGTCAGGAGGACTCCGGTTCCTTTTTCCTTAAAGGCAAGTCCTAATATTCTTGTGCAGTTATGCAAAGGAAGTCAACAATCATGCTTGTTTGAGCACTGTGTTTCTAAAAATGTGTATGTGTAGGAAGAACCTAATAGATGGCAACAGGTGAACTGAATTGTTTGTGAGATTTTGTTAATAACATGCTTCATGTTGAGAAGAGGAGAGGAAATACAAAGATTTTGGAGCATGTGAGGAACTTAATAAAGTTCATTTTTACGCTAAAGAAAAAAGAGATTAAAAACCTGCATCTATAATTAATGGCTTTTCAGAGCCAAATCTGTAGCAGAGATATAATAGTAATACAGCTAGACATTAAAGGAAAGGGCTAGCATTTCACTGAAATATAGAGGGTGACCACTGGCATTTGAGGAATGGTAATTATCCTGAGTTCTGCTGAATAAAGTAGCTATGAAATGAACCTCTGTTCATGAGTTGAAGTTACCCATTTGTCCTGTTTTTGCCTGGGATACAGTTAATTTTCTTCTTAGTAGCTGGTACAGTGCTGTGTTTTGGATTTAGTTTGAAAATAATGTTGACAACACACTGATGTTTCAGTTGCTGCTAAGTAGTGCTTACTGTAAGTCAAGGACTTTCCAAGTTCCCCATGCTCTGCCGGAGAGCAGGTGCACAAGAAACTGGGAGGGGACACAGCCAGGACAGCTGACCCCAACTAGCCAAAGGGATATTCCGTACCACAGAATGCCATGCTCAGTATATAAACTGGGGGGAGCTGGTTGGGGGCCGCTGATCGCTGCTTGGGGACTGTCCGAGCATCGGTCAGTGGGTGGGGAGCAATTGTATTGTGCATCGCTTTGTTTTTCTTCCCTTGAGTTTTATTCCCCTCTCTCCCTCTCCTCTTCATTGCAATTATTATTATTTCAGTTATGAAACTGTTCTCATCTCAAACCACAGGCTTTACTTTTTTCTGATTCTCCTCCCCACCCCACCGAGGTGGGGAGTGAGCGAGCGAGCCGTTGCGTGATACTTAGTTGCAGGTTGGGATTGAACCACAATACCATTTTACTTGAATACTTCTTTTATCCAACTTTGTGCCTTGTTTAGAAGTCTTCCCCTTCCCTGTTACACCCCTATATATCTAACATTTGATTTGTTGTACTGTACCTTGAAATCATTAATCACGTGAGTGAATAAACAGCCAGCAGTTGGGGTAAGGGCATTTATTTATTTTGACCAAATGACCTGTGCAATCTCCATGCTCACTGTTACTCTATGAATTCCAGCCCACATTTAGAGGTAAGCTGTTCTTAAACTGCTGATCTGCAGACTCAGCCTGGGATGTGGCAATCACACAGTGACTTTTGTTTTTTCCCCTCTCTTCTCTGTTATCAGCTAGCACAGAGTCTGCAAGGCAAACTGATCTTATAAATATCTATGTCTGAAGATAAGTTGAAAATATATCTGAGAAGTGTTTCAACAAAATTGATTGTTACGAGAGAACTTGCCCTTGAACTTTTTTTTTTCCTTTTAACTATAATGGTTTCAATGGGGAAAATGGTTGTTTTAAATGTCAAAGAGAAAACACTGAATGCACAAAGGGAAGAGGCTTGTTGGGTACATCAAAATGAAGCTGAATACAAAAGAATGCAAGGAAGATTACATGGAAAGAACTTGATGCTGTAAATTGAATACTTACTAGGCACCTTCTAAAGAAAAGCAACTTGACAGACAATTTTTAAAAAGAACTAATGCTTGCGTATTAATAAGCAGCATATTAGAAAACAAGTAGCTGTGCAGTTGAGAGATAACAGCTTGCATGGGAATCGGTAACATTTTTATCTCAACTTAAAAACACATGAAATAGCATTTAACTAGAGTTCAGCTGGTTAATGCTTCCATGTATAATATGTGAATTAATATACCTAAAAAGTGATTAAAAAAACAGGAAATCTCAAACACTGAACAGTGAGAGGAAAAATCATGGGGGTTTTGTTTGTTTTTTCTCCCCCCACCCCCAACAAAAACATGTTTTGTTGTTGCTTCTTAATGTTAGGAAAAGTTCTATCATGTGGGTCAGGGGTCCTCAAACTACGGCCCGCAGGCCGGATACATCCCCCCAGAGTCCTCAATCCAGCCCCTGGTATTTACAGACCCCCCCCTGCCCACCCCCACACACCCCCCGCCGGGGGTTGGGGGGGAAACCAAGCAGCCGCAGATGACTGCCTGCCACTGCATCTGCGTGCCGGCCCCTGGTTTAAAAAGTTTGAGGACCGCTGAATTGTTTTAACAGCTTGGATATGTTGCTCCTGGTCCTGCCAAATGACTGAAATTCACCGCAGTCTCTCAAAACCACTTTGAGATCAGGGAGTCTTGTCCCTTAAATCATTGCAACTGAATTTCCCCGTTGGATCCAATAAACAAATGGTAATGATGATACTGATCATCAGAACAAGCAACGGTGAAGTTGCACTAGTGGTGATTTGTGCTACTTGTTTATCCAACCAAGTACAAGCAATGGTTGATTGTCAGTCAGTTACTGTAATTAAATGTGAGACCCATGTGGTATTTTTATAGTTACAAATTTGTACAGATGTAGACACCACTAGTTTTCTTGACAGCTTTTGGGAACACTTCAACAAGAAGTATTGAAAAGGACTTGATGCTCTTGACAGTTATGTTACTGAGCAAATATTAACTGAAGTATGTGGAAAGGTTTCATTAACATTATGATGTTTTGAACCAGCCTTGAGAGTATCCATGCTATCCTTTCACATCTTGCCGACTTCTCAAACCAGGAGCCAAACGAGGCATTTGAGCTGCACGTTCCAACATGTCATGGACGGGCATATCTGAAGTAAACTGCTATAGCACCACAGAGCTGAACAGTTTGTTTCATGACAATCTTCTGTCAGAGAAGGCACCCTATTGGCATACCTAGCGAGTGTCCAAGTCCTTTCTGTATTGTACTCCTCCCTGTTCATGAATATCCTTTCCTTAGACATCTTACTCAGGTTGCAGAGTGAGCATGAAATCTCAGTTCTAAACTTGATACAGATGCCTGACCCTAGACACTGCAAAGGCTAATTACTTCTGAGAATTATCTCAACTGCCTTGTACAGTGATCAAACAGAAATACTGTGCTAGTACTGTAAATTGAGCAAAGGCCTCCTGAGTCTTAACTGCAAGAATTTTATGTTGATGCAGGGAACTTTCTGCCCTTGAACATATAACTGATGGCTTTATGACATTTCTCACTTAATCAAAACCTATCTGTCATCGGAGTGTTTTAATCATAAAGGACAAAAGCTTTTCATATGCCTTCTATCATTATTGCAGGCTTTAACAGAGAACGTATTATTGAATATGTGTAGCGCTTAGAATGAAATATGCACCAGAAATAGTATTTGACTTAATTATTTGCATATTTCTGACAAAACAACAAATTGTAGACCTGTTATAGGAGTACAGAAAAGCCCTTGATATCAAAGGCCCTGGAGAGAGACAAATTAGACAGAGACAAATGCCCTTAAAATATACTCTGGCTCCATTACTAAAATGTTTGCACATAATTGCGTGTCCTGATTTCAGTTGGGATAGAATTCATATTCTTCTTAACAGCTGGTACAATGCTGTGTTTTGGATTTAGTATGAGAATAATGTTGACAACACATGGATATCTTAGCTGTTGCTAAGTAGTGCTTAGTCTAAGTCAAGGACTTTTAAAGTTCCCTGTGGTCTCTTGGTGAGTGGGTGCACAAGAAGCTGGGAGGGAGCACAGCCAGGACAGCTGACCCGAGCTAGCCAAAGGGATATTCTGTACCATAGAGCGTCATGCTCAGTATATAAACTGGGGGGACTTGGCCAAACCCTGCCCATCACTGCTCAGGGACTGGCTGGACGTCAGTCTGGGGGTCGTGAGCAGTTGTGTTGCGCATCACTTTTGTTTTTTCATTTGGATTTTATTCTTCTCTCCCCTCTCCTTTTCATTACAGTTGTTGTTGTTGTTATTATTATTATCTTCTATTTTAATTATTAAACTGCTCTTCTCCCAACCCACAAGTTTTACTTTTATTCTCTGGTTCTCACTCCAATCCTGCTGGGTGGCAGGGGAGTGAGCGAGCAGCTGTGTTACTTGGTTGCCAGCTGGGGTTAAACCATGACATTACAGGATATACTGTAGATACATTTTTAGACCTCATCAGCTGAAGTGGATGGCAGGTACTTAAAATATTTCAAAGTAGGCATGAGGCACTGTTCTCCCTTTCTTGTGATGTTTGAATGTGTTGGCATGAGGTCTAAATTACAGTCTGTTCAAGAATGGCTGCCTTTGAAACATCATACCAGTTTATAAATATCAAAGTGCAGTAACTTAATTAATATCTCTCTTTGCTTCTTACTGTTTCATCTTATTTTCCTTCTGTGCTTATATCCACCTTATGTAGCTGTTCTGGTTTGGTATCTGTGCAAACGAGAGGGTAGCCTGCCTTTTGGGAAATATGTTGAAGGTGGCTTATAATAGATCGCATACCGGATATGTTATTTTTCATTGCTTTGTGCATCAATGCATTTATTTTTTTAAGCCAGTAAATCACAATACAAACTTTCAACAGCGATGCAAATTTTGAAGTAGACTTTCAGGGTGGTAAATGATTGGTCTGCACGTTAAAGCACAGGCTCTGTAACGCAGCAGGAATGACGAAGACTCACACCTCTTAACTGTGTACCTCCACAGCAGGGTTGGGGGGTTGGCTAGCTTGATTCAGTGGGAGATGTTTCTCTTCTCTCTGTAACTGTAGAGACTCACTCCACATAGCAAGCTGGTTAGATGTATTACCCAGAATTTCAGAAATGCTTGATTAGCTTTGGGAACATTGAGAAATGCCTCCCTATACCACCCACTCTGGGTCTGCCCACTGCTGCAGATTTCTCTTCACATACTCACACTTAATTATTCAAAGGAGTGTCTGTTCGCTGTTCAAGAGGAGAGAATAGCTGCACCCCCTCACTTTCAGTTGATTCACCAAGGAATGAAAAACAGAGAGGTTACTGTGGTACTCTAAAGACAGCAGGTCTTTACCGATAGGATGGTAAATGCTGGATGACTAGAGTCAGGGCTACTTTGGGGTACCAGAGCTGTAGAAAAGAATTTGGGTGGGAAAGCACAGGTTGGAAGAGGCACCAGCATGCCTTGGAAATATCTCCAGCATTAGCTGCAGTGTCTCTGCTCGGAGTCCTTCCAATGAAGAGCAGCACGTACAGCCTCCTTTCATGTAAAAACCTAACAGACGGTAAATCGAAGACCTGTATGAAGGGGCAGATGGAGCTCTGGAGAGAAAAAGAGGGTCCCACAGCATAAGAGATGCGGGAATGAACTGGGAGGAACCAGGCAAGCAGGCCAGTGTCCTTACTTTTAATGGAAATCCAGATTTCAAAGGGCAGTAGAATAGCCAATTTAGTACAATCGCCTGACTTCGCAAGCTGAGCGATGTGATTTTCTGCAGGCACGAATGGGGAGCTGCTTTGGCTGATGTGGTTGGCTACTGAGATCCCCTCAACTCTCTTTGCAAGGGCTGTGCTCTGGGTTGCGTTTCCAAGCGTTTTTACCTCTTTGACTATTTTTATGTACTGTTACCACAGATGTCCAATCGAGTGGGGGAGGGATAGGGAGCGATGTAGAAGTTTGCTGGGGTGTTACATGCCTTTGATCAAGCAGAATGTAACTTGCTCCTTTGGCGAGTGGTTCTTCTGCAGAATTGCAGATAAATACCAGATGGGTACTTACTTTTTTGGCTCGCATTTTTTGTTTTGAAATGTGTTGAAAACAGTGTTCTGAGAAGGACGTGGTGCCATCCAGAATTTCTGTCAGCCTTGCCTCGTTGATTTGACTGGATATCTGCCTAGTTCAACATACCTCAGTACCCCAGTTAGCTCTAGACTTACCTAGCACTATTTCTGGGTTTAACACATTTCTTTACTTTTTCAATTATTATTTTTTTTTTAAAGGAAGGAAATTCACCTTTTTCAATGATCCAGGAAGGGCAATGAAGGTTAAGTAAATTATCTGTTACATAAACTGGAGGATGCAGTGCTGATTCTTGCTCTTGATGCCATCAATTTTCTGAAGGGTGATAAATATGTAAATATGGAAAACTGATACATGATACTACTGTCTGAGTCTGAAAATGCCCTTTGGGGCTGTGGATACCTGGGTTAACTTAGGAAATCCTGAGCTTCCTGCTACTTCATTACTACCAGAAACTGCCTGAACTGTTCCTATTGTGACTTGTCACAGAAAGTTTGATCAGGTACATAGTATTCTTTTTATATATTATCAGTTACTTAATTTAAGCCTCCTACTGACTATCCAGATCCTAAATTAACACATATAAAAATGGTCGGTAAAGGCATCCAAATTAAGCAATTGTGTTTCTGAGGTACAGTGTATTCCAGGCAAACTTAATGGTCCAGCAGGGATGATTTCTGAAGTAATGAAACTCACATGAGTATAGACAATAGAAGTGCAAAGTCATTACTGGGCCTTTCTCAAAGGTGTAATAACTGGTTCTTGAGTATCACTGCTGACCTTCCTAACACTGGACACAGTAAGGGAATTCTGTGGCTAGGCTCGTTGACATTTCCTTAAGAAGTAAGTAAATAAAATGCACAGCTAAGAATACTCAGTTATTGTTTGCTGTTTATTTTACAGTCCACCTTGATCCCTCATCCAGGTTTTGCTTGTTTGCAGATCTGTCAGCCGCCTTCATCTGTTTGTAAATCAGTTGCGTTCTTTTGGGTGGGCACAAGGGAAAAGGGGAGAGGTTTTGGAGAAAAGTGGGAAAACAGGTGTAGGAGTATGAAACTCCCTGTTGCTTCTGAATCCTTGTCTGTTCATTTAAGCTTTCTTGGTATGTTTTGGTCTTCAGCGCTGCTTCCCCCCCCCCCCCCCCCCCATGTTAAAGTTTGGTAATTAAAAAAAACCAAAAACCAGCTTTGAGAAAGGCCTGCTGACAAGGACTTTGCATTACAATCATCCATTCCTATGAGAGTTTCATTGTATTAAAAAAAAGAAATCCAACTTTTGTGCTTTACTGTAACCTTTCTAGAAACACTTTAGAAAATTACTGAAAGCAACCAACTGCTCATTTTGATGAGCTATTGCCCTTTTAAGTATATCAGTGTTAGTATACAGTCATTGTGCCCAATGTCTTCCTTCTCAGATTAGTCTCAGCACCTTTGTCAATAGGACTTATGGTAATTGAGCATATTAAAGGAATAATATTGGTCACTGCACGGAGAAATTTGTTTTGCTGTACAAAATCTTTCTCCCAGAGAGCTTGCGATAAAAAGCAACAGACAAGCAACAACAGACAACTGCTATACTTTTGTGCAGAAGATGGGCAGAAAAGGGAGACATCTTCAAGGAGAAAATTAAAAATTTTCTGTTAACTTCTGATGCATGGAACCTAAAATGTAAGCATGTCTCTAGTTCAGCTCATCAATGTTTCTGATAGAAGCTTGCCTGCAAGGTTTTAGGATGTGTTTGCATGATCCTCAGCTTTGCCACTACAAGGCTGGAAGCAGGGAACTCCAGCAGGTATCAGCTTTTGCCAAAACTTGTTTGTCTCTTTCTCCTTCTCTCTACCTTTCACATTTTAGGCTTTCAACCTCAGCACAGGACACATGATATAACTTCACTTAAACTTTCAAAGATCTCATGTTCCTGAGCTGGAGTCCTGGAGCAGTGGGTTCCTCTGGGGCTTTCCTCCTGGCTTCACCATGGGAAGCCAGTATTAGATGCTTCCTGTAAGTTCCTCAAATACATAAACTGATGTTGTAAACTGTTTAACAAATTCTACCTGCTACCTGCTAATGCATAACTCTTGGTGGTGTTAGACTCAAATAACAATCAGTTCCTTATGTCTCATGCATTTTTCTTTTAGTAAGTTACATCTTTTATCTTTGTTTCATTGAATGTATGTATTATGTATGTAAAATTTTTCTTTTCAAATAATTTTATTAATAGTTCGATATATCTCTAATGTGCCAGCACTGTAAATCATATTTCATACAAAAATTTTGGAGAATAAACAGTTTTGCATCAGTTTATAATGACATATTGTGACCTTCTTAAAAGAAAATCATTAGTATTACATTCTGGGGTTAAAGTAAATGTCAGTAGCACAGCAAGTGAAATGTACCTTTTTTATTCTCTTGTTTCTGCCACTTAATGTGGAAGAGAATTGCTGCCTTTATGAGAAGACTGACAAATCCTATTGCAAAACTTGCTTAAATAATTTTAACACCATATATCCTGTTATCTATCCTGTTCCCTTCTGGAAGTAGCAAGTTGGGAAATTAACAGGAATCAGCTGGTGTCAAAACAGCTTAAGTTGTGCCTCTACGCTTGGAACCTTGCGTCTCTACCCTTACTGACTCAAATCAATTACCTTTCCCAGATGACAGCCTCGGTTAATGAAGTTTGTCCTCATGAGCAATGTATATGCTGAGCTAATTGCCTTCTAAAAGGGGAAAATTCTTCTCTATTTCATAATAGCTGAAGTAAGCACTTGTGATCCCAGCCTAAGCCATGTAGAGAGAGCTTAGTGAGAACTAAACTGAGGAGTGTAATCTTAAAGAATAGCCGTCTTCAGGTACAGAACTGTCAGTGACAGATACTGCAGGAGGCAACTGACAGAGCAGGGCTGGATAAAGCAGTGGTTGCAGTGTGTGTGTGAGGAGGTGAAGTGTTCCTCACAGGGTCTGCACAGAGTCCAGGGGAACTCTGAGCTTTCTGTCTGTGGAGAAACCAGTGCTAATCTGGGAATGGTGATGTGTATGCTTTGTAAGTAAATGTAATGAACAAAAGAAACAACAGATCCCCAACAGACTAATCTAGCTGATTGAAATAACCTAGTGAATACCCATCGACCCCTTGTCTCTTAAGGGCTGGATGGAACAAGGTCCATTATACCAATATAGAGTGAAACTGTATCGTAAGGCAGAAATAACTTTGGACAGAGTTAACATACATAATGTCAAACATTCAGTTTGGGCATTTGAGTATTTACACTTGGGGTATTTAAGCCCCAAACCACCCCCCTCCCCCCCCCCCCCCCCCCATTAAAAAGAATTTACTGTAATCAAGACTTGCATCATCATACCTTACAAGCTTATCTCAAAGCACACAGCTCTGAGATGACTTTATGCTATGCATAATGTGAACAACACTGAGGACAAGATTTACATCTGCGTGTAAAGGAAAAAAAAAAAAAAGCCAAACCAATTACTATTAACAAAACCAGTAGCCGCTGTTTTTATTGTTTGCTGAATCAGAAACCGAAACCTAGGATGCCTTTCCATGTGAAAGCCCCTTTAGCCATGAGAAAGCTATGTTGCTCTGAACCCGGGTCTTTTTTTGTCTTTTTATTTTTAGTTTAGTTTCGTTTTTCAAAGTCTAATAGTTTCAGCAGAGGGGAGTTGAGGCACTTGTTAATCCAATGCACCAGGAAATCAAGACTGTTTGCCTTGCTATGGACATGTAAGAATGAAAGAATTTTGCCACATCTTAAGGGTTTTATACAGTCACTTGCTGCACAAAAAGGACTCCTTTGTGACCAAGGTCAATTTTTGAAGGGAAAGAACCAAGTCTTGTCAGATTTGTCCCAGTATGGTACAGTCATATCTGCGGAATCCTGTAGGATGGGTTAGCTAAGATAACGTGGGAAAATGCCTCATTTATGTGGATCCCAACAAGGCATAGGAATATCAGTACTGAAAAAGGTTTAGGAGCTTTGGGTTTGTACTGTATGCAATACTATAGCAATGGAAGAAACTGAAACTGCGTTGCTTACAGATACAATTGGTATAAGTAGTAAAAGTTTCTAAAGTTATCTTCAAGGAACTAAGTTCATCTTTGGAACTATGTTATCAAATACTACCTGTATAGAAGTGTTGAGAGAGACACATGTTAAGCAGCAAGCAGGATTAATACTCATTTCTGCATGGACTTTATCCATTTATAGCTAGCTAGCTTTAGGCAGCATTTCCTGCTGTAGTGTATTCTGCTGGCACATCCACTATAAATTGCAAATAGAGGAGGAATAATGTAGCTTATGGTATCTTTAATAAACTTTAATGGCTAACAAAAGATAATAGAGTAAAACAATCTCATCGCTTTCCAACTGAAACTGAATTTCCCATCCGTGATCTCTAAATAGTATTTGGAATCCATAAAAATGATATAATGTTTAATCAGGTTCCAGTACAGAAATCTCTTGACTCTCCTTTGAGACTTTTTTTAAATTACAGCATGTGCTCTGTTAATCAAGATCCTTGCTGCTGAGAACAGAAATTGCTGTCCTCTCAGTAATGGATTTCTGTGCCCATTTAATGCAGGAAGTGACAACGTACACTAATCTTACTATATTGGTAGAGCGTGTGACTGACATAATGCTTTTACTGTCTAGAACTCAAATTTTCTAAAAGAAATCAACTTTGTTATTCAGGGTTATGGAACTCCTATGCGAGGAATGGAAGTAAATCGACTCGATGCGTATCAAAAGCTCTAAAAGATACCTCAACTGTTGACTCTTTCAGCCATGTTGAAACTTTCTTCTTTCATACAAAGCTCATTATATATAATTTAGAGCACCCCTCAAAGTACAGTAACAGCAAATGACATCTAAAACCACTATGAAGCAACAGTTTGAAAAAAAAATTCCCAATTTGGACACAATAGAGCTTTCAGTTCTTCTGATATTCCAGAAAATGCATTAAACAGGAAAGATACCTTTCCTAGTCAGGTTAGGACTGACTGAGAAAAATAGACCCTAAAGCTGTCATCACTTAATTACACCAGCTGAAACACCTTTAGGACCTACCTCCTTATAGCCTATTTCCTTCCCCCTACTCAGAATCCTGTGTCTGGCCACCATCCCATCAGATCTGTGTGCTAGTTGTTTTATACATCCAGCTGGAGAAATGGTAATTAAGAATAACAGAGGAAATACCACTTCAAATATTTAGATGGAGCAACCAATAAACTTTAAACTGTAACAGCAGAAACAATTACTGAATAAACATTTTCTAGTATTTCTCTTATTAGACCACATTATTAATCTCAATAGCTCATTCCTCTTGTAGAAAAATATAACAGTGGCAGGGAAGTGATGCTTTGAAATAAAGATGAAGTCCCATTGCTGTCTGACAGCAAAAAAATGTTTCTTTTCAGTACAGGTGATCTTAAATTTATGATTTATGTCTATGCTCTACCCTTAATGTATTGGTGTTAACACCTAGCTGTAAACACGACACACAAAAATACTTGATATATTTCAGTCTTATATGAAAAGACCACCAAATTTCAAAAGCAAACCATAAGGTCATGTTGCATGTGTTTGAAGATGGGATAACAGTATGTGTCAGCCAGGAGGACAGAAAGCTTTAATAAGTTTTGGAATTAAAACTGAAGAATACAATATAAATTCAGCATTCTATTCAAGAAAGCATTAACATTTTATAGGTCTTTAGTCTTGTTCTCAGTTTTCTTAAATTAAGCTCCAGGCAGTTCAGGATGTTCAATTTATACCAATTACATGTGATTGTCTTGTGTACTTTGTGATGCTTGGAACAATCAGGGGATGTAATCATCTCTGTTTCTGAAGCAATAAGGGATTTCATTTCAAATGTATTCATTATAGAGCATGTACTTTGAAAGTTAGATAAATCTGATGGCTTTTTTTGTTTACACCCAACTTGCATGCTAGGACATACCTTGCCTGTTAACACTTTGGTTGTGCATTCTTGGCAAGGTAAAAATAAAGCTCTGACAGATTTTCTTTTTTAAACTAGCAGAGATATAACCCAGTGAATAAAATACTCCATTTATCTGGGAGTAAATTGTGTTCATCTAACAAAAATCCAACATTAACAATCGTATAAGAATGGGCTATGCACCAGGCTAATGCTGCTTCAATGCCTTTTGCTCAGTTTAATATGTTCCTGCATTAACCAGGAAAGATGCCAATATTCTTTAGGTAAGATCTGCCTCTATTGTTAATCTTCTTATACATTCAGGATTTTTATTTTGCTTCTTTAACACCAAATCTGCTCTTGACTGGAGTTCCCTTAAACTGACTTTTTCTGCTCTGTGAAAAAGGAAAAAGCAGGGGATGGGGTGGGGGATGTTCAGCTGAATTAGGGAGATCAGACTGCTGTTGCTGGTATCTGTGCTAGTCTTGTTTGGATATGTGGTCTCAGAGCTACCCTAGTTCAATCGTATTCCTTAAACTATTTCCCCTTCTTGGAACTCCCTGCCCGTGCACATGCTTCCCCCGACTTACTTAGTTAAAAAATAAAAGAAAGAAAAAAGCACCACAACTGTCTCCTTTCCTTTACTAGTAACAGCTGGTGCATGTGATGGAAAATACAGACATGCCACCCAGCCCTGTTCCTCTTCTGCACTGCAAAGCTGCTACAGCCAGAGCTGACAGTGTTCACACCCAGAAACGCAACATTGTAGTGCTCCAACCTGAGCATCTGGCCCGTGTGAGGACTCCAGGGAAGCGAAAGGCACCTTGAAGTAAGATCCAGATGAATCGGCTTCTAGAGCTTCCAAAATGAACACAGTGATGGCTGAAATGCCTTTCTCAGAACGGAGAGGCTAGATACAGGTGTCCTGGGGGAGATTTCTGCCCTTGCAGATAATTGCTCCTAGAAGTAAGTAGATGCTTCTTTATCTAAAAAAAAAAAAAAAAAAAAAAAAAAATTCTGAGAGTGTATGGAGGCAAGGAAAGGACAGCAAAAGCCAGTGTTTTCTTCTTTTATTATTTCTTAAAGCTTCTCAAGTGTTTTGTCTGGTTGGGAGGCACAGGTTAATTTTCCAGGTCTGCCTAGGAGGAGCAGGCTCTTGAACACTGCCGGGAATGCCAGGCTTTGAGCATGAGCCATTCTCCACCTCTCTCACATCACTGTGGATTCTCACACTGGCAGAGTTGTCAGAATTTGCAAGCTGAAGCACAGGAACCCTCCTCTTGCTGCTCAGAGCGTGCTCATGGAGCAGGAGTGAAGACACCAGTGAGGACTGTGTATCATCAGACCTGTATGCAGTTCCTGGAAGCAGCGTGACAGCAGAACCTCAAATGCCTCCTCTCCTACCCAGCGTTGCGAGTACAAATGCTTGCTATCATACTGCACTCCCTTGTGTATCATCTCTTCTGCTCCATTGCACCTGGTTGGCCTTGGGTTCCTTTTTCTTCAGCCACAGAGAGAGAGGGAGAGAAAACTCCTCTCTTTAAGCACAGAACCTTTCTCCTGCCAAGTGGTGTGAATTTGAACTCCTCACCCTGAGAGCTGGGGCTGAACGCAGCACTCCTGCTTTCTTACGCCCTGCTGTTACACAGAGCATAGCTGCTTCCCTCCCAGATATGACCACCAGTACTGTTTTCTCTGTATAATCTGCCTTCTTTGTAAATATCATGCATAGTCTGAGAACACATACTATTTGATACTCTAGCACAAAACCACCTACTATTTGGATCTTAGAGTGTTAGGTACAGACTGGTGCAGCAGCGAAGTGTCTAAGGAACTTGCAAGTAGTGCAATTTGTCATTGAAGGGGTAGGTGAAAAGAAGAGGATTGGAGAACCAGCAGCAGGAGTGAGACCTCATGTGTATGTACCAAAGCCCTTGGACATTACAAAGGTAGATATGGATTGTGGGCTGTGTGGTGTGCAGCGTGGGCAGTGCTGCTGAACTTAAGAGAGCAAATCAGCCACGTGGCAACGTCCCAACTCCTTAATAATTTGAGGATTTCCTTTTGTACAAAGCTTATCAAGAAAAATCCCCTTTATTGTGCATAACTCAAAGCAACCTGATTTGAAAATATTTTATTTTAACCTGGATTATTTTTTTTTCCATATCAGATGTATAGGGCCTTTGGGACGCATCCACTTTTATATGACTACCAAGTTAACTCTCTGCAGGAACAAAGATGTTCTGAACAGAATTCACTTTAGGAATTATGAGTAGTGACTCACACTCTCTCAAAGTCTCAGAGAAAAGGAAATTGGTTGAGTTAATGAATACTCAGCATAAGGGTTTATAAGAGCAGGGCCCAGGACAGCAGTCTTCATCAGCTCACTTCTCTTAAGATAGTTACTTAGCAAAAGGAGCATTGGGACTCTGGCTTGTTTTTCAGAGATTAATTTAAATACCTTTATGCTGTTCATCAAGAGGAATTATCAAAGGTCAGTTGGCAGGCTGGAAAAATAAAATCTAAATCTTTCTTCTGTGCAGAAAAAATATTCCTGTCTAGCTAATCCATTTAGTGACTTAAATTCTAATTTTTGTGTTCCACAGCACTTCAGTCCAATTCTATTCAGCCTGTGTTTCAATTCTGGCTCTCTAAATCTCTGTAAGTATGAAAACAAATGAAATTTTTATATCAAGGACAACTTAGTAATACAGTAATTCAAATTTACCAAAGTTTATAGGTTCATGGTTCATGACATTTCCCTTTCCCTTGTCACTCCCCTCTGTTCCCACAAACCTCTTCAGTTTTACTTATTTAAATAATGACTGCAATTTCATCTTAATTATAAACAAGATTCCCAAAGACTAAATTATCCTTGTTGGAAATATTACATGCAGATTGACATCAAAATTTAGAATGTTTAAAAGTCAAGTGCCCTGAGTGTTGCCTCAGTTGTTGGTGACCGAGTGTCACCAACTTTCTCCCAGCGCAGACTGAAAGTGCCTGCTGCTTCTCTCTGCCCTTCCTTGGTGTCAGCTGCAGCTTTGTTTGCCTTTTTCAATGGGTTTCCATGGGCCATTCTCTGTACTGACTACGCTGCGGGGATTGGCAGCAGCAGGGTATCTTCATACCTCCTGCAGGATTCGTGTGTGGTGAGACCAACAGTGCTCTGTCACTGTCCAGCTACGGCTGTGGCTAGGGAGGCTGGGCTGGTCCTCTGAACCCTCTGTCCTTGGCAGCTTCTCTTAGCCCCATCACAAGGCAGGCTGTTAGGCAGCTGCTGGGCTGAAATAGGTGGCATCAGTTTTCAGTCTCTCCAGTTACTGATTATTAGGCAGTTCTTAGAGGCTACCGAATGACATATGCTAAAGATGACTTCTTCACACATACCAAGAAATTCATTGTGTAGGAGTCTTGCGAAAGTAATGAACAGAACAAGCGCTCACTCCAGATCTTTTTCTGTATTTTTGACATTATATTCTCTGCATTTTTTTCTGAAATTAGCAGCTGGAGAATGCAGATTTAACCATTATTCAGTGGTTCATCATCGTGACAACTGTCTGAATTCAATAAAACTGACTTCAGAGGTGTTGAAGTGAGTTGCACAATAGAATTTGACTTTGAAACCTGACTATCTACAGCCTAAATTATGAGAAAGAGGTTTCAATACTGAAACATCTTTTTTGTCTAAAACTGCATCCTGAAAGTTTAAACTTGGAGAACTCTGCATACTGACATTGTGATTTGGAAAAGACAGGAAAAAAATGCACTGAATAGGGGAACAGAATATTTTAGTTCACTGCGTCTCTGAAAATACAACTGAAATCCCTGCAGAGAATGATTTAAAGTCAACTTACACTGAAACAAACCAGGAGAATGCTTGTGATGTGTTTTAAAGGCTCAGTGGAGGAGCAACAGCACTCATTCAGTTCTGTAACCGCTCTCTCCAGCTCCGCAGTTTCATGTCTACCAGCCCAGTGGAACATCGGCTTCAATATATTTCAGCCCAGCTGCTTTGCCCAAAGTGGCAAATTTGTGACTCCTTTCTCCTTTTTTTTTCCACTTCTTGCCAACACATTAGGTGTGGCCATCTTTTCTTTTTCCCTGTGATTTTGTGTACATTTAGGTTAGGGAAAGGTGGGTGGTTCAAGTCTCCCTCGACTGTGCAGAAACATTAACTGGGGGTGTACAGGGGCGGTGGTGCTTTGGGGTTTTTTTTAGCTTTGCTTGGAACAGATTTTTTTTCACTCAGCTGATGTGACTTGATGGGTTTACGGTACCTTCAACAATACCAGCCCCCTCAACCAACCTGTTGGTTTCAATGGATATTTGCCAGTTTATTTAAAAAAAAGTTTATGATACTACAGAAATTTTGCTGTAACCCTGAAAAACAAATGGTTCTCTTGGCAGCAAAACTTAAACATACTTCAGAGGCTTCGTGTCTCATTGGACATGCAGTAGTCCAATTACAAAATGGAAGTTCTGAACAGGTTTTCAGATTGTTGGGATGTTTCTAGGTTTAGCTAGAGTGACAGTCTGTCCTCAATGTCTGTGTTAAGTTGGCTGATTTTGTCTATACTCACACAATGCAAAAAGTATTATATCCTGGGATATTTATCTCTCTTTTTTTATTATTTATTAAGTCAAGCATGTTCCATACAAACTGAAATAAGTGAAGGTAGATACTTATCTGAAAGTAATGTGCCCCAAATGGATCTTTTTTTCCCTTCTGCTTTTCTAAAAAGAAGGGAAGTTTATGATACAGAAAATTATAAGGGGAGTTTAACGGGCAAAAAGGATAGACAGGCTTTCTTTACCTCTCTCAAGTGAAAAATTGCTTGCATGCAGTTTCCCTGATATGAAGGCTTACAGAATATCCGCAGGTCTTCACCCTCAAGAAAGCATTCTCCTTTTCTTTCCCCACCTCCAGAAAAGGAGAATGCTTTCCCTGATGCTACCTGCATATTGCAAGCATCATGCTTAGTTAAAGGCATTATGGCTCTTCTCTGGGCATGTTGGGCACCTTTAGCAGGAAAGGGAGAAAGACAGAGATATTTTTTCATATCCACAATTGAAGTTCGATGGTTCCACTGGTTGGAAATTGAGGTTTTGTGCCTTCTGTGACCTGGAAACCTCTCTGAATGTACTACAGCTTGATCCTTTGTAATGGAATATTTTGAAGTGCTTTGTTAATTTGAGATAGCTCAGAAAATCATCCAGAAAACTAAGTTGGTTTTGAAAGTCATCAGCTCATTCCTTAATGAGAGTTAGTCCTGAAAAGTGCCTGCCTAACTCAGGCCATTGAAGTCAAAGGATAAGGTGGCAGTTGTGATATTGCTGCAGGGTAGCACGCTTGTAACTGTGGCAAAGGAGTGTTGGCACTACTTGGTCTTCCTCGGAGGCAGGACTCGCTAACTCAAGCCCAGCATCACGCTGATGTAGTCCTGCTGTGTTGTAGTCCCCAGAGAGCATCTCTGAACAGTACTGCCCAGCACATATTATGTGGGGATACCGTCGTGGCTGGAACTACCTCAGAAGTCTGACCACTGTATCCCACTTTGTGATGTGGATATTCCCCATAAGCGTAACTCCTTGTGTCTGCTTCTTTAAAATGCTAGTCCTTGAAGCAGCTGTTTCCTGACTCAAACCTAGTTGGCAGAACCCATTTTAAATATTTACTAGGAACTTACGATCTACTTTTCTCTTTCATATCTTAGCACTTACAGGTCACAACTATCATAAAAGTATGTTTTCATTTTGCAACAAAAAAAGCCTATAAAACTGTTCAGTATTGCTATTTTTATTACCCTGTCCAGTTTTATGAGAACAGTGCAATTCCAAATCTTTCCATTTATCTTCCAGACTTCTTCATGTTTCACTAATTAAATGAAAATAGTATATATCCAGCTGGCTTTACAAGACAGAGCCAAGATTTTTATGGTAAAATTGTTAAAATTGTGTTTAGGTAGGAGATCAACCCCAAAATACTCTGCTTAAAGGATCAGTAAGTGTTAGTTCTGTGCATTTAGTCACGTGGTTCATCATCAGCCTTACACTGTTTTGAAGGAGTCATGAAGATGACTTCTAGAAATACAAACCACATACCAAAATCTATCTTCATACATTAATTAGCATGCAATTCACAGTTCTTTCTAAGGACACTTTCAGTCAGCATTCCAGTGACTGGATTTGAAGTGAATCTGACTATCACAAGTTTTGAAACAAGGGAAAATTAAACTTGCCTGTAATGCAACTATTTTCTGTAATGGTCCTTGGAAATAAAGAAGTACTAATAACCCAGCTTACAAAAGTAAAGCTGAGGGACAGGAAAATTAAAGGATTAGTGATTATTAGAAAATATTAAATTCTCTGTTCTGGTGTTGCTTCCAGGGTGCTACAGGGTCATTAAAAGATGGTATCTAGCACAGGGTACCAAGTACTGTGCAACATGAGCCAGCAGGAGAAGGATCCTTGTGGAACCAGACAAGAAACTCATGTGAAAAGTGTCCAGTTTTGAGAGGTTGTTTCTGCACAGACCACCAGTGAACCACGTCTGCCTCCTGCTGTGAACAGCTCCAGGAGCAAGGTGAGAGCATTGGCGATGCCGGAGAAAAAGCTGGAATATCCTCCTGCTGCTAATCACATGAGTCTTGCAGAGAGAAAACATGATTTGTAGGAGGTGGTGATATTGACTGTACAAAAGTATTGCTGAATTTCTGTAGAGGACGGTGGTAGTCAGCCTGTTCCAGCAAGTAGGTGCCAATCTCAATCTGATGAGGTGGCTTTGGTCACTGCTCTCTAGCAGGACGATCGACACCACGCTGGGCACTGGCTGCCTGCGGAGGGGCACCGCTGTAATGTGCCCGTTGCAACAGACAACAGGGAAAACCTCTGAAGGTACATCTGGTTCTGTGTCAGTCTGCTGAACCTTCTCATGCAACTAAAGCCCTGTGACTTACAGATAACGAAGAGGCGTTTAGAGTTGTAACTTGTTGGTGAACTTATCTGTGATGAGTTCTAAGAGCTCTTCCCTCAAACAGAAGGAGCATGATGTTAATTTGCTTGGAGAATATCTAATCATTAGCCTAGATGCAAAATAATCATTACATTATTTTATTATTACTGTTGGTACTATTGGTTTGGTTGGTTTTTTTTTGTTATTCCAGTGCAATGACGTACATGTTCCTAGCCAAGGAATTTCATGTTACTTTATACATTTGTAACACAAACCATTACCACCCTGATTTTCACAACACAAAGTAAAGCTACAGTAGTTTTAAAGAATGAATCCGTCACACAGTTTCTTTCAAAACAATTTTTATAATGGTAATAAATCCTAGAATTGTCATTGTTGTTCCCAGGAAAATTAAAATGAGCAGGAAATTAAAATGAAAACTCCAGACCCATTAAGAAACCAACGAACCTGAGGCAAAGTTTTGGAACTAGTGAATTAACCGTTTCTGGTTTACTTTAATTCATGTATTTTCTGACCTAGTATTGTGGTTCAGCTTGCTCAGTGCCAGCTCTTTTCTTGGAGCAATTCAGTTTGAGATGGTCACAGCATGAGATGGTATTTTTGTCTTCCGGGGCATGGGTTGGAGGTCATCAGAGAGGAAATCCAGTTTTGCCAAGGCAAATTAAGTTCCTCTCCTTCTTGCCACTTTTACTTAGGCAAGTAGTAGGATTTGCATTTAGTGAATTGCTTACAGATGAGAGGTATAAAAGGATTTTACTTTAAGAAAGAATCTAGTTTTGGATGGAATTTATCCCTTTTCTCATCAAGATGAATCTGAGGCTTTACAGTATTTTTAAAGATTAGCACTGACTTGGGAGACAGAACTCCTTATACCACGTTACAGTCGTGGGAGGACAAGCCGAGTGAGTGATTCTGGGGAGAGCAAAGCTCCCCTTCTCACAGTGGTTACCCACAAGTTATCCAAAGACATACTGACTGTAGTTTTTGCAGTAAGGCTACTGGGGCAAAATAAAGACTTGTACTCTAGGAAATATTTGCATATTGGCTGCAAATTTCCCTGGCTCAGCTTCCTGCAATATACCACACATGAAATGATTTTACACTGCAGTATAGAAAAATATGCACCTTGCAATATAGCTGGTAAACCCATCTTCTGGGGAACAAATGGATATTTGCTGATGTAGTAAATTATATTTTATAAAAAAGAAAGAAGCAGCGGGAAAAAAAAAAATCATAATGACTTCTTAAAAACACAAGAATGTGAGATGGGATTTTACAGTGTGCTTTTTGAGTCAGAAGCAAAGATCTCTGTGATCTCTGTGAAAGTAATTTATTAGTTCCTAAATCACCTGGGATCTTCTGAAAATATCCACAGGAAACTTCACATTCTTTAATTAACTGCCAGGGGATATTTGGAAGAAAGTGGAGCTGACACATTTTATACACCCACCCACACACATACATGCACACACAGAGCTCCTGTTTTGATTTGCGACAAACCCTAAGAAATTAGCAAAAAATCTAGAATGAGTAGAATTACCTAGGGAATTTGGGTTCAGTTCTGATATCAACAAACATAGGCTTTTGTTAGACTGGACCCAGATTTCTGTTCTTTGTTCTTAGCCTAAATAGAGCCTCTATTTGGCAAATAACAAACTCAGCAAATGTTTCCCTCGACATAGGTGGCTGGATTATTTTTTTGCTCTTTGTTCTGTGTTTCCTTGCTTATTTTCTATCTTAAGTTTCAGTGGCTTTTAAGTATAGCTGAATAAGCTTTCACTGCTGCTGTTGGACCTGGGGAACCACTGGAGCCCATCGCATGTACAAGTGTGTCATGACTCCCCTGATGGGTATGGTGAACGTATCTGTAACTTTCACATTCATGAGGTAATGTTGCAAAATTGCTATTTTATGTTATTCATGCAATTGAATACTTGAAACTCCTGGTTTCATTCTTTAGGCAACTTAATATCAGTTGATAATATATTTCTTGTGTCTGGATAGTGGAAGAAGTAAAAATTGCAGTAATTGTCTGACTGCGTAGGTTGACGTTGGAGATTACATTACTTGGTTTAAATAGTACCTTCATCAACAAATAACTCCATGAAAATTGGCAGGACAACTCCAGACCTAGGAGCTTACTAAACAGATTTTAAAATTGCCTCTTCTTCATCATGCAAGATGTACGCATGTAGGCTAAATTTCGCGGGTTTCCTGGTATCCTCTATGGGACGTTCTGATTCCCTGGTGTTTCTTGGTACCTTTATGACCATTTCTCTGCCATTTTAGACGGAGTCTTAATGGATGCTATAAAAGTGAAAATGACCATGAAAAATCCAGAAGAGCAAATTAGTTATGGCATGGATATTATGGCAATGGTTTTGTTATTGCATCCACATTTTTCTCTTATGAGATTGCAAGTTGAGTATTTCAGTACTGTACGAGTGCTGGGTTGCACTGAGATGAGCATATTCCTGTCCCTAGCTTTGAAACTATTTCAGAATCATTAAGTGTCATTATGCTATTGTTAATAACAGATAAGAATGTCTTTCATTTCCAAAAGCAATTTACAGCTTACGATAAACTGGTACATAAACTCTTTGGAAGGATCACTTTGTGCATTAACTTCTACTGCACCTTACAAATCTATTTAGCCATGACAATCAAAATGCTTTGCTAAGCGGACATTAGCATCTGCTGGTTTTTGATTAAACTTCTCACGTAATACAGGGAATGTTCGAATAGCCCCTTGATGCAGGTGCACTATACCAAAAATACAAGTTATGCACACTGTCACTTTGAGCAAAAGCTTTGATTTTTGTTACTATCTGGTAATAAAAGACAGCATATGAGGGGTGATTCTGCATTTTGCTGGTATTAACACTGGAACCAAACTTAAGCTTTAATACCAAGTGCAGCTGTTTGTTCCCTGCAGCTTTAACTTCGTACATGTTTAGGGACTGATGATTTTTATTGACTGTGAATCACCTTAATTTATTTAATTCTCTGGCTCAGTTCTTAACACATCAGATGTACACGCAAGGGCCAGACGTCACTTACAATAAATCAAGCTCCTTAATGCAGTGATTATATTGGCTGGGCACGAAAGGTTGTTTTCTGTGTCTGGGTTTCATAACTGGACCTTTTAAGTATTTGGAGTTTATTGTTCACTCGCTTCATAGGAGACCAATGAAAGCATCAGAGTAATTTAATACATTACTCACATAATAATGCAATTATTGCTTTGGGAATCCACGTACATTTTTGTTCTAATAGGATTTCTATAACAACCAAAAAGCAAAGACTTGGGGGGGTTTGGGCCGCAGACATACTGTGTTTTTTGGAGCCTTGTTTTTCTTCTGATGCATCAGGTTTGGAATAGGTGTTCAGGGGTTGGTAATGCAGGATTTTGAAGAGCTAGAAACAGTAGAAGGACCAGAAAACAATTATAAGCTTCTAATGCACATTAGAAAAAGTGAAAAATAATACAAGTATTTATGTATGAATGCAGTATCACCCGCCAGTTTTCTGCATTTTCTGTTCCTTATCATAGTGGCACTGTGCTCTTTGTTTTCTCTGCCACCACTATAACTGAAGTAAGCTTTCATTTCTGGAGATGGTCTTGAGTGTGCTCTCATTTGGGAACTTTTTCCATTTTAATGTCACTGCAGGCAACTTTGAAAGTCTGCTCCCTATTGAAATCCATGGCAACACGCTCTCTGTGACTGAAAATGGCTAGTGTGACAGGCTTGCACTGCCTCCTTACCATTCTGCTGTCCCTCACATTGTTACTTTAGATCATTTATTGGTGGTGATGATGTCCCTTCCATATGTTTGTGATAAGTTCCTATTCCTTTATTTTGCCCACAACTGGTACGTCACTAGCAACATTACAATATATTCAGAACTTTGTCTTAACAATTTTTCTCTTCTATTCTTCCTTCTCAAATCTTCCTGGGATCTTTCAGGCCCTTGAAGCTATTTCTGCAGTCATAGCCTGTTCAGAGGCACGGGAGGCAGAAGCAGCAGCAGGCAGTGGCTTCCAGGCCTATTGGCACCTACCAGCCCTCAGAGCTCCAGCATAAATGTAAAATCCTTATATAAACCACCTTTTCATTCACATCTTCTTCCATTACCATTCTCACTTCCTCTGTCCTTTCATGTCCCTTTCCTTCCTTGCTCACTTTTGCATCAGTAAGTGGGGCAAAGTTCTAGGGAATTTTTGTATCCCCACTGTTAAACAGATTTGGTTGTAATGCCACTGAAAAGCATATGTATTATTTAAGTCTGAACAAAGGAAATGCCACAGATCTTGTAGGCTGAAACACCAGAACTTTAATTTTGTCCTCGAAGTAAAGAAGGGAATATTTGCATTAGTAAAGGACAGATATATTTTTTTAATAGCAAGCTTCCTTAAAACAAAGGCTGTATGTAGACAACTAAACATTTTCCCAGTACTCTTGATCAATTCTTTGCTCTTCAAAAGTAATGTAAGTAGAATATCAGCTAAGCTGACTTCCTGTATTTTTAGTTGCCCTTCTAGGTCAGAGACTAGCTGTTGCAATTCAAAGCCCAGAGAAACTGGTGGAAAATGTCAGTATCGCTGTCTTCTTCCTCACTGGGCTGTAGGCAGTTCTCTTTCTTTGCATGCAGCCACTGAAGCTTACACTTCTGGATGAAAATAGGAGAGCTGAAACAGATGGAGTACAATACTTTGCATCTTATGCTCATAGTATAAAAAAATATATGGATCAACAATTATTGGTATCAGATACCTGCTTTCTGTAAGTCATTTGGCTGATATCCAACATGTGCTGTTTCTTTTCCCTTATGTTTATTGCCCACAGGTCACATAATATCAAATGGATTCTGTCTTTAATTCCTCTGTGGGCTGAGAGCTGCCAGGTGACTTGCTATCTCCAAAGGACAGCTTTTCTGGAGTAAAAACCAGGTTATTACTTGCAGCTGTTGTACATGAGACCGGGGAGGGGGGTGCCAGTTGTGCAGATTAGGTTTTGGAAAGGAGCACGTGTATTTTCTTCCTGCTGAATTTCTACGCAGTACGGTATTCTAGGGAAGCAGTAACTTACAGTGAGCAGGTAGCTCTGCCTGCCAAGGCTGGATTTGATCATGGCTAGCATGAACGCATTGATTCACTGAGATCCTACAGCCACAGAAACAAGGAGTCAAGGCCTCATTATCACAAGGTGCATGGTACCAGCAGCTCCCCTCCAAAATGCCCACCTAATAGCACCCCGGCTTTGGTTTCATCCATACAGAACCTGCAATGGAAATGGCAGAGCACAGGGGAAGACGTGTGAGCATTAAGAGCCATCCACTATAGCTCTGTGGTTCTGGACACCTATTCTATAACAACTTGAAAGATCTTGTCTTGATGTAAAAGAACATCCTGACAGTAACTTGGATCTTTTCAGCAGGCACAGTTTGAAAAGAAAAACTGATTTCCTCAAGGATGTTTGTACGCATCTTTTTTTTAATAGAACTATATTAAATTGCCTTTTTAAAGTTACATTGGCAAGCAGGCATAAATTTAGAATCTCTGTCCCATGCTTTCAGAAATAAAAGGGTTGGGGGTTTTGTTTTCTTAAGTGTTCTCCTGTGCATTACAGATGATTTCGCATTCTCTTCAGAACACAAAACTAAGGTGATACTTGCTGAAAAGCAGAAACCCTAAGGAAATTAACAGGAATAATACAGCAGCTCTTAGAAACACCTCCAGGCAATCTTTGGCATTTCTGATCCAGCCTAATAATGATATCATGCTACAACAGAACCCATCACCTTTACATAGGTGAACAGTCGTTGTGTCAGAGAAAAAATCCTGTGGGCCTTGCAGAAATTCATCAGCTCTGCTTTAACTTCAGTAATGTTGAATAAAGCTTTAAAAAAAATGCTTCCCAGCTAAGTAAAAGCCACCCTGCAGCAAAAGCCAGTGTTCCTGGGAGAAAGGGAAGGGTGTGCAGGACCCTCGGAGTAGGATTTTTCAGGTTTTGCTATTACAGTGCACAGCTTTAGGAAAAAAAAAAGGATCTTGGGAGAAAATTAGATGGATCCTCCTAGGAAAGGAAAGATACTTGACATATGTGTTGGATAAGCTGAGCTACCAACTTGCTGAGTTAACAGCTGTTACCCATTAACTTCATGGGGGAGGGGAAAAAACCAACCCTAAACAGGTGCCTATTTGAGTATAAGCTGTTTGACAGCAGGACAAGAATAATTTTACCCTAGTCCTAGGACTGTGGTAATTACACTGTTCAACAACAAGATGTTTTGGGAACACAGATCACCCCTTTGGTAGCCTTGGCCATTAATTGCTGTGGTATTTCTAACATGTAACCTCACTAAGTAATTTTTTCATGACAGTCCTGGGTCTGCCTGCCTGTTTTCAGGCAAAAGCTTCAAAAAATAGGCCTGTAGGGGCTGAATTAGCACTATCAAATCTCAGCAATGAAACAGCAGCATTATCACCATGCCTAGACACTGGGCACTCTACTAAGGGCACCTCAGTGCAAGGAGCAGCTTCATCTTTGCCACAGGAAACACATTTTTGCCTATTAAGTAGTATTAAAATTTTGTTCTCGTTCCTTTTGGATCTGTATAAGAATTCTGTTTGGCTTTTTCATTGTTTGCCAGCTTGGGTTTAGGTTTTGTTTTGCAGTGGTTTTTTTGTTGTTGTTGTTGTGCTCTTTTTTTTGCGTTTGTTTTTTGGTTTTGTTTTTGGGTTTTTTTGCAAATTTCAGATTAAAACTCTTCCCACCTCCTTTATCAAAAACACTGGACCAGATTAGGAAATTCTCCTCTAATTCCTCGGGCTTTCCTTTATAGATTCTGTCCTTCCTGCTCTTGAATGCAGGAACACTAAATACAAGGTGGGAAATGTAACAGGGAAGGGGAAAAAGCACACTGGTTGAGCTGATATTTTTAAAGAAAGGTGACAAAAATCTCATGAAGTATAAAATTTTGTGTCAAAAAGATGGCGACAATAGGGTTCACTTCTCTGTCAGCTGCTGAAGGTGACAGGAAAGCTATTGAGCCACATACTGGAGAGAACAGCTGACGTTACTCCGCAGTTATCATCGAGCAGCTGACTTCATTTTAGATGGAAAGTTGCATTTCCCTGAAACTCATAACATAAAACTGTTCTAACTTGATACTAAGCACTTTCAAAGCTCACCTGCACTGTCCACAAGGTTCAGGGATAAATTCAGCTATGGGATGAACAGATGGCTTTACTACACAGGACAGGATAACGTAAGTCATCATCAGGGATGCGTCGAGAACGCTGGTGATGGCTCCCACATCCAGATGATCTTTCAGTTGAGAGGCACTGGCCAACTTGTGCATCACTCCAGAACATCAGAGCAGTCTGCGGGGCTGTTCATTATCCACGAGTGGAAGGAACAAGGTACTGGTGATTGCACCCATTTTTGCTTATCAGATCTTGAGACTGTAATGGCCTGAGAATAGGGTTTTTTACACTGACAACCACATTTAATAAAGATCGCTTTTCAACTATCCTTTTCTGTTTCACACCAAGCTCTTCTCCCCTGCACACACTATCTGCCTTATTATCAAGCAGTAATTAAACTCAAGTACAGTTTTACTTGAAAATCTGTAGTAGTAGTACATCTTCAGCCCGACTGAGCTGAAAATTAAACTGTGGTCTGATCCGGTTAAGTGTTCTGCGTCAACAGAATCTACAAGTTCATGTATTACAGCTCCTGTGAGAGCCTGAAAATGTTGCACATCTAGCACCTTTAGAGATAAGCCTGTAAATGACTAGATGCAAACTATATTCAAGTATTTATTCTAATTTTAAATATCTTGCCCAGCAGCTCTGGCTGTAACCAGGAATGCCTCCTCTCCTAGGAGGAAACCTGTCCTTCCTACAAGTTTCCATTTCACTGGTTGCACATCACCAACTAATAGATGAAATTAAGTCTCTGCATACTGCATCATTCTGCTGCCCAGATTTAGGCTCTGATAAGAACTTACTCGTTTGTGATTCGAAGGGAAATTGCCACAAACTCCTCCAGAAGCTGATCGACAGCTTAACAATGCAGAACGGTGTTGGAGAGCCCAGCGCACAACCAGACATGGTATTCATTAGTAGCTGATAAGAGATTAGGAAAAAAGGGTGCAGGAGGAACACCTGGTGTGGAGAGAAACAGAACAATCATAGTCAGCAAACAGAACTTTCAGTGCGTGAAGTGAAGGCGTCAGGTACGTATTACATGAAACAGGTCATCATATCAAGAATACGCAGTGATTCTACACAGCAGGCCCTTTAGGCTCTGCAGGTGGGCTGAACAACTCCTCCAAGCAAAAACTGACATTTATACTTGGGACTCTTTCTTCTTTTATATAAATACTTTTGTCTTCTAGGTCTTTACTCATCTTATGAAAAGTATGTTCTCTGAAACAGTCCCCAGACACTTCAAAATCAATCTATTTTTTATTTTAATATGAAGTATTCTGTTTCATTTGTGCAAATTAACTATTGGCTTTGAGACTTTTCAGTGATGACCCACTGGAAGAATTGTACGAAATTTCCTATAGTCAGCACTTAAGAACCTAACAGATACAAAAAATTTCTCCTCATTTTTATACAACTCACCAATATCTAAAGTCTTGCCACATCTATTTCACCACAGAGCTCAAAGAATGCAAGATTTATAAGCACTGAGTAAATGCTAGCTTCAGAGAAAATGCTATGTTCAGCTAAGCACTTTACATGTGTATTTGTATTTGGGATTTATTTTTTTGATTCATTTCCAAGGACTTCCATCCTCACTAAAGATTGCTGCAGTGATTGAAGGTTTGGGGTTTTTAAACTCAAGCCACATTAGATGTACTCAGCTGGTTGTGAAGCACACTTTGAGAAGTCAGCAAGCTCTCTCTCCGCACTGACCTTTTATCTGCTTTCTTTTGACTTTGTAGAGCCATCCTCCACTTAAGATTTGGTCTATGACACGTTGGTGAGCCACAACTGCAGTCAGTAGAGAAGCCTGGTCAGCAGCACCAGTTCTGCAAGAGCTTTACGAGCAGTCAAGTCATGAGTAGCAGGCATGTGGCTGCTTTCCTCACCTCTGCCCAAGGACTGCCCTTTTCTACCTGCTTGCACGGAGGCAAGTTTCACAGTGAGAAGATCTTCGTGGGCTAGTGTTAAGAGACAAAAGTTTGTCATGCTTGTATCTTGCTAACCCAATAGTTCTCAAAAGTTACGTCTTCCAGATAAAACAACATTTACATCTGTTATTCATGATACCACCACTTCATTTCCTCCTCCATCTCCCCAAATGTCTATATTCACCCAATCCTGCAACCAGAGAAGGCATGTAAACCTAATTTAAACTAAACCCAAACTCCTACAACACAACAGGTCCCCTTGTTTTTAAAAGTAGGTTTAAAAATTCAGTGTGTTTGTTTAAATTAGAAGCCTTCTTCATGCTTTTTATATGCTAATCTTGAACTATAAGGACACCATTACTTCTCACAGATGTGTATGCTATTTATCTCCAGAATCTAGAAACTGTGATAAAAAAAAAAACCTGAACAAAACTGATCTTTCAGTTTGCTCAGGGATGTGAAAAAGCAGCAACATGATACACGATACATAAGACAAACAGGTTCAGCAAGCAGCACTGTTAACACAGAACTGGTCAACATGGAATAAAATAAAAATGAAAGAACTTTACAAAAATTACTTGTTTCTTCCTCCCAACACCTTAAGTATTTATCAACCTACAAAAATTATGTATGAGCAAGTAGTAATGTAGAGTGCTCTTCATTCAGTAAAAGGCAAAATAAACCTTCATGTCTTAACCACATATTCAAGTAGCGATTGTTTGCATGAGTGAATTTTGCATGCAGATGTTCATTAAAACAAGGAAAACGTCCGTTTTGAAAACTTACCTTTTTGATTATGAAAGACATTTTGTTCAAAGAAGTCTGTCTAATCCAAAAGTGACTTATTTTCTACATTTTTTAATGCATTCCCCAAGATTAGTTAATGGCACTCTACCATGATGGCTTTCTGCTACTCTATATAAGCTGGTGTCACTTGTCTTACACATCACGAGGGTGTCACAGTCGCTGCAGATACTTCCCTCACCCGTTATAAATGCCTGGTTTAGGTCTTAACTGGATAATTGTCCATCTGGCTGCAAAACTATCATTTCTCACATATGCCACATTTCAATCAACTCCTTTTTCTTACTAACACTCTTAACTTCATCCCCACCTCAACCCCTATCCTTGGTTATCACCACCAAAATTCTTTAGCCATAAACCAGGGTGTGCTTATAGCCTTCTTCCTCCAAACCTGTGACGCTTGTCAAAGTCTGCTTCTGTCACTATTATAACTGCATAAATATATTGACTTTTATCACAGTGACAACCAGCACTAGCTTACTACTGTTTCTAGTCTCTCCCTTTTTGTAGATAAAACAAGCTCACTCCACTCCATTGTCTACTCCCCTTCATGTATCTGATCAATGATTGTAGTACCTGTTTTCTCATTGTTCCACAAACAGGCAAAAATAAGGGGTTTGTGTAAAGTTTTTTCCCACTGGAGTGATTTTGGTGGTTTTGCATGCAAATTTTTAATTAAAACTCTAAAAATAAGCTTGCTTTACACTGTTAGAAAAGGACATATGAAAGTGTGAAGATATTCTGTTTCCAGTTTCCTCATAAGATACTAAACTCCACTCCACTTTTTCAGAGCCTAATAACCTAGCTTCTACTTTTTAGTTATATAAATCTTTCATTTAAGATTATTCAAGACAAACACAGCAGATGAGTGTATTCTTCATCTGTCCAGACTGTATCTTGAGAATGTCTTAAATTTGTCATCATCTAAACAAAAGCACTTGCTAGATTAAAAGCAAATGTAGCTATGTACATAGCTGTAAGTAAGTGTTTACTAGTGTGATGATTTAATATTTTTACATTAACAACCCCTATATGTACCAAAGCTATTTCTAATTTATTAGGTACTTTGAAAAAATAAACTGTTTGCAATCTCATCAAAACTTAGGGTAAGCTATCAAGCTATGCAGAAGTATCACATACAGAATTAATCTTAACGCCATTTTAAGCTTCAAGACTAAACTGGTGCTCAATTCCAAACCTGTGCAAAAGCTGTCAAGTACTAAAAGCAAAGGGCATGTGAATTCTAAAGGGTATCCGATCTTATCCTGAGTCCCTATCATACTTCACTCAGGTAATAAGAAATCTTCTCTGGACTGTTCTGACATTCTCCATACTACATACAGATTATATTTTTCTAGATCAATAATTTGAAGAAAACACGAAGTAGGCTTAAATTATTTGCGTTAGTACAATATATGTTACTATTAAAAAAAAAAACCCAAACCAACACACCCCCCACACCCCACAAACAAACCCAGCACAGTAGATATTCCCAATTGAATATAATATAAAAATATCTGGATTTGGGGCTACAAACTATGTATGAAGGAACCCAGATCATTATATTGCTTCTATTGTGTAACACACAAATTCAGCTCAGATATGAGTGCTTCTCTTAGCATGTACCCTTACACTTACCGTCTGCAGTTCAGTCTTCATTCAATCCATCACTCAATCCAGAGAGACAGACCTGCAGCATTTGGAACTGCACAGGATCAAGTCACCGGTTTTCACTTCTAGACCCAAAATGTTTCTGCCACCAAGAGGAACCCCACCACCAGCACCTCCATACAACAAACCACAAACAGGGGTTTTTTGCAATTACAAAGCAGTGAGTTGTCCAAGATGCTTAAATATTTTGTCAAATAGCTTAGAATGTAAGTATTTCGACATTTAGTTTAAATTCTTTTCTTTGGTAATACCTATAAAGCTCCTTTTTTTGGAGTGCCTATCCATATGGTGGCTCTAAGGTCAGTTACAAGCTAAAAGCTACCTTTATTGAAGCCAGTAAAATACAGTACTAATCAAAACTGAGTCATATGCTTGTCAAAATGTTGCTTTAAGAATTCTTCAATGGCAACAACTCTCAAGTAGTAAAAACAGAGCCCCAAATCCTAACAACACTGTCCTGCTGGAGAGGTTTGTACAATGCATCCAGGACTAGTTCAGACTATCAAACCAATTAGTTGAGGGCGTAGTAAATCTGGCAAGCAATAATCACATTGTAAATTACTTAACATTCCGAGTACTTAGAACGTACAGATCTGTACCCGTATTCAAACAGATACACTTAACTAAAACACGCAACACTGACAAGTCTGAATTAGGTAACCAGCTAGCCAAGTGTATACAATCCAATTCCATTTGTTGCTTAAAAGTTGAGTTGTGGTATCAGTATTAGATTATACAGAAGCATTTGTTGCTATTTAGTACACATGGTTTTAGCAAAACAGGCATCGTACTGGAAGCAGGTAAAGACTCAAGCATTACACCGCAACTACAACCTCTAATTTTTCACAGCAGCAAGATGACACAAAACATGAACTTGTCCACATTGAGGTGTCAGCAATTTAAGTACAAGAAACTATACTCATAACTGACAACCAACCTACTCTATATTTCATTGTACATAAAATATTTTAACCTTGACACTAATTTTTGCAATTATACTGCAATTAAATTTAAATGAGTTTAACTGCAACTTTCATCTTCAAGATTTATATTATTGTAAAAGATTGCACTTTTTAGCTATTTCTACTGCATAAGTTCCTGTGTGTTTTTTTTTTAAATTCAGTAGCTCAGCTACCAAAATGTTTTATTGCTTTTAGTGCTTGGGGTTTTTTTGAGATGCTGTAAAGTATTAGAGAAGATTATTCTGCAAATTGTCACATACATATCAGTAAAAGTGCACTTGCAATTCAAAACACTCTCTCAAGAGTCAGCTTGTACAGTGACAGAACCTGAAGACCCCAATTTTGCATACTGATCATACTCCTAGCAGATTATCCCATTACCACCTATCAAAACACCTGTGCTATTACTCCTCCACACTATTACAACTGAATGAGTTTTCACTGGTATGTACTGATGACCTTTGCAAATTAGCACCTCTTGTCTGTGAGCATTCTTAACCTTCTCAATCACAAATGATTACAACAAATTAAAAAAAAAAATATATTGCAGTCATGAGGGCAATGAAGAGTATTATCCAAAACCTACCAAGTAAACTAAAACTCTGTGCACGTGCATTAAAATAAACCATCTAAAAACATAACTTATGCAGCAAGTACAAGACGACAATTTTTGAGTAAGCAAGTTGCCTGCATACTAAAAATCTCTTTAAAATGTAGCTTCTTCATTTCAAGCAAATTCTAGGCTTTATGCGACTAATTGAGCTATTTGCATTGTCTGTTTCAGGCACCAAATATTTTCTTTTGTAACTGAAACTCCTCTCTACAAACTGAAACTGAAATAGTAAGATCAAGACGACATTCAGTGCAGTAATTTTAAAAAACCCAACAAGTAAGCACCACATTGGGCTGCTGGGGAAAATACTATTTATTATACATTTAAATACAAATTTGAAATGTGTTGTGGACACATCGGCAGGGTTACAGGTAAAAAACAACAATGTACAAAGTTGTGTTTTGCATCTCTCAAGACTGACGCTTCAAAAAAAAAATTCACAAGATACCAAGAGTTCATGTTTGTAAGAACAGAAAACACAATAATGCATACAATCTTTTGCTTGGCAGATTATCTTTGTTCCCTCCCTGCATAAAGTACCTAGTGTTTGTAAACAGTCTTTAGACGCGTTAACAGCTTGAAGGAATGTGTAATCACAGTTCATACGGATTCGTGCGGCAATGAATTATAGTGCTACACAGTAGTTTCGTGTTTCCACAACCCAGTTCTGATATTGCCAGTACTGTCTGCGGTGAGCAGGGGTCCATCCTGTCCACTGCTTTTAAGTGGTCCATTCTGAATGGCTAAATTTAAGCCGTAAGATTTTTGCTGGTTTTCAAGTTCAACTGCTATTGGTTTCCTTAGAAGATCTTTTTTGTTGTTGGTACCTACTGTTTTTTCAGTATTTCTGCTACTTTTTGGAAGCGTACTGCAAGCGTCGCTGCTATCTTGCTGGGACTGGTTATACTGCCGTTCTCTATATGCCAAATAGGCTCTTCGGCTCCTCGAATGCCCTTCGCTGTTGCTTTGTCGACTTTTAGGTAAGCCGTTTTGCACGCTCCCTTCCACACTTGTGGGAACATCATAGGCATATTCCCTCAATACCGCAAGTCTGCTAGCACGATGTCCCTTGCTTCTGTTCTTATGATGCCGACTTGGGTGTCCGTTTGTCCGGAACTGTACCTCTAAGGGAGCTACGTGCATTTTGATATCATTATCCACCGAATGTTCAGTGAGACTGTTATCAAGCTGAGGACCTGTGTTCAATGGCAGAGAAGCAGGGTGGCACCGAGCCGCTGCAGCTTGTAAGTTAGTTAGTTTACAACCCTGAGAGGAATTTTTTAGACTTGATGCACTTTTATTTGTGCACGAAGATTCTGCGCTACTGTTGGTGCACTTAGGGGCCTCTCCATTGGTTCCACTGGAACTGGAAGGCTGCACATTTACTTGCACTGAGTATGTGCTCCTTCCAGGGCAGCAAGTCGTTATCCAAGCATGCCTGACATCTTCCCTGTTAATGCAATGGTGCACCATAAGAAAGGCACTGAGGCTTAAACATGTTGCCCCAAAAAAACAGCTGAAGATCAGATCCATGGGGTAATACAGGGAAACTGACAAAGCTCCAAAGATCCACAGAGCAACATACAAAAGCAAAGTGAGGCCCACTCCCAGCAGCTGTGCTTGGAAACTGTGTTCATTCTCCAGAGCAGATGTGGAAACTAGTGACACAGATAATGAATCCTGATGAGCCAGTTCTCCATGTTCATTGGTGGCCAGACGCTGCTGTTCCTCAACAGGTTCCTTAAGTTCATATTTACGTTCAGGGTGACGTTTTAGTTGTATGAATATGCTGAGAAAATACATACAGTTTACAAAAATTATAAAGCTAGCTGGTCCATAAAACGCTCCTAAGCTAGGTTCCCAAGTCATCCAGCAACTAGAAAAGAAATAAACCAAAGAAAATTAATGTCTTCTCACTGGTCATTTATGCTTTATCAGTTCATAGCTGTACTTTTAAATGATCTTGGCTGTGTTACATTTTCTAGAAGAATCTGAATTGCAACAAGTACTTAGAAAAGCAAACACGTGAAATCTTACGACAGAGCTCTCGGCTATATGGTACTTACTAAGGAGCATTAGGTCTGCTGCCGTAATTTCGGATGTTTGCTGCTGCTGTTATTCCACAAACTATGACGGGGATCCCTCCACCAATAAGGTAGAACCTAAAAAGTAAAGCCAGTATATCAGTGGCTGCTTAATGGCAATGGTTTTATTCAGTTACCATGAAGGAAATGAGAGCTTTTCAGGATTCTGGAAATATGTAAGTTCTTGAACAAAATAAATAGGGTGAATCGGTTTTGGGCTTCGGCAATATATATTTTTTCTAAGCCTAATTCTGCCTCACTACAGATTTTTTTTCCTCCTGTTGCAAACCATCTCTCTCCCAGCTGCTCACCTCCCTTGCAGGCACTGAGCAAAGGTACACATGGTTAAAAGGAAGGAGCAAAAGCTGATAGTCAGTTGTAAACTGTTGCAAGAGAATACAGAAATTTAGAAGGAAAATATTAAGTGGTATGTCTCTTTTTCCAGAGGTTAACTTGTCTAATATTATGACCATTCAGAAGATCAGCTATAAGAACTCTTTTTACTTGGTTTTTTTTGGGTTGAGGGATTTTGAGGGGTGGTGTTGCTGGTGTTTTCATTTAATCATTTTTAACGGACTCTCTAATCTCATAGTATACACCTCCCGTTTCCTGTGGTGGTGGTAATGAAAACTGTATGCCTTCACCAGGATGGGGGTATATGTTGTTGGAGTCTCTAGCTTTTCATTCCAGTTTCTATGAATTCATACTGAATTCTTTAAGGGCAGATCAATAATTACTGAAAATCATTCCAGTTAATGGCACTCTGTCCCGCATCTTATGCTAATCCAGTCCAAATTCAAATCAGAACAGTCAGTGAAAACTACTACTGTGACATATGGATAGGTAGTTTGTTTTGTCAACAGGAGACACCTATTCTGATGATCCTGGATCTGTCCACTGCATTTCAGATTATACACCTGCAGTTACTGCCGTCTCACTTGAGACACAAAACAATTCTTTCTTGGAAGTCTAGGTACACTAATTGCTGAATCCCACAAAGATAATTCTGTTATTGGTTTATTCCGTATCTTGATGAAGCAATCAGGAACTGGCCAGATGAAACAGATTTTTGTGGTAGATTTTACTCTACTTAACTTTCACTACAAATCACTGCCTCAAAGATGCACCGCTACTCAAAGCAAACAGATAGGTGGAGCTGGTTCTACACCCAGTAAATTGTGGGAGAGTGAAACAATATGGATTGTTTGCAGACATAGTTCAGTTTGCTGTATTGAAGGAACACGTTTACAACTGGCCTTGAATCATACCAAGATATGAAGTATCAACACCAAAAAAAAAAAAAAAAAAAGGAGAAAAGTGCACACATGTATTGCTGTAAGTGTTCAGCAATTCCTAAGAGTCCAAATTACAAACCCAAACTGTCATACTACAAGGAGCTGTATGAACACAATAGTAAATAAAACACATATACAAAGCATGCTAGAGGAAATGCAGTACTACTGAGATTTTGGGGGCAAGTGTTGTATGAGCTAAAAATTTTCCTTAAGTTAGATCAAATAGAGAAACAAACGTAATGACATGAGTAAACAAGAGGTGTTACAATAATAACAGGGAAAAAAAAGTAAATGTGTTTTTCAGTAGAACATTCATTCAGTATTTGTACTATAAAAACCAAATCCTTCTATGGCTGTTCCCATGCAAAACCACCACAAATCTATCTGACTGAGGAAATCCCTGATCCGCAAGTTGGAATTGAGAAAATCTGAAAAATATGAAGCATGTTTGGTCTGTTCTGAACTTGTCTCCAGAGTTACTGCCAGTGCCCAGGTGAGGTGTCCAGATCTGAAGTGGTATGTACGTATTTATGTCTATGCAGAGCTGAGCCTGTGAGACTGGTAATTTTACTGTAACATTTTCCAAAGCAAGAACTCTATGACGAATAATACGGGATGGGAAAAAAAAATAATAAATCACAAGAGATGTTAAAAAAGGCTAATCAGTACCCTGCTGGAAGGCACACAGTTGGTGATGGGCATGAGATAATATGCTACACTGAGCACAAGAGATTTACATTTTCTTAAAAGAAAAATAATAAAAGCTGAGGAAAGCAAAGACAGCACTTAAGTGGTATAAATATTAACCTTCTAACTTACCAATTAAATATTTCTATATGCTTTTATATACTACTGCAAATTGTAGTTGATACTCAGAAAAGCATTTCTAATTTTCTGCACTCTCTGTACTTTAAAATCAAGCTTTTTAAGTATTTGCCGATAACTAATCAAAGTTAATCAACTTCTGCCACCTTGTGGAGAATTTCAGCTTAGCAGTTTTTAATTCGTATCCAGAGGCTCAGTAAGATACAGGAGCAGAGTATGTTAACATTTTCTATTAGGAATACTTCACGTAAGATGAATTTCACAGCAAATTAGTTTGTCCTATTTCAGTGATTTCAGAAATAAAATTTATGAGAGGAATGCTTCACAAAGAACACTGTTTTCACTTGATAATGAGTGACACCTGTTTTTCAAATTATTTGTAAGCAATCTTTGGAAAACCTATTAAACTTTATTTGCTTAAATTGCAGTGTTTGCTAGTTGTGCGGTAACACAGTTACCCACATTCTTTCTTCTATGATATTTAATGGGGAGTGTTGTGTTGCTATCCAAAGTCCTAATCGAAGCTCTAGCGGTGATGCTGAAACACTACCAATTTCTTAATTTACAAATCAGAAACAGAGCACTGCAACAGTAATATGCTAAGACCAATCATCCTTCACCTCATCCTCCTGAACATAATGCTGAGGAACAGAAAAATCTGGAATGGACCTTATGGACCTGGAACCAGCAGTGACCTGTTAATATTTTCTAGTCAGAATATAGGCATAGCAGCCTGGGAAATAATGAGTTGTGCAAAAACAAACAACACGCTCACCTCAGCATTGGTCTGGGTGGAGGAGGTGGCTCATCAGGATCCTGGCATCTTTTTGCTTTTTTGGTTACTTGCTTGTAAATATTACGAGATGTCACTCCCAGCCACAGTACTGTCGCAAGAGTGGAATAATGGAGAATTATCCCAACCTTAAAAAACAAAACAAAAAAAAAAAAGAACCCCCAAACATTTCCTTTCTACCAAGTTAAAGAATTAATCATTTAACATGCAACTCACATAAAGCCTGAATTTTCAAAAGCTCAGTTCAAGACAAGAGAAAACCTTATTTTACTGTGACTGTTCTTAAATACCAAGTCTTGTGGATTTCAAAAAAGTAGAACAGGTTAATGCACACCCGTCTTCATATTGGCCGAATCTAGAAAGGCTACCTAGCTGCAGTTGCCTCTAGTGGAAGGAAAACTTTAACACGGGAAGAACTCTGCTGGCCAACGTTTTTAAGATTACACATCAATCATACACTTCAGGAAACTGCATATTACAAAACACTTAAAAGTGTCTTGTTACGGTTATTATTTAGATTGAGACACGTAAGGGAACAGCAAGCTACAGATATTATGGTAACTATGTAGCAGGTGGCAAAATACAGACACCTAATGCTCATCAGCAACTTTAACATAATGCACGCATACACACACACACAAAAGTGTTACACTTCAGCTATTTAACCTGCCCCAGCACTAATGCAAAGTCAGCCTCACTGACTGACTGGGCACTACAAGAAAATGGTTGTCTGTTGGACCCTTTTGCATCTGCATTATTTTATAAACTGAACATTGCTTTCTTAAAAGAAGTTCCAGGAATTCCCAAGTCCCTGGGATTTTGTCAAGGAAAGACACAATCTGGTTGTCCTGCATTTCCTTCCTTAGAAGCCAACACTGAGACAAAGTGATTGCAAGAAGTAGATTTCATACATCCCTTAAATGACAGCACAAACACATGGAAGAGGTGACACTAGTTTCTGTTAAGATAAATGGAGGTGATTTTTTTGCAAGATTCAATTACCAGTAGAAGTACAACCCTTAAATAACCTATCCATATCATACAATTTCTCTTAGAGAATTACTGTGTCCAAGAAGGCAAGACCACCTACAGTTTGTCAAACTATTTCCTCATCTCCATATATACGTGTGTGTGTACACGCATACACATGCACACAGACTAGCATTCTCTTTGTATCTGTAGGAGAAAAATCAGGGACATACTCCATTGCAACAGTTTGAACTGTCAACCTAATACCTCCTGTAAATTCAAACAAAAAGAACCATGGAATATTGTGGTGAGGGATTAGATTTTCCGAATCACTGGATGGAAAAAAGAAAACATGAGAAAACTTCACTGATATCATTCCAAAGCAGCAACTGTTATTATACTGGAATACTGCAACCGAATTATAAATGGCCAAATCTTAGAAAAATAAATAATTATAAAAGAAGAGTTTCAATTAAGCTAGTGATGTTTGTTTAGAGAAAGCATGGATCTTTCACTTGAAACACTTCTCTTTACCTCCCTTAATGTTATACTGAGGAAATGGAAATTAATATTTTAGTATCTGTGGAAATCAGGTTTTCACATGGTCTGTAAAGGCCACATACAGCCCTATAAAATAATTTCAAATAATTCTCAAAAATGTAACCAACAGGTAAATTCTTTTTTTTTTTGCAACAGTATATATTGGGAAAAAATATTTCAGAAGCCCAATAGAAAACTTTTCCACTTTTAAAGTTACAAACTAGTTTTATCTTCATGGCTGGATTAAAACACAGAACTCAAAAGGCTGTTATTTATTTATTTTTTTCTAAATTTTACATTCTGACGAAAACGCCTGTGCCAGTACTGCTGTTCTGGAGGAGACAAGGAGTGGCATATACATATATAAGAGTATGAAGCTGGTAACTAATTTTTTCAGGTGTTTTTGCATGTTTACTTACTGCTTGGCAAATGCTGGCATTCCTGGTCTGAGTTATGCCTCCAATAAACATCACACATGTCAGGAAAATATGAAAGCTCAGGTTAACTAGCATATGCCAGCTTTTTACACTGATCCTGATCATACTGTTAAAAGAAACAAATCAGACAACATAAGACACAGCTACATTATTGCCTTTCAATAGCAATAATTGAAACTAGCAAGAGACACTTGTTATAAATGATACATAGTTACTGCTAATGATGGACTAAAATGTACTTTTAAATCAAATACAGTCTCTGGTCTTCATCACAAAAAATTAACTCACCCTTCTATTAACTAGCTTTATACAACAACTTGAGGCCTGATTAAAAAAATTTAGGTTTCCAGGTTTCATATCAACAGAAATGTAAAAGGCTGAACCAATTGTGAAATTCTACCACCATTCCTGAGGGTCTCTTCCATCATGAAGCAGAAGTGAGGAATTAAAGACATACATGGTTATGAGAGCTAAACTGTCATACCCAAAAACATGAAAAAAGCTACTTGCTTAACTGTCAATTTGCATCAAAAATTTTTATAGGGAAAAAACCCAAATCCAGATTATTATATCGTGTTCCTATGAAAAAGTAGTCCTAAGCACTATGAAGCTAATTTTTTTAGTCTAGTGGTATTGATTCATACCTGTGATGGTATACATAACTGACGATGATCATCAACAGGCACATTAGCAAAACCATGGCAGTGGCATAAATTACAGGATGCAAAAGATCAGCTGGTTGTGTATATAATTCAGCTCCTGTCAAGTCCTGACAACAAAAACAAAATCAGAATTAGTTCACCTTATCTCTTCATTTTTTGAGGGCAGGGGAAGAGCAGAGGAGACACAAACTAAATAGTAACAGAAACCTTCTAGATGAAATGTTGTCCCATGCCCCAAACATGACCCTCTAATTATTTATTATTTGATGTTCCTGGCTTTCTTCCACAATTACCTGCTATTCTGGCTGGCCTTTATAAATGCAGTCACCCATCTTACAGAACACTTAAACTTCATATATGCTTGAAGATACAAAGAAGTTAGCAGCTTATAGACACACACCATCTTCTTCTTAAAATATTTGTATGAATAGCATGTAGGGAAAAAAATGTGTTTCAGTTATGATTATTATCTTCTGCAACAACCCGAAGAACATTACAGAAAGTGCCCTCAGCAAGACTGCAGATGATGCTATAGACTGGGAGACTGATCATTAGATTGGAAGATACTCAGAGGTATGTTGGTGACCCAGAGAAACGGGCTGATAAAACATCACAGAATTTAGCATTGGAAAATGTTAAGAGATCTGCATCTGGGATGGAACAACCCCATAAATGCAAAAATATGTGCTGGGCATTGGACTGATTAGAAAGCAATCAATGAACCACTCGAGGGTACTGGTAGACAAAAGCTGACCACAAGTCAGCAATGTAGCCTACAACCCAAGGCCACGCTCCGCTCTACTAGCAAAAGCACAGCAAGCAGGTGAATTGATTATTCCCTTCTGTTCAGCACTGTGAGACCACCTCTGCTGAACTGCCTTCAATTTGAGGTTCCCCAGCACAAGAAAGGCACTGACATACTGGATGGAGCAAGTCTAACACATCACTGGGGAGGATTAGCAGGCTGAAGCACACAATGTCTAAGGCTTGAAAAAGCTGGGTTTGTGCGACTTTAAGAAAAGGAAGATGGGAGAAATCTCATTATGATACTGAACGATCTACTGGGATGGTATAAAAAAAGATTGAGTCAAACCCTTCTTGGAGCTGAACCATGAAATGATGAGAGGCAATGGACATTATCATCAACATGGAAAATTCCAAATGAGATACAGGAAAAAAAATTCTGATTAAAAGTGGTCACGTACTGCCTAGAGAGACTGTAATCTCTGTCCTTGGAGATACTCAAAGCTTGACTGAACATGACCTGTAGCAGTATGATCAGACTTTGAAGGTGACCAAATTTTAAGTAGGTAATTGTACCAAATGACACTTGATTGTTCCTACCAGACTGCTTTTCTATGATTAGTGTTTGACCAGAACAGCTAGTTGATAACTCAAACACAATTCAACAGCTCTTTAGCATCGTTAAAGTTTTCTGAATGCACCCGCCAAAATCTCGCAGAAGGAATAAGCATGAAATGGAACCTTGGACTGTTAAAGCACGGCAGTATCTCAAATAACACCAAAGGAGTGACATTTTCATTTACTAACAAGAATAGCAAGAAGAAATTATTCTATTTGGATGCAGTTACAATTTACAAGAGGTCCATTTCCCTAACAGTAATGAAAAAGAAACCAAATAAAACCCCAAACCTTCAGTCCCTTCCAACACAAAATAAAACAAATTTGCTTAACTAAGACTTAAAGTAATTTTTCAAAACAGACAGGAAACACAAACTTCCCTCACCTATAACTTTGAGCGAGTCACTCTTAAACCTCTAGAGTTGGCCAAGTTCAAAAATGTACTGGGCGAGATGAGAACAAATTCACCAAGAACAGTAGACCATTAGGAGGAAGGTTCAGTTTCTTTTGAGGAAAATCGGCGATAGGCAATCTGTTTAAGGTTAAAGACCGATAAGCTGATTTCATGGACAGGAGAAGAGTACTTGAATTGAGACTTACAATTAAATTACAGTCAGAAGTCTCTTCACCACTCCTTCAATTGTTCTTTCATCAGAATATGAATTTGTTATTCCTCACTAACTCACCAACCTCATTTCCAACTAATTTAATCAGATTGTCAGTTTGTTTTTGTATTTGGTTTTCTTTGGCACCTGGAAAAACACTTCGGGAAAGATCATAAATATTATGCCTCAGGCAGCCAGCGTCATCCGATTTCAACACTCTATTTCAACCCGTGGCCTGGTTGATATCCAGCTGGAGATCCCTAGGAACTTACTGCTGTTACAGGCATAAGCAAATGTATTGTCACACAAAGGCGGTGAGCATCTGAGAACAGAAACTGCAGGAGAATTCCATTTGCTGCTTCCAGATTGGTGACAGGTAACAAGAGGTCACGTGCATATTGGTGTGAACTTCAAGAACAAGACCTACAGAATCACAAGATCCCTGAAGTGTTCAAGGCCCGGTGGCCAGGGTGGATGGTGCTTTGAGCAACCTGGTCTAGGGGAACGTGGCCCTGCCCATGGCAGGGCAGTTGGCACTAGATGATATTTTAGGTCCCTTCCAACCCAAACCATTCTATGGCTCTGTAAGATTATTGTAGATCTTCTAAAACATCTGAGAAAACTCAATATGCCTAGCGTACCTGGCAAAGACATTGACCCCACTGAGTCAACGGCATTCTTGCTGACTGCACTGACATTTTTAAATCAGACCTCTTAAAAGGAGCAAAGGGAGCTAATAATGTTCTGAACTAAACCGATACTAAGTAGTAATGTAGTAAAAAGGAATGACAGTATAACAGTAGGGATGACATTAAGAACAACATTGTTGCGTTTGCAGGCAACTAGCTGAGCTCTGTTTCTTCTCAACTATCATTGCTGGGTTTTTTTTCCTCTGATGCAGGCCTGTAACACCACAATTTCAGCTGAGCCTCCTGGTTATCTCTTCTATTATTAAATTGGTTAAAATAATTTCCAAATAAACACAAAATTTTGTATCTTCCTAAATCACTAGATTAGAAAACTAGGCACTCAGTTATGGGTTTCCTCATCAGAGAAGACTTTACATTATATTCTGAAACATATGAAGATGGGTCAGTACACAACCTGCTTTCTTCTAAACACATATGTACTAAAGTAAAGTAGACTAAGAAAGAGTGACATAACTCTGGTTAAGTCATTCTCCACCCAGCCAAAACGATGGAATATTGCATTCACGTTCTTCCTGCCACTGCTGTTCATATATTTGATGTTAGTGACAACTGTTGAATTAAAAGACAAACTTCTAAAACTGAACCCAAAAGAATTTCCTAAGAGCCTGGGACCAGAACGCAGACTTCCACAACGCTATGAAAGCTGATAAATGAACTAGGCTGTTATGGTTTTTTAGTTAATATATGGATAGGCTTTATGAAAACATTTTTTAGCAGCCACTTAAGACATCCAGAGCTTTTGTAGTGTATTAACTGTGTGCAAGGAACACCTATCAGATGAACATTACTCTGTCCCTCTCAACCTACCCCCTCCTCTCCAGTCTAACATTTTGGGAAGTAGCTAAATATTTAAGGAATACTAATTTTGAGCAGGCATATAACGAGAGCCACTGGCAGAAAAGAAAGCAAGCTGCTCCTTCCTCCAGCTTTTTTGATTTCTGATTGTTAACAGTTCTCTATATAACTCACAATAAGATACTGATATAATCTGACCATTTATTAATTTAGAAATAGTCATTTACCACAGGAGATTGAATATGCTTTTCATTTTTCTTCCTCCAGATGGCAGAAATGTGACCAATTTAAACCATCATCTCTCTTTACATGCATACTACACATACAAATGAAGTTTAATTCCGTTTTAAAGAATGCTGTTATGTTTTAGGAAAGGATTGTATATTTTAAAAATATCAAAGAAGGGAACCACGATTGTTAAAGTTTGGAGTCATTTAAAAACCAGTACCTTCAGAGGCACGATGAAAAGTTCCTCTTTTAGAGCTCTTCAACAGCTTGGCAACTCTACTATTTAGTTATCTTACGTAGTTGTATTAACTATTTAGTTATCTTGAAAGGAAGATTTTTGAAAATTTGAGTCACAAACCAAAACCAGCAAAGTCTCAAGCACTGATTGTCATAAAAGAATCCTCTTTCTTCCATGTACGATTACATAATATTAATTTAATTCCACACAGATCACATTTACTACAATAAAACCCATAGCAAATTTACACATAACAGTATTTCCTAAACCTCTTACTACTTCACTCAGCTTCCTACTAGCCTACCATTTTTACACATCACATTTTATCATTTAGCATCTGTGGTGATGACTGACAAGCAGGGTAGCAGTCACCATCTGCAAAAGGGGAAACTTCCCAAGCCAAATTCTGAAATGAAGAGCTCTGAGAACAGACCAAGAAGGAATCTAACTTCGTAACTGAAGAGCACTACAAGAAAGTGTCTTGCTCCCTCCTTTAACTGTCACATTTTAGAAGTGGTTAACCATTTAATTGACATCAATATGCTAACACTAGAGTTCAGATACCATTTTTTAAGCAATATTTCAAGCAACATTTTAAGGATGTTTTGGAGAGTAATTAAGTGGGGGTTTGGGGTTTGGTTTTTTTTGTTTATTTTTTCCTTTTTCAGTCCATGTATTCTGGTCACAGATCTATGTACTCGTGAATGAATAGCTAATTTGCAGTGAAATTGCCATCTCTGGTTATGGATCACAGGAAAAAAAAACACCACAACTTGGGCAAACACTTCTGTCAACAGAAAGAACTAACAAACATAGTCTAACAAGAGAAGATGGACTTTTTTGACTGTTACTTTTCTTTATTTAAAACTGTCATTATTAGACTGAAGTTCATAAAAGTTCATTTGGTTAAGCAGCTCATTAAAATGGCTTCCTATAATATAGTACTTTTCATGTGAAAATTCTTTTGCATGTAGTACATTCAGCGATTACTCAAATCTCATCTTACGTCAACATTTGTATCAACACAAGCAAAAACTGAGGATTTGTTTCTTATGTCTAGTGAGACATGTAATTTTAAGTGTCATACCATTAAAACGGCATAGTTGCTGAGGGAGTAGCACTGAATGGTAGTAATATTTTCATCGGACAGAAGAATGCGACAACCATCAGATTTCCATCCCCCTTGTCCGTTAAGTAGATCAAAGTCCCACTGAGCTGCAACAGCATCTGCTCCATGCGCAATGCGCCGCAGTGTCACATTTATGGGAACATGGTGACTGGCTAGGTTTAAACCATCTGTTACAAAAGAAATATATTTGCACATAAATTTCTCAACAAGTAAGAGATTAGATGCTAAAAATTGTTTATGAGATATACACTAGTTAAAACAAAGGAGTAAAAAATGTTTCTAATTTTTAAAGATAATAGGAAAGCAATAATAAAAAACAAACCTATCTTGGTAAGAATAACTGGTGTTACAACTGTACGACGTTTCCCATCGTCAGCCAGATTTGTTGAATTTCCTGTTGCTGGAAAAAGCTTGCCATTGCGAAATGCAATAAGTTGAAGCTTGTAGACAGACTCATCAGCTGGTCTGATTTCTCTTTTTTGCTTTTGGGTAAAAAGGGAAGCTGGCAACTGGATAGAAGCCTCTACAATTGTGTTCTAGAAATAAACAGATTTTTAAACTGAAAATGAAATTCTTTATAGAGATTAAATTAGCAACTCCTCCAAGTGAACAGTGTTAAGAGATGAATGTGTTTAACAGACTATGTATTCTGGCAAACCCAGTGTTTCCAAGTAATCCATGATAAAATAGTCGAATCAGGTTATTAAAGTCTTAACACATTTTTAAAAAGAAAAAAAAAAAGTTATGATTGTGTAGTTACCTTATTTGTTACAGAAAGAGAAGCTGAAGTTGGTATCAGTAAAGCATTAGAAGAGTTTTCCAGATTAGACTGTTGGCATTAGAAGCAGCAAACCCAGACAAGCAGACAAACAGAAGTGCTGTAGCTGTACATTAGTACCATTCAAAATGAAATGCTGTATACAAACAGGTTTTAATAACTTGCATATAAATTACACTTGGGTAGGGAAGCATGCATGTAATTTCATAGAATTAGATAAATATGATTTCAAACATACACCCTGCAGTGACATTCAAGCAAATTAAGTGATAAAAGTAAACTGGTATGTTGGGGAATGTAACTGAAAAAATACTTTTACAGAATATGCAGAAGTGTTTCCGCTCTATACACATCCACATATATGTGTGTATGCACACATACAGAAATAAAATCAACCTTTCACGTCTCTTTTCTACTTCATGCTTAATTACAGTATCATTCTGAGCAGATTTTCAGATATTTCAGGTATTTAAGGAGACTGGTAATATCTCATTTAATTTGTAATGAAGGTGAAAATACAGCAAAATAAAGCCAAATCTTATTACGAACTAGGAAGCATTTCCACTTCCACACTTATGAAAAGGTCTGAAAGCATCTTTCAACTTAAAAAGTTTTAATAAAGAAAACCACACCACTCATTACAAATTTTACCCATTAAAAAATACCTATAATCAAACTTTACTATCCTTTGCCATTTTAATTATCTTGTCACTGTCTTTCTGGATGATGTAAAACCACTACTTTAACATTAGAAATTAATTATATAAACTTGCTTTCCAAATGATTCATAGTTAAGATGTTACAAAGTCAGTAGGGAAACAATGAATATCCGACCTTTAAAGCCAGACTTGACAGCGTATTTGAAACATTGCACTTAAAGCTTAATTGTTTATCTAGACTTCCATCTGGATCTCTTCTCCCATAATCACTGAGTCCTGTACGGTCTGATGCAGCCACTTTCTGAAATACGGTGCATGTCATCCCAGTGAAACCAGCAGCCTTTATTACATAAGCCTCAAGAGCAATATTTGGAGAATACTGTGACAACAAGAAAAATAATCAAACATTCATTAACTTTACACACCACAGGAAGAATAATAAATAGTCTTAAAGGAATTCTCTGCCTTAGCAGAAAAAACACCCAGAAAACTGTTTCTGTTTATCTGGCAGGGATAAATCTGTTCAGAGTATTTCTCTTCTCCCTACAGAAATAGTAGGCATTTCAGATAATGCCAACATCTATTAAGAGGAATAAAAAGCTACTGAAACTCAAGAGCCAGCAAAATGTCTTCTAAATAAATAAATTTATACTTACAGTAGAATAAACTTGAGCTCCATTTGCAAGCCGATACATAGCAATTTTCTGTAGACACTGTACAATTCTAGTGCAAGCTTTGGCTTCCCTTTGTGCCATCCACAGAACACGTTCATCTGCTAACATAATATTACTTGCTATGTCCACCATCACATCACCAAGCTAACAGGGAAGAGAAATAAGACTATTTTATATCTTTGAAAGCGTTCATCAAATAGAATCATTATCAGAAAATACAGAGCAACTTGTCAGCACAAACGGCAAAAGGAAATTAGCTGTTCCCATTTCAATCACCACTTGTCACGCTGAGATACTGACATACTTTGACTCTGACATTTACCTTCATTCAAGAAAAATGTTATGCCAGTGTAATTTCTCTGTTTACATTATACTTGGAAAACAAAAACATGAGAAATACAGATATTTCATTACAAGCCAAAAGAGTAATACTCCATGTTCTACTGTACTATTTAAAAGGACTATTTATAATCAACTTTAAATCTAAAATAGTTTGCATTAAAATAAACTATAAATCAACAATAATATCATTTGCATGTATGGGGGAAGACAATAATGAAAGTGTAACACAGGCAAAAATTAACGCAGCCCTTCCAATTCTCTTCCTTTCACTATGTCTGCCTTTTCTTTTTTGCCTTCAGTTTTGCATGAACTCTTTTAAGGTCACAGGTTATAAACAAGAGAGACAGCAAATACCCATAGGTACCAGAGCTGCTTTCAAACCACCAATTACATTGTTGTAAGTTTATGCACACACTGCCTTCTGCATGACAGACAAATACAAACTGTAAAGGGAATTCATTTATTTAGGTCACAACTCTGCCAAAATTAATGAGCATCTACATTAACAGCACCGACCTACACTGGGTTTTCACAACATTTAAGAAACTGTGACAAATATTGGACAAAAAGTGAATGTGCATGTATTTTCTAGTTGAATCAAATGAAATGCAATTCACAGTGCCTAAATTTAGGGACTGGAATTTTCTGCATAGAGACAGACAGGGTGGGGTGGGGAAGACGTCCTTTACCATCCAGGCTTCCCCATTTCTTTTCAGAACATTACTAATAAGGAGAGAACACAGTAGTTAGTTGTTCTTTTTTTAAGTCTTTAAAAATAAAGGCAAGAACAAGATTATAAAAATATTTACTGTTTTAAGAACTGTCTTAGAGACAGAAGCTACAATCAGTAAACATTTTTAACAGCTAACACAGAGCCTCAAGCAGCATTTGCAGGGTGTAGCTCTCGTCACTAAATTCTCAATAACAAATCAAAGTTAATTGAAGATGCTTTTTATGACTTCTTACTACTTGAAAAATGGTACCGTGTTTTATGCATCAAAAAATGGTGGGTTTACAGTAAATTATCAGGATTAAGATCCTGAACTCACAGGACTCAAGCTGATTCATGTTTCATACTTTTAAGAAAATATTACACATTATCTTTCCCCCCATTTATCAAGGTACATGGAAGTTCTCCCAACTGCATTCAAACTTAAAACAATCTGCTAAGAATTTTCTGAATATTTGTCTTGAGTTTGTTTCTTCTGACATCAAAAAGCTATTAAATGAAGCTGTTTATAATTTACAGTATTTATCTTTCAGAATAGCCACTGTTACACAAACTAAAGAACTGACAATAAGATGGTATAAGTGAGTAAAAACAGTGTCAAGGAAGTCTGTTGAGTAATACCCTAATAAGAAATAATTCACGTTCCTTGAATATACCAGCAAATCAAAGGTTGACTTCAGATAAAACAAATTAAGATAAAAAATACATTGTCGAAGACTGAAATTACCTATGAATTTTACTTAGATTTTATTAATATAGTCTATTACCTTCTAACATGGCAAAGTAATGCCAGACTGTGGCACTCACCAGACAGTAAGTCACAGCTACGAAAAAAATACCCTTATAATGTAGCAAATCATGCAGCAATCCAAAATACGTTTCTATCTTCAACTGTGTACAGAACCAGCCATTCAATGAACTGCTTGTATAACTCCAAAATATATTAAAAAAAAATTCCAAACTATGACTGTGAAAAGGGGATTTTTGCTGAAAATTCTCCAAGGAGCTCCACAAAGAATTTAGAACCAGCATTTATGGTTTGCTGAAGGTGGATGGGAAAATTTGGCTTTTTTTTTACTTTCACAAGTTTAAAATTGAGGCATTGTGGTCTCCAACTTCCAAACATGCACTGTACAGTGAGATCAATATAACCTCTGTTCAGCAGTGAAACAGAGAGTTCCTACCCACTGGTGGGCCTATTCAGCCACTTGCATTTTCCTCCCCAACAATGAGCGTTCTCTAAGATTTTATTTTAATGTCTTGTCTTACATCCTGCAAGATACAGGAATACTGAAAACCTTAGAGATACAGCTCAATACTGAATAAAGACAGCCTACCATGGTGGGAGGGGAGAAGGTAAGTCTTGTGTTATTCATTATTGAGAGGATCTCTGAGGCTTTCATTATTTGTATTTTTAGATAAGAACATACCAATGAAAACCTGTGTGACCCACTCCATATTAAATAAAAACAGACTTACTGTACCTATCTCCCTGCTCCAGTGCTGACCAGAGGTGTTACTCACATTACAGGTCCAGTGAATGCTGGATCATCTCAGCGCGAATGCAAAGTCTGTGACCATGGGTCAGCAACATCAGGGACCTACTAAACAAACAAAAACATGGAATAGAATCTGATAATCCACTAACTCAGTGCCTGTATCTAACGTTGAGAAGGTTTCACTGCTCAGAACTCTTAAGGACAAACACTTTACTTTTAAAGTGATGGCTAATTATCCAGTTACCTCTTTATATTTTTCAGCAAATCTTCCAAATTTCTCTATCATTTCGGCCACAAAAATAACATCCATCTTATCAGAAAAATTTGCTGCTTCAACAGTGTAAGCCAAGAGCTGCCTTGCTGTTGCCACTGCATTAGTAAGGTTGAGCGGCATCTACAAAGAGAACAAACAAGCATCCTGAAGAAGTGAAAATTAAGTACAAGACAGAGCTATCATTTTAGCAATTAATAAGTAAGTATTTTCCCAAAGAGGATAGCAATTCCCACAGGGATCACAGTGTTTTAAGTAGCCAGGGACCACAACCCTATCTGTTAGCAAAACCATTTCCTACAAGCCAGTGAACCAGCATTTGTACCTGCAGCCAGAAACTGGATTGTCCTAGGAAAGAGGCATTCTACCAAGAAAGGAAGGAAAAAAGAAAATTAAAAGTACTGTCAAACGCTTATTTTCCTTTTCACCAGAGCCTAGGCATGACAACACAAAACTCCTAAAATATAGCATTTTATAGCAAGAGAAGCCAAAAGAAATTCAGACACACCACTGCTGTAGCATTTACTCTTGATTCTGTAATTACAGGAAGCATCAGGAATGGAACACCCACAAAAAGCCCACAACCACCCCAACAAGATAGATCCTCTCTATGACAAAGCTCATTACTTCATTTCTGAAACAATTACCATGCTGGAAAATCCTTCACTAAACAGTACGCCACATCAACATGCCTAAGCCAGCAGGGACCAAAACCAAAAAATTTCATATAGTACAGTGGAAAGCTGTGCAAATGTTATCAGCTCATGTATAGATGCTCTTTATCCATAATCCAAGCTAGAGATGTTCTGTATCTCTGTTTTTGGGTGTACAGATATCTAGTCTGCCCTACTGAAATTGCAATCTGCCACAAAGCACAACTATGTATTTGTCCCTGCTAGTCTTAGCACTTGTACAATGTTTTGACCTCAATTAATGTAAGATTTTTTTTTTCAAAACACTAGAAGTCATGCATTTGTAGTGTAAATAAAGTTCAAAGTCATAACACACACTGAACAAAGTCAACTTTCAAATTCAGTTGTTCTGTATAATTTCTTTGAACTCGTTCTTCAAACATTACTTTCACCTATGTGATACACAAACAAGAACAGTGAAATATAAATGCTGTTGTATAAATGTTACAAAGGCTTCACTATTTTAAACTTAGACCTCTACTTGATTTAAATTGCTTGGCAGTGTTCTAATGCTCAAAGGATCTAAGGATGCTTATAATATTACATTTAATGCTAGACTCTGAGACGATAAATTTCTGTGCAGAATACTGCTAAGAATTCCAGACCTACTACACGGTAAAAAGAGGAAGGCTCTAATAAGTAAAAATAACTTCTGAAACCAAAACATGCCACTTCTCCCTTGAAAAAATAAAAAAAGAAACCTCTTTTTCCGTGTAGCATACCTGTGCACATGGATTTTTAAGCAGGTTAGGACATTATCTACTTCACACATGGAAATTGTACTTCCGCTTTTCTGAAGATACCAATCTGACCCTTCCATTTTAAACCTCCTAACACAAAGTTGGTTGCATTCTTATACAACCTGTAAATGCTGGCAAACCAAAAGCAATTATAACAGGCTGAATAATCTATGCTTTTGAGCAGCTGCAGTTCTGAAGCTGGGCTACAGTACACAGGCAGGAGTAGCACTGAGCTGTTACAGGCCTTGCAGGAAAACATGAATTCCCAAGTGAAAAGGCAAGCTAGCAGCATCAAAACTTTCAATAAGCGAACACTCAACCTTGCTGGGTCCCATAAAGGGACAACAAAGGGATCCCCAGCATCAGCTCTCACTTGTCAACAGGTCATTAAGCACCACCACCCTCCATTTCAACCCTCAAACATGTTCCTTGTGACCAAGCCATGGCATGCCCCTCTAGTCCTAGGAATGTGAACAGTAGAGCACAAATAGTTATTTCAACCCCTAAGTTTATCTTGGGCCAGAACTGGCAGTCCTTTCCCTTTCTCTCCCTCTCACCCTTCAGGAAGACAAAAAGCTATGTCTGCAATAAGAAGTAATTGAACACAGAGCAAGCAAGTCAGCAACAACCCGTCTATACAATAATGCAGTTCAACGTTTTTTGCCTCAAACTAGATTTAGCCCAAGCCACTGAATGCCAAGGCTTCACTATATGGATAAATCAGTCATATACAAAGGACAAATTTCAGTTTAGATCATGATTGTCCCAGTTAGGGCCTGTGGTGTTCCTGAAAAACATTGTGAAGTTTTCTATAAAAGAATGTGAGCTCACACACTGAAACACTTCGAACACACGTAACACACAGCAATCCTTCTCTATTATGTTAAACATGGGTGGTGCTACTAACATCATCAACTCAAGTGGCATAGCTGTATAAAAAAACAAACCAAAACCAAACAACAACAAAACCCCAACACACACAAACACCCAAAACACATTCTCATATCTCTCCACAGTTTCACCTGTTGCATTGATGCTAGTGATCTGACAGTATGCACTGGAAAACATGAAGCTCAAGCCAGAGGTTAAAAGCTTTATGGATTATTTTACAATACAGTGCCCATACATACAAGTACGGGTACATTAGTGCATGGGTATATTGCTGCAGAACAGTGTTCATGAAATTGTGCATTAGAGATAAGCCTCAAACGAAGTTTGGAACTGAAAAATTTCATTTCATAGCTACGTTTAAAATCTAGAATACTCTCTTGTATCCTGGTGAGTATTACCAGACCAGAGAAACCTAGTTAATACTCACTGCTTTCACTGTAGTTAACTGTCATCGGCCACACTGAGCCTATTAGAAGTTTACAGCAACAGAGACAGAGCAGAGTTTGACTACTCTTTATTATTATAATTAAAATAGCTCTTCTCCATGACAACTTCAGCCAGCCTTGTTTCTTTATGGCATGTGGGCAGGACAGGACATCCAGTTGACAAAACAATCATGACAAGTACCGTTCTCTTATGCTTTACACAAGTACACTTTCAGTCTAGGGGCACTCAAAACAGGTATTAAACCAAACTCAACATAAACCTACAAGTTCTAGTGCTGTACTCAGAGGCATGTGTTCATCATAATTCATCTAGACCACCAGTATTACCAGCTTAAAAAAGGAAAACAGACTTTTGAGTTTGTATTTTCATTAAAGAATCTGATGTTATAGAAACGCACAGATTACCTGATTGAACATATAAAGAACTCGAGTCACATCATTTGCATACTGGCACCTGGAGTAGTCCTCTTCAGCCCAGTACCCTCCCCTGTCACATCTGCGCCAGGCTCTTCGCTCATCTTGTGAGTTGCCAGGATATATCCCACTGCCAGCAGAGTAACGTGTACACAGCAGGTATGCTGTGATGCCTGCCAATGTTCTAGGCCACCTGGGGAGTCAAAAGCAAAAAAAAAAAAAAAAAAATCAGACAAATTTACATGACAAGTAAATAAAAGGATTAAGCACTACAACATGAAATAAAGAGATACTCAAACCTAAGCATCTCTATAAACTATTTAAAGGGCCACCTTGGCTCGCCTTCAGTATTTTCAAGCTGTTCATATTTCTGTACTATTAACAGAATGAGTTCTAATGGTATGCACATGGAGAGAAAAAGGTGCCTATAAAATTACTAAAAATACTTTTTTTAAAAAAAAAAATACTTGCCCACTTAATGAAAAATTCCGTATTAACACTATAAAACCAGTTGTAGAAAGCCCTGCACGCTTTCTGCTTGTCCTGTTCACATGCATCAATGTAACTTTCAAATGACTGCATTCATACCAATACTAAACTGCAGATATGAACAGATTACTATATTCATACGTAGCAGTAGTACAACCATTTGGACCAATTTTGCAACTGAACATAACACCAAATAGATATTAGAGGGAAAATAAAGTGTTCATAATGTTAAGAAAGTAGAAAACAATTCCTTTCACTCAAGGTACATGGAACTAAGCACTTCTTAAGAAAGACTTCTCAGATTCTCTCAACTTTCTCCTCTGTAATTTTACTGCATATTTTATCTACATAAAAATATACAGATAAAAATAAAAGAAAGGATAAATACAAAAAATTAAATTGCAATACACCTTTAGTGCACTGATCACTCATGACATCAGAATTGATTGAAAGGAAACAAAAGAATAGAAGGAAATCACATCTGAATTAAACTGCAATGCTGAGAAGAGAGAAGGACAGGGACAAGGAATGCCAGCTAGTCTGCCAGCTAGTCTGCCTGCCCCCGCTTCTGGCCCTCTCCCCCGTTAAGGTATCTGTAAGCAGTATTTTATCATTCAGAACACTACTACTTCCAAGCTTAAAAGCAGAAAGCATACATACTGAAATTGCAGAATACTAAGTATTTCAAATCCAACAACCCAACACAGAAGGTTTAACTAGAACTGAGAGCAACAGAGCTTCATCTGATCATCCCAGGCTGCCTGCACCATTATTAAGTCAAGCTCCTTGAACAGTCTTAAGGGCTAACATACTTTTCTTCAGTTTTAAGTCTTTCAAAGGGCCTTGCACAAAGCAGCCATCTCCAAGAATTGAAATGGTTAAACAAAAAATTATGTTACACTGTAATTTAAAGGTTGCTCTTATACCTGGACTGCAGTTCAGTAAATGGCCATTTATTTGCTACTATCATGTAAATGAAGAAATTCTCAGAACATATCTATATTTGGGAAAAAGAATTATATACATATATATTTCCATGTTTTCAGGAGGATGAAGTAAATACCTTGAAGTATGTTTTATTTCAGGAAACTAAAATGGAAGTAAACTTGTTAAAACAGAGAAACAGAACAAGTCAGCTTAATATTCCTTCCTTATTCATCAGTTAAGTAACTTATCTTACTGAAGATGTTGGGATTTATCACAGTTCTTTCTCAAAGAAGAGAATAACTCCAGGGATGCACCAAGGCAAAAGGCTATACTTCTCAATTATATTAAATAATGCAAGAGATTAATCTTTTGGGGTATACCGTAAGTCTTCTCTATCTCAATTTCCTATTTATTCCTAATCAGCTCCCGCAGAACAATTTCTGCATGTTCAGTAATGGTTTAAGAAAGACTCTCACTCCAGGCCATCTGGGCAACAAGCAACCTGAAGATAACTGCTGCTAGCACTCCTAAAACGCACAGGTCATAGCAACAACCACAAAAGAATTCAAAGTCACTAAGGAATCTTACAGAAAAGATTAAACAATAATTACAACAAACCAAAAAAGAAAACAAAGGCTTAAGTTTTACTACCTTTTATAACAGCTTTGGCATTACAAATCAGTTCTCCATATTGTAGTGACATCACTTAGTTACGAAAAGGAGACTTATTATTATGACTATCACCATAGTATCTGAATACTAGAAGAGACAGAAGATTATTTGGGTATTGTAGCAGAGCTTCACTCAGCCTAGCAAATATCAGAGCCTCAGCAGCCACTTCAAGAAATTAACAGAAGTGTCACCATTCAACCTTTATCAGAAAGGAAAACTATACCAGAATTGATGGCAATGATGGAGGTTAAAAGAAAGATTAAAAAAAAAGATCAGCAGTTTTTAAATGCCAGGAATTATATATAGGTATTTTAGAGAATGTGAATTAATTCTAACAACAAGTATAGGTTCTGCAATGGTAAGTTATTTACCATCTTTTTTCCCCATACAGAAGAAAAGCCAGCAGAAAGGACGGAAATCTTGCTTAGAAAAACTGTTAACAGTCTTTGTGAATTGCAACCTTGGCGCAGCATCACCTGCACCTGAGCAAGCTAACAAAAGCATCACTTTGGGTCATGTCTGGCCACTCTAATCATGGACAGAGCAAGTTACAGATCCGCTGGGAAGAAAGGATGGGAAAGGGGATACAGTAACATGTTCTCATATCAGAGTCAACACACAGCACTGTACTAGCTAGTAAAAAGAAAGTTAATTTCATCCCAGCTGAAACCAGGACAAAGTTATCTAAGTCTCTGAAATTTCTGTATGGACAAATTAAAATGAAGTCTGATCAACACAGACTGGAAAGACAAGTACAAAGATGAGCTACTTCTGTGCTCCCACTCCTTATGGATACATAACGTTCTCTTCATAGAACAAAGCCAAAAAGAAAACAGGCAGCTGAGGATGACAACTAATCTGGCACAGCTGTTAGAAGACACACAGGTGCACAAATACCTTGCTTAACACACCCAAACCTCAGCTCCCAGAAGCAGTCAGGTTTCCAGAAACGCTGACACTGGACTGCCAAAACATCATTTCCAAAACAGTTCCATCAACACCGAAATTTTTGTGTTAAGTTTCCACATAGAAGACGCCACTTTGAAAGGGATATCTGTTTCCGTAGAAGACGCCACTTTGTCTGTTAAGACAGAAACCGATATCCCTTTCAGTTTTCTTTAAAGTTGTATTTTTCCCATAGCATTTCAAGTTAAAGTGTGGCTGGCTCCGTTTTGACCAAATGTTTCACCTTACAGCCCTGACAGATGTTGTATGACACAATCTCCAAGACAAATATTTTCACTGAAAAATAGCATAGTGCTTTCCTCACTATTCACACCTAAAGAATTAGAAAAAGAGAAACCAGAGTGAAACACTAGGACTCAAATGAAAAACAAGTTTTTCAGGAGGGCTTTCATTACTATACTTTCAAGCAAGTATAATTTCTAAGTTGTATGTATCTTCTGGGACCTCTGTAGCCATCAAATGGAAAAATGTGAGATTCAGCGTTTAACATGAATTCAAAGGTTATTAGATTATCACAAGATTGTTTGCCTTCTCTCTCTGTTCTTCTCCCTATTTCCCCTATTTTTATCCATCTCTTTCCCTTCTGTTATTGTCCTTTTATTCCTACTGCATTTAGTTTTCATTCATCTCCCTACACAACATTTTATCATCATTTACCACGATCCTCTCAAAAGAACATTAGCAATGCCAGACCATCGTATAGTCTGTGCTATCTTTGTAACAAATTTACATGTCTACAGAACCATTTTACTAATAAACCAAATAAATTATTAGTCTAATGTTTTAGAAAGCTTTCCATTAAACTGAATACAGAAGGTGGGCAGTTCAAAACTCCCAAATTTCTACCATAATCGCACATACACAAAAAACCCACAAATGTGCAGTGTCACTTAGCAGTGCGTCATGGGGAACAGTGTCCCTTATCCTCTTTCCTTTCCTCTCCCTGTGCAGGTACGTGCTTCTTTGCAGCCCAGTGGTGGATGAGATAAGGGAACTGATTCCAGCTGGAACTACACTTCCCTTCTTCCCCATTTTTGTGGATGTTGCCCTGGACCATATTCAGTCATGAACTGTTCCCCCCCCAATACCTGTACGAGGTAAGCTGATGAGACATTCTCCACTTTCCTTGAAGCCAGAGAGGACAAGCCCTCAGCAGGGCTCAAAAGGTGACTAATGACATGAAATTCTCATAATGCAAACAAAAGCTACATAAGTTTGGCTGCACTCTAATTTCTTGTGAGCCTAAGCTTGAATATCTTTCACAGTTTAGCCAGCTGCTAGCAGAAGTGCAAATTTGAACTGTATTAACACTCTATTTCATCACCGTTTATAATTAGGTGCTCAAAATTTATCACATATACATGAGAGCAGACAGCTGTGGGGGAAAAGATGGTTCATTTACATTTAAGTACTGCAATTTCATTTCAGGAAAAAAAAAACGCCAGACCATGACATTATAAAAGAATCCTTTCCCTCATACATATTAATTCTGTTTTGAAAGCATTCATTTCTTTAAACCAACCACAACTTTCAGTTTCAGTGAGTTTTTATATCATAATTTCATTAACTTACAGGTAGTCTAATATTTTTTTCTTATTACATCTTAGTAATTCTCTAAATTCAGCATGACAATTAAAATTTTAAGATTAATTACACACAGACAGTAAGTTTTCAAAAGGATAATTCTTAATTTAAGAAAGAATTCTATCAACTACCATCAAAAAATTACTCAAAACATAACAGTTGAATGATTTACTGCAGCAGATGCATTAGGTTACGTTTTAACATGCAAACTGTTATTTTCAATTTAATCATGGATTGTAACATATTCAGTGACATCTGAATATGTCTGAGTAAGACTTAAAATATCTAAATTTTAAAAAAAAGATTCCATGATGAAAACAGTTTTTGCCTAATCTTTATAAACTCATGCTAAATTATTATTACTGAGCCAAAGACACTGAAGATAAACATATTCCGCTACACTTTGCTATCCCATCTCTGAAGGGATAAAAATCTAGATGCCAGTTTTGAAACAGCTTCCAAGCTAAAATGACTAACCAGTTCCAACTAAAAAAACCAACTATAAAATTAAATTCACCTATGATCATTTACAGCCATCTGCTCAGAACAATTTTCTCACCAGTGAAAGCCTTATTTCCATATGGTCTCAAAGTTGAAAAATTGCTCTTTATTATTACTCTACCTAAACTACAAATGGAAGTCTGTTATAGTAAACTTACAGACAGTAAACTTTCTGGTAAGCTGAACATTTCCTGAAATCTTGTTTCTTTCTACCGAATTCCAGAGGGGGTAAATCCTATTACACTGAACAGTCACTGAACAGCACAGGTTAATTTAATGGAAAACACTCAGAAATAAGTCTTTACCATCTGTTTTCACATCTATTGGCATATCAAAGAACGATTCACACTTGTATCATAAAAAAATGCGTAAATGATTTAAATAGGTGTGTTCTTTGACAAATACAGCATGCATCTGTTTGACTTTCTTCACCTTTTACCTTAAACAGGAAGTTCTCATTCTCTAATGTAATGCTCATCCCTGTAGTTGAAACCACCATGGTTTAAAAAGAGGATATGTACAAAGTTTATTACATAAATTATTCCTTACAATGTGAAAGCAAAGCTCTTCAGTAGTTCCAAATTGCCTCTGTACAGCAAGTGATCTTAACACTATTTCCCTTACTAATAGTTCCTCATAGCCAGCTACCTTCCCTCTCAAATTGTCCAACTGATGAACATAAAGAAGATGAACTCAGAACAAATGCTCCCAGCCAGGACTTTACCTGAATTTTTTGCTACAACTGGAGAAGGCCTTCTGCACTTGAAAGCTTGTCTTCTCTCCCTCCAAAAACTATGTCTCAGCAACATGCTTTAACTTACTTTTCATTTCTTAAAATAAAAGATTTATGGTCTTAGATTAGCCATATAGAAAGATGACTTTAATGAACTCTAACGTACACAGGGAAAGGAAGAAAAGTTTATAAATGTCAACAAAAGATCAAGCAGATCAACATAGCCAAGCAGCATAAGTGAAAATAAATGAGTGGGAAAAGCAGTTACTACGACATTAAGAAACCCTACACACCATAGTGATAACATACACTATGACATACACTAATTCTCAGTAGGAGCTACTGCAGGGAGGTACAACACAGAGTAGTTATAAAGGGAATTACCTTACATACATCTATACAGAAGCTATCTGTTACAGCTGGCACCTCCAGGAGTAATGTGTTGTTACAGTGACCAGCAGCAGAAAGATCAGAAGAGGGAAAACAGGTGAAGAGTTAAGAACAAGAGATAAAATACTCTGCAATACTCAACACATTGGAACATCAGAGCTGCCACTACAGTCCCAACAATCATTAAAAGGAAGAACCATTCATGTTATTTACTCTGTTACTCACAGGGGAAAAAAACCAAACCCATATTACTATTTCTTATATAGTGATTTTGTTGTATAGAAGCAGGAGGGTTCTAAAAACAGAATGATAAAATGGGGGGAAATCCCAACTGTCAGCATGTGGCCCAACTCTTAACTCACAGATCATCTAGAAGTTTTACTCTATTCCAGTAATTTCATTTATATACTTCAAATATCATGGCTTAATTTTCATCTCTTCCAAAGACATGAGTTAACAGGCTCGAAGTTCAACATTTCATAGCATAGCTGTGTTCCCTTCTTTCAACACATACTAATTTAGAACAGTTAAAAATATATTACACATCACTTACAAATAAACATCCACATAAGTGCCTTTAAAGCATAATACCTTAGTTAAAAACAAAATTAAATGGGCTTTTCTCTGAAAAATAACTGAGGTTACCAACCTGAAATCACCTTTATTGTTCACCACCCTCTCTGGAGGGCAGTACTGTGCAGAACTTTCTAACACCACAATGTCTACTGTCCTTGTGTTATTCCCACGTCTGGTTTGTACATGGCAGCCCCAGTTTCCTGTGGAGCCAGCCTGAATGTTTGAGATTGTCAGTGCACTGGGAAGATAAAACAAACAAAACCTGACAGTCCTTCTTGCAATAAATTTTAGATTAACTTTTACCAAAAGATTAATAAAGTACAGAAAGTCAACGGAAGAAACAACCAACTACATTCAACTGTGAGTGATCTTACAAAACTAGAACTATCTATGAATCAATGTACTGTAATTAAGAGAGAAATAATTTACTAGCCTTCTAGCTCTCGATTTTGACAAGGTAAGAAGGAAAAAGAACACCCATTGGAAAAAAGTTCCTTGACTTCAGAAAGCAGAGGCAAGAAGTCCAAATTCCCCAGGCGTTACCATTGCTCTTCAAAACAAAATCTGTATAGTTGTTCCAGAAAGGCTAAACTAAAATAGTTTCCCAAATGCTGATTTGTGATTAAGTTAGAAGGCCTAATTTACTAATACAATTACAGGATATTTAAGCAGTAGATGTTGAATGAGTCAAAAATCTGCTGCAGGCAGTATAGATTATACTTATAGATCTCTGCTGCAGAACTTCAATATTACCATCTGTGGTATGCTCAAAAGGAAGAGGAAAGAATCTATGAGTAGTTCACTTAAATGCCTTGTTTTCATAATTTTAATGTTTCAAGAAAACAAACGTATCCTACCACAAACATATTTTACATGAACTGCATCGGGTAATCTTTGGGAGATAATTAAAATCCAACTGCAACAGTCTTGGGCAACCTGCTCTAACAAATCCCGTTTTAAGCAGGTAGCTTTCATTAATCAAATCTCTAGCACTCCCTTCTCACACCTGACACTGACAGTGACCAAACACAGGTAATTTAAGACATGTGTCAAGTTACAGATTACTTCCCTGCTTGGGATGTTTCTGTCTATATATGTCCACTCAGCAAGGACATTGAGGGCCTTACTGGTTATGGAAATAGTCGTGAAATCAGAGAAGAAAGTAAGGAGTGGGAAACACATTTTCTCTTCATGGATTCACCTTGCAATCAGTGAGCAGTTATGGATCATGTTTTTTTCAACAAAAATACCCTGGGACTCATCAGTTTCCACTATCTTTCCATCCTGATACCACAAGACTTGCATGTCTTGATCAATATATGAAGCCATACATTGGAAGGGTAGACTATCTCCTTCAAAGACAACCTGACGCTGAGATGGAGTCATATAGAAAGATGGTAATTCAAGTGGCGGTTCTAGAATTCAAACAAAAGCACAATTAATAGCAAGGATCTGTTATATACATGATTTTCAAAAAGAGTACAAAAATATACTATCAGTTATTAGTATCACATCCCTGTAAGCTGCATCTTGCAAGATTCATACAAAAACTACATTTAATGCATCAGGTATTGAAAAATACAAATTCTCATATTTTTTACGATGTGTATTCCTTTAATGTAATACATTTCAAAAATATTTTGCTAGCCCACATCCAAAAGAGTGAAAAACGTGAACTTGAATGAAAAATATATTTATGCATTTCACTTCTTCACAATTTCTCACTATTAAGATTTTGAAATCACAACTACTTATGTTTTATTATTTTGACAGAGTAACTCTAATACAACAAAGTTGTGAAGCAAGTTGGTCGTGGTTTCGTCACAAGAAGACTAATCAGCAACAGAATCGCCATGTAGGAGAGTTCAGTCACAAAATGAAGACCTTTTAACTTCAGAAATTTGGGCTTGGAATCATTTGCAAGACTATGAATAGCTAGACTTTGGAAACAACTACCAGTTTCTGATTCATCTTGTGAAGTTGAGGTAAAAATCCCTGAAAAACATGGATTAGCAGGAAAAAGGAGTTTATGTCCAGAGCATGCTACTGATCCTTAGTTTCTACAGACTGACATCCACAGTCATCAACTTATCATTTCTTTCCAAAAGCAAACACCATTGAATTGCAACTAAAGATCAGCCTTTGAAAAAGAATCACTATTACCACTATCATACAAGTGCTGAATTTCAGGGAAACAAAACAAAGCAAAAAAGTCTGTTCATTAATATTAACAGAATCTGGAATGCATTAGAAAACAAGTGTCAGTTGTGAAGAGTGCTTACCGCAGGTTAGAAGCTCCTGCTTAACACCCGTCACTGTCTGCGACTGAAGTGACTTGGGATAGGCACATTTAGTTTCACGTACAGTTATATTTCTTTCTTTTAACCACTGATGCATCCACAGTATGTTGCAATCGCAAAGAAGATAATCAGTCTGAAATTCTCTGCAACACAAACCAGGTATGTAGTGTGACAAAATGCAACACTTGAAGGTATGAAAACTTGACATCAACAGCTATGCAGTGCCCTTCTTTGTCACAAATACACAGACAACAAGCAGTCAAACCCTGAAATACAGTGGAGCTGCCTACCCCTACATACTGGAAGATAATCTAATCCTCTGCAAACTGTGCTCTAAGAACAAAAGTACACGGTCCCCAAGAAAAGGAATCCTCTCCATAAACACGAGGAACATCTAATACCCATGCATGAAAAAAATTCTAGTAATTTATTTCATGGAAGGAATTCGCATAATTTAAGTCAGCAATAACAAGGAAATACTTGAATATGCATCACCATAACTTAAGAACACACCTGACTGCTTCATTTTAGCAACCAAATGCTTTAACAGAAAAATCAATAGAAATATAAAAATAGACTCCCACCCCTTTCTCTTTTCAGACCCACTATTCACACAAATTAAATGATATTTTTATTCTACTTTATACGAAAATCACATAAGGCTTTTCATTGATTCATAAAGTCTTCTCTGTATAATTTAACACTTTCTACTAAAAGACATACCAAATCCCCCCACAGGTGATTGTTGTAAGCTAAACTGAAACAGACCATAAATATTTTATCTGTTTAGAAACAGTTAAAAATGTATCAAAATATATTGCTGTGTTTACACTGTATTTTACCTTTAGTGAAAACATTTTTTTTTCTTTTTGCAAATGTCTAGAGGGTAACACAACATCACAGGCAGAACACTTCAAACACTAAATCAACACTCCTGTGAAACTCCATTTGGTCTTTGTTCACAGGAATTCCTCCAGACACACATTTTTAATAGCAATGGTTATATCCACGTTCTTTTGTCAGATCTGTGATGTTCTTGGATAGCAAACTTCATGTGCACAATTAAAGTATCAGGAATAACGTGAACAACTAAAAGAAGCTGCAGAAGGGAAACAAATGTTTGACTTTATAAACAAGAAATTAACTCAGCATCAAAGCCAGAAGTCAGACCTTTTCAGAAAGTCCCAGTACAGTGAGCCAACTGTCATGACTACCAGGGAAAAATGCAAGCTATTCATCAGCACCGATACTCTTTTTCATTTACTTTCTTCTTTACACAGGATTACAGCTCTTATGCAATTTAAGGAGAGAAAAATACCATGAGGTTGTGATGTACTCACTGATGTGTGTAACAGAACTAATACTGCTCTTCAAGGACTAAGATCTTCCTTAAAAGTCTTTGTTCCCTTTGTTAAAAAAAGGTGTAAAGCACTAATCGTTTAATAAAAGTAATAAATTATGCATACAGAATAGAACTTTCTGAAGCCCAGATACCAGTATAGATTTGTTCTCTCGGAACTATGTAACAAATACCAAGCATCTTTTGAAGGAAGTTGTATGAACACTAAATTTCTGTACATACATTTCCCATGTACTTATTCAGACAAAGAAACCATTCTTATGACGTTTAAAAGTAAAAATGCAAAACCATAGTACAAGCAAGCATATATAAAATGTTTTTTAGGAACAAAAATAACTACACAAATTAAGATTAGATACAATAAGTACTTACAGAGACTTTAGCGAACCAAGATGATCAAATGTTCCCCGTGTAAGTGTAGAAAACAGATTTCCAGAAAGATTCCTAAGAAATAAAAGCATTACGTTTTGAACTCATGCTCAAGCAACTGACATTTGCATTATAAAAAAAAAGATCCCTTTTCAAGATAACATTATTTTAAAACCTCCAAGATACTATTATGACGCTGTGTCATAGTTCACCAGACTAAGAATAATAATCAGGTCTGATAGACCCGATTTACAAGAATCAAGAATTCCAAAATAAAGCATGCCCCATACTTCTGAATAATTTTAAGACTGGGAATAAGGATTGAAAGTAAATACTTTCTTTTGTATTTAAAGCAACAACTAGCACACGCCGAGCATAAATTTCATTAAGTTTAACATTAACTTTGCTGTTCACAGTGAATTGATGCGTTGATACTAACATCCTAAAAAGCAGCACGTTAGATCTAGCAGAATGTTTTTTTTAAAATATTACACATCCCACTTTCCCTGTATCAGTGAAAGCACTGCATAAGAAGCTAATGACCAGGGCAAAGAAACATTCCATAATCTTGTATGTTATTTTCTTAAAGTAAATTACAAACTACAAAACATGCAAGAAAGCCAGCAAAACACAACCACACTGACACTACGGTAGATGGCATAGATATTAAGATTCCATAACTGTAAAATATTTTTCTAGGAAAGATAATTTGTACAGTCTGCTAGTCATCATCCCCCTCGCTATACCTTTAAGAACCTGGAAAATCACCACTAAGCAGACAGAGCACTGAGTAGCATGCCTTTGGCTGCCCCCACTGCCCTTTATTTTTAAGCTTGCTACCAAGTAACAAACCACAATCACAGCCACATTGCATGTTTTTCCAAGTGCATACTTAAAGCACTCCCATTGAAACAAAGAATGTTAGCTTACATAAAACTAAAACTTAAGAAGTGAAATTATATACAACAAATTATACTTACAATCTAATAAGATTTACAAGTCCTCTAAATATATCTGCATTCAGGCAGCCTATTCTGTTATTAGTTAAGTCTCTATAAATAGGAAAAAGCAAAAATTGGAGTAAATTCGTTTATTACCAAATGATATACAGCCTGCAAACAGAAGTATTTAAACTAAAATTAATGAGTAACAGTTTGCATCATATATACGCTTAGGTTTTTTTCAAGAAACCCAACAAGTACTGCTATAATGGCATACACACACACACACCACCCTCATTCCATTTCCAAAGCAATAATAGTTTGCGCATACACTGTTAAATGAACCCAGCCTTACCACTAAATCCCCTTAGAAAAGGACTAGCTTACATCACTACAAAGTACATTATTTCACATTTGTACAGTATATTCATCATATTCGTTACATCGCTCAATTTTTTGATGTGCCAGAGACACCTATACTAGTGTGTTTATTGTACATAAGTAGGACCACTTCTATATTTATACTTAAAGATTTAAATATTATACAATATAGGTATTAAATTGAATTGCCAAAAATCTTAAAGGAATAAAAATTAAGCTTGCAAGTAGTAACGGTCCAGACTTGGTCCTTCAGCTTTATTTTTAAGGTTTTCAAAAGTTTTGCTTTTCTTTGAAAATTTGGGAAAAAAAATTCCAAAATTACCACCAAAATTTCCTTTTAAGTGAGCCAGATTATCTGACCTGTGACAAATGAACATACTACAAAAATGTAAAGAAAGCTGTATGCTGACTAAAGGCGGGGGGGGGGGGGGGGGGGAAGGGGGGGGCAGGCTGGGTGTGTGTCTGCCTGTCTGTGTGTAGCACTGAAATCACTAAGACCTAAAAGCTCCCCCAGATATTCTGAAAATCTGAAGATATTTTTCTGAAGAGAGGCCATCACGCTGAGGTCTTGTTTGTCAAATTTCATCTGGGACAGAATTTTTACACCCAAGGTATAAATGCCAAAAAAACGTGTTAATGGGAATGTTGGCACAACCTCCAATAAATAAAGCAGCATTAGCAGTGCTGTAACTTCAGTGTAGTATTAATAGCAAGGGACTCTCTGTTCCAGTAAGACCTTTGGGGAAAAAAAACCAAAGCTGTGAGGAGTTTAACATTTAACAAAACATGACTTCATGGCATCAAAGCCCTGAACGAACATTCATCCAGTGATGTTTCAAGCCACTGAAATACAAAGAGGGAGGAATAATAGAACAGACTGTCAGTAAGAACAAGGGAGACTGCCAAGCCACAGGCAGTGGATGTTCTTCAGTCATAAGACTAAAAGCAGACTTTGTGTCATACATAAATACATCTGTGTGTGTGTATAAATTTAGACAACAAGTATTCAACTTTTAATATATAATAGCCTTGCTGTCTAAATTTCCAGAAGCTAAGACTAACTCTACTCTCAGGGGTTTTTTTGTTTATTTAAAATGACTAGCTAGATATACTACTTACAGTCTTTTCAGAGATGAAAGTCCCAGAAAAGCTCCTGGATCTATAGTACTAATAAGGTTGTTCTTAAGGTCCCTGTGGAGAAAAATTGAGACATTTAGCACGAACTACCCTTTAAAACAGATATACATGCATGAAGATAGACTTGTCTCAGCTTGTTTGAAAACTGTCCAAAAGCCCTGTACCACATATGTTAGAGAAAGTAGAAATAGCATCTTTAAAAATTTGAAAAATCTTATTTTAACTAGAAAGAATAGAAACAGCATGTGTATTCCTTTAAATATTCTATCAGTTCCTATCACATGAAGAGGTATAGAGTCAAAGACACTTTGCCACATTATCCAAATAGATTACAGCTGCTCAAGGTGTAGTATTTGCTCATTACACAGTACAATACTATTTAGGCACAGTGTTTTCCTGTCCTACCAAAAGCAACAAAACAAGATTCTAAAAATACACCAAAGACACAACACTGAAAGTCTCCACCAACATTAGCAGTACAGAAGCAAAGCCAGAATCCCAAATAATGCTGGTGAAAAAATTCAGAGCACAGGTTTTGAAAACTTAAGTTTCCAGAACAGGAGATTATAAGGAGAAATGTAAAGTAACTATTGCATTAAACTGCTTTATTAATTGTACAAGCGATAAAGAAGTCTTAACTCCTAACATGAGATGTTTTGCAGATATATCTTAATTTGAAAGGCCACAGAAAGCATCTGGCAGCATCTACACACTTCTGAACAAACTTTATGACTGCATGAATGCAAAAATTATTTCCACCTCCTTATTCATCCCAAATCTTTACTACACTACTATCCGAAACTTCATAGGCAGGCACTTACTACTACAATAAAAATTTTCTCGCTCCTTGGCAATATCTGAAAATACTGAATTTGAGAGGAAATTCAGTAATTTCAATTAAAAGCAATGTTTTAGTAAGCAAGAGTAGGAAAAACATCCCTAAGTCTACCACAACTTTAATAATACTGCCTGAAAGAACAGTACACTTACCATCACACAGATATACATGATCAAAAATACAAATTCATCCCGAGATTTTACAATAGCATTTCCTACAGCCAGATGAACTAGTATTGCTGCAACAGTGTCATGGCACATGGATCATGCTTCAATTTAAATACTTGAAATATCGAAAATTAATTTACTGTACTGAAAGGTAAATTTAAAGTAAAACTGTGACACATACACACTTCTCTTACCAGTTTTATTTTCTTGCCCTGTACGGTGGCAGGGACTGCCAACTACTTCCAAAGCAGTATTCAGAAGCCTGAAGAACTGCAATGTTTGTAAGCCTCTTTCAGCAGGCTATAAACACAGTACCAAGACCACGACAAACCTGAGAATACTCAATGTTATTCATCACTTATTTACCATCAGTCTTTGGAACAGGGAAGAAAAATGATACTTACTGTTCGTATTTTAAATTTCAGTTTAAAATCATATAACTCCCACCGAGAATCTCCCTATGGAAAACACTCGGGGAGAACAACCTTGACAACATGCCTTGGAAATCCACTAGCCTAGATTATCAGTGATTTTTAATTTCATTACTTAAAAGCATACTCCCTGATACACCTCTTTCTTATATCCACTGCTTCAGTAGAAAGAAAAAAAAAAGTTTTAAAATTAAAAGCAAGTGTTTTATTACTTCCACAACCTGTTTATACATTGTCAGATTAGTTGATAAAAACTGACTAGTCTATTCTTCCTGTAATTTTTTGCTTTTTTCCCTCCCCTTAGTAGGTCTTAATGCTGGTTCCAGAAGGATAATTACACTAGAATTAAGAAATTATTTTTAAAAAGAAATGCCAACAATTTTCATGTTTTCATAAAACTCATTCAATGTATATTCTGTATTTTGTAGATAAGACAGCAAAGCATTAATGAACCGCCATACTAAAATAATTCTAAAAAAAACACCCTGAATGCCTGAAGTATTAGCATTTGCTCAACCTGCAACTACAACAGTTGGGGTGTCTCTACTTAGGGTTTCCCCCCCTCCCAGTAGCTGTCATTAGTAAGCAGTAGCTATGAATTCATCTACCAAAAAGTATGAGCAGATGAAAACTGAGAGATATTTAAAGATCTCAAAATTAACACAGCGCTGACATGTCTGGCAGCTCTTCAGAAACAGTAAAAGATGTTGATATACAGGCTGGTGCAACTGCCAGGACTCCAGGATCTAAGACAGTTTCTCAATGAAGAAATTACCCTTGGTTAAACCAACGGACTGGTAGGATTCTCACATATAAGGGAGGTGGGAGAGACAATCTCATTAGAAAGTTGTGTTTGGCTTTAAAGTTTTTGTTGTTTTTAACACTTACAAATATATTTATACCAACTATTGAGTTTTAGAAACAGGAAATTAATTATCTCAGCCACTGATTTTAATAAATTTTCTTTGGCAAAGTTCAACCAACAGGATATAGTTATACATATTTATTTGTCCAAATCAAAGAAAATCTGTCCAAAACATCCATTAGAAGATGGTTTCAGTTAGGGTAAAATTACAACTTCCCCAAGCTCTAGCTCATTAGTACATCTTTTATCTTACACTAACTGTATCTTTCATCTAGCAAGTAAAAATACTGCTACCAAAAAAACCCCCAGAACAACAAAAAAACAAAAACCTCCACAAAACCCAAAACACAAGCCAGACAGTAGAGCAATCTTAGACTGAGAACCTATTAAAAAAAAATATACATCAATTTTCTCTTAAATGTAAGTAACACTACAGATGAGAATGCCTCTGATTTATCAGGTAAGGTAACTAACTTGAGATTTGGGTAGCAGGCTTTAAAACATCTGTTGAGGTCACATGCAACTTCTCGCTCAAAGCACAACTGAATCACATTAACTGCCCTGCTGTTATGTCCAGTTCTAAAAACCTCAAAGGATGCAGGTTTCACCATATCATCACCCAACTCTTGAAGTATTTAACCATTCTCATTATGAGGAAATCTTACATTCAATTGGAACAGCGCTTTTTCAAATCCATTATTAAGTGAGCAAATAGCAACTTAGAACGAGCAAAAGTATTTTTAAGAGCCTGACAACCACATCTAATGTTATCTTGTTAAAGAAAAATATCTTAATGAAAGAATACTCAAATGTAATTATAGTTTGCCATGTAAAAAACGAAATCCTTTCATTTCATTAGAGTTTATAATGGAATGTTTCAGTGGCCAGTTGTCTACGATTTAAAAGTGCACATATACATACTTAAAAATTACTTATATATGAATACATATTACTTGTAATTTACTGCTTTCTGTCTCAGCACAGTGAAGATAGTCTTAAATATTACTAAAGCATCCTGCTGGCACAAACAATGCATATAAATACACTGACATGTATACATTATTTAGCTCTCTCAATGAACATTGGATAAACTTACTTTCTTCCTGTACAGAACTTGAAAATGAAGGTCAGAAAACAAACAGATTAAACACCATGGACTCTTACTATATGAAATGCCTTTTCAAAAAGGAAATACAGGAAGAAGACAAAGTAAGAAATTAGAAAAATAGGTTAAACATCACAAAGTCAGCTGATCCCTCCCACAGTTCTATGGGCTGTAGATTTTATGCAGGTAGATCCAACAAATACTTATGACTGATTAAACAATTTTTGTGTTTCCTCATCATCCATTGTGTATGATTTAAATTCTACCCCATACGTACATAGGCTTTCTCCCTAAAACACAGCAGGCTGTATTTATTTGGAATTTTCACCATCAATGTACCAAATATTTAGGGTACCACCAAAACCGTTGATAACTGATAGCCCAACACTTTATTGCATGTGGGTCTCAGATGTAGAATTATGCTTTCAGGTCACCATATTCAAATTGCATTGAGGATAAAGTGCTGCTGGAGCTGTTTCACCAGGTTCAAGTAACTCTCTCTAGAAAAGAAAAACTGACTCAAGTCTACCACTGATTTTGATATTAGAGTAATAGAAGAATAGAAAGAACTGGAGTGCCCAGGTTCATAAGGAACCACAAAAGAGGAGACAATAGATAGTTCTGCGGGTTGGACGTTTTTCAAATGTAAATTAAAAAGTCACTGCAAAAAGAGATTATTTTTTTTCTTACATACGCTTTTGACTTCCCCTTGTATCTAAAAAAAATCAACAGTAACTTGGATCACTTTGCTGTTTTGCTTACCCCGTAACATCACCTGTGACATGCACTGATGAACAATTCAAAATTTCTTGAAGATGTAATGAAAAAAAAATAAATGCTTGAGACATTTCTGCAAAGTAAACAAAAGCTAGAACCTATACCAGAAAACCTGTTTCCTTAAAATAATTTCTGTAATTCAAACAGTTCAGAATACTCCAGAGCATTCAATTTCACAGCACAGATTTTTCAGCAGACTAGAAGCACATTTCCTTCCCCTCATCACTCATCTTTCAGAAATTACCTGAGAAGCACGTGAGGATGGAGAAAGTATTTTGTTAGCCTAACACACTGTCTACTCCTGAAAGAGCCACAGCTAACGAAGAGATAGAGGTTCCAGAACCAAAACCAGAATTAAAGTTAGAGCAGAAAACAAGTTCCTGAATATTCATAATACTGTTTCGCTGCTCAGTAATATTCCCACAAAAAATCCTGATACTTTCCAATCACTTTTAAAGACTTTCATAAAAGTTCAGGTGCATCACTAGGAGAACTCAGGTCTATCTTATCACATGCTCTGCTGCACTATCACAATAAGAATTAAAATCAGAAATTGTTATTGTCCTAAAAAGTATTAAATGCTCCTATTTTTAAGGCATCCATATATCTGTAGATTGGTGCTATAAAAACAGGAGGAAAAAAAAAGAAAATGCCTACAAATAACACTCACTTCACACTGCACATTTCCCCTTTTAAAAGGTATATTAGTATATCCTAAAAACACATTGATAAACCCTTGTCATTATTTACTGCTCAATAAATATAAAATCCTTGGTTTGCTATCTAAATACGTTACTGAATTCCACGTCTGTCTCTTCCTCCTTTCTCCCTCATGTACAACGAAAACTATTACTTAACAAATACATAAACTTCCTTATACTTGCCAAAAACAACAGGCAGAATTAGCTGGCTTCCAGATGGAAGACAGCAGTTTGCTTCCAAGTTGGTGGACTTTGACTAATGATATATAAACTCAAGTATCTACTAGATGAAATTCTCTGTCACAAATTAGTTGTGCAAGTTACTTCAACATTTAAACTGCAACGAAATACTCAGCAAAACATAGCATTAACGAAGTCAGTGGAGATTAAATATTTAACATCTTTTTGTGCACACACTTTAATTACCACTTACAGCAGTTAAAATCTTTGACCTGCTTACTGTTACTCAGCTGTTATTTGCATGATTTTTTTCCTGTAAGAGTAGGTGTAGACATAGCATAGTCATTTTCTACTGTAATTAACAGAAGTTTCACCCACCAGTAAAACAAAACCCTTCTTTTAGTAATCTTATCACGCTGTTTACAAAATAACACATCACCAAATTCTACATTTTCATAAATTAACATACATGCACAAAATTATTAACGAATAGATTTGAAATTCCCGCTTGGGGCCAGCATTTTTAATGTACCTCCCCACAGTTTTGGGGGATACAAGCAATAAATAAAACAATCTCTCCCTTTCAATAGTAACCATGAAGAACTGTCAGGTGGGGATGAGGTCAAGAGATAACAAATCTGAGCAAAACAATAACCTTAAGGGCAACAATTTGCAGCTGCAGATACCATATACCCAAGTTTATCTGAAGAACTAATAAAATAACAGAAACCATTTAAAACTGTGTAAATTTTCACTAAGTTGTCCAAGAACTAAACAGAAGAAAACAAGTTTAGCGTGTTAACAGATGAATTATGAAATTGTGAATCTGTATTTCAGAATTCAAAATATGAATTGAAATGCAATTAAAACCAATTATTACTCAGGTACCTGTTCCTTACATATTACTTGAATTATTCTTTTTCAAGGCTTTGGTTAAATATATCTATATATCTAAACTCTATCTGAAAACGATTAAGGAGAAACAGCAAAAGTATTCGCTATGAAGTATAACATTACAAGAAATGAACAAACAAGATTAAACACATACAGAATCTCTCCCCTATTACTGCAAGCAGTAACATTGTGAGGCTACTGTCCAAATTAACTATTTAAATGCTGATTGAATTTATTTCTTTTATCTCCGTTTAATCTCTTAAATTAGAAGTGGGGGAAAGAGCCTACCTACAAAGAAAACATAAGTAAACAAGGGGAGGCATGAGTAGTACAACAAAATAAAAATAAAGAACTGTCAAAAAAATGCAGTTTTAAAGGCATGTAAGTTACCACAGTCAACATTAAGGAATATAATCTGAAACTATTGAACATGATGTTAGGCGTTCAAAACAGTTACCATGGATTTCAATTTTTTTTCCTTTTACTATCGACTATTCATTTCAGTTTGAAAAATTAATTATAAGAGTAGCTTCTGTCCAGGGTCACAAGAGCATCTGAAGCAGAAAAGTTTCCTTTTGCTGTGGTTAAATAGATGTCTTTAAATAAATCTTGCACACACACACACACACAAAAGATGGCCATTAATGACTAGTATATCATGCTAGTTAACCCTTCCTTTATGATGAAAACACCTGGCCATTAATAATCATTTGCCGACGTATTAAATTCAACATCCTTTATGTCTGCTGGTGTAATCTCATTCAGAAGAGACCACCATACCATATAAAATACTGCTATCCCAGATCACTTTAAATGCTGAAAACATGACGCCTGCCTTACTTTCTTTTCCCTTTTCATGAAAGGAGACATTAAAATAACCTAAAAAAATCCTTACAAATGACAGGAGTTAAATGGAAGAAGTTGGGTTCTTGTGATTTTAAAGAAAATTAAGATTTGGATTCATAGAGCAAATGTAAATTATCATCTCAAACTAAACAGTTTCAAATATTTCCTGCCTGAAAATTGTAATCAGTTACAACAAATAACTGTCAGTAAACACCTTTATTACCTAAACAAGGATGCCAAAATAATGTGTAATGATCTAGAATGCCATCACTGATGATAACCTTGCTTCTTTGGCACAATCACTTATTTTTACAATAAGGCTCATCTGCCAATGCAGAAGACTAATCTTTCTTCTGGCATGTAGGGGACAGAACAGTGAAAGTGTTTGAATTGTTTTAGGCCAGGTGACCAGGATTAAAGTTTTAGAAGAATGACATATTCTTAACCCCCTGAAGCCGTAAGTCGTTTAGAACTCTTCCTAGATGTCGTGAGATGATTATGAAACTGGCTACTTTCCCAGTCAAATGGCCTAAAAAAGTCTTATCTCTAGAGTTTCTGCTTGCTCCCAAGGTAGATCAACCTGCCAATCCTGACCTTCTACCAGCTGGGAAAAAGCTGACTAACAGAAGCTACAATGTTGCTTCTTATCCATACATGATATATCATCTGAAAGGGAAAGCAAAAACAGGAAGCCAAAGATGTCCAAGTAGTTACACCCAGACTCACTCCCATTTCCCACCCCACCCACCCCCAACCCCATTCGGTACAAGCCACAGTTGCGAACTAAGCAGCAAGACTGTTAAAATACATATCAATAACAAACTTACAATTAATGTTGCCTTTTAGAAGCTCTAATACATCTGCTTCCCCTACAAATATACTTTGCAATTGTTTGAGACAAAGGGTTTGACACTTCATAACAAATGAAAGAATTCTTTAAAACATAAGTATACATATTATGAGACCAACGACAAAGCAAATCGACACAGCAATCAACTGAATCTGGCATGCCACTGAAACTGCCTTTATGCTCTTCCATGACATTCATATTCATCAAGAGAACACTTAACTATGTTAACTCTTCAATCGCAAAAGATATGTTAAAAACCACATCTCTTAAGACTTCTTTTTTTCAGAATTATTACTCAAATGCAAACAGTATATCAACTTTCAAAGTGAAAATACCTTTTTTACCAAGCACTTACAATCTTTCAAGAAGGTGTAATCCAGAGAAGGAACCATTCTTCAACTCTGTTATTTTATTGTTACTCAGAATCCTGTAAATAAAAAGAGACAAGAACAATGTATTTTAAGTTTGGTAACAAAATTTGCTGTAGCTTGTACTTGTGATGTAAATCTTCTCTTTAACAGCCTTTATATCAAACTACAATCCCTAACTCTGTCTGAGGTGTACATAACAGCACTACTTAATATTATGAAGGAGAAAGACTATTTTCTATGGTATGTGCCCTACCTATCATGCAAGCTTACATAATTAACATATGAAAGAAAGCACATGCATACAGGATTACCATAATAAAACACCAGAATCGGCATAATAGAAAATAAAGTATTAAACCACCAATCTACACATTCAACATTCTGTTCTTCCATACCCACTTTGGCTTTCAAAACCACAGAGCATATCACCTGCTCCCCATTCCCTCTGCTGCCACCCGCAGCCACCCACACATACTCGTTTCTCCCATGTACTGCTACCTTTCCCAGCCACCCTTCACACACCTTCTCCTCAATACAGTCTTTTTAAAACATCTGCAAATAAGCTCAGCAAGCACTCCTTTACTTCTGTCTCTCCCTTCTTCTCTTAAAGGACTACACATACACAAATCCCCTCTTCCACATGAATAACTGGATCAGGCCCATCTAGCCAAGTACCCTATTCTTCAATCACAGCTGTCTGCAGATGCAAATTATTCTCAAATCCTTACTGAGAAGAACCTGCTTTCTACACAGCTACATATTTCCGTCACAAAAAAAAAAAAAGCCTCTTTTCCTTTTGAATCACGTAAAATTTTGGCATCCACAACGCTTCTTACAAAGGGTTTCGCAGCACAAACCTCCGTTCCATAAAGAACACCTCATCTCATTTGTTCTGAACACAGCTCCTGCTAGTTTCATTTGATGCTCCCCACTTCTTACATGGGAACAAGCAGTGATCAATCCCCACCTACCCTCTCTTTACCACACGTAATTATGTAGAAACCTAGATGGTCTCTTGCCAGATGGAAAATTCATATTTTACTTAATTACTCTTCATACCAAAGTAATTTTGTGCCACCCGAACCACTTCTGAGCTCTTTTCAGCTTCATTACACTCAAAAAATTCTGAGATAAGACCACCGGAACTGAAGCAGTATTCAACACACAGACAAGTCAGTGGGATAATGACATTCTGTTTTGTTTCCTACTGCTTTCCTAGCAATTACTAGCATCTGATCTGCCTTTACCACCTGTACTAAGAATTGAGAAGATTTCTGGTCAGCTCAGTTCCCATCATCTTATGAATGAAGATGGAATAGTCATCATCCCCAGTACAACTTTCATTTTCCAACAGTGTGCTGCCTCTGCTAGTTTACTGCCCAATTATTAGATTCATAAACTTCTTCCAAAATTCTGGAACTTACCATCACCCTTATTACACTAAGCAACTCACCAAACTCTGTCAACCCCCTACTTACACTGTTTTACACGTCACTAAGAAATATATTGTACATTTCAGCTCTCTAACACTCCACTGAAAAGGCTAATGACTTACTTCCACATCTTCCAGCAAGTTAGCTGTTGACACAACAATCTTCCATTTTAGGCTGACATACTATTTTCAACAAGTGCCTTTGGGAAGGAACTGAGGGATGCCTTTTAGAAAAACACCTATGTCTCATTATATCAACTGGATCATCCTTGTAAATATTTTGCTGATACTGAAGAATTCCAGAAGTTTGTCGGGAAGAGCTTCCCATTACAGAGGAATTAAATTTTCCAGAGTACATATCTATCTCTCTCTCTCCAGGTATCCAATATATTTATTACCAATTCTATTGAGCTGTTCAACACAAGCATCAGACCTGGAACCATGCCACTTCCCTAAACTCCTGATATAGTTATGACAATCAGCATTTGCTATCCCTCCAGTCCTTAAAAAAACAGTTCACTCTAAGCAAAACTTCAGACACTCATAATTCGACTTTTCCATTTCGGAGTTCTTCAAAAAGCTCTCACGTGCACATAATCTTGTCCTGGAAATTTATTCACTGCCAGATTGCTCCGCAATTTCTGCTGCACTCAGTTCAATTTCAGACAGGTTCTTTATCAAATGCATCCTGCAGATCCAACAAGTCCATGCACTTCTTCACTTACACCAATTACATCTTCAGGCTGGATAACAACTTCTGCACTTATAACTGCCACTAGATTTCTTTCCAGTCTACTACATCTTCCAGATATTCTTTACAATAGCCATAAACCAAACACAAACACGCGCACCCTCCTCTTTCCTCCAATGATTAAAGTTTATTATCTAATAACAAGGATTATTACTTCAAAACACATCATGAGTAAGATAAAACTAAAATACAGGAATATCAATCTATGAAAACAGCATCATTTTGACACAACCATATTATGCTAAGCAGTTTTCTTCTTCAGGTTTCTCAAAGACTGCCTCAAGCCTCTGTGGTTTAGACAAACACCAGGCAGGCAACTTTTTGTCTTGAAGCTTTGGGTTTGAGAGTCAGTCTCACTCTCACACACACAGAATCAAGACAGCTGAACAAGTTATTTGAAACTCTTTCTACTTCCAATTTGACAGACAGAAGGTCTGAAAATTCTTGAAGTTAAGATTAAATCATTCACCCAAGATAGGAGTTGTGATGCTAAAAGAAGGAGATCCTATTCCTTCCCCTCTCCTTACAGTCATACCACGTATTTCTGCAGCTTATCTCATGTCATCCCTGGTCCCCGCTGCTCCACGTGCAACAAACATTAACCTACACATTTACCCAAGACATTTTCCAAAAGATTAAATGTCAACTGCAAAAGTTTGATCAACATAGTGTGCTACACAGTCAGCTAATCCCAGATGAAGGCTGATCACAGCAATGGTGGAAAGGATAAGAATACTTAAAAGTATAGTGACAATTTGCTGTTGCATGTGCCTATAATGCCTGTAACATCTACTAGAGTGTCAGCTAAGAAAATTTGCTCTTGTGAAAAGAGCTCTAGAATCAAATACATTAAGCTGCTTTACAGGAAGGAAAGAAGGAAAACTGCCCCTTGGCTGCAGCTGTAATAACTAGATGACCAAACAAATTAAACAGTATTTTTAAAAAAACATGTACAAATCAGGGAAGCCCAAGTACAGTTCAGAAATCTACATGCATTTAAAGGAATCTTTGCATTAAGGAAGGCCCAACATGTAACAGAAAACCAGAATACGCATTTGCAAGACTGCAAGTTTAGTGAAGAAAAATAATCATCATCATCTACAAGTTGGAATGCCTGCAAAACTAGTAAAATTTAACTTGAAGCATTAAAATCACACATCCTGAAGTCTTTGACACTGTTTTCACATCTACTCAAAGAGAAAAAGGTTTCAACCTAAATAGTATTATTTGTAGAGACTCATTTTGCAAACCAAATCTATTCAGAGCAAAGCACCCCTTTATTTCAGAATCCTTCCTGGTTTCAGATATGTACACAGGAAGGAAAATAATAACACACAAAGAAATTAATGAAGGCGCTTATAAAAAAAACTCAAATAGTTAATGCAAACCGAACATAAGGCATAACAGCAGCAGCAAGAAAAAAACAGACCAATTTCAGACTTAAATAGGAAGAAAAAAAAGATTAGGTTCAGATAACATCCAGGTCAACACAAGCAAGCAAGCAAACTACAATCTCTGGTAGCACAGAAATAATTTGTATTTTAGTTATAACTGACTTGATCTTAAGATTTATTGATTTTTACGTGTACTTTTTCCAGGAAATGTAGCTATTCAAAATGGAACAGAAACCACTTCAAAAGTAGCTAGAACTGACCGAACTAAATTTAAACTAAATAAAAACTATAGTTCTGTACAAAAAAAAAAAAGAATCTTCTGACATTGCCTATAAAATGATAGGCCTAAAGTAGAAGTCTTTGAATATCTGTGCACCAGGTAAATTCCTCTCTGGAGTGTGATGTACAAATTATAGTCAGCCTGATCTAGTATTTTCTCTGCAGAGGCTGTTAGTTGCTCAACCATAAAGCTTTAGTAGAATAAATGTTAGATTTTACAACACTCCATATAACCTATGACATTTCATCACACTTAAAAATGTTGTAAGTGTAATCTTTTAAAAAATGCAGTTTAAAACTTGCTATTAATATATTTACTCTATAAATTATTGGAAGTGTTAAGGGATGCAGCATAAGACGACAAAACATGATAAAGCATTCACTTCAAAGCAGACATTTTATAGTCACTCTCACAAGTTCTGTGCATTAATGTACAGTGAAATGATGGACTATTATGTACCACTTAGCCACAGAAAATTATTTGTGATCAATAATTCTAAGTTACTAGTTTAAGACCATAATTTTTCTTAAGAGGGAAGTAATTCTGAAAATACGCAAACTTTTCCATCATTAAGAAGTTTAAAGGAAAAATAGTAGAAAGCTACAGAGCCCCACTCATCCTCATCTTTTTCAACTCTTCTTTAACAAGTGACTTTACAACATAAATGATTTTTGATTTTATGAAGGAGTTTCCATAGCCCAGTATCATTGTTGCTCCATGTGTCTTAAAAGCTCCAGATGAGGTTTATTTTTCTTTTCCCTTCTTTTAAATGATCAGCAATACCTGCTTGGAACAAATGCATTTTCCTTGTCCAACCCTTACATGACAGAAGATAAAATGTGGCACTACCACATGCAAACACACTCACAGCAATGGGAATTAACACAAAAAGCTTGGAAGAAAAGGCAGCTGATGAGTAGGTTTAGAAAGCATCATGGACAATGTCTGAAGTCAAAAAATTAGGCAACACATTTCCCTCTCCTTTGACTGAGCAGAAGGGCTGTAGAGACAAGGAGGTGATCTGAAACAATGCACCTTAAGAAAAAAAAAAACAAAACAAAACACACCACTACAGCCCACACCCTCCCCCCCTCCCCCAAAAAAAAATCCATATCCCAGCTTTTCACTCATTACAAGAACATTGTTAAAATGTTCCTTTGTTGAATACTGCTTGGATCTGAAAGCCCTGTTTCCATTTTACTCCATAAAGTGGCAAAATCTGGCAACACTCTGCAAAGAAACCAAATTCTGGCTTTAACTTACTGGCAAGACCTTTACTAATAGATGCCCAGTTGCTAGCATGCACAACACAACTATGCAGTCAAACCCGAAGTCTGTTCTTCGTACTGCAAAGTGGCACTGGCTTTCCTCCAGTCTTCAGGCACCTCTCTCTTCTCCATGACCTTTCAGTGGTGATGGAGAATGGCTTAGCAATAACTTCTGCCAGCTCCCTCGGCACTCAGGGGCACATCCCATCGGGGCCCATGGATTTGTGGGTGTCACGTTTGCCTAAGTGATCTCCAACATGATCCTTCCCGATCAGGGGGAAGTTTTCCTTTCTGCAGACTTTCTCTCTTCCCTCCAGGGTCTGGGATTCCTGAGGGCTTGCCTTAGCTGTAAAGACTGAAGTGAAGGAGGCATTCAGTAACTCCACCTTCTCAGTGTCCTTCGGCCCTGAGGCACCAACCTTATTCAGCAACAGGCCCACATTTTCTCTAGTCATCCTTTTCTTACGGATGGACTTGAAGAAGCCCTTCTTGTTTTCCTTGACACCTCTCATCAGATTTAATTCTAAACAGACCTTAGCCTTCCTTGTCACCTCCCTGCATGTTCTGCTAACATCCCTATATTCCTCTCAAGTGGCCTATCTTTTTCCACATTCCATAAACCTTCTCCTTCTGTTTTGAGTTTTGCCAGAAGCTCCACGGTCAACCATGCAGGCCTCCTGCCCCCTTTGCTTGATTTCTTACTCATAGGGATGTACCAATCTCAAGCTTGGAGGAAGTGATGCTTGAATATTAGCCTGCTCTGTTGGATTCCCTCATCTTCCAGAGCCCCTAACCCATAGGATTCCTCCAAGTAGGTTCTTGAAGAGGACAAAGTTAGATCTCCTGAAGTTCAGGGTTGCAATCCTTCTTCTTGCTCTGCTTCTTCCATCCAGGATCCTGAACTTTATCTCGCAGTCACTGCAGCCAAGGCTGCCCCCAGCCTTCACATATCCAGCTAGTCCTTCTTTGCTTGTTAGTACAATGCATCTCCAAACTTCACAAAATGAATCCTTTCTTAGGACACTATTAAAATACACAGACATCCATTAACACTATTACAAAATAGTCAAAGTGGCTTCCCAAGAAGCCTGAACAAGACGGGGAGGCAGCAGAACTTTTAGTTCAATGCTGAAGCAGCTTCCAGAACACGTTTTGAGAGACTCAAATAGAAAGCCAGGAAACAGAAAATAAATCAGATCATTTCGTGATGATGGCTGTATACTCTAAGGACTGGGAAAGCGGCCACCAGCAAAAATTGGACTAAAATAAGCATCTGTACAACCAAGAAAAATGTTCTCTGCTGAAAGCCGTGAACATGCAAAGAGAAATACATTTTTCAAAGTTTATCTGGTAGAAGCTGTGATTTAACAAGGATATAAAACCAATATTTTTCAGCAGTTAGTATTTCGCTTTCTAGTGAGTTACAGGTGTCAAAGGGAAAGAAACATAAGTAATAGACTGAGAAGAACATGAACAGTACTCGCTTAAAAGTAACCCTGAAATGAAAACACTCCATAAGCTATAAACAGAGCAAGAACTATGAATCTTTCCACAGCCCCTAACGAAAGAGGGCAGTACTTTCGAATTCAACAAAAGCATTGTAATTGAGGAAGCTTAGCAATGAAACATTTGCAAAATAGAAGCTTGCAACAGATAAAAGATTTCCTGTGCTATTTCATTATTATGCATGTTAAACAATATTAAGATTATAAACCAAAACACTCAGAAGTAATGAAATTACAGAATTAAAACTGTGTCTATTTATATAGCTCCATTTTTAACTGGGAATGTGCTGTTTATATGACGTAATGATGGATACTTTTTCCTATACTATCCCTGCATCATTCAAGCAACAATGCTCACTTTGTGCACTGCCATTAATGATAATTTTTTCTTGGTATTTTTCTGGTATGTGGCCACAAGCTTTATTTATTGCCTTTCTTTAAGGACAGAAATTCTTTATTTGTAGTGAAATATAGTGCCAATCTCTGGAGTATCTCAGTGAATTTCTATGTAAAAGTATTAAATAAAAATAATCTTAGAAAAAGGACAGAACTGAGTGGCAAAATAGAATGCAAGAATGAATAGCAATGTTGCTGAAAGTGATACTATCAAAAGAAATTCTTGTGAAATCATGACCTTACCAACCAAACCTCTCTTTCTGGTACTTATCCCAGGTTGAAAAGCCTACCTAAGAGAAAATTAAGAGGACACTGCAACATACAATTTCTTGCAATGCTGACTCTGAGTTGCCATTTCTAAAGCTAACCAAAGGCACTGGTAACCTAACCTTGCACCCACCACATTCTGGGAAGCTTCCTCCAAGTTCTCTCTCCCCTCCCTCTTCCCCCCCGCCCCTCCGTGTTATTGTAGCATCTGCATTTAAGAGATTTATGATTTACTTTTTCTGTAGTAACCCTCCTGTTTTACTCCCCTCCCTTGTGCTCCTTCCTGAGCTTCCCATTTATCCACCAGATGTACACTTTTTAGGATTCTCACTGATTTGCAATTTAATGCAAGTTTCCCTACCCCTCCAACCTCCATACGTACACACAAAAGTAACTCGCTTCACAGGAAATACTGCACACACACAGATGCCTATCCAGACTCTCCTAACTTAAGCTGTTATACATTCTATGCGTCATATGACAGGAGTATTAATTATAGCATATGCTGTCACGCCCAGTCTCATATGTATTTACATTTCCTATCAGGTATATGTGCTCTCTAGAAAGTGCTTTGTCTAGACACATTTGCAAGCACTTCCTGTCAGCTGCTGGCACACAAAGATGTATTTTCACAAAAATTTATATCTCAATCCTACAAAAGTCAACAGTTTCTGGATAGTTTAGCTCCCTGAAGAACTAGGCATGAAGCCCGACAAACTCTAGTACAGCAACAATGGAGGGGGTAAAAAAACCCAACCAACCACAAACCACCCATACAGCAAGAGACTGGGAGGTGAAGGTATACCACCTCCAGTTCAAGCTACAGCTTCACAGGCAGCTGGATGTGGATGTAACCTCCCGCACTCAGAGAAATCATGTCTCCCCTGCCCTTGCTTCTGACCATCCCCGTCAGAAGCAGGACGAGAGGGCAGAAGGGGACCTCCCTTCTCCAGCCCAGAATTGTAAGGTCACACCACTGCAACCCACAGAAACTAATAAGCCCACTAACAATTTTGAGAACTGGTTTAAATTTCTGTTAACACCAAAGGCTGTTACCGTAACACAAGATTTTGAGGTATTAGAATCAGCTGTTTCTGATGTCTTACAGGATGCTTTCAGAAATCTGAGCATAAATTGCAAACTCTGGGTGTTACCAAGTTTTAGGGTAAAACCTATTCTATAACAACATGAGCTAACTAATATAACAAGTTCTTGAATCTGACGGAAAAAAGCCTTTATGTTCACCTCCTCAGATGGAAATAGCACATCAAGTGGACAATGTCAGAAGACTTTTCTCTGCCTGTGTCATGCCACTACCATTTCCTTTTATGATCCATCTTCTACTACTGGCATTCAGTCACTAATCCACCTTTACTGATTTTGGGGGTAGCTGTTAAGATTTCCAGGAATTCTTGCCCATGTCATGCTAAGCCAGTTATTCTTCCACACATTATCTGCTCTGCCTTTGTTCCCTCTGAAGTCCTTCTGATTTCCCATCTCCATAACCAACACAGCCACTCAAGCAAACCCATGCTCCCATCTCAACTCCACCCCAACTCCAGTAGCAGTTTCTGCCTTTTAATCCAATCTCTCTGCCTTTCTTCACTCCTTATCTAGACCCTAATGTGTGTCTCTCTCTACCTCAAAGCATCTTTATTTCCCTACATTGAACTGATCTAGCAGAGGACACAGCTTGCACTCTTAGACAAAGCACCTGAAGACGGCAGAGCGCACAGCCACCTATAGCTGTAATGCTCGAGTCACCTGGATGAATCCTAGAACACACTGCCCAGTGCAGACAGAACTGTGGGATTAAGCTGCCTACTTCTTCAGTGTCTTTAATCAATCCGCATTTATTACGTTTGCTTTGCTTGGGCGTTTGGTTGTTTTGGTTTTTTTTCCCCAAAATAGCTCTTAGTTGATCTGCCTTGCCACAAAGGCCAAGCTCCTACTCCAAAAGCAACAACTCTGCCGCCCTGCCAAAACTGAACAGCTTGGATCACACACACCACCGAAGCAACTACCCTATTTTCAGACCCAGCAGCACTACACTGCAGTGCACCAGCATCCCGTTCGCTCTAAGGCAGCCTGGAGATGTGTAGGACCGTACCGTACCGCATCACTGGGCATGCCCCCTGTCATCGCTGACAGAGGAGTCGCAACACAGCAATGCATAGAAACAGTAACTAATGGATGTATGTCCCACTGTAGCACTCCAAAGGCAACCAGACTACTGAACAGCCAAATAGTGAAATCCAAGGTTAAAAATAAAATTCTCACCTATTTACAGTGTTAAAGACTAAAGATATTTAATAGATTACTTAAGATTTTACAAATTCATATTTAAAATTCATTAACTATCTCACTGCAGAAAGCAAATTCTCAAAAACGTATTTCAGCTGAAGTTCTTAAATTGAAAACAATTTATTATTACTAATGAAAAGAAACGCTTAACTGTTTTTATCTTCGTGGATTAACTACTGGTACAAAGAAAGCATTTAAACTGTATAGATTCAAAAATTATGTAATTATGGTGAAGATACAGACTAAATAAGGTAGTAATGACAAATCCATGAACCTGCAACTTATCTGGCCCATGCCAAGCTACTTATGAGAACTGCTAAATTCTGAAAACTCTAATCTTGCAGTTCCATACTTGTCAAGCAAAAAAGAATGAGACAGATGTCGTTATTCATTCTTCATCACAGCAGTACAAATTCTAGTTCTATTTCTTTAACTCTTGGCATTTACTTTTATATTTTAATACTCTGCAGTTTTGCCAAACTGAAACAAAACCAGGAATACTACTGATCAATAAAAGACAACAAGAAAAGAAAAAAAGAATTAGTCTTGAAGATGAAAATCTCTCTTCCCGAGACTAGATACTACTGCTTATCACATTGAACATTTAATACTCACTGAAGGGCTAATGAACACAACGTAATTACATTATGTGCAATTGCACACTGTGATACAAGTGACTCCTTGCAATATGAGTGACCTTTTGCTTTGAAATTTTTGAAATTTAGGAATTTGTGTAACAAATGAAAAGCCTATGCTGATATCTAGAAGGCCAAATAAGTATGCCTTTGAGCGACTTAACGGATGTAGTTTGACATGATTATATTCAGGAGCTAGACAAAAACCGTGACATTTTGTTTCTCAACAGCAACACAGTTAAGCACATCTTTGAACAGTTCTGAACGCAAATTCAGGGTAATGCTCTGACTTGGAAATTCTAACACATGTGAGTGCAAATACAATACTTGTATGTTCCTATCAGGATATGTGGGTAAGCAATGTTGTTTGCAGACTAGTAAGGCTCTCAATTCAGGAACAGTTCTTTATAAATATATATACTTTTCCTCTGTTTATTGAGGTTCCTATTCATATAGAATAACCTGCGTGTAATGGGTAACTAAAATCCTCAACAACCGACAAGGATTACAACTTCGTGGGCTTGCCTTCAGTGGGATTACACATTTTCCAAAGAATGAAGTAATGGCTAATATCCAACAAGTTATAACCTTGTGATATGAGTTTTCATCAAGAAACACAACAGCAGTGGATATCTTATCTCAGACTTCTATTACAAGACTATAGTGCATATACAATATAGCGCATAGATAAAGAGTCAGTATCTACTGAAATACAGAAAATGTCAAAGCACCGAGTTACATTCACCCAGTTGTTATCTTCACATCAAAAGCATCTCATCTGGCTGGTTAAACTACAAAGGTCAAAGCCACCTATGGTGTTGATGTAGATACACCCTTCATTTGCATCCCAATCAGTTCTTATTATGTAAGGCTATGAAAAGGTCCCTTCCTTAGCTATAACTAAACTTGGATTCACCTTGGAACTGCTCAGTAAAACGCACCAGCCAATTCTAAAGGAATCTCAATCTACAGTACTATCAGAAATCCTAAACATTACTTACTCTCCCATAGACATCTCTCTATACTTTAATGCTCTTCTTCCAGTATCTGCTTTCCTTCCTCAATTATGAAACAAACTTACTTTGTCTCTCATCAACTGAAATTAAGTTAGGATATTTTTTCTGAACTGTAACTAAAAGTTTCTAAATAATACTGGCCTAAACTACAAGGAAAATAAAATGTTTTGTAGCAAACAAAGGCCAAGGCATTTTGTAACTTAAGTGACCCTGCCCAGCTCATCAATATCATCGTTAACCACTAACTTCAATGGTGTGCAAGAATGAAAGAACTTGGCCAGCATCCTCAGATACCACTTATTTATCCTAATTTCCATTATTTCTCTTACATCGTCACTTTTTAGAGACTTTTGTCCTCAAAGTATTTCATTACAGGGAAAAAAAAAATGTAAATGCTAAATGCACAGCAGCTGATCTACTGAAAGTCTAAGAGTTTGATGAGTGATAAGGATGGAATCAGGATTTCTAAAATGAATACAATCACTTCATTTGAGTCATTCCTAGCTCACTCAAAAACCCCAAAGTTATATAAAACTATATAAGTCCTTGTATTTAAAATCAGCTTGTGCAAAATAAAAGTCAATACAAAAAAAAATTAACTGAATTAAAATGCAGTGTTTTCAGCTACTTATTTCTGCAGTGATCCACTAATCCAAAAAGATACAATAGAACTAGTACTTTAATAGAAGAATACCACAAAAATCAAGATTCAAAATAACTTTGGGGAGTTTTAATCAGACAACCTTCCACTATCCACCAAGTGCTGTAATTCCAGAGTACCAGCTTGAGGGTGGGGGGAAGTAATTTTTGGCAAAAGATTAGATAACATTGAACCCATCCACTACTAATCAACAGTGTGTTGAGTGAAATGGCACTTGGCAACATACTTCATAAACCACCAAAACTTTCTAACCAGGTTAACATGGATTCAGTAAAAAAACCACACCACAAAACTCTGAAGAGCCAACAAACTTGAAAGATTGTGAACCACAACTGTTACTGTGTTCATTTTCTTAGAAAAAGCAGAAGCACTGGTGTAATAATCTTTGCCTTATGTTTAAGTAAAATTTCAAAGTGTGTGTTCGTATTAATTGTATGAACACAGTTCTGACACTTACTACAAATAATGAAAAAAGTCAATTTTTTCTTGCTATGTCTATTAAAAAGTTTAAAAGGAAAAAACAAATGTTTCAGAAGTTATCATGAACTTCAAAGGCCTGTTAAAACTGAAAGCAACTAATTAGCATGTAGATATGGTCTAGATACACTCTAGATAAGGTAGGAGTATGAAAATCAAGATGAAAGATGAACCATTCTTCCAAATTCTTCTGTTACTGCAATTATGAACAAAGGTCCATTCACAGCAAGGCTGCTGTTTGATATCTGCTTGTCTTTCACAACAACCAGAGCTGTGACTCCCAAGTTTTTTTAACCAAAAGACCCCCACAGTCAACTTCAGCATATTAACCATACTAACATGTACTTTCATCAAAATTGTAACGGATAATACTATATGTTTAACAGTTAATCAGCTGCAAAGCATTTGATGAATGCAAAGACTAAAATGGATTTGTTGATCAGCCATTACCATCTACTTTTTGCTTTCTCTTCTACTTCAGCAACTTCACATGAGAGTAATTCTGGTCACTTCTCACAGGTAATCTAGAAATACTCTGTGAACCCTTGCAGACTGCCAAGCAAGAATGACTACTTCAGCCTTTACCACCTCTTTTTTTTTTTTTTTTTTTAGCAGCTTTCCCTTTTCTCACAGGTCCAGACTGATGCACCTGCTACTGACCTGGTCCACACCTCACCAAGACTTCCTGAAGGAAGCCCTTCCTTGGTATTTCAGTGTTGTCAAAGTTCACAAAAGCAACAGTCAGATTGTTGTTGTTCTCATGACAGAGCTATACACATTCTGTGCTTACTAAACTTGGACTGTTGGTAGATCTTTCTAATCTCTGATTTCCAGTTAAGTAGATAAATATCTTAAGCTAGACTTCTTAATTTAGTGTTTTTTCATCGACTTTCTTGCGTACTACTTAGCTGCACCTGAGTCTTCCCAGGGTTGCACAGGCACTTTAAGGCTCTCTAAAGAGATAGGGTTACACTTTTAGGACTATCCACTAACAAAATCCAGCACAGAAACCTCCCTGCCCACCCAAACAATTCTGTGGTTCTATGAACTTCTTTGCTAGGGTGACCGGTTAACGTCTCATGAAGAAAAACAACTTGCAGATCCTTTCTTTACATGTGCACACTCATGTCGTAAGTAAACAGCAAAATATTTTTGACTTTGGATGAAGTTGCACATCCTGTTTGAAACTTGTTATTCAAATGGATGAGCTAGGATTGCCTCCGCGTAAGAACAACTTGCCTACTGCTACACAGAAGTAAACTGACCTTCTTTGCAAAGAAAAAAACAAAATAAATGCCTTTGCTGATTTTATCGCGACCTGCCACCAAGGAGTTGCTACGGTGAAATGTCAGGCCCACCTAGCCCACCTCACACTGAGCGGCTCACACCGTCCATCAGCGCTCGTTTGTTAAAACTACCTCGAAACACAGTACTCCAAAGCTGAGTTTCTCCTGAGATAAAACAAATACATTTAATGAAGTTTTTTTAAAAATAATAAATAAAATTCTGGAATTACTTTAAATAAAGGAACTCCTATGCCTTCTGACCAGCCTGAACCCTTTGAAGGCGAGCAGCCCCCAGAGGGGAGAAGGCGCAAAAGGGGGGTGGGGATGCTGCTCCGTGGGGCGGGACCACCCTGCGCAGCCCCCCCGCGCCACCGCCCGCTCCGCCGGTAACGGGACGGTCCCCGCCCTCCCGCCCTAAAATCACCACGCCGGGAAACTACGGGAAAGTATGAAAAGCACAGCCAAAAAACACCCCACCGCTCCTAGGACTTTCCCCCACAGCGTAGGGGGTCAACTACGCTTCCCGCCCCCGGCTGACCCCATTATACCTCGGGCCGGCGCCCTGCCCTCCCCACCCCGTCCACGTCGCGCCGCGGCCGCCCACCCCCCACCCGGGGCCGGTACTCACAGGGTGACTGTCCGGTTAGGCAGCGCCTCGGGCGGCAGGACCTGAACGAGCTCCAGGTTGCTGCAAACTACCTTCACCTCCACCGGGCCGCCGGCCGCCGCTCTGCCGGCGCTCTTGGGGCGACCGTCGTACTTACAGCCCGGGGGCAGCGCGGCGCCGCCGCCGCCCCCCAGCGCCGCCAGGAGCAGGAGCGCGGGCAGAAGCTCCGCCGCCCGACGGCGGCGGCGGCGCGGTGGGCGGCAGAGAGCGCGGCGGCCCGGGGGCAGCATGGCGGGGCTGTGCAGGGCCCCGCTCCGGCTCCGCTCCTTCCGCAGGCGTCGGGGACGGACGGGGTCGGGCGGGAGAGGAGCGAGCGGGAGCGGGGGGGCGCGGCTCGCCCTGGCCTAGTTGCGCGGGGGCGGCGCCAGGCGCGGCCACAGCGCTGCCGCCATGTGGTACCGCGGGGGCGGCGGGCGAGCGGGTAGGAGCTGCGGCCGCCACGGCCGCCCTCGTCTTTGTGTCGGGGCCTGGCGGGCTCCGCGCAGCGGCTGCAGCGCCGCCTTCCGCCGATGCCGGAGTCCCGCAGCGGCGAGCGCGCCCGCCGGGCCTCGGCCCCACTGCGCAAGCGCCGCTGTTGCGGCGGCCAGCACCGCGCCTGCGCGCCGCCGGGCCGGGGGCCGTGGCTGGGGGTGCTGCGGCCCGGCGGAGGGGGGCCAGTGCGGCTGAGGGGAAGAAGCGCCTTCACGGTAGGGAGGCTCGGGTCTCTCCGCCGCCGCTCGGCAGTGCTGGGCTTGCCCTGGGCCCCGCCGCTCCCCGCAGCGCGGCACTGCGGGCTGTCGTTGCCTCCCTCCCCCGGCCGCCTCCAGCGGGAGCTCATCGCCCGGGCCGGGCCTGTGCACCGTTCCCGACGTCTGGTGCCTTTCGCCCCCGCGCCACACCCCCCCCCCCCAGTTCTTTACACCAGAGGGTCGCTTTGGCGTTTCGTGGGCCCTGTCCCCCTCGCAAGAACGGGGTGGCGAGGTTTGGTTTCCCTCTGCTCTGCTTCCATGCCGTGCTCCGTACCCCCAGTTCTGAAGCCTTGCTCCTGCAGGAGGGACTGTTGCGGTCCATACTTCGTGAAGAATAACAATAATCCCCTGCTTCGGTGCCGAATGGCTCTCAGTAGCCTCGCATCAAGTAGCTTGTGCTTTTAAGTCCTCAAATCATCCCTTTAAAATGAGGTACCCCTGCTATTCCCACTAGACAACCAAAGAGCCAAAGGATGGGAAAAATCATTTCAATATCATCAATCTCAAAATTAAAAAAAAAACAACACCCACCTACCTACAACGTGTCTTTTCATTGCACGCTTGGGACTGCTTCTCTGGGTGTAGGTAGGTCATGTTCTCACATTTCCCTGCAGCTAGGACAGCCAGGCACAAATGCCTTCGTGCCAATTTACACCTGAAATTCTCAATGTTTTCTTGGCCTCTGGTAGGTGTGAGGATAATAAAATAACTGTTAGCAAACTCACAATCAAGTTACAAGAACTGACAGCACCTACTTTAAAAATTTTAAGAGAGACTTGACAACCTATAGGAGGTTCTGGTTGCTATCCAAGAGCTCACAATGCCCCATCCTTACAGAAGAGCACTGGCAAATAGCACCCCACAAAATACCTGTTATTACACAGAAATGCAGTTTTAGGTGTTGGCAATAATAGCTGCCAAAATGAGTCCTCCAAACTCTTCAGCCTAAGATGCTCTTGAATAATGTTGGACACTCAAGTTGTGACCCAGTTTTAAATATAACCTAATGAAAGATACTGGTGAAAGATAGGAATTGTAGATTGGGACAAGTTGAACAAGGTTACAGTAATAACATCACAATTATCACAATTACCTGGGCATGTTGTAAATACCCTTTACCCACCTTAATGTTTTCTCTCTATTGTATGGCCTCTTACAAGTGAAAATGGAACCTATCCCACGTACTGAAATTGTTGACCAGAATGCAAAGAAGACACAGGTCCTTGAACTTTAATACTAGGTTTGCATGCCACTGAGTCACTCAGCAGGACCAACCTGATCTGAGTGAGATGCAAGGCCACTATTACACTTGAACTAAATTAGATCAGGACAGAAAATACAAAGTCGATAACGCCTTTGAGCTGCTTTGACACTGCTGTTGTGCCAACTGTAGAGGAGATCTAATTAGGATAAAACTCACCAGTGTGAAGTTAGTTCTTCCATTTGGGGTTTTGTTTTAAACAAATCCAAAGTGCAGAGTGAATTTGTATTTGGTCATTTGTATTGTGGGGCCCCATCATTTTTGATCTGGCACCAGGAGTTATAAAGCTAGATTGACCGTATCAAACTCCAGCCCAAGATACTTTGCCCCTCAGAAGTAGTGCTGGGTTAAAACAGTTCTTCCATTTTGCTACTTTATTCCCATTACCTTCAGCTGTGTCAATAACATGATCCAAGTCACTGGACAGCTACGTAAAAAGTTTGTGCTGGGTTGATGATCAACATGGAGATAGGCCATACAGCTGACTCTTCTGGCAGCGGAGCCAGTTTATACCGTTGATTCCACCAGAATTTTGGCTTGGCATCGCGACAGTTTCAATATAGCTAATCAAGATTTCACTTCGTTGCTACTTAAGGGAACGTCCCCATATTTTTCTGAAGCTACTTGCTCTTCTCCCTTGTCTTGCATTTGTGAAGTGCATATGTTGCGACCCCATTAGTCTCCAGTTTTATCTGTGCGATAATTCACATGATCACATAATCTAAATATGATGGTGGAAGTGGTGAACTGATGCTTCTGGTGACGGTGATCATAGACCACCTTAACTCTTGGTTTTCGCATAATCCTGGAGAGACAAATTTCTTGCTATTGCTTTTCATCTTAATGTTATGTCCAATTCCTTTCCTTCTATAGATTCAAGCGTGTTACTTGCCCTTGATGTTTCCAAACTATCTGCTCTGTTCTTTCCACTCCCCTGAGACCACCTCTACCAAGATCTCTAACTATAGATTCTGCTTGCAAAGCTCCTACAATTTTAAATGATGCTTCTGCTTAAACTGCTACTATTGAAACCTTGAAATGTTGTTCTCTGTTGATTTATATTCTCTGAGTTTGTCTGCTTCTGCAGTGAATCTAATTCCAGGACGTATTGTTCCTCACCTGTTTTCAAAAAGCTTGAAGGCTTCAAGCAAAAGGCTCTTCTTGAAGGCTTGTGCTTTTGCCCTTTCATTTTTCATGCAAATACTGCAACTTCCATTCTGTGCCAAAGATTTGAAAATGTATTTTCTTACATTGGCTCAGGAAAACTCTTCATCTAAAACATATGTCCCACAGGAGTCACTTAACAAATTGCATGTGTTTGTTGGTGTTTGTGGGTTTTTTTTTTAATTGTGATATAGCTTAATCAAATTTATTAGATCACTGCTTTTATTGTAATTGTAGTTGTCTAAGGATATAAGGACAAAGTTCCATTGTGTGTCTGCTTCAAAAATCCAAGTGTCCTGTTCCTGCTAGCTTTCCAACAACCACTCTACTCTTAGGTTATATGCCTTTGCCCTTGCTCCACCTGTGATAGTCATCTGATTGCTCAATAACTCGATTGAACTCAATCGATTCAACTCAAGAACTAAGCTAACCTTTTTTTTTAATTTAGTTTTCTATCAGGTTATTGAGTTGAATCAACTCAGGGAAGGGTTAAAAGAGTGTCAGAGCTGGAGGAAGGCGAAGGCACTAGCAAGGGAGTGGAACCTCCCAGCTGGGCAGCAAAGTAAGCCGTGGTGTGTAACTTCAAGACAGACAAGGTTTGTAGAGAGAAGAAGTATCTTTTATTATAGTAGCTGATATTGCTGCAAAAAAGGAAGCAAGCTGTTTCCAAAACTTATTTGCTATAGCTGGGGTAGCAGCTACTCTAAAATATTACCTCTTTCTGCAATTCTTGCTTCTTTTTCTGTATTGAAAAAAACCTGAACTTTCTTTCCCTCTGTCCCCTCATTCTCCATCAGTATTGGTAATCTTGTTGGTACTGGTAATGCTTTACTTGAGGGGAGGCATTTGACTTGAATGTTTTTGAATATGCTTTGCTTCCAGATTGCAAACAAGTATACTTTGCCCTTTTCTGTTGTTTCCCTTCCCTTCATAAAATTTACCACTGGTACATTCAATTTTAAAAATTAATTTTTCCTCTCTTTCTAGTCTACTAATTACCAACTTCTTGCATCCAAGATATTAAGAAGGGTATGGGAAAGAAGGGAAGGCAAAGAAATTCTTGTCAGTGTTTATGTGTAAACAAAAGTACCTTTGGCAGCACTTAAAATCCTTCATTTGTCCTCAGGTCAGAGAGATAAATCGGAGCTTTTAAGTGATTTTTGTCTGTCTTACATTCTCATTCTTTTCTTTGACTACTCTTGTCCTTTGCTTTCATCAGTTCAGGTTTCACATCCCTGAATATTTTTCTGGGCTATCATCACCTTCAGTGAAATGATTGCTCCCTAATTCTCCTCTCAAGGGACTCCCACGCTGCCACTGCCTTCATAACTTCTCTTTTTTTCTTTCTTCTTCTCACTGACACAGAGTCTTCTACCTACCATATTTCACGGATTAGGACATCATCAGTTATGTTTTGTTTGCTATAGCAATTGTCAAGGAAGAGGAAGCATTTAGGTGCCCTCAGCTATGTCTGCAATACTGCGGTTATTTGCTGTTCCAAGTACAGGGAGGTGATGACAACTGCTGGCACATGCTGGCTTGCTGTTGGTAACCACTAAATCCAAGCAGGCACAGTCACCTTTCTACAACAACTACTTCTTACACAGCTGCAGGTTCTAGTATTATATCCCTGCCTCTGTCAGACGGTTCGCTGAGTTACCCCACGCTCTTCTGTTGCTTGTGACAAACACAGGCATACCCAGATACTTGCCTGACGTTTGTCATGTCGGACATCCTCCATTTGTTCTCAGGCAGAGAGATGTTCTCTGTAAGCCCCTCTCCCCAGCCTACTGCAGTCAGGGGTCAAAGATCTTCAGTGTCAGTAGTGTAACTGTGGAAAATACAGGTTTTAGACTCAGTTGGGTGTCTGAGGAGAAACACCATTTCTCTTTACCTGGTTGTTCCTTTAAGTAGACATATGTCAAGAATGCTTTGGCAGAATACCAAACATTAGTTGGCTTAGTTTGTATACTTCTCAAAGAAAACTTTTTGGAAATACTTAAAAGGAGAATGTTTTCAAAGCTGTTCATGTAGAAGTCTCTGGGTTTGGTTACCAATAAATCCCAAATTAAGCCAGAATTAGACACTGAAATTTTGTATATTAAAATTTGAAATATCACCACATGCAATTCTGCAGAAAGAACAGTCAGGCACTGAAGATTTTCATGCTTGATTTTCACTATTTTCTTTGCCATGAGTGAAGGAAAATAGAAACATACTGTGTGGATTCAGCAGACTTATACAGGGTTCTTACTTCCGTTCTAGACTGTAACTGTAGATGGAACACTGACTTTGAGATACAGTCTCATTGCTAAATTGTAGAAAGCAATGCACACAGCTCAAAACATGTAAAATATATTGTGTAATGTTCGACATGCAGTTCCATCACCACTTTTTCACTGTTCAGCCTCCAAATAATTTTTTCATATAATTTTGAGACCTTTTGGTTTTCTATATATCTGATGTGAATTTTCAATAAAATAAAGATACAGCTATAGAAATATATATTTTCATGGAAGAGGAAGAGATAAATATAGTTTTCATACAACCTCACATTAAAACTTTTGCTAAAATGTGTAAACTGTCATTTCAGTGCCTTTTGAAAAAATTGTCATCAGTTAGGCACATTACTCAGCATTAATAAGCTTACAGTCTTCCAAGCCATAATCTACTAACAAAAGTGGAAATAAAATAGTTCTCCTTCTACTCCTTGTTATACTTTGTTAAATATTTCAATTAATGTTATAATGTAAGTAAGATCCAAACATATGGTTGTGGGGAAAAATTAGTAGGGAAAACAAAAGCTGAACTACTTCATTACTGGCACATCAGCACTTATGGCTGAAAAGAAAGTGATGGTATTCCAAGATGGTAGTTATTATGTCTAGCTAGATGGATAGAGATTTGCACTGTTGTGTGAACAATGCATGTGAAAGAAAAGCTGTCTGATGCTTAAGCAATTCAAATGGTCCAGAAGTTAAACTTCCTTAACATGAATACTTTGAAGAATTTCCTTCACTTCCCAAATCTTATCACCTTAGATTTTACAGAACATTAACTCTAGAAAAGTCTCAATTTTATTGGCTGTGTAATGGCGCCTGAAGCAAGAGATTCTCTTTCTCTTCCCTGTGCAGTACCTCGAACTCAGGCAGAAAATTCAGAAGTAAAAACAGAAGGGAAAAGGCTAATGTGATAGTTAAAGAAAATAAAAAAGGCTACACTGGCCAGAGGCAAGCAGCAGCTGAGTCCCACACTGACACGGGATCGTAGCTCAGATAATATCCTACAGAACACAGCCAGGCCTGGGAGATAGTCAAAAAAGCCAAAGGGGATCATGAAGAAGGACATCTGAGCTCAGAGGTGTACCCACAGCCAACAGAGCAGGAGTTACAGACACACTGATGGCAATAACATGTTGCTCTTGCGACAGAGGCTAGGGTCCTTGCTGTCAAGTGACCAAGATTCATCTGCGCTCTATATGGCATAAAGACACATGGCACAGCCAGTACCATGCAGAGATGCAAAAAAAGCAGTAAGTGGATAGGAGAAGCAGTGTGTCGGGCCGTGGTAGTCCTGAACTCAAACCCATACCTTTCAGCAGGTGGAGCCACAGCAGTAGGTTATAGCATGCCTGTCTGATTGCAGAGCTAGTGCTCCTGTCATTAGACAAGTGATCTTTATGGCACCCTCAATGACTAAATAAAAACACAGTCCAAACTATTTGCAGTAAGGCTCATACTGGTCTTTTCTCCCAGTACATTTTATCCATAGGATTACTTTTATTTTTGGCAAGCAACCACAAACCATAAAAAATGAAGCAATAGGAAGCATAATAATAAATAGCAATTAATACATCATTATAGGTTTGCTTCTCAAAGCGGAAGGGAATGGGGAAAACAATGCATTTTGATGTCAACATCAGCAAAATTTCTGGATACTGCTTCTTGGGTACTTAATCATCCTGACATCTAAGCACTTGCATGGGAGTTTCAGCAGAAACTATCCAGGGAAAAGTTTTGTTCAAGCAGGCCCCACAGACTACTCAGTGTTTTTGTAATTTTCAAAACAACATGACTTTATCCTGATAAACACAGCATGGTAAACATATTCCACATTGTGTTTTGTACTTCTCAGACATTTTTTCAACTGAGATTTAAGTATTTAATTTAGACTTCATTAAGCAGTTATTATATATTAAACAAATAGCAGCTACATACAAAAACATATTTGCAGAGTATTATGGCTATGCAATAGGTCCATATCAATTTCACAGTTATTAATCTATTACATAACTTTTAATCCTTGGTGAATGTTTAATAATCAGTATTCAAATAACATACATTTACTGTCCTATTAAATCTAAATTAATTGTGGCTCAGGGAACATTAATTTAAAAGGTTACCTATTTTCCCAGCAGATCTGATCTTTGTTTCATATTTTTCCATTAAAATTAGTGTTAAAGACAGAGCAAATTTGTTTCATTTAGAATATAGTTACTAGGTGCTCTGAATACCCTTGAATCACGTTCTGCCAGGCTTTTCTGCTAATAGTGATATTAAAAATTCTCTCCCATTTTCTTCTAGTGTAATTAGCATTACCTGGAGATAATAAAATATCACATGTTTGTTTAGGAAAAGTAATCCCTATTGACTGAAGGAACTGACATTCAGCAGTTCATTAAAATCAGCAAGTCAAAATTTGTCTGTGGGATTTACATATTTTGAATTTACAAAATGACCAACTCTCAGGAAGGGATGAAAGACTGAAATTTTTTGGAATACATTTCTTCTTTAAATTAATCAGGATCACCACAGAACTGACCTAAAAGTGACGGTATCCCATGCAGTCCTCAGCATAACAAATGTGAAAAGCTGCAGTAATGCTGGATTTAGACCTTGGATTCTGTTATTTGATGAAGACTGCACAGCCATAAGCAATAACTGGCATCAGAGTACTTTTATCTGAGAACTGAGATATTTCATTAGAGAAAGGAATAAGATTCCTTGAAATTAATACCAGAAGAAGCTGTTGAATCATATAGTCTGACATATAAGAAGCCATCAAAAGCCTGCATTGACCTCTTGTATCTTATTCAAGATTTGTATCTTATTCAAGCTCTCTAGAAAGATATTTCTGAGAACATCCAGAGCTAGAGATTTCATTGCTTCTTTTACTAACCTATTCCCAATGACTGTTCACCTTCAATTTTAAAAAATAAATGCACCAATTTGAACCTTTCTGCCTTCAGTTATTCTATTTTTAAAAGCTAGTATAAAGGCATTGTTCAGCACCCTGTATCTAATTCTCAGGATTGTATCCATACACTCTTACCATACCACCTCTTCGTTTTTTTAAAGCCAAACAACCTCTGACATACACAAGTGTTCCCAGCCCTTCTGTGAATCTTTTCTTCACTCTCTCCAGTTTCTCAACATACCTAAAAAATGCAGTCACCAACACTGTACACAGTATTCCAATACTAGTCTCATCAGTGCCATAACTTCTTTGTTCCTACTTACCATTACTTCCACTGCTTGTTTTGGTTTTCTGCCACTGCACATTGAAAATCAGTGTTCAGGAGCCCACTGAACCACCTGTTGTTTTGTAGATCTACCTCGAGTTCTTTGTCCTGTCTAGATACCATGCCTACATATATCCATGTATGTGACAATATGAAGATGCATATAAATTTTAAATACAAACAGTACAACAGGCTGCCTCATGTATTGCATGTTAGTTTTCCATTAAAGACTCCATATTCTGAAACCAAATTTTTGATGTTCTACTGATAGACCTATTACACTGATGCTATAATAACATCTAACGTACAAACCACAAGCACAGCAGAACAGTGTTCTGGCTGTTTTTCCCCAAACCATTCCCACTGAAACCTGTAATTTTCAGATTAGAGTCATAGTATAATTTAGATTGGAGTGGACCTCTTTACATCATCTGTTTCAGCTCCAGCTCTGAGCAGGGCCAATTTCTATGTTAGATCACATTGCTCTGGGCCTTACCTAGTTCTTATCTAAGTTCCGTGAAAATTGCCGTGCTGTAATCCTAAGGGACCAGTATTATTACCCCATACATATTACCCATCACTGTCATGCGGCATTATTTATTTATTTCCAGGATTGAAATGACAGTGTTGGATAGCACCAGAACTAAGTCTCTCATAAGACATACTAGAAACACCTCAGTGTAAGGAATCTTGAAATGTATTATTTATTGAAGGCTTAACCTGAAGAACGCGTATCCGATTGTTACCATATAGCACTGATTCCTTTTAAACCAGAATGCTGCTGTTTGGTATAGTGTTACACTACTCAGAGAAATCTGTGAAGTTACCTCAATCATTCAAACTTTGTGTCAGGACAAAATGAGCTCAAAATATTTAAGAGGTGTACTTAAATGACTGACAGATATTAATTTATAATTTTCCCCTGTTGATCAATTCAATCCTGTGTTAACTTTTGCTGTACTTTTCCAGCTTAAAATTTCAAACAGGTCATTATGCTTTGACCTGTTGGCACAACAGTAATACTGCTTCTGTTCTCTGGAATTCATTCAGCTTTACAAGACATATTAAATTGAACATCTCTGAGTAAGAGAGATGCTTAGCTGACTCTCCTTGGAGTCTCAGCCACAAACTAATTGAGCACTGGAACAAAAATAAAAGTATCCTTTATAGATGTTGTAGGACATTCTCCATGGCCACAGCAAAGAGACAAAATCAAATGTGTTATTTTTACGACACACAAGACTTCCAAATATGAAATATGTAGGTTTTAACTGTATTTTCTCTGTGTGGACATGTTAAGTTTGTCCAGTAGTTCCCATTTTGCAGCATCTTGCAGCCAGCCCATGTTCTCATAAGTTTGCCATGCTGTGTTGTACCTTTTCTCCCACTCCATAGTACTGCATAGCAGATGTGTCAACTACCTACCTGTTGCTGGCAGGCAAAGTCACAGAGGAGAATGGAGGCTGACATGATATGCCATGTCAGCTGAGCAGTCAAAGGATTGCTGTTAAAAACCACATTCCTGAAGTGCCAGGCTAGCACTGAGCCTCTCTGGCCAGATTCACATCTGTTGCATAGAACGTTATTAGAATCTGGGTCTGTGTTTGCTGCAGAGATAAAACAGTGTTGGTGAGGACTCTTCCACAGCTCTTTCTAGGGTCTTGATCATCCGATGCTCTCTGTCCCTTGCAAGTTGAATATTGTCAGGGAGTGCAAGCCTCTTAATCTTGTCCAGTCTGAGAAAACAGGGAGTGTTTAAAAAGAAGCTAAATTGTGTTAGCTAAAGAAATAATTTAGACAGATTTATTACCCTTTACATTGTTTAGCTGTTTGTGGCTGACCATTGAGTTTAAGGCCAAGATCCAAAAAGCTGATGATATTTAAGTAATAAACATCTTTGTGGGTTAGTTCTCAGCTATTTTAAGAATCCGATATTTTGCGTTTCTCTGCACTTTTCAAATAGAGCCCATTTTCTTTGTCTCGACAGGACTCAATTTTTGTTTCTCATATAAAGCCAGAGATTATGTCATTTCTGGCTGTTGCTATCTCTGGCTTGCTGTACTGCTGTAGCACTGATGTTGTTAGCCCTGCCTTTAGTCTGTCTAGAGCAGTGATCTTTAATCTCAGCTGATTCATGATCCAAAAATATTGAGCAAACAACAGTGCCAATGTTTCACTTTACTGTCTCTCTCACCCTGAAGACATACACATGGAAAACAAGAAGTACAGAGAACAGGAAGGGGTATGGTCTTGGTGGGCCAAAGGTGGAAGCCACTTGCCTAGTCCAGTTTAAGCAGAACCTTCTCCTTTGCCCATTAATTTGTTGATCAAACTACTTTTCATTAGTTGAGTGTTACTGTTTACTGCTTAGTTTAATATCAATCTCTGTTTCTTTGCCTCTGGAAACCAAGGGGAGGCTAAAATTATATCACAATTTAAAAGAAGAGAATAAGTGAGTGTTGAGGAAAAATGAAGAAGAATTATAGGCCACTAAATTTAACTTCAATACCTGACAAATAACTAGAACAATTAGTAAAGCAAGAGCAATCGGTATGTAAACAGCTTGAAGAAAATGCAGTGATAAATCGGTAACACATTTGTAAGAAGCACAAATCAAGTGAAACCAAACTAATTGGTTTCTTTGATGGAATAATGAATGCATAAAGCAAAAGCAGTAGACAGAATTTCTTAATATTAGTAAGACACATACTGTTTGCACGTGGCATTCTCAGAAAGAAGCTAAATAAAGTTGGATTAAATGGAACCAGCATAAAACGAATACGCAGGTAAATAAATCAAACAATGAGAAACTTTATGAACAGTTGAGCTGGTAGCTGGGAGGAGACCAAAAAACTTCAGATGATCAAGCATCTTACATAGCTCAATTTAGATGTGAAGGGGTTTTGTTTGCCTTTTTTTTTTTTTTTTAAAGACCAACCCCCCCATAAAACAGAATCTAGTGTAAGAAACACCTAAATAAAGAAACTCAGCTGACCAGCAAAAATGACAGCCATTTTGGTTCTATGCCAGCAGCAGAATAGCTTACGTCAGCATAGTTTTTCTGCTACACAGCTGAGTTTCTTTATTTAGATGTATTAAATACTCCAAAGCATATCTAAATAGAGCTTTGATTGCTGCAGGATTATCTCAAATTTATTTGTTGACGTTGCTTCTGTTGACTGATATTTCTGTCCATTCATCTAAAAATCGCATGATTCATGAAATGTTTATGCCTTTTTGTTGTGACTGAGTGAGAAAAGATGTCTAGTGGTATCACACATCACTGGGAACTTTTGCTGTTTTCTTTATAAAAGCTACTAAAGATTCTTCTGATTATCTATTTGGTTTTGCCACAGTAAATAGGCATTCTATTGGCAGTTATGGCCACCTATGTGTTTTGACACCTAAGAGAATATTTTGGATTTTAAGAATACAGAACAAAAATTTGTTCTTGTCCCAAAAGCTGATGTGACAAGAGACAACAGGTGATAGAGACATGAAAGCCCAAGATATCAATGAAAGGGGTTTTGCAAAACTTATAGATAGCAATTGTAGCAAGAATATCAGCTGCCTCATCATTGTAAAGAATTTTCATAGCTATTAGAGGAAAGGAACATCTTTTAGAAGTCTTAAAGGAGGATTATCAGGTTAGTTTTGCAGATTCTTACAAGACAACCTTTTCACGTAAGAAGGGCAGCACACACCTGAAAGCGTGAGCTAATCAAATCTGACAATGAAACACAACAGATGTGTTTTAGATATTAGAATAAAAATACATTGTTGAAAGAAGACATCAGCTGCAGAAAAGGATTGAAATGCAGAGCACAGAAAATAAGCAGATGCAATTAACAAAGCATTTTACGCAAGAAAAAGCAAATGCTGTTAATTGTTAAACAGTTGATTTTGTCTGCCCATGCAGACTGCAGTAGTATTTATTTTAAAGTATAATGAGTAGAACCAGTGAGATACAGGCAACAAATAAAATCCTAGCCAGTAAAACTTTTGCCACAGTCATTTCTGCCACAGTCATTAATATAGTCCGGATTGCATTAAAGTTGAAATAAATGCAAAATTGCTTCTGACTTCCCCAGGAATGGCTTTGCACTCATAAGCAATGTGCCTTCTAATTTCAGTCAAGTACCACATGACTCGAATAGTTAATTTTAAAAAGGGCAAGGATAAAATATCATTAGATAGATTGGGGTTACAAAATTGGGAGCTTATGTTTAAAATAATAAAAAAAAAACTGCATTGAGTATTTTCGTGGAAAGTATCACATGTAAAGAATAAGGTAACTGTTCTCCGTAATGAATATTACCTCAAACGTGCATGCTAGTACAATCACAATATTATCTTAAGACAAATTCAAGAGTTCAAAACATACAATAAAAATGAATGAATTTACGTTTCCCCCCTTATAACTCAGTTTCTAGGTAGGCATCTTCACTTCATAGGAAAGAATGACAGCAATCTTTAATAGTGTACAGATATGAATAAATATTAGAATGCAAATACTGCTTGCTAATAACAAAATAAAGGATCCGGGCAAATTACAAATGGGAAATTTTGTTTACAATGAGCAGGCTAGCCAGTAAACAAGTGTCTGTGGAGCTGCCATCACTGCAGACCCACATGGCTAGACTTGACGTTAGTGTCAAAACAGAAGGCGTGAGATACGTTAAATTAGATTTACCAGGCAGTAAGGGCATTGTAAAATTTCAACTTTAAGTTCCCTATCTAATGTCCCAATTTTTACATTCCAACTTATTGCCAGAACTGTTTTAGACATTGGTGTTTTGAAGCAACACAGTGAAGAGTACAGAGGGTTACATGGGCTCTAATGTTTACCATTCTTCCTTGTAAGTTATGATAGATTTAAATATTTAACTTTCTACTTTAGATCCAAAACCATTTGTTATAGCATACCTAAATAGATTTATTCATGTGTAACAATACTTTCACTTAAAAAAAACCCTACAATATCTGATTGAAGGAGGTCTGGTCAGAGCTTATAGCTCAAAATACATTTTTGGGAATGTTTCCTAGATGGTATAGAAAGGTATGGTTTTTTACTTTTTAATTGAGATGTAGTATAAAAATACATATGTACACACAGAGATAAATAGTTCTTAAAGAGTTTTAGTGTTTTTCAGATCTACCCCACAGAAATGCGTTTGGGCACATAAACATAAGAAAGAATACAAAACAAGATAACAAATGTTAAGATAATTATACATATGTCCTTTCTGAATGCCCCCAGGAAAAAAAGCAACTGCATAAGGTGATGGAGGTCATGTGATACCCTGAAGGTGAAGAAATTTGAATTACAGCTGTATATGAAATTTCAGGCTCAGATGCTTACTGCTCATAATTACTATTCTCCAAGTGCCATTCTACAGTGAGAAACACAAAAGCCAAGACTTGAAAGATTTTTAAGTGAACTATTAGCATAATTTATTTTCGAAGATATACATCCCACAAATTTCTACCAACATTTTTTTCCATAATAGAGATACAGCTTCTTCTGAGGTGTTGAAAGAGTACTGTGTAGTGGTCTACTATGCAATGGTCTAAACCAAGAATCAGAGACAGTATCTGAGTAAGACTAGGTGGCAGGAACATGAAGATTTTAAACAGGCAGAATTGTATTATTCGATGACATTTAGCCAAGGGAAATAGTACAATATGTGTTATCTCAGTTTCATTGAGTATAGTCAATCTAATTGTCATTTGCAATCTGGAAGAAAGCATCTCTAACACAGCCATGATTCAGTCCTCTTGTGGGCCATATATCCAAGACATGCAAGGCTCTCAAGACATCTATGCTGCACTCAAAAAAAAAAAAAACACACCTTAGAAAACTAGCTCTTGCAGATACTAGCTGTAGCAAAGGCAACCTATAACACAGCTGTGGGTAGCCATATGGCCATGGCAGCACCAAGATCTGTGCAAGTTTGCCATCCAAATATTTATGTGAATGTTCAGTAGATCGCGAAGCATAATTGCTGGCACAATAACAGTGCTGACAGCACTTAAACTAGTTAGCTGAAGCTCTAACCTCTCTAAGTGCACAGAGCTAATGACAACCTTCATTACAGCATAAATTTACTGCCGGAAGGAAGGGCATCACTCCTGACTTGCTGTTGAGATCCCTGTTTCCTTAAAGTGGCCTTTTGTTCAGTTCCCTAATTTTACCTAAGAGTGAACAGGCTTAATTACATGCAATTGTCATCTTCAGTACACAGGGCCTAAGCCTTCTTCAACCATTAGTTTAGAGGGAAAGTTCCTTTGACCAGTGAAGGTTCATGTGCCTTCTCCTGAAGCACCTTGTGTGATCACTACCACACACAGGGTACATAGGTGGATGCACTGAATCCAGTCCAGTATATCACCCCTTATGGTCCTAGATGACAGACAGGTTCCACTAGAAAAGCACAAGTAGTGAAATGGCTTCCCAGGCTGTGACAGCAGGCATAGGAAGGGAGCGAAAACTGCACGAATTACAATAAGTTTATTCATGACACAGGAAAAAAATAGTATTGAAGGTGCCTAAAAAGACTTCAGTTATGATAAATTAAATTATCCTATACTAGTATGCTAGGACCTAGACATACATTTTAACATAGCACTACCTTGTTTGTATAAATAATAGCAGTGTACTGACATAGGTATGCTCACCCAAATTTCACTTGGGTCTCCAACTGCAATATCATTGTAAGTCAACAGTCTAATTTTACCACGCTTATCCAGTTTTCCCACTAGAAAAAGCTCTTTGTAATCCACTATGGAATGATGACCATGGCTCTTAATATTTGTAATATAAGGGACAGCTCCTCCCACAGGATTTTTCACAGATGCGAAACTGAGATCCACAACTGAGTTCACTTGCTTCGTCCACACCTTACCCCACCGGTCTGAGATACAGTCAAATTTTCTTTGACTCTCACTGGCCAGGAAACTTTGTGTTCGTATCATTTTTTGTTTTAACTAAGAGCATAACCATATCTAATCCACTTCACATTGAATGATCTAATCCTTTTTGATTTTGGAGCTGGGCAAAAGAGCTGTAAGCATTAACAAGTGTGTATTTCTGGCTTAAAATGCCTGGGCTGCTTGAGCTGACACTGTGTACAACTGCCTTGCTTAGGTAGCATTTGTCAATGAAAGACCCTCATCCTCAGCATTTGTGCCCCAGATAGTCTGGCAAGTCATTGTATTCATATCTTTAGCATATGCTCCAATTTTCCTAGGCTCTTTTCTGAATAGGATATGTACTGTTAGGAGAACAATTCTTTCTTCATAAACAATGCCCAGGTTGATGACTGTATTGTTTATAAAACTCACCTGTTTTATAGTCAGGCAGTATATTATATAAATGTGAAAATAAAATGCTTATATTAGGGTCTTAAAGATGCACATCTGAAGACCTCTTTCCTCTCCTAAATGCAAATGCTATTAAAATCACTTTTTCAGCAATTAAAGAGCATTAGGTAGACTCTCAGTTAAGATAAATTTACCTCAAAAATGTATTCATCACTCTCTTCAAAACTAAAGCCCCAAAGCAAAATGCACATAGTTGCCAGCAGCTTTAGTTAAAGCTAAAATTAGCCATGCTGATTAAGTGGATTTTGCATAACCTTAACTCTTAATCCTTCATATTGGTCTTCTTTTCTTTGAAAAATCTTGAAGTACCAATAACCTAAAGGTTTATAGAGTCACTTTTTAATACTACTTAGTTAAGATTTAATCCTTTGTATAATAGTTAACATTGGCACCATCTTTTAATAGCCCAAGATTTCTAACATGCACTTGCTGAACAAAACAGACATTTTCAATTCCAGGGAAATAATGGCAACATACATAGAGCAGAAGAACTTTGATTTAAAGAATTAAAAAATGTACTTACAAGAGATAAAATGGAACTAACAGTAAATTAATCTCTCAGTTTTCACACTTTCTTTAAATAGTATTCTTTTCATGCTTAATTCTCTCCCATTTTCTTTAACTCAGGTCCTTATTTTCTAACAGCTAGATTGCCTCCCATCTTACCTGCCTAAGCAAGGCATAAATTACTTTTTACAGTAAGACCAATATGGAATCTGACTTCAAGTATCTTTTTGAAAGTGGCCCCTGCTTTATAGAAACTTCCTCTGAAAAGGCGAGATTGTACTGAGTCTTGGATCATTCTCTTGCTGTCAGAGGAAAATTAAATTGCCGCCTTTAAAAGTTGAAATTGTCCCTATTCTTAGATCAGGACAAGGAGGAATGAGGTAGGTTGTTCTTTGTGAAGTGGTGTGTCATTGCAAACTTGGCTTTTGTTTAGGGCTGATCCTGCTAACAGAGGGTGTTCTCCCTGAAGATTTATTTAATACGTTTTGCTTCAGATTTGCTTGAGGCTAAGAGTGCAAATATTGTTAGTTACCCAAGCTCAGCCAACACCTGGAAGCTCATTAGTTTACTGTAATTCCTTTGTGTGCCCCAGCCCTGCCTCAGCGTTTCATAGCATTTGCTCATCTGCCTTTTTTTACAAAAAGTAATCAACCTTCACATTTTGTAATAATTGGCATTTTCTGATATTTACTTTTTTAGCACCAATAACTCAAAGACTTTGGCAGCCTTAGTGATCCTGCTTCCTTCACTTTAGAAATAATTAAAAGAAATTAAAAAAATGAGCTATTATAGGTAGATGGTAATTAGAGTTCACACCTCTGTTTTGCCAGTCACAATTTAAAAAATCAATTATAAGGCAAATTATTAATTAATTGAGCACTAAACATTTTTAGTCTTTTATATCATTTAGGCTTTTTTTCTTCTGTGTTCAAGCATTAATTCATTAATTGTTTGAAACATCACTTCATCAGCAGTAAACTCAGAGCAGCTGACAGTTGTGTTTTGTTTATATATTTGATCAATACAACCAGCTGAAAACTTTCAGATCATCGATCATGTCATGTTCTGCTGAGTAATTGGCCAGTAAAACTGGATATTTGGAAACTGATGACTTAGTGGTTCAAGGGTCAGTCCAGTAAGAAACTGAAGCTAGCTAAAACAGACTTTTTTTTCCTCTTTGTCTTTTTCTTCAGTAGGTGGTCTTCCAGATAATCCATGATCTCATCTCTAGTCTTAATGATATTTTTCCTCTTTATTAATGACAGATTGTTGTTTCATAGATCACCTTACTCCGCTGTCTGAACTGTATTGTAGAAGTACTAGCAACGGTATTCCAGATGGAGAGCTAAGTGACATTTATGCTTTTCTTAATGTTTTCTGTCCTTTTCAGTTATTTATGATTTTGTCAAACTTTCACCTTCATAGCTAGGATTTCTCAGATATGATCATTGACCAAAGGTCAGTTTTATCCTAGGTCACTTACTGAGTTTTAGAAAAAAAAACACCCAAAAAACATTTTACCAGCTTTGTGATCATAAGTAAGTCATGTAACAGTTTGCTTTCTCTTACATGAAGGGATGTGGATTTTTTTTCTTACAGAGCTTTAAGTAACACTCGTATCTGAAATCTTTGAAATTTATCTTGGAGAACACAATACAGACATGTTCTTTTCAGTGCTTTGTTACCAATCTATTCCTATTTGGTAGAGTTACACAGGTTATCCAAGCTATGTGTCTTTTTTAATGGTATGGGCCATATGTAGAAAGAAACGGAACTTTAGGAAAGAAATGAAGTTATGAGATCGCCAATGTTTGGGAACTTGAATTAATTCCTCTCCTCTTGATGGGGTTTCTGTCTCAGAGTAATTGCATGCAAACATTTATCTCACTTAATGATGCAGTGACTTTGCATAGGAAACTAGCACCTAGGAGAGACTCCACAATGGCCAAAGAATCGTAAAGAGACATAGTAACTGAAGAAGTGAGCGGGATGAGTGAACTTACGGGGGGTTACAGGTATCAGATGCTGTGAGTGGAATAATGGCATTACTCCATAGATTTCCCTGAACTAGGCTCAAATAATCAAACAAAATTTTTTGGCTATTTCCAGCTTTTAAAATAACTTTCCTTCATTTATCATAGTGATACATATCTACACTGTATATACACAAACATAGTTTGAGAGGAGTTTGTATTCAAGTTTTAATGATTGTTAAGAGGATACATTTTAAAGTACTAGGTGGGCAATGACAGAGATAAACCACAATGGAAAAGCATAGCAATTTGTTGATGCTGTCCAATGAAAAAGCTATTGTTTGCAGATAGATTTGCCACATCTGTTAAAATTCTAGTCGTACAGTCAAATACTTATCCACCCTTTTAGTAGATTGTGATCACAACTCACTTCAAAAAGTTAATTATGTCTTTTATAAAATCACCTCTTTCCTTTACAGATTCGCAGCAGAAATTTGAATGATAAAAAGGTAATCTTTAATGTCATTACAGTATTCATGTTTGAATTGGTTGTATACTGAACACAAGCCTTTAAGATTTCCTTCTCCACAGGAGCTGAGATTCTGTAGTATTGACTTTAATAGGCAATCATTCAACTTCAAAACTTTTAAAATACAAAATAAATTCAGTAGAGGAAACTTGCTATTGCAAAGTTATGGATGGAAAGATACATTTCAGCATCCACTCAGCAACATACAGGTTACTGCATAGAAGGGCAGAGCTGGGATACATGATTTTGAGTTTCAGGTCTTCTTTCTGACATTTTAACATTTGAGTTATAAAGTTCCATTAATGTCAGTTTTTGAAGGAATATACAAAGTTTCATATTCTGTTGAGCATTTCTACAGACATGCTTTCCAGAACAAAGCAGCACTGTAAACTTACTTTCAGCACGTACATAAATATAAAAGACAATTAAAGCTAATAAAAAGCTAGCTTTCCAATTTTTGTAATTGTGTGTTGTAAAGCAAAACATCTATCTGCACATTTTCCTGACTCCAGAAATGTGCTCAGTTGCAGATAATTCTGCAGTAGATGTGAGAAGGTACAGATAAGTATTGTCCCCTGAAAAGGACATCTGCCTGATGAAAGATCTAAATATTTTCTTAATCCTTATATTGATCTTATGTATGGCTTTTGAGAAATCATTTCTCTTGGGACTCTGTTCTCCTGTATAGTGTCTTTTCAGGGACAAAAGACTTGTGCATAACAGTACTGAAATCTTTTAGCACTGGAATGCTTACTGTATTTTGGTAGGAAAAAATTGGTATCAGTTGAATTTTTAAAATATTCTTTGTCTTTTGACAGCATTATTTCCTCCTTACTCTGTTCTCTTTCTTTTGTTCCATCTGTGAACTCTTCTCATGAAAACTCAGCACTTTCAAGGGAAAAAAAAATTTAAAAAGTTCAAAAATTAAATATTGGCACTTTTTTTATTTTTTTTTAAATAGGGGAGAGAACAAACCAATGCCTAGAGAAATTAATGGCTGTAAAGTATTGCATGCAAATAATCAGGTATTGCCAGAAACATAAGTTATATTAATCACAAGATCTTATTTTAACAAAATATTCCCAGCTTGCTTTGTCATGCTGGCATTCTCATCAAACTTTCCTAGGAGAACAAGGGTTTTGTTTTGTTTAAACCTTCTCCTTGAATGGCAAAGGTATGCTTAAGGCACTAATGCAGCTGTCTTAACAATTGCAAGCTTTATAACCAATAGCACATGACAGAGCGTGCTGAGATACATATCTTGGGTCTCTTCTAGGCATTGGTCCAACATTCTGTGCTGTAACTGCAAGAGAAATACAGAAACTGCAGTCTTTAGAAAATCCTTAGAAATCTTATATATAGAATATGTTAATGAGGAGGTGACTAATCTTGACTAGGAGAGTGAGAATGAAAGAAAAAAATCCCAATCCCTTTTGCAACATCCCATTGCCATAGTGGAAGTTCAACCATGTTGAAAGAAGATTGAGAAAATAGGTATTTATATGAAAAACAACATCTTGTTGGAGGAAAAAATTTAGGTACTATTAATATATTTTATCTTTTCTTCTCCTTTTGTTATATTTTCTTCTCCTTTTGTTCAGGTTCATTAAATGGTTCATTTCTGTGAAAGCTAAGACCTGATCCAACTTCCAAAGGCTTTAATGGAAAACTTGTGTTGATTTTGTTTGTAGAGGCTGAGTCCAAAATGGGAATGTTTTTGTATTGTACTTGTCAGAAGTGTGATGGAATTTGCATTTTTCCACTGCACTCTGGGGAATTCTGCACCATTATGTTTAAAAGGAAGATGAAAAGATGAGGTTTTAAAAGCAGAGGTTATTATTAAATTCTTTCTTTTTTACAGTTGGAAACTGACAGATCTGTTAGAATGAGGATATTTTGTCAGAATGCAGCATTGTGATACATTTTTTATCAATACGATGCCCAGAATGCCAAAAAAAAAAGGAGAGGAATTTCTAATTTCAGTGCAGGATAGCCAATACGTGCTGCTTAGGACACTCATCTGGTTAGTGAAAAATTCATGTTCTAACCTGATTCAAGGCAAAGAAGGAACCAGACTTTTTTCTTGCAAATATTTCAGTCAACACCTCTAATAACTAGTGCATCTAATTCTTCATTGGTTTGGACCACGAGTCTGACTAGCTTTTTCTTTTCAGTCTCAAATTTGTCCTGGTATGGACATGAGGTGTCTGAAACATGAGACTTTTTGCAGGAAGAAAACAAGATAGCTTTAGCATCTCCAGACACTGAAGGAGCAAATCAAAACTGGGACACCAATGACACACACTTGTCATCATACCTCTCTTGCCTATCAATTAAAAGTCATTAAAAGTCATTAAAATTTGGACCAGTGTAAGCCTTGGAAGAAGTACACTTTACATAAGCTCAGTGGAGAGCTTGCTAGAGTTTGTTTGTGTGATCTGCCAAAGATTCAGTCTGCTTTGAGAATGCCTCAGCCCCTCTCAGCTTCTTTGCTTTAACTGTGTTGGGCTGTTCCTACAGAGATTGAGCAGGCTCCATGCTGGAGTTCAGAGGCCAAACAAAACTTTCCTGCCATTTTCCTACTGCTGGCAAGGTTTAAAAAAAACCAAACCAAACCAAACCATAACAAAACAACAAAAAAAACAAACCCACAACCCAAAACAGACGGCTAAGATCAGGAATGCAGGCCAGAAGCACAGTATAAAAATAATTGATAATCAGTAGAGCACACTGCTGCAGAACTTGGAACTCATATAAAGTTACTCAGTCTTTGGCAGCGAAACAAATAACTGAAACCAATGACAAGCTGTAGTAATAGTCCACATAAAAGGTAACGGCTTTGCATTGGTGCAACTTCTTGCCTTGGCTCAGACTGAGAGGAAAGTCGTGTGGGTAGCAGCACCGGTGGACAGTTTTTAAATACATTTAATGACCTGCTATATGTATTCTGCTAAGATAATGGTAATTTACAAAATCTACTTTTCAAAGGCTAGAAAATAAAATGTTGCCTTTGTGTCCCCCGCCCCAATCTATGTCATAGATCATGATGTAGTCTTTTAATTACAAAAACACCCACTATTTTTAAGGCCTCCGTGGGAATGTAAGGAATCAGCAACACTTCTGAGAGCTCGGTATGTATGTTCACCCAACCTTCACATCCTCACAGCTTTAACTGTTGCCTCCTACTGGATATTGATCACTCCACAGCCAAAAGCTTTAATACAACTATTACTAGGTCTATTCACCAGTTTAGTTTGAAAGAGGCAATTAAGACAGAGAGATACAGAGGAGCTGGATCCAAAAATAGACTTGCTTACCCATAAACTCCACGTTTTTGTTGTGTGCTTGTAAAATGCTTTAGTATTTAATCAGAAGGGAAAAATGAGTATGATTTCATCTATACTATGCAACTGTTCAGTTTTCCCTGTGCCAGGCTAAAACATAAGGAAAGATGTGATTTCCTTGCTTAGTAGAAAACCTTTGTGATGATGAAAAGGTCAGTGCTGCACCATTATACCTACCATTTCCTTTAATCTTTTTTTATTATTATTTATGTGTTCAAATCAAGCAAGAGAGCTATGTTAAACAGTTGTATTGATTTTTTTCTTTTGATTCTATTACTTTAGCTTCAGGGTCAGGTACATCTTTTATGATATTCCCAGAATAACATAATCCTGAGACATCACTACACATCTGTAATACTGTTTGGAAAACCATATATATATATGGTTTTATATATATATATATAAAGCACAAGTTGTTTGAAAAATAACCTGTATTTACTGAATACCAAATAGGTCTTTGGATTACTTTGTCAAATTAAAGTACTGCTGTACTACTTATCTCCCTTTCCAGGTGCAAGCAGCAGTGTTCACTAATATTTTGCAGGATAAAAATGAAGAGTACAATGGATAGTATTTCTTGCAAAAGGAAAAAATATTTACAGCATAATGGCGTAGCACAAATCTTTTGAAAAGTAATATCAACTACTGTCTCTCATAGTGTGCTGCTGCTTAATAGTAGATAGTTCCATATTGCTGATATAGGGAAGTGAATTTTATATAAATGCACTAATATAATGGGATTTCTGAATCCTGACTGGTGGAAGAAGCTTTTCAAGCATATTTGCTAAAGTCATAGTCAATGTCATTAGTCATAGTCAGTGACATTAGAAACAGCATTTCTGTAAGAAAAGAAAATGAAAGACACAGTTTCACTGCTATAAAAACTAGTCTCACTATTTCTAGCCAATTCTGAAAACAAAATGTGGGATTTTACAGGACTTAATACATATCATAAATGTTGGAATAATTTGGTTTAGTCAATATATCCTCAGTATAAAATCGGTCTAAGCAGAATCATTTCCTAGTTTCTTCTATGCATGCATGAAAATAAATAATTAAAAAAAAAAACCCTTGAAAGGAAAAAAACAGTAATTTTTTTTAAGATTTTTTCTAGGTTATTAGTGTTTTGGTAAGAAAACCTGCATAGAAAAAAAAAAAAAAAAAAGCTCTATGATCATTCAGTTTAAAAACCAGGTTTATCTGAGGGGTTTGATTTTGGGGTTTTGTGTGGTTTTGTGCATCTTGCTTGAAGCATCTCCCACAGTATTAGCATCTGTACTGTGTCTCCTTTAAGTATATTCTTTGGTGCCTAATATTATAGTTGCACCTATCAGTTGCAACACCAGCATCAGTCTATCCATTTATTCAGACACATACTCTCACAAACATTAGTTTTCTGTCAGATTGGGTTGGTGCTGGCTAGTGATTTCCATTGGTATCTGTAGGGCTGATAGACTGCGAGGACAAAGCTTCATCATCCCTGTAAGCATTCAAACTTCTCAGCAGCGTTTTTACCCACTGCATGATGTGACAGGAGCACACGCTCCTGCCTCCCGGGAGTGCAGCGGCAGCAGGGCCAGTGGGGGGGTGGGTGCATGGGGTGGGTGCTACAGACTCTGCAAGCTCTGCCCTGCTTTGGTTTCTTCTTGTTGATTGCATGTGGGGTCAGAAGCAAGCAAAAAAATCAGAGCTTTGCTCGGAGATATGTAAACTGTGAGTGTTAGAGTGGGGGAATAATACAAGCATCATGTATATAATCTCCCAGGAATAAAACCCAAGCGATATGACAGGTTTCTAAGAGTAAATATGATTTATCTTTTCACAAGGAAGAAGTTTTAGAAGCATCAAAACAACAAGATACTGGGCCCACATTTTCAAAAGAGTCAAATTTGACCTCTAGATTTGCATTCATATGGACACTTAAATGATGTTCCAGAGTAAGGTAGCCCTTAGGTAAGATGCTGGGATTTTGAAGTGTACGTACTGTAAAAAAAATGGGGCATACTGGTTTTAAGGCAGAACTTGGTATATGCAGCAAAGATTATGTGTACGTGATTTTTCAAAATTCAGCTGCGTAGTGAAATAGCCTACAGATTCGTGACATAAATAGGGAAACTACTGCTTTCATACACACATAAGATTTCTTTGCCTTTGATTTAAAAAATGTTCACAAGTTTAGTTTAAAATCATTCAGATCTTTCATTTAGATCTGTTTTAGCCAATCTGATTAGGTACAGCAGATATTTTCCTGGCAAAATCATATCGAGCAAGTCTGCCAGTAGGTAACTCTACAAATGTCTTGAAATTCAGTTTCTAAAAAACGTAGGCAGCTCTGCCTGAAACATCAGTGAAGGGGTGCTGTCTCAGCACACAAGTTGCATCCACAAAGGACCAGGGGGTCTGCCTGTGCTTCTGGTATTTTTTATGTTGGTTTCCATATATATCTCCTCCTTTTTTATCCTGACATTTCTGCATGATGGCTCATTGTTTTTAAACTTGTTCACCTAGAAGGTGAACAATCCAGAAGCGTGGAACAACAGGACATGCCAAGATATAAATGAATAGAGCGTGGTTTTACATGAAAGGGCTTTTGCCAGGTTTTCTACTGAAGTGTGCAAATTTAAAGCTGTGGATCAATGCCCTGCTCTCTGCACACTCAATGCTGGGTCACAACATAGTGACAGTGACAAACTCCGGAGCGGCCAAGCCCACTTAAAAATACTGTGTGGAGGCACTCAGCAATAAAGGACAATGCCTTCAACAGCCGAGAGCTACCAAGGACTTTTGAAGACTGATAACCAATATGGAATATCACTTTACATACATACTATACATCTTAATGCTGTGCCGTGCAGAATTGTTGAAACTGGTCTTTGGTACGGGGAGTGATGTAACACTACTTTGGTGTTCTGCTATAGTTTGTGTAGAGTTATTCCCAGCAAGATTAATTTGCATGAGCTCCCTAACTGGAATTAACTTGCTCACAACTAGCTTTAGCTCTCCAAGATACTGTGCACATATATCTGGTATTGGAAAGCTTATAGTGGCTGGCATTTTATCAGCAGTTTCCTCAGCAATATCAAAAAATTCAAGCTGCATGATGCAATTACCAGAAGCAGTAGGAAAATATTTTATTTCTTCAGTCTCATGCTCTTTTACAGTCTTTTAGCCAGTGGCTCACTGTTATGTCATTCACTTCATGAAGGACAACACTCGGTTTGTTAAAAGGATGGCATACTTTTAAGTTTTCTTCCAGGAAAAAATTTCATAGCTTCAAAATGTCTAACCATCTGACTGATAGTCTGTTTTACCGATGCCTAAATGAAGAAGAGAACTGATGGTTGCACAGCTGCTTTAAGATGAGTCATTACTTCTTTGCTTATTCTTTAGTAGTTTTGCCCAAATTTCACTGTTTTTCTCTGCTGCTCAGTTACAGATTCTTGCCCTAGTTTTCCTGATGTTCTTAATTTTAAATCTGTTCCAGCATTACAGCTCTCCAGATTTCTACCTGTTACCATCTGTTGATTTTTTTACCCAAATATTTTTCTTCTGTTTTCTAAACTAAATCTCATTGCAATATTCTGCCCATGTTTCTAATCTTCCCGTGACCCCTTGTATTATTTCTCCATCTTCAGCAGTGTGCTCAGCTCCTCCTAGTTTAATAGATCTGCAGATTTCATTAATGTACCATTTACTCCCTCTTCTAGCTCATTATTGAAGCTATTAAATGAGATCAGAAGTAATACTAATCTTTGTGTACTGCACTAAATGCCTCCCTTCAAAGTTATTGTTTATCATTACCCTTCATTGTTTGTCATCGCCCTTCGTTCAGTCAACATGATAGTTCATTTCCAATTTGATTTAAGTTTGGGAACAGAATTTTGACACACTGGAGATGTGAGAAGAAAGGCTAATCAACAATCCAGCAGAGGCTTCTAATTAAGGCTCAGTTCAGGGGATCAAAATTAGGGGTCCTCTACTGCAGCCACAGTATAAGGTGAAAACTGTCTCCATAACTTAATTTAGAACACCTTAAGCTCAGTGCTAAAATATCCTAAAGAAAACATTACACTGCTAAAATTCAGACATGTGACAGTATAGCTTCTGCTCTCTATTCATTAATTTTGTATTACTGTTAAAAAATCAAGTTTGTCTGGCAGACTTCAAAGCGTTTTAGTAAATTTGTTTTCTCAATAGCTGTTCCATTATGTTGCCAGGGAGAGAAGCTAAATTTATGAGTAGTAATTACAGACAACTCACAGAATATGTGAACTTCTATCTTTGGCTGTTTCAGAGATGTACAGTCTTGCTTGCAAAGCAGCTATATCCTTCTTCTGTTCCTCCACAGTGTAAAATTTCAGGAGGAGGTTTTAATTTTCACAATGCCTTCAATGTTTAATTTCTAAATTCCTTAGTAAATACTATTAAACATATTTATAATATGTCATTAGGAAGCATCCATTCACTTAGGAAAAACTAATTTTGACAAGGTGCAGTTCCTCTGATAATAATTAATCCCACATGCTTTCAGGGTCCAACACCAAAGCCTGTTCATTCTTCACCTTAAAATACATAGCATTTTATAAAGTCAGGTTGCCAACCCTTAGCATCAGGGCCAATTACTCGTAGACTTTATTGACTTGCCAAAAATATCTTTGTCCAGATACATTTGGATATCCAGGAACTGTTTGATTTTTCCTAGGAATACTTGGCTTGAGCTCATTTAGTGGCATATAGACTGTCAGTGCAAATGAAAAAAACCTAAAACCGTCTGGAAAAAATTTGCCTCTAGGTAGAACTGAGATCTCCTACAATTTTTTATTTATATGTGTTGAACAAAACAATTGGACAGTGCAATACTGAAATTCAGGTTGGGGTCAGATGTAGGAAAAATTATCTGAGTAAGAAAGTGGGTGCATTCTAGGGGCCATGACATGTAGTGGGTCTAATAGAAATTTAATTGCAAGTCTGATACTGCAACAAGGAGTGGGTTCATGAGTCCAGAAATGCAACCAGAAGTGGGGTCACAAATCTAGAAATTGGGTTGCCAGAAGAGTTTGAGATTAGTTGTTATAAATGCAGCTTCTCTGAATTTGAAAGCTCTGCAACTTTCAGTATCTGCCCACTTATCTGGCATAGCCTGCTATCTCATTACTGTGAATCTGCCTTAACCTCTGAGGCAAATTTTGTTCACTCTTCCCCAGACTGCTTATGGAATATTTTCCTCCCACTCAATCTCTCCTAAAACCCATCTCTGTCTCTGTTGATTCCTGCTAGGGAATCAGCAGTGACAATTTTTAGCCTTGTTTTTATGGTTAAGCATTTTTATAAAACTTTTTATTGGGTTTTTATTGCTACTATCTCCTGTCTGCCCCTCTTCCCCTATTATTGAGTTACATATTTATTATATCTCTTGTGAAATTGAATTGTATGATTTTCTGGGAAAAGATTTAATGTCACTTACATTTTCAAAAGTACCTACCAATAACATTTAATGATGTAAAAAATATGCATTATTACTCTGGTTCATTAACACCTATTAATCATGATTTAAGGTGTCCCTGATGAGTTTTACTGTTAGCTGTCCAATGCTTACCTTCTTGCAAATGAAAGCCTGAAGAGGCTGCTTCAACCAGAGAACATTAACCAGTTCATTGTATCAAGTTTTGGACATCTGTATAAAACATGTAAAGGATATGTATGTTTGCCTAGACCATGCATCAGCACGTGTTTTTGGAACAAGTCGGTATGTTGTGCCTCGTTTCCCCCTTTGTTCCTTTGTATTCAACGGGCTTTTACCTTTCCTTTGAAAGACACTTGAGGAAATGCATGCCTGCTGTGAAAAGCTGGTTTATTTTGCATTACATCTGCACTGTCTGGTTCTGCAATGTGCACTTTGGAATTAAGTCAGCTTCTCTGCATCTCTACAAAGGATTTTTTTTTTTTCCCCTAAGTTGACTTTCTTCATTGGATGTATTTCTGGCAAAAGTATGTGCATGCACTGCATTAGTGGCTTTTCTCTCTGTGTTAAGGTTTGTCTTACTTTAATTGTCAAAGAAAATATCACTTATGTGTATAATGCTTTGCAGGAGTAGGTCCTCACCTAGAAAGATTTCAAAATCAAAAAGGTGCAAGGGGAGTAAAGAAGAAGAAAAATTAGTAGGGGCCATACATTGTTGCCAGCGTCCAATATGTGCAGATACTGACCTTGGCAGAGGCGCTGTGGGTATAGTATTAGAATAAATGGGGAAAAAACTCCTGTAAATAAAAAAGAAGGGGGGGAAAAAAATCGCAGTAGTGCCATCTAGTGTGCCAGGTGTTTCAGTTTCCTGGGAAGGGACGGTGAACTACTTCCAGCCCATCCGGCTTGTAAGAGCTTTACCCTGACTCGTCCTCCTGCTGCTGCTCCCTCCTCAGCCTGCTGACAGGAGAGCAGTAACAGCATTGACAGAAGGTAGGGGAAGAGACCTAAGGGCTGCTCTGCAGATGCTGATTCTGGCACAGCATGCCATAAGGTTGTCATTGCTGCTTTAGAAGAAATGAGCATCCATGGGATTTTAAAGAAGGTGAAAGACGGCAGTTCTGTCTGTACTCCCATACAAATCTTCCTCTCCTACTCGTTGGTTTCCACTGCTAAACACGTAGTGGCTAAAACATCCTTGCTCACCTATTGCAGGCAAGTTTTGGTGGTGGGAGAGTAAAAATGTAAATTTGATGCCAGAAAACAAGAGGTGCTGCTGGTGTTTGAAGCTTACTGGAAGGGGTGGAAATGACTCTTTGCCTGATGGCTAAAGGATTTATATCAAGGTCAACAAAGCCCTTTGGCTGGGAGGCAGGAGGTGAGAGAGAAGCGAAGGGGAACAGGGATCTGTTCTGTGTACTAACGCTTTTAGTAGGTGGAGCCATTTTACCATGACCACCCCAGGCTTTTCCACTGCTGCCTTTTCCACTTTCGCTGTCAGCTGACTGAATCTCCCCACTTTAATCCTGAGATATGCAAAGTGCACAGCTTGCCCCTCAGTCTGTGAAGCTGCACAGGGTTTATTTTTGTCTTCGCTATAGAATCTGCTTGTAACATGTGGAAGAGTGATTGAGCCAGAAAGTGGTGTCTGCAAATGAAGCCCACATCTCCACAACATCGCGTAATGCTGTGTATTCGCCTGTCCCCTGCAGCGGTGCCAGAGGATATTGCTTTTCCAGTTGGATTTGCTTGGGGTGCAGCCACAGCAGCATATCAAATTGAAGGTGTCAACTTTTAGCTGCCAAAGCGTTAAGGAAGTTTTAAGTGAATGAAAACTCTGTATCCAGGAAGGAGAGTGTTTGATCTCTGCCTTGTTATGTAGATGCTACATCTGATGCAAATCCATGTAGCACTTATGTTTAAACATCAGTTCTGGTCTGAGCAGTAAGAAGAGGGTAAAAGATGTTTCAAAGCTCAAAAATATGGCTAGGTAATTGAAGTGAAAGAGGAACCTTTCACTAGCTGTTGAGAGCGGGAGAAAAAAAAACCCACAGATTTAAGTAATTTTCCAAATAGTTCTTGAGTATTTCCTTTCCCTAGACCTAATTTAAGTAGATTACTATCAGCTATTCCAGAACTACCTCATCAGACGTTGATATTCACAATCGGTCCTCAGTTAGGAGTTCATCTCCAAAGAATATGAAAAATGGTCAACCGAGAGATTCACAGTTGGGTTTGTGGAGACCCTCCCCCAGCTATATGCATCATGTTTCCCACTTAATGGAGGTACTGATAAAGTGATTTGCCCAGCACGATATGAAAATATGTGGCAGATTAGTGAATGTAAACCTTTAAGGTACAGGGACAGCTGTAACCGTAACTCCCCCCAACTTTATCCCTTCATAAACGTGTTTAGAGACCTTTAAAATACATATAGATCTGATTTTCCCATATTATACCCTGCAGCATACAGGCACTTAACTCCCATTGATTTCAGTACCTAAATGGGAGTTGTAGATCTAAAATTGTCTTTGAGGATGTAGCCTTTAGTTCTTGGTTATTGCTGAAAGCGAGAGTACTTGCCCATGCTTGGTACCTTTTAACAAGCTCAGTTAGCTTCACCTAATAGACTGAACAGCTCGCTGTTCCTGGGGAATCAATATTCTGGGCCAGATTCTAACTCGAATCCTGCAATGCGCATAGCTCTACTAACTGATTTTTAAAATGTGAATTGTGTGTGCATATAGAATGACATTATAATTTCTTGCCTTTTGAGTGGCTAGATGTGCAACTTTAATGTTCTCTTAATGTATTTTTAATGAGCTTTCCTAAGGCTTCTGAGTGGGAGAAATGTTAAAAAAAAAATCTATAATGTGGTCTAGACACTACTCAAATGACCCTTTTCCCACAGAAGTAAGAAACTCAACAGGGAATTCCTCCTTCTGAAAGCTTTGGAAGCTGTGCAGCTTCCGACTTAGAGGCAGCATGATTGAAGCAATAGTTCTTGTAGAGTCCAAACTCAGTTGCTGCACATATCACAAGATACACAGTGGATGAGGCAAGGGCTGACAGGCTACTTTATTTTTTACTGTCAGCTATGTATTTATGCACAGCACAACATTCTCCACTCTGTATATTTCAAAGTGCTAAAAAATCATACCAATTGTACTCTGCATGCTCAAAGTGCAGATTTCAAAGGTTCATGACTCAGTCAAATCAAAATCAATTTGCACCAGAACACTCAAAAGCACTTCTTCTTACTGAGGGCCATTTCTATGCTAAATTTCAACTCTCTGCTAAATTTCAACTCTCTGCTTGATTTTTTTTTTTTTTTTTTTTTTTTTTTTTTTGAGAGAGAGGGAAAAGTTTCAAAAAATTCTCATAATGGTAAAAGTGGTTTTCTTCACTTCTTTCATATGCCAAATAGTTGAACTGCATTAATTCAAACAAAATTTCACCTTTTGGGCAGAGACCAGGCCAAGAAAATCTCAGTCTAAAAGGTGAAAGCACAGCTGAATTAGAAGAAAAGCTAACTTGGAAAAGTACATGAAAACTTAAATACTCTGGTGAGTAATATTCCTGCTTCACTAGCTTCACTTAAATGGAAAAATTCTATCTTATTCCATTGTAATATTTGCAGAGAACGGGGAACATGCATCATGTTTCATCATAATTTATATTAATCATTTGGTGACATGTTATGTGATGATTTGGTGCCTGTCTCACGTATGTGTTCAAAATGTAAGATGAGTTCCTCATCACTGTTCTTTACTGGCCCCAAACCTCGCTAACGCTGTGGGTGTGTCTGCGCTATGAAGTGCTGTGCAGTGCGGAGGTTCCTCAGCAAGCTTAGAGGTGCAAGCTTGGTTCATTTAAGCAGAGCAGAGCTCTGTGTAGACTAATTGTGGCTCAGCAGGATATGTTAGCGTATGTGCAGCTTTCTGCTGCTTTGGCTAGATTGCTTCCTACACTCTTTATTTAGCTAGCTCAGATACTCTACACTGTATGGAGAGGCTCTTCAGAGTGCATGAGGAATGCTTGTAAGTGGGTCTGTTTGCTACAGACCCAGTCAGGGCTTTACAGTGAGTGGCTAATGACCGCTGGACTAGCACTGCCATACTCTGCTGAAAATCTAATGCTTCTCCTCCCCCCTCCCACCTCCTTTGCTGGAGGAAGGCAGACAAAAAAGAAATCGTTCAGCATCTGCTCTAGCTGCTGATTCTTAAATGAAGGTGTGTTAGCTACCCATTATGGCAGCTCTTGGCTTCCCTTCACTCCCACTGTACGGAAAAAAGAGCTATATCATATCAATATGGTGAAGGAAGCCTGCTCTTAAAGGCTTCTAAATTCTAGGTACCACCAAAGAATTACTGTTATTTGTTGTTTCCTGCACTCCTCTAAAATGACTGTTTCAGCAGGCATACTTGAAATCAGAAGCAGGATATAGAAAACTTTCAGTACTGTATTTTTCTGAGGAACATACAGGCGGAGCACAAAGTCTGTGACAAAATCTGAGACTAAGAGAAAATCAAACTGTCTGGATCTAAAATCTGACCTGCTTTGAAGGTTGTCCCTTATAAGAGTTTAATTTACTGAACAACCAAATGTAGATGTATTGGTGTTCGTGTGCTGCAATAAAATTCTGTAAAGAACATGAAATGTGACAACGATCTTTGAAAGGCTAGGTTATAGAAGTGATATTACAGATTTTAGTAATGCTTTAAATTAAGTGTCTTCAATATGCTTAACCTTGCATTAAACTTAGATTTAATAAGACAGATGTGTATTAAGTACTGAATATACTTAAGGGAGCAATCTTGCGTTGGCAGGGGATGGACTCAATGACCTCCTAATAGTTCTCCTCCATCTCTAATTTCTATGGTACTAATTGATTATTAAAACACTTTTATTGAGGATTGATATGTAGCTATTATATAGTTATTAATCTTATAACCCAACTGATATTTAATTTATACATGATTTTAACATACAATGTCATTTTAGTTTTTAAAGTGTAACCCTGGAACAGAACATTCACTGGGACTCTGAAAAACCTTGCTGGTAAATGAAGTTGGCGATTTTGGGGTTATCCGTAATGCTATGGTAAAATCACACTTTGCAGGGGTGTAAGTTTACAGAACTCTCCACATTAAAATGAAATGTTTGCCTCAGCTACAACATTGCTCTGGAAAGACAAAGCAGCTTGTGATGAAGAAAGGTGCATTTATTTGTTTTCTAATACTGGGTGATGTTAATACTGTGTAATCTCAAACAACAGTTAAATTTTGAGTATTTTAAAGGTAATCCGTCCATCTCAATTTTTAAATTGCAAATAAATTTCCCAAAACTATGGAAGTGTAGAAAATGGTGCAGGGGTTTTGAGTATTCAAAATACATTTCTGTGAACGTTTGGCTAAGCAAAAAGCAGAAGTTTTGCAGAGCTGTGTTATTAATTCAGCTTGTGTATGCCTAGGGCCATGGCTCATAATGGCATTCCTTTCTTTTTAACAGACTGTCAGGATTTTCAAAGGACATCCAGAAAGCCATAAGTGCCTATTTGTTGGATGTATTTCTCATACCCTAAAGGCTTTCTTTGATATGGACTGATCTTTTACATTTATGGATGGAGGTTGCATTAGAAAGTACCCTTTGTGAAAACCTGTAATATCTCAAGAGTTGCAAACATCTGATTTTTGGCTAAGGAAGTATGAAGAGTGTCAGAACTCTGAATGCTTTTTAAAACGGGATTTTCAAATAATTAGCAGCAAGCAAAAATATGAATAAATGCAAAGCCTAATGCAAATTCATACTAATGCTTGAAACTTCCTTGTTACTTTAAATTATAGAAGAAGCAGGGAGGGAATACTGCTCATTTTGCTCATAGTATTTTCAGGGTTCTGTGCCTACTTTGTGATAAATATTTACATTCAACATATGTCTTTTGATGTCAAAAGTGTAATGACCAAGTTTTGTTTTTCAAGCAGAAGGCTGGAATGCAGATGGAAAGGGCCCTAATGTCTGGGACACATTCACCCATCAGGGAGGAGATCGAGTTTTCATGAACCAGACTGGTGATGTAGCTTGTGGCAGCTACACTCTGTGGGAGGAAGATTTGAAATGTATCAAACAGCTTGGATTGACTCATTATCGCTTTTCTCTTTCCTGGTCACGTCTGTTACCTGATGGGACGACAGGTTTCATCAACCAGAAAGGCAATTGTTTCTTAAAAATAGAAGGTTGCAGCTTTAATTCAAGGTTATTGCTGCAGTCTGGCATAATTAATCCAGTATGCTATTCTGCAGTGTAGCTTTGAAATTGCAACTTTTTTCAGAGTAATTATGGGATGATTTTTTATAGGTTTGCAACAACTTACTAATTAATATTCTAGATCCCCTTGGATAGCACATTCTTTTGGGATACATTTCCTATGTATCTTTTTGCTTACTCCAGTTTTTTTAATTGTAACTCTATATAATTTTGCTTCATCAGAATGTTTATATTTACAGGGATCCTAGCCATGAGAATATTTTTGGATGGCTTGCAATAGACGAGTATCTTATTTGGCAAATGTGTTTAGATAGCTTATCAGTATACTCTGATGTACTGAACTTTGCATCGACTATTTTGCACTGAGGGACATTTCCCAGATATTTTCTTTAGCCATTTAGAGAGGATTCTTCAGACTCAGCTAGGAACTCTGCTTAGTTCTGTGACAAACACAAGACTTTGAAGAGCTTTCACAGTCTTAGCAAACAGTGTGGAAGTGAAAAGGGATACAGCACATAATCGGGCTGGTCAGATTGCCGGAAGTCAGACATAAAATTTGTTACTCTTCTGATTTGTTTATTTTAATTCCGTTGGTATGGACTGGGGGAAAGATTAAGGTCACTCATTTGGAAAAGATAGGAAATGGCAGCTTTGCCTGCAGAAGGCAGGAAATGGAAGAAGGAAGAAATAAAGAGAATCATGAAGAATAAAAGCAGCTGAAGCTGAACCAGAAAGGGTGGGAGAATCAAAGTAGTTGGCTGGGAGGATAATGTTCTGAGGAGAAAAAAAGCAAAGTAGATTTGGATGAACCTCTGAATCTTAATTCCACCTCCTACTCTCCTGAATCACAGTTCTACCAAGAAGAACTGTATCTTTACACTTCTAGGGCAGTGTTTGCCTTGGCAATTCTTTTCCTCCCCTGGTTTGAAGATTGCAAAGATGGAAGGCTACAAAGGGAGAGGATTTCTTAGAAAATGCTCTTCAGGTTATCCTGATCTGTACTAGGAAGATACCAGCAGAAGCAATATTTTTCTGCAGAATTTTGGTCATGTAGAGTTTGGCTGTTCAATAGACAGCAGACTGTCCTCTGCATCCTGCAGATTACTGCTTTCACCAGAGAGTGGAGGAGCCTTTGTTTCAAGAATTCAAAAAGGGGGGCTGGTGAATCTGCTGTAAACAGACCAACCAGCCATTTTCCCCTGCAGAGCATGACTGAAGAAACCGTGCCAGCATCCCAGAGAGGCTTGAATGGAAGCCTTTCCTTTGCCACTAAAATTTACAATATGTGGCCCACTTTCACTGGCACAGCTTACCCTTCCCTAGGAACTCTTTTTGTGGTGTGTTGAATTTAAATTTGGCTGAGTCCTTGTGGTTTCTTTCCTGTACTGATATTCCTTCAGCTGGGGCTTTGGGCAGTGTACAACCCCACAGAGCTGCCTACTGAATGAGCTTTGTTATTTAGACATCAGCATGGGAGACAGCAAACAGACATTCCAAATGCACTTGGTAAGGAAAGCTAACATTTTGACAAAACTCAGCTGTAATTTCAGAAAATGTTCACTTGATCCCCAGTATAAGCAGTTGCCTGATTAATATTATGAACTTTACATTTAACGAAAGGGCATTGGAGGAACTCCAAGTAGGCCAGCTTTCATTAGGCAGGAGTTCACTTCTCTTGTGCAGTGATCTGTTGAAGCAATTGTAACTGCATAGCATGGAAAGGCCATCATCTTCTATATAAACATTTTTACAAAGAGCATGTGAAGAATTAGAAAGCTTAGAGCAATGTCCTTTCAAATAATATCATTCACACCAACTGATTCACTACCAATTTCACACCTAAGACATAGGACATTTGAAAACCTTTAAAACCCTTCTAACTCTGTGGGGGTAGGGTCTTTTAAAGCAGCAATGCTGTAGGGGTATCGTTCCTAAGACGTGTCAGGTTTTCGGTTAAAAATGACACCAACTTTGGGTTTAGAGTATTTTTGTACTACTATTTTTACCCTAGAATGCGCCCTGAGCAGAACAAGTTAGCTGATAAACACTAGGTATCAGTGTGGAGGGAGGCAGAAGCAGCACTCATGGGGGGGTTGAGGCTGGGGGGGTGATGTGCCTCGCTTCAGCATGAAGGTGGGGAATCAGGATGGGGAGAGAAGACAGCAGAAAGGAGAAGAGAACCCTTCACTTTCTAGTGACAAAATGCCTCTTAATTCTGGAATCCCAAAATGTTGGGCTGTCTCCACACGTTCTCAAAAGAACATTTTCTTCTGTATTTCTGCTTCTAGCTGACCCACAAGAACATTTTCTTCTGTATTTCTGCTTCTAGCTGACCCACAGCCATAGAAACTGAATTGGACTGCTCTGGAAGGTATGAGACAATCTGGAAATTTGACTTCACATTTACATTTTTCAGGGATGTAGTTCTATTTCTTTCCATTTTCTAATACAAAGCATAAATCTTTTCCAATATTGGTGTTTAATTGAGATGTAAAAAATGAATGATAACTGGTTGCACTTGAATCTTAGAAACTGTGCTAAGTAATTTATAATCTGAAAATTAGAATGAGGAATGCTAGTGTCTTCTGGGCAAGCATTACTCTCAATATGGTAGAACAGGATTCTGTACCAGCAAAGGATTTATTTTTTCCCAGTTTAAGCTTATGCAGTAAACCTTGTGGTCCCACCAGTTAAAACACACCCAGTACCACTGAAGTCAAATAGGTCTCTGTTCAAAAGAAATGGTAACAAACTGTATTTTCTCCTAATTGCTCTTGCAAATTGCAAGAATTTGCCTTTCAAAATTTAGAATTCTGGTGTATTCCTTCCTTTTTTACATGGGTGCATTCTCAGGCACAGGCACTTATCTCCTCAGAATTTAATTTAATTTCCTGGTGCTGCATTCGGAAGGAAAAGGAAACTACATGTGAGATTTATTGTGAATTACTTTGTGAACAAACTTACTGAGTCTTGCTGTGCTGCAGGATGTGTATGCACCTGTCTGTTTAGGAGAAGGCACTGTCTAAATCTGGGGTTCATCATTGATTGCTGCAGTAAATGTTGCTTTAAAAAGCCATTTGATGGAATTTCTTATGAGCAGTGATTTGAAATTAGGATAATTTGAAGTCCAATACTGTCCTTTTAAGAAGATATTATGGGGTTCTGTGTTGGCATTTTTAAATATCAATACACAGTAAGCTCTGCCTGAAAATATCAGGGAATGTATAGTACAATATAGTATAGACATATTTAATAATGAAAAAGCTTTCTGCTTTGGATTAAACAGAATCTCTGGTTCAGAAACTCTTAACAATAATAATCTAAACCATCCATAACCTCCTAAGCATATGTTTTATTAACATTTGTAACTTAGTCTTCCTCCTCCTCCTCCTTTCTGCTGTGTTTTCAACTTCTTTAGACCTTCCTCTGTTCTGGGTTTCAGTCCAACAAGGCCTTGGGGTAGACATCTGTTGTGGTTTAACCCCAGCCAGCAACTAAACACCGCACAGCCACTTGCTTGCTGGTGGGATGGGGGAGAGAATCAGAAAAGTAAAAGTGAGAGAACTTGTGGGTTGAGATGAAGACAGTTTAACAGGTAAAGCAAAAGCCACGCACACAACCGAAGCAAACCAAGGGATTCATTCCCCCTCCCCACCGGCGGGCAGGCACAGCCACCCCCAGGAGGGCAGGGCTCCAGCACGGGTAACCGTGACTGGGGAAGGCAAACGCCATCACACCCAACGTGCCCCCTTCCTCCTCCTTCCCCAGCTCTACCCGCTGAGCATGGCGCCATACGGTACGGAATGTCCCTTTGGCCAGCCGGGGTCAGCTGTCCCGGCCGTGCCCCCTCCCAGCTGCTGGTGCCCCCCAGCCTGCTCGCTGCTGGGGGGTGAGGGGCAGACACGGCCTCGGCTCTGGGTCAGCGCTGCTCAGCAGTAACGAAACATCTCTGTGTTATCAAAACTGTTTTCAGCGCAAATTTGAAACATAGACCCATATTAGCTACTGTGGAAAAAATTAACTCCAACCCAGCCAAAACCAGCATGACATTTCATAAGCACATATATTGGGATATGTGGTAGTCTAAGGCCCATGAAATTTTTTATGAATTTTAGCTTTCTAAGGTTCTTAAACATTTTGGTATATTTAGCCCAAGTCTCTGAAGCAAAGGCTGACTGACTGCTACATTCCACCAGCATGATGGAAACCTATTCCTGGCTGCAGCCTCTTAGCTTAACAAATAATAATTCAAGGCCGCCGTTGGCCTTTTCCAATTACTACACTAAACCAGATAGTTCAAGTAAAAGAGCAAGCTAATTGATACTCTTTGAACTAGGGCTTATGATGCGTTCTGCAATATCTAGTGTTTTCAAAAGGCTTACAAGCAATGTAGCTGTGTTCAGAACAAAAGCAAAATTAAAAATGCCTATATGAGAGCTTAAGGTATCCTGATATTTAAACTTGCAGTGACCTCTCAGAAGCATAAAAATAGTCCTTTAGGAGACATATTCATGTCAGCCACTGCTAAATCTTAACAAAAAGTGAATTCCTTAACCTCTAGATATACATCCCTAGTACTGGCCAGCTTTAACAACCCATCCAGGAAATTAAAGTTGATCTCTGTCTTACCAAGGGGGGACAAGAAAGGTTGGAAGTCATGAGCTTTTGGAGAGGTGAGCTAATTCCTTCTTGCAGTTAGAGGGACAGAGCAGCCTGCAGTCGTGGTAGCATAATAGGAAGAGGGTTTCTTGGATAAGTTATTGCCGAGTCCTTCAAGTTGGTGGCTAAAGAGACCAGTGCCCTAAACTCCATCTAAAATCTAGTACAGCTAAATGTCTAGTAGAACTTAAATGCCATATAGATCTAATGAGGGAGCTGTTGAATTCACACCGTTGCAAAGTATTGAATGAATTGGTGGTATCTTGTCTGTCTTATGCTGGCACAGGCAGTGATGGAGAATGGAACAGTCTAGAGGAAACAGCTCACCCAGTTAACCAACTTCAAAACATAAAAGATCAACTTAGTTACCTTGCTGAGTGTGACACTAAACTTTTTAAATTACACAGTTCTCAAGTAAGGAAATGCTTTCATTAGAACAAATCTACCTGTAAGGCTGTCAAGTGTCAGGCTTTTCCAACATGCTTGCATCTTGTACATGCAGCCAGGCTGCCATTCAGGCATTTAAATGAAAGGATTATATCTTCATGTGACCAGCACCCATCAGAATTATTTTTCTCCTGGGGAAGCGCTGTCCACTGATGTATTTTGAAAATTTGCATCCTCATTTCATTTTATGTGCCTGGTTGGAAGATTTTGTGTGCTGAGCATTTTTGCCAACTCTGGGGTCTTGTAACAGTAGTCAGCATGCAGTTGAGAGGAAATATTTGCATCTCATAACAGAGAAAATGTGCAGTGAGGCTTCCTCATGTGTTAAAATGTAATAAAGTAGTTAAGTTAACCCTTTTTTGTTTCTTTTAATATTTTCAGGAGTCAGTTATTACAGCAAAATCATAAATAACTGGGGAAATGGCATCCTGCTCCCTGTATCCCTTCGACTTACCTCAGTTCTTAGAAGGTGAAGGAGGCTGGAGATCTGAAAAGATTATTGCAACCTTTGATATTCATGCAGAGTATTGCTTCAGAACATTTGAAGGCTGAGTGATCACTATTAATGAGCCTTATGTTGTTGCTATAGGTGGTTGTGAAAAAGGTATAGCCCCAGCATTGGTACCAGAGCTTGCAAGGCAGCTTGTAATATAATAAAAGCTCATGCTAAAGCCTGACACAGTTACAAGAAGATATTTGGATAAAATAACGTGGACTTGAGTCTATAGCTCTGAACTTAGATTGGTAGAACCTCTGTGAATTCTGTAGCAGATCAAAAAGTGGCTACAGCATACCTGTCCTTTACCTTAGATGGGTTCATCAGGACAATATTTATTGATTATGAATATCTGGCCATCATGAAGTCCCCCATTGCTGCAATGCATTCAAAGCAGGGTTACTTATCATCAAGACTTCTAGAGTTCACCAAAGAGGAAAAAAATATGGTCATGGGTGCTGCTGACTTCTTTGCTTTGAACTGTTAAACTTAAGAGCAAGTAAATGCAGGCAAGAGACTAAGTGTTTCAACGGACTGTGAAGCTGAGCAAGTAATGGATCCTTCTTGGCCTGTTACAACTGAGAGTTTATGGCTGGCTATAGTACCGTGGGATTTACACTGACTTCTGTGTTATGTCAAGGAATGACCTAAGGATTATAGGACCATTTTACCTGTGTTAGCTGGCCAATAAGGGGATGTGAGAATCCAATGAGTAGTACTGCTGATCTGTTGGTTTTTGAGGAGCCCATCTGGATGGCATAAGAAATTGTACAGGATATAAATAAACAAGTCACCTTGGGTTTCTTAATTTAATTTTTGCATGCTGGCTATAAAGAGTAGAAGCCTTAGTGTTTTCCTATTGCCTTTGTACTTGATAGCTATTTTACAGTTTGAAATGACACACCAGTGTTACATCATCTTTTGAACTCCAGAAATGATCTTTCTGGTGCCAGCAGTAAGGCTTTCCTGGCATGCACCTACTCCTGGCAATGGGACATGTGGTGACTGCCAGTACCAAGGGGTTAAGGAGCAGTGATAATAAGCAGATGCTAATGCAGGAAAGATATTTTAGTCTTCTCATTAAAATAAGTCATTTCACTGTCTTCATGGATATTTGCACAGTTTTGCTTTTCCATTGTTAGTCATAAAAGGTCAGCTCATGGAAAATTAAGTTAATAGGGTCAGTGCAATTTGATGGAAACTAGTTTTAGTTTGTAGCTTAGAAAAGATAGAGGGTAATGCATCTGATATTATGGGCTTTCTTACATCTGTTCTGGATAAAACTTCTGCTCTCTTATTCTAGGATACATATAAGCTATAATTTACATAACTGAGAACGGGTTTTCCCAAAGTGACCCTGCTCTACTTGATGACAATCAATGATGGGAGTATTTCAGGCTGATTTTACAGGAAATTTTAAAAGGTACCACTTAAAATGATGAAAGATAGTTGTGCAAACTCAATATAATTTTACTTGGTGCTCATTTGCATTCAACGATGACCAATGATTCTTGAAGCTAAGACTCATGTAAATCAAAGTAAAGTGATGATGATTTGGCAAAAAAAAAGGTTCACCTCAAAGGAAAGCAAGTAGTTTTAATCCTGCTCCCCCATCCTGAGGTGGAAACAGATGAAAAGGTGCTCTATACATACATTATTTCTGAACTCAGTTTTGTAAGGCCATAGTCTTTTGTTGAGGAAAGCAACCATATTGATCTTCAAAAGTGCTTATTGTTCATACTTCTCATTGTGAAGGATGCACCTGAAAACCTGACCATTGCATCTCGTAACATCCTTACACAATGCAACCTCCCCCACGCAATGATGTCCATGTAATAATTCTTTCCTGTACAGGGCCATTAAGTCATTATAGCTCAGCTTCTGCCTTTATGTCAGGATGGCCACTGTTCGGCACTGGTGAAGCTCTTTTTGTTTGAAACATGCTGTACCATTAGTTTTGATAGAAACAAAGCTGATTCAGTTTCCAGTCTTCTGGAAATTTCTTCCTTATCTTCCTTCTGTTGGTAGTATTCTCTGAGGCAATTTACAGGAGATAGATCTTCTCACAATGTATCAAGTATTTTAAAATGCCAGTCCATTTAGATAACAGATAGCGTCCCTGTTATATTTGTTCCAAGTGATCATAATCATGAATGTAAGTCATATTTCAATAGTTTTTGTAGCCATTTTTTCCATCTTCATGCCTGCTTCTATCTGAAGCAGGCAGGCAGTCTTCTAGGTGCCTTTGGAGAGCAGAGATCACATCTTGAGCTGCCACGTCTGGCCCCAAGCCACGTCTGGAGAGTAACAGTTGGCATTGGACGGCAATTTTATCAAGGAGTTTTGTTGACTTATAAGGCTGTAGGCAGGATATCTGGATTTTACTTCACCTGAAGACATAAAGAAATGAATAAACATTTGATTCCCACTGTTCAATGAAATGGGATTAATTTACCACATCTAGTTGTTTTACAATGTACAATGACTTATCCTGAAGTAAACATTTAGGGTAGGTCTGATGAATCACACCTTAGTGTATATGTTCACACAATTCTCTTCACACATAGTAAGGAAATGAAGGGGACTAGCTCTGAGGTAGATGCTTATATAGGAGACATCAAGAGTTGGGTAAAATGAACCTTTGCCATTTGGTCAGTCCAGCAAAACTTTTAAACATGTATGTGTTCTGACTGTAATCCCAGCAACTTTACACAGGTTTAGTCATCTATGCAATTTGACATTAAATTGGATTGATGTTTATCATTTTATTCAGTAAAAGCATGGTGGAACACTGGTTGAAACAGGTCCCTCTATGCAAAGATAATATAAATGTTAAATCCGTCTGCTCTAAGGCACTCTGAAGAAATGCCAGTAACGTTATTGCCACGTAACTTCTCTCCTGCTACTCTGAGTAAACAGCTTGTTAAGGCCACTCTGTATGTACTGACCCACAAATGAGCAACCTGTTTCAAGTTTTCAGCTCAGATATCCTGCAAAACAGGATATTTGAAGAGGTTCACTTTTTTCAATGCTTAAATACTTAACCATTTATTAAGTATTATGTGAAGCAGAACAGTTTAATTGCTCTGCATGCAGTGTCTCTCTACAATAATTCCTTGGGTTTTGAGCTAACTTTTGGAATTATTCATACAGGCTCATTCATGCAATAAGCTTTGGGTCATGACAGGGGCTTGTGTGGATTCTGCTGTGGGATTTGGTCATGCCTGCTTACTTTTTTGTCTAACCAAGAAATAAATGTGCTTGACTACAAAGGAGAGCATATCTACAGCCTGTTACTGTACTTGTTAATAGAAACAATTTAATATGTTGTAATTGGATTGATAGTATCCTCATTTTATCATTTTACACTAAAAAAAAACCTCCTAGCTTTTAGAATATATGCTTGCACTGATTATGTTAATTTTGTCAGCCAAAATTTTCAAAATAATGAGTTTCCCTTTTCAAGATCTTATGTTTTAGAAAGAGCTGTGCTCTAGTACACTGAAAATCATATACCTCAATGCCTCTCAAACTAGGTAGCAAGAATGCTGGTGTCCAAAATTCCTAAAATTTTTACTGTCAGCAGGACTATCTAATTTACAAGAATTTGGAGGGCAGGAGCAGTCCTGAGTTTGTACAGCAATCTTCACTCATGAAGACTATGATCACACAGTATGGATAAATAACAAAACCACTGTATGTTACCCCTATGCTTTATTTTTAGAAAAATATTTTGATGCTGCCAGAGAAAATTGAGATTTTTATTTTTAAGTTAGTTAGTTAATAAGACCAGAAAAAGCAGTGTAAATAAGAACTAGGAAATGGAGTGAACAGCATGCAGCTACTATAAATATATCACATTATAGCTATTATAGATGGGAAATAGTTTTTAAATGGGTACAACTGCTGCCATGTTGCTTCTGCACTATATGAATAGATAAAAGCATCAATATTGTAATAAATGTGGATATACATATTTAGCATCTCTACAGAGCCATAAGCACGCATGGTGCTTTACAGATAAATGAAAATGATGTCTACTTACCCCAAGGAACTGAAAATCTAATTTAGATACAATGCATGAAGAGAAGACTAACAGAAATCTGGATGAGAGGTAAAAAGAGAACATGGATCAGAGTAGTGAAATGCTTTTTACTGTGGTTGTTCTTCCTTAATGTTATGTAATGTATGTTAAGGATGACATCTAGACCAAAGATCAAGGCTGCCAATAAAAAGGTAATTGAAACTACTTAGTTTTAAAAAGTGGAACCTTCTAAAACAGATAATAGAGTTTCATAGAGTCTATGGAGGAGAGCAGTGCCAATAGTGGGTAAACTATTGCCAGAACAGAGGCAGCTGATGGAGAAGAGCAATGAAGTTATTCCATAATCTGGTTGCTAGAAGATTATTAATAATGCTGATGGGGAGGAAAGAATGAATTAAATGAATTTTAGGTTGCAGAGGGCTGCAACAATCAGGCACCAGAAAGAGAGCTGAAGTCAGTAGGAATAGAAAGTAAAGAAGTTGAGGATGATGTGATGTGATATGCGCAGAGACAAATAAGAGGGAGATGAGCAAGAATAAATGTGAACAAGCAGGAGTAGATTTGCGAGTAAATAGAAAACATATGAACATTTAATTTGGACTCAGCTAGAAGGTCAACAGTAAGAAATGCAGGACAAATAGGAGAAATTATTAAGAGAGGGATGGGTAAAGCTTAAGATTCAGATGATGTGAACTTTCTGCTTAAATATGCTTGAATAAAGCAGAAGAGAAAACAAGGTATATAGAATGCTGACTGTAATGGCAAGCAGACCAAAACTAAAACTGACAGTAAGCAAAGTGGTATAGTTAAGAGGATTTTTTAAAAATGTACCTTAAGTTAAATGCAGTCCTTTCTGGACATTTTTGCTTTTTTTCCCTCAGACTTGTAAAAGTTGTAATAAAACCTTTTATATATTGTCATCACTATACACTTTGACCTTGCTCTCATGAACTAACCATTTAGTCTGTTGTAGATACGTACAAGCCTGCTTTTGCTGCATTCCCATGAACATAAAACAGTGAAGTTATAATGCAATACTGTAGTCCATGAAAATATGATTTATTGTTAAATTAAATATGGATGTCATAATGTGAGCCCCTCGGGTCAACTATAAGCTTGAATGTTATTGAAAGAGCTGCAGCAGCAGCTCTGTTTCTTCATTGCCGCTGACAAAAATGCCTCTACAAATAGAATACAACAATGCAGACATATTAAGGAGTCTCTGAGATGTGCTGTCCCTGGCATAACATTGCCATGTGACATTTTCAAGAACTATAAATACATTGACTGCATTATAGTGTAAAAGTTAAGAAGCTTTGCAGTAGTCACTGCAGAAGCATTAAAATCAAGCTGAATTTGTTGTGAATACTATGAGGGATTCAAAGTTTTAAAAAAGCCCACAACCCAAAATAAAAAAAAATTCCAAACCCAAAACACTAGAAACTCCTAAAATCATAAGGATATAGCTAGCATAGTTCAATGTCTTTATCAGATTTTTAATATAGTTTTTAAAGTTTCAGAATACATAAGTATGATTCCAGAAATGACTTCACATTGACAAGAACAGCCGCTTATAATTTCTTAGGGAAGATGTCTGAGACCACCTCTAGGCAACAGAAATAACCACTTTGTAGCAGTATTTGTTTGTTACTGGAAGTTTATAACTCATTTTTTCACATTAATCCTTTAGTCTAAATGTTTTGATCTGCAAAAGTGAATGTGTTGGGGTTTTTTTCCCAACTCTTGACCAGCAGTTTCCCAATGTACATTTATGAAGGAACAATTTATATTCTAGAATGCTCTGCTATCTGCCTTCAAAAGTATCTTCAGCGAAGATAGCAAAACAGAATTTCCACTGGAACCAGGGTAATAGGAGTCTGGTCAGTACAACAACAGAAGAGGATCATGTCCCTGAAACAAAGATATGCGAGTAGATTTCTTGCTTGCCAGTGTCTTGATGTTCACCAAAAGGATCAAATTAAAAGCAAAATTATGCAATAGCTTTTTGTCATCTACGGGCTGATCAGATGGTCCCTGGGGAAAGAGCTGCAGAAGGCACTGAAGCTTTGTGTGCAGTGTTAGAAAGAGGGTAGACTGAGTGGTGCGGCAGTTCATTCAAGTTGTTGGGAATGTGGCTGTAACCAGCATTTCACATTCTCACACAGTACCTGGGATGTGCTTTGATTCAAAAGTAACTAGACCCCAGCCTCAGTGAACTGTTAGTTTTCAAAAGCGTTAGTGACTGCAGCACAAGAATAGTTCCTGCTTTGTAGAGGAGAGATACTGCGTGGGAGGCTTTGTGACTCCCTGTTACCTCAGAGAGGATAAATATTTAGGCACTGTGGATGTTGTACTGCTGCTGGGTAGCTCATGGTGAAGTCCATGCTAGAACCTGCTTTGAGGTGTTACTTTTGTTAGACAGAGGATTTGCTTTGATTAGATAGAGGTACTGTTGAAGCAAAACTCAGGAGTCTTCAGCATTGCTGCTGCTTGCCTCAGTTGTGCAAGCAAAGATGGGGCATCTCAACAACTAACTAGTCTCTAATCTCCAAATCGTATCTGTGTGGTCAGAGAGTTAGAGGCAACTATTACTCGCCTGCACATCAGAGATTTCCCTTAGGGAATGATTTGTGCATATACAACATAACCCCCACAACAGACATAGCTACAGCAGGTTTCTCTTTACTCTTTTTGTGTTGGTTTTTTGTTTGTTTGTTTGCTTTTTACAAGATGAAATTTAATGGAAACTCCACTGTAAAAAAACTCACAGATAAAAAGGAGGGATTTTGGTCTTTATGATGAGTACAGACTTTTCTAAATATTGTGATTTGTCAGAAGTGGATTGCACATGACATCATTGTGTTTGATACTGGTTCTAAGCTACGTGCTTCATTTGGAGTTACCTTTCAGGAGACAAAGTACTGAATCCACAGAGGCACATCATAAAAAAGTACTGTGCTAGCTTTTGTCTTTGAGACAGTTTTTCATTTAAATCTCCCTTTTTTTCGAGGTGATTCACTTTTAAATAACTCAGGCCCATTATGTGCATTCTAAATGCCTTTCCTAGGATTAAATAGAGAATCACTCATAGCAGAAACTAAGTTAATGTATAACACAGTTTGGCTAAGCTTTTCCATATAGGCATACATACATCTTTCCTGGAGTTGAGAGGTAAGTCCAATTTAGTAGAATAAACATCTTTATTTAGATACATATCACTTCTTAGTCTTAGATTTCTATTCCAGAAAATGAGATTTTGCATTTTAATATACAACAGGAAATTTATTTCTTCTTAGGGCAGAGCTCATTACCAAAAATAATATGAAAATTTGTTCAAAAGTTATTAGAAAATTAGTGGGAAGGCTATTAAATGTAGTAGTGCTAGTACTTTTATCTCAAAATATTTGTAAGTGATGATTCCTGAGTATTTTCCACGGGAAGTATTTGTGTTCTGCTTCTCATCTTTCTGTCTAAATATCTGCTGTTGACCATTTAAGTAAATGGACCTGTGATGTGACCATCCTTATGCTCATTTGACAGTTACTGAAGAATGGATCTTTTCCAAGACACATTTTTGGCAGTGCGAATAGGAGAATGAATGAGAAGAAAACCTAAGTTAGGGTCTACAATAATGAAACAAAAATCTGTGTTTTGAAGTGCTTGCATAGGTAATATATTGCTATCCAGCTTCCAGACTAGTTTTTTTCATGATGTTTCTGTGATCATAATAGCTCATCGTTTGATTTCATGGGAGTTATTGTCATTCTAAAGGGCTGAAAATGATGTAAATGCAGCTGTACAAGGAATATGACAATGTCAAATGAAGCAGTGTCATTGCAGTTCTACGTATATGCTGCTACAATGTCAGTATAAAAGGAAAGAAGCTGTATTGATCAATAGAGCAGAGTATCAGAAGTGATTGGATAAAATGCAAACAATGCATTATCTGTTATAAAGTCTTATTAAATGAAAATAAAACTTTCAGGCTATAACAGTGGATTGAGTTTGAACTCGGGTATGTCTGGGTGTTTAAAGCCACTGCAATTTTTACTGAGCAAGTATATGTTCCTTCAATGCATTAACACATACGCTCAATATGACCTACATTATAATTGCTGTGGGAGTTTGCCTTTGCATTTTTTTCATAGCTCTCTGTTTAGATTCTCAGCCATAATATTGCATTAGTTTATTTGCATTGAATCCATTTGGCTAAGGGATCTCCCATTTTTATATAAAGAAATACTTAGCTTCATTACACAGGGAGTGAGGTATCTCCATCTCAATTTTAAACTCAGGAAATTGAGGTAGCACAAGTTCAGTGTAATTTAGCTAAGGTCAAAAAGCAGATGGGGTAATAATAGGAATAGTACCTGGATTTTTCTGCTCTCCTGTTCTGACTCTGTATGTGCAATGTCACATTCCTGCTGCTAACAAACACATTTTGAAATAAACATTCATATCAGAGAATATGAAGATGTACATGAATAAATACATGGTATACATCTCTCAAAAACTTTAATGGCAAAGTCATCTACTGAACTCATATAGTAGCTGGAAATTAAATACAAAATGTTACTATTTCAAACATATTAAAGTCACTTACCCTTAGTGAGGCAAGTCTGATGTTTGAACAGAAGATTTCTGAGAAGTTAATAATTCTATTACACGGTGGAATAATTTGCCCAGAAAAAAGGTGGACGACTGTATTTCTGGGAAATGAAAAATCAAACAATCAAATAGTCAAATAAGTGCAAGGCATTATTCCTGTGTAAGACTGCTGCATCTATCTGGATATAACACAATTCAGAATATATAAATCGAAAAAAACCCCATGGTTTTTACTTCTTCACGCTAAAGTAACAAAAGACTGGCTACAGGAAGTTTTCTAGACTTCCTACAATTTATCTTCAGAAAGAAGTAAATATAAGAAAATTCAGTCCTCAAAAGGAGAATTATTTTTATCGTGTTCATGACCACTTGAAAAGAATTTATTTTTATATTTAATTTTCTTACAATAATGTAACAGTTAAATGTATTTTCCTTGTTATTCCCATAGAAGAGGAACTCTCTGTTGGTGTCACTATTTTATTTTGAAAAAGTAACACCTGAAAGTAATGACCTTCCTAATATTTATAGCAATTCTGTCTTCTGCTCTCAAATTGTGCATCCTGGCACATTTACACAGTGTAAAAGTGACTCGGAAGCATCAGAATATAGGACTTTTTAAACCATCTTGCGTGGTAGATAAAATCTAGAGTGAATTGGACTTGCATGATAGGTATTTGCTAGTGCTGGGCTCAAGGAGTTAATTGCCAATTAAAGGAAAGAAGGAAATGCCCTTGCAATGGCTGTTTGCAAAACAAGAAAGGAATGTCTGGAAAGGTTCCTTCTCCTGCATCCCATCCCATATCTCATCTGTGTTTCAGTTATTAAGAATCCTTTAAGATACTTCAATGTTAGTCTTTTTATTCCCTTGGAAACACCAGTGGGTTAGGCATAGTAAAGGCTTTTGCATCCCTAGAAACACTGTCTCCTCAGCTAAAGTGTCATTTTTGCTGTTCGTGTTCTGTGTGTTGCCTAATTTATCAGAATTCAGGCAACATTGGTATGGAGTGATAAAGTTTATAAGGATATTAGCAGGGGCTATGGGAGCTTTAGTAAAATGCTTAAGCAACGAAGAAAAGCTTTGATTTTTCAGAAAGGATCAGCTGTAGTCCATACATGCCTTAGGTATTTGAGTGTTTCTAAAAAAAAAGTCAGATGGTCAAAACCTGACAACAGGACTTTGTATTCTCCTTTCTTGGAAGTCTAAGAAATTGTATGAAGGACAAGTTTATAAAGAGTCTTCATAATTATGCATTTTTTAATACTGTGTGTTCTTTATAATGAATTATTATTGATTACTTGGATGATTTAAAAAAAAAAAAAGGCAAAACAATTCTTGTGCTGCTGTGAATACAGGGTCAGTGCTTAGAGTGTATGTTTTCTGCCTGGGCTAATACCTTCACAGTAGTAAGGAGCATCCTGCTGTAACAACTGAAGCTGCCATGCACTTTTCAAGTTTATTCCTCAGTCACTGTGCATTGTAGAAATCCAATCTAAAGATCATAAAGGAATGAATAAGCGTGTCTGAATGCAGAGCCAGAGACAAATGCTTTAGTCCTTGCAGAAGGGGGGAAGAGAGTGCTTTTGGCTTCCACAGCTTCTGAAAGTCATTCGAAAGCTCTCTTGGACTCGCATGCCTTTTATATCTGCAACTCAGACTGTTGCCTCTGATCTCAGCAACCAGCTTTATGCTTGTCTGGCAGTCTTTTTCTCATGAGCTACCCCAGCAGTTATGATCAGCCGGGTGCACAAGTAAACAGTTCCCAGGTTCTATATCCTGCCCTTTACTCAACATCTTTATAAACGTCTAAAAAGGATCTTTCACTAAGAAATACAATTTGCAGAGTGGAGGAAATTCATCAATCTCCTCTTTCAGGTGTCAGCTCTGTGGGGTGAGCATTGGCTTGAATGCTGGACCTGCATCCTGCGTCTTCAGTAATTCAATGCTTTTTTAATACAGGTTACAATATCAATTAGGGTCATGATATCCCTTTCCCATTTGTATTCTTTTGACTGTTGTGGATTTTTTCTGTTCTTATTTGACTGTCATGGCATTTCTCTTCTTTTTTATTCCCTGCTTGCCTTACCCCCATTAGTCCTGTGTTTTCCAGCAGGCAGATGCTGATTCTCCTCATCCATGTGTAATCCCAATGAAATTTTCATTTTCCGTATTTTATAGTCTGCTGCTATTCACCTTTCTAAACACAGGCAATAGGAATCCAAGGGAGAAGAATTCACTAACCTCCTGGGGAAACTAAAAATGATCATAGTCTAGCAAGTCAGTCTTTAAATGTCCTTTGCCCATGCCACCCTCCCCTCTGCTACTCTTTAAGTATTTAAATCTGCCCCCTACCAGTCAGACTTCCTCACCAGATGGTGCCTTCTGAGTATCTCTGCTTTTCTTCAGAGGATGAATGAGTACAGCAAAGAGCATAAGGAACTGGTGAGACAGCTACTGGAATATTTCATCAGTGCTAGTGTCCACTTTTTTAAAAGGACAGTGAAAAATGTGAGAGAGTTCAGGAAGGAGCCACAAAAATGATTTGAGGGCTGGAGAAAATACCTTACTGTGGGACTCTAAAAGAGCTCAATCTGTCTAGCTTATCAAAAAGAAGATTGAGAGGTGACTTGATTACAGTGTACAGGGACTTTCATGGGGAAAATATACTAGGTACTAAAGGGCTCTTTGGTCTGGTGGAGAAAAGCATAAAAAGAGCCAATGGCTGGACACCAGACAAATTCAAATGAGAAATCAGACACATTTTTTAACAGTGGAAGCAATTAAATATTGGCATAGATTACCAGAAGGACTGGATTCCGCACCTCTTGCCTTCACATCAGTTCTGAGTATAGTTTGGAAGATATGCCCTAACCAAACATAAGTTTCAGATACATTCCATAGAAACTAGTGAAATTTAACAGCCCATGATTCATTGAAGCTAAAACTAGATGATCTTATGATCTCTTGGTTTTTAATTCTATAAATTTAAAAGTGCTGACTACAATGACTATCCATATATCATGAACAGCAACCTGGTGTGGGGTGTACCCTTGAAATATTAGGCATTGGCTTTGTGGAAGTAGATCTGTATAGATAAGTATTTTATTGGCCTGAAGAAAAATCTAAAACAAACAAACAAAAAAAGAATGAAGTGGTCCAGAGTATATAATTTTGATATTTAGATTATTTTAAATTATTATCGTTTTTGAAGTCAGGACAATTTGAAAATTAATACCTCCTTTTATAAAGAAAAGTCACACTGTTTCTTCAGGGAAATTTTTAATTTGAATATTTATACTTTCCCCAGAACTTTACCTTTTTTCTGGCTTTTTTTTAACCTTTTTTTCACATTACCTTTTTTCTGGCTGAAAGAATTCTAGCCTTCTCACACCAGAATTGCATTTACAGTATGCTTATTTTTAATGAGAAACCCACCCATGATTTGTCCAGAAAAACAGGGAAACACATTCCATATGAAAGCTCATTGGTTGCTCTCACTTGTTCTCCTCTCTGAGAATCATTATCATTTATGCAGGCAGTGATAGGTTTTTAAATGATGTAATCATATATAGGTGTGAAACGATAATGGCTTTATCTTTAAAGATAAAGATTTTTTTAAAAGGTTAATTATATTCCACAAATTGTTTTTAAAGTAGAATGTTAATATTATTGTAAGACTCAGACTTAGAAAGTAATTCCCCTGTTTAATATATGTCATTTACTCCCAATATGCTTCCTTCTTTTCTTCCCATTATTGCTACTGTTCCCATGTGCTGTGCTAGATAATTTCTCTCTTTCTTTTGTGTTTATTCATGCAACTTTGAATTGCTGGTAACCGTGTTTCCTCTCTTCTAGCCGTAGACATCACATAGCCAGGCCACGCAAATTTACCTTTTCTCTTGGTCTTAACTCACAATTAATTTTTCACATCTTGGGTGTTGGTTTTGTTTTTCTTTCAGCTTTATTCAATTTCTCACTGTTTCTCCAAACAAATAATACCCAGAACATGAGACCATGCTAAGTACAAGTGTTACACAGTTGTGGTTGCTGATCTGCAGGCAATACATGTTTCAAGGAAGTTCCCACACAGTTTCAGCCAAGGAAAAGGCAAGGAACAGTCTAAGGCTTGGGAAAGGATAGAGGCAAAAATATCAGTTCAATGTGGAAAGCAGAGTTGCATGTAGCATGGCTTAGTGGCTGAAGCAGGAATACAAAGGTCTCAAGACTGTGGTCAAGACAGAGAGGTAAGCAGGAGAGCATGGCAGCAATGGCAATGAACCTTGGCTACACAAAAGTTGGATACTCTGTTCTAGCCGTAAGGAAATGTTAGGTACAGGAATTTGGTGAGATTTTAGCCAGCTGAATCTCAGGAGATGAATTCTTACGCTTCTCCATACGTTTTACTGGTATCTCTTTTCACTACCCATGTGGTGGTAGCAGCAGCCATAGTCATCCTCTTTATCTTACCAGCTGCAACTCTGCCCTGCTTGTTTTGCATGTATTTGGATAGCCCTTCTCTCTTTACAGTGATCAAAAAGCACCCCACATCAGTGCAGTCTTTCAGTCTGAACCACTACCTCTATTTTCTGTGGGCCACAGACCCTCATGATTCAGCCTGGAAATTCTCTCCCTCTGTGCATTATCCATTCCCCCAGAATTTTATAAGTATTCAAGAAGTGGTTCATCTTAGACAGCTAGACAGCAAATATATATGGAAAATGGGACGGTCGACTCCCTTTCCTTTCCTTTTACTGAATGTGACTGAGTGGGGAAAGCACTGAAGTTAAAGATTATGGTCCTTTATTGAACAGTCCCTAGTCATAAGACTTTTGCTAACAGGGCAACATGTTGTTACTAGTATGTGGGGAGTGATGGTTTATTTGTTTCTGTGGTATCAGGTTTTGCTATTATTATTTTTTTTGAACTAAGCTATGATCAAAGGCTCAGATGTGTCTGCCTCTTTGCTGGCAGTCAGGCTCAGAGTTGCCAGAGCTCGTGTCTGTTTTTCATTTATTCTGAGTAAATGTCTGAATAATATAGACAGTATATTCTGTGCATGATCTGTAACTGGAGGTGGCAGTGTTCTGCTGCATCCCTTCCATAGTCAGTTTTAGTCATGGAAAGTCCATTTTAATTCTCTCAGTCTTAATCTCATGCTTTTAAATAAGCAAAGCATGTGCACCTGTTTGAAAGTTGTAATAGAGAAGATTAATATGATATGAGAAATGTCTTTACTTAAATGAAAAGGTTTTCCAGAACCTTAGTTTTATTAATTTGTAAGCAATGTTTATGAATTACATACAAAACATACTGTAGGATAGCACCAATTCTGTGTGCAACAAAGGCAAACCGTGTTCTAACACAGGAGACATCCCTCTTTGTCACAGATAGCTGGAAGTATGAATATGCTGCATGGTTGCTATAGTTATGCAAAAGATTTCAGGAGAGGAAAAAAAGCAAACTAGACACTGTGAAACCGAACCCTTGTTTTAGCCCCCTACCAGTAATAACCACAGCTCTGCTCCAGAGGTGACCTTTTTTTTCTTTCTGGGGGTGAGAAGCAGTTCACTTTGTGGAGCCGTGAACACTTTGCTAGTCCTGCAGAATTTGTCAAACTGAGGGAGATTTTAGAGGAGCAGAGGACTGGCTGGAGAAGAGCTGAAGGAGAGACTCTGCTACAGCATCCTGCTTCCTTGCACTGGTCCCAGCTGCAAAAATTACATTATATCTACGTATTGATTTTTTTACCAGCCAAACCACTGTGTGTACCTGAATCTGTAAAACAAGAGAATATTGATCTATTACAGAAAATGATCTATTTAAAGTATATGTTTTCTTTACTAGCCCATGGTGCAGAGACATCTATTTGCTAGTGTAGCCTGGCATATCTGCACTACAGCCACCAGTTTGCACCATCTGGGTGTAATTTTAGCCCACACCTCCTCTTTAAAAATACCTAAATACTGGTTAAATCTTCCACTGTCAATTCCCAGATATACTGAGTGGGTTGCATGGAGCCATTTGAAAACAGAAGAGCTATTAACAGGCAGAGCTGGATTTTTTTTCCCAACTAGCAATTTGTTTAACAGGTTTCCACTGCAACTCCTAAATTATTTCACTTAAAAGGACACTGTGAATGTTAATTAAAAACATTCATTAGAGTTTTAATAATTCCTTAGAGGCTTTAAACACAAATCTGTTTCTGTACCAAAAATGTTTTTCTTCTTGTCTTCATCCATCTATTTTGGGGAAGCCAGCGTGTGTCGCTGGACTGTTAATACTTCTTCTCCTCCTCCTGCCCCTGCTTTTCTTTAAGAAAAAAAGGACATTTGATTGGTGATGATGAAAAATCACACTCAAATGGAAATTGTTTCTTTTACAATGAGAAACTGGAAACCAGAACTGAAACCCAGCCTTTATGTAATTTCAGACACATTTGATTACATTTGTGTAATGTTGGTTACATATATGAGCAAGATATGGTAAATCTGTTCTTCTGTTACACCAGTGCAACCTTGAAGTCTCCATTAGGATGGTATCAATACATCTGGGAGAAAATTTTCTAATTTACCTGAGTGTGTATTGAACATTTTTGTGAGTGGTATTGTTAGGGATGAATTGTGGTCTGAAGATCTCTGAACACGCCACATAGGTGAAATTCAGGATTCCAGAGTCAGTGGGAGGTTTGCCATTAACATCAATGTGACCAAAATGTAATTATACATGAATACACATTCCATTTAGTAGGAAGCCCTAAGTCCTTTCATCATTCACAAAAGGGAATGGATACCTTTTGAATCTCAGTGGATGCACAATTTTGAAATCTTCTTTAGGTATATTTTGACAGTATTCTGTGATTCTTTCTGAATATTCCCATGCAGAGAAGCATAATTCAAATAATTAGACTTTTGTAAAGTGTGAAAATTGTGATGCTGTATGGCTGTCTTTATGTCATACTTCTATGTTAGCAACCCAGATTGTCACTTATATTAATGGAATTTTGATTTCCTTTTTTGGTCTTTCTCTTGTGCTTTTTGAGTTCATGCTGCTGAAATCTAAGCCTCAGTCTAATCTCATTCCATTGTTCAGGTCAATTTTTTCACCTTTGTGTTTCTATCAAATTTTCTAACTCTGTCCAGGTATGAGGCATAATAATACACATAGTATTAAATTAATGTTTTGGGGTTTTTTTCTCTTGATTATTAAACATCTATTTAAATCCATATATATCATTTGCCTGTACATTTCATTTGTGTGATTGAATGTGTTTTGGTACTGAGACAGATTCTGTATAATGCAGTATGCCGATTCCAGAACTTTTCAGAGAAGTGTATTTCACAGGCAAATACCATATACTACCATTTTTGTTAGTATACTAAAGGCAGAGTAAGCAAGGGAGATACAACCATCTCTCAGATTAAATAGCTAATGCAGATGAGCTCAGGTTGGGCTTGGCCAAATGTTTGTTAACAGTAGCATCTTTAAAAGCTGGGAGCATTTCTGAAAACACCCTAAGGTTAGGAGAGCAGAAGGTGCTTTAGACAGAAAAATGACAGTCAGGTTATCGTGGTGGGACACAGTTCAACTCTGAGCATACCTATCCCTTCCCCTATAAATTAACCCTCTGTGCTGGTAATCTGACAGAAATTTCAAGGTTGTATTTTTTTTATAGTTGCAAGCTCTGCTATAGGTTCACGTACAGTAGAGCTTGAGGTCAGTCTCTATCCATGCCTGGATAAAGGGCTGCTACTCAATTGTTCTGAATATTCATGGTCCTGGCCATCAGCAGACGAACCTGGAGTGCTTTCCAGTCAAGACTAAGCAGATAAAAGCTGCAGAGTTATAATAAACAGGTTTACTACATTACATCCAGGATTTCCCCTTACTCTTTCCCTTATTAATATGCCAAGTGGTTCACTGATAATGTTTGCTTTGGTACTTACAAATCTGCTTGTCCTGCAGACATTAGGTGCTATAAAGTTGTCATTCTGAGAATAAAACTTCAAAAATACTGTTCTCAGGAAATTTTTGCTTGTTCTCATTACCCCTATTGACTGATCTTCAGTGTTTAACTTTGCAGTGCAGCTTGTAATATGAAAGCAAAAATAGAGGGAAGTGGAAAATACTCAGCAGTACCACTGTTTAAAATCTCTGAGCTGTTGCCAGTAGACTTTCAGCATTTCATACCTGCAAAGGAGGTCAGGTGGTTACTGAATGAACTGCTAAGATGATGATTCAAATCTGACTCAATGTGCTTAAAATGTCCTAACATTTACTCAGCATCACCAATTACAAAGCTCTCTTTTACATGCCTAGATGCCCTTGTTGTCTGTCAGTTGTTTATTCAACTGTTTCCATTCCTATGCAGCTACATAATTGTGTAAGAGAGGATTAAAAAGTGTTTTCTCTGCCAATCTTATGACATGACTGTTTCCATTTGCAAAATAAAATATTCCCCTCTATCTGCCATCACAGAAGCTGGAAGAGTAGTCAGATGTGGCCTGTGAGAATAGTTGCCTACAATATGTGACATTCGGGTTCAAAAGTGATCTCTGCTCTTTCATCAGTTTTGGGGGACTAGATAGAGATATTAGCTTTGCTGAAACTTCAGGCTGGAGGATGGCATTCCAAAGTTACTGGTTGCTAGAGCTGAAAGTTCCAGAAGAAAAGAATTAGAAATTACTGTAAAACACATTGTAGAAGAAAATTTTAGATCATGTTCATGAAGGTATGAACAGTACTATCACAGAGACAGTTTACCACCATGGTGTAAACGTTTCTCATAGCGTTAACAAGTATTCATTGTGTCAAATGTTTTGATGATAACAGCTTACAAATATACTATATTCTGAACAAACAAACTCTTTTATTTATAAACTATTTTATATTTTATTTTATTTTTATTTGTTACAGTTTCCAGATTTAGTCTTGAAAGAATTTAGCATACACATATGCTAAATTGTCTGATTTTGAAAGGAGGTGGGGGAACAGCCTTGACGAACAAGTTTTATAACAAATAGAACAGGAAACAATGCCAAAAATAAAGTTCAGGGAAAGCTCAATTCCACCCATTGAGAAAGAACTTGGGTAAAATTCAGGCAAAGGAAATGGAAGAAGAGTGATGGGAGGTAACAATATTTTGGAAGGAAATAATTGCAAGGACATAGAACTGAAGGAGCAGTCAAAACAGCTGTGAGACACGCGGAAGCTGGTGATGAGAATAGCTGCCATGGCTAAGGCTGCACATTCATCCTTAGGCATGTAACATCCAAGGAAGCCGTGGGGAGTCCAGCACAAGCTATCACAGAAGCAAGGCTGGACAGGCAGAAGAGCATATTTAAGAGTCATTAATGCTGAGAAGTAAGTGGTCCAGGACAGCTGGCAAAGACACCCAGGCAGTGACTGGGAAGAGGGAAAAGGGAATGATGACAGAGCCTTGAGACATGCCAGCAGAGACAGGGGAGAAATAGAGGATCCATCATCACTCGCCCTCTAATGCTGTCAGCCAGATGAAGAAACAATAAGTTGGTGTCACATAAACCTAAGGGTGGGAGTTTCTTGTGGAGCAGTAAGTGGCCTATAGTGTCAAAGGTAACAGAGCTATCAAAGAAGAATGAGCACAGAGAAATGACCCTACAAGAAATAGGACTTAATAGGAAGGGTGACAAGACAAATTAGATATTTGACAGTATACCTAAAGCAACTCCTTCAGCTACTGCGACCACCTACATTGGCAGAGTAATTAGAAGATCTTCCAAACACAGTGATAAATGGCGTGATAGGGGCAGGGAGATCTATGCCTATTTATGAAGTGCCTGTCATAGTATCCAGGTATCACAGCAGCCAGTTAAAGAAAGAGAGTCACTATCCAGTAGTGGAATATTTTCTTCAGTTATGGTTAGATGTGTTTGGTATAAAAAGATATCCCAAATAAGCAAAATTTTGTCAAGCATGATAAAAGCAGCGAAGGCCTTTCTACAGTGAAGTACTGTGTACATCTTCAGGAATAGAAAGTATTCATGCTTTCAAGCTGAAATAAAAAAATACTTTATAGAATTCAGTAATGGTCACCCTCTTCCTTTAAAAAAAAATAAAATAAAAATGTCTTGACTAGCCTATGCAGACAAGAGCTGGTGCACAATTTAACTAGCAGTGTTAGAAAATCGTGCTTGGGGCTTAGAAATAATGAGCTCCTAATGTGTTTTTCTAATCAAAGTATCAGCATGAAATTCACTGTATTTGGAGACCATCCTATTACCAAGGCAGCAGTGTATCAAAAGTTCACTGCGGATATTATTTTTGTGTCTCATCTTTGAATTAGATTTGCTTTTGCCCCTCCCTTTTAATAGTTTTAAGTCAAAAGTGGTAGAAACAAGAGAAGAGCAGTGCTTATCACATCTGTTCCAGCTTCCTTGGACCAACAGACATCCCTGTCAGTCTCAGTTATCTTTCCATGCAACACTGTTTTGAACAGAGGTTTGATATGTAAAAGTTTTTTCCCTCAAGATTTAGCCACATCATAAATCAAACAGACAACATGATGGGAATTCTTTCCCTATTTAGTCTATTGAATGCAGACAACCGTGTACTGTAGGTTCCTCGATGGCTCATTTTCTAACAAAAGCATAACGTTGTGCAGTTCACATATTACAACAGGCTTTTCATGGGCTTTAGCCAGGCAATATTTTCCTGTCACACAGAGCCATATTTCCACGACTGAATCCACATAATTGTAGTAGCCATGGACCCAGTGGTGTTTTTAAGGACTAATTTTTTCTGTTTCTCCTTTTGCCTTACAGTAGCAACATCCTTTATTCTTGAGAGACTGATTTTCTGTGTTTCATTTTGTTGAAAAATTATGCATAATTAGTGACATGCAGGATTATGTTTCTAGGAATATGGAAGAGAGAAGCAGATTAGGTTTGTTTTATCTTCTTAGTTAAACCAGTCAAAGGAATACAGGTTTTCTTCACTTAATTTTTGCTTGGTTTTGATTATCTGAGTTATACGAGCATTGTAAAGTTTCATGCAATTTCTCTTGATATTTTTTCCAATAAAATCTCCAATCCAGATGATTGTTACTTGATAATTTTTTTTAGCCTTGTCCCACATCCACAGACAAATACAGATATGGCCAAGCCTCTGACATGTGATACAGGGGAGTGCAATACAGTCTGGTATTAATGAAAGAACAAAGATCTGGAGGGTTGCTGGAAGCTCCTTAAACCCTGCCTTAGTTGTCTAACAAAATCTGCACCAAAACATATGTAAGCACAGAGAAGTCAAGCAACAGTGTGGCTGCATTAATTTGCTTCATGGCATATGTGTATTACTTAAACAGCAATTTGATAGAGGTTGTATGGAGGCTAAATCCTGCATGCTGCTTGTCTGCTGTGCTGCAGAATGTAACTAGGAATCAGTAATGTAGCCTTGTCCTTAATACAGACAAAACAGGGATCCCATAAATGCTGTCGTGTTGAGACAAAGTTGCAAAAAGTTCCATTAAAAAAAAATATCTTAAATTATGTGCTTCACTCAACTTGAATTTCACAACACTAAACCATCGCCCAAATTAGGCTCCCAAATCAACCCTTCCTTGGAAAAAATGTAGCTGGGAAGAGAAGGAAGCTGTCTTGTACTCATTAGCTTACAGGACAGAGAGAGAAGGATGCTGTATAGATTGGTTGTAATAGACAAAGGCGAAGGAAAGGGAGAGAAGCATAATGTCCTACTATAGTCGTTCAACCCACTCTACACCCGAGCATGTAAAAATGTAGAAAAGGGGAGTTAACCTCCGTGGGTAAACACAATGGTATGTTCAGGTCTGCCAAGCTCACTGCCAATTCTTTATGAACATCAGGGACAGACTAATGGTCTGGATTACATTCACAGAAAGACAGGTTATAAATGGCAAGTGTTGCACTTTGGGCCACTGACTCATTTAAAACTGGAAGATAAAAATGTGAACCCATATACACTCCACATTTGCAATTATGTGTTGGATTTTAATTCCGACCATTTCTTGTGATGTTGTCCAACTTATAGTATGTTTTGTGTGATCCCTCTGGTAACTTTGATAACACGCTTCACCTTTGCCGGAGAATTTCTATGAGAAAGATCAGCAGAAAACTGAAGAAAACCAACATTCCTTTGCAACACCAGTGTGGTACTGACATGGGGTCTCATACCACCAGCAGTAAGTCACTGCTCTGGCTCTCACTTTTTTTGAAGAAGAGGGAAGAAACAAGGAAAATTTCTCTCAGATGAGTATCTCAGGAGCATCTAATTTCATGGAACACCATCCTAGGTTACGGCTAGTCCAAATTCACCCAAATTTAAGAAGACACAATGTAAGATGGAGTAGGCAAAAAGTTTTCAGACAGAAGCAATGCAGAAAAAGGCGATGTTCCATCCCTGTAAAATATATTCAAATGATCTGTTAGTGACCCCTTGCTTTATCACACCCGTATGGTAAGAGATTCATTAGCTTAGCACTAGCTAAGCAGCTGCTACCTTCTGACGATGGAGAGGGTTTACAATAAGAAAAAAATAATGTGAAGAGCCTGTAACTTCTTAGAAAAAAAAATTACAAAGCTCTGATGCTTAGATTAAAAACAAGTTAGTTTACCCTTATACACAATGCTTGCAATCTGCAGCTGTTCACAAAAGACCAGAAGACTTAATGTATAAGCAAGTAAGGTTGTTGGCTTTGTTCTCTTCTTTTCATGTAAAGGACACACGTACTTTACCTATTTCAGTGTTACATCAAGGTGCTCTCCTTGCATCAAGACTTTCTCCTTTTGGCATTTGGGAGGGAGAGAGAAGAAAAGGAAAAAGTAATAATATTTTGCTTTTACTTTGAGAAGAATCTTTCATGCTTGATCTTTAAAGTGCTTTTCTAAGTCTCATAGTGCTAAGTATCCCGCATTTTACAGACAGGGTGGAACTAGATGAAAAATAAGTGCTTTACATTCACATCTTACACTGATGGTTAATCTTACAATTGCTCCTTCTTTTCCAGTGGCTGGCACGTCACCTCTATGCAGTTCAGTTTCTCAGGATCTAGGAATCAAATGAGCTATGAGCTGCAAAAATATTTCAATATTTGGCCAGCCTCTGTCATAGTGTTAACTTCTGACCTTTCATACAACTGATGGCAGAGTTAATTTTACCACCTACAGCTTGAAGTTCCTTGGCAACAATTACTTTAGAGTGGTGCTGGGATCAAGATTAGACTACAAAACTGTGGTTTCCTCATTCCATCACAAAATCTTCTCTTTTTCCTGCACATTTCTTTCATGTTCTTTGCTTCCCCGCCTCTCACACCTCATTTTAAGGCACATCACTTCCAAGAATGTCAACACTATACCTTTTCCTGTTTAATTTTATGCCATTCTTTGACTTTGGCTCTCTTGGTGATTTCAGCATTAGGAGACCTTCAGAGGACCACATAGCCCATGTTGGCAATGGTGTTGCCTCTTTTACAGGAGACTGAGTGTGTGCTAAAAGCACAGTCCCTCTCCATGTGGATGTACCTGCTATCACTAATGTGCAGTGGTATAGAATCCTTAAGGCCACCATCATTCTGTAATTCAGAGAAACTCTACTACATTATTTTCTGGGTATTTCAGCTTCAGCCAAAGAGCCAGATCATAACCTTGCAGCCAGCATCAGATTTTCACTGTGGTTATTTAAATACAAGTTTGTCTGGAACAAAGCCGGACAGGAGAGGTTCTTAAGAAATACTTTTCTTCAAGAACAGAATAGAAACAATCAAAATAAAGGTTACCTGTCAACATTTTTTAGTAACTAATCATTTCCTTATCTGCCTTTACTATCTTCTTTTCCTACTGCTTAAGCAGTGAAATCCTGGAAAAGCCTAAAAATCTGCTTTCATATTCTTGTTCAAAGGCTGCCTGCTTTATCGGTAGTTTCACATACAGAGCCCTTATAAGGCTTATATAAGTGTGTTATAAGTTTTAAATGGGCTCCCCCCCGTGTATGATTTCTGCTTGTGAGGGGTGGCATCACTGGCAGGAAGCCAACCACATCAATTGCTTCTGCTGGCAATTAGGACCCAGTGTGGTTTTCTATTGTAAAAGGAGTATTTCCATTTCTGGAAGGTCAGAGCTTCAACAGCAGTCCCTGTGTCTCATACACAAATCTTTGGGGACTGACTACACTTGTGACACCTTACTGTAGTTATCTGCCTTCATCTCTCATCTTACTGTTTTAAACAACAACTTATTGCACCCTCTCACTGTTACAGCCCAGTGTACATACATAGTATAATAGCAAATATTCTGCTGGCAGACATGATGACTTCCCTGGAAAATGCAATTTGATGTACCTTCATTCCCCTTTTACTAAAAAGCTAGAAGTTCTCATCAGATTTCCAAACCCCACAACTGTAATACGTGAAAATAAAATGAAAAATCAGGCTATGTGACTACAGAGGGAGCTAAGTGTACTTTCATGTTTACGTGTTATAATGAAGTTATAATGATACTTCCAAGGAGAATTGGGATTCTTATTTGTGTAGATTATAGTGTGATCGCTAAGGACTCCCAACCTTGTTCCTAAATCAAAGTCACCTTGAGCCTTTTGTAATTTTCTGGCAAAGAAACTACTCTGTCTTGGTTTAGAGGGTGAAAATGGCCATGCCAACACATTAAAGTGGATCTTCTGGAAAAACTGGTTCAGGTAAATAGTTGTATATTTTGGTTGTACTTGATAAGTTTTGAATTTTGCCTTTTGTTCTTCCAAATTTTTAATCGCACAGCAAAAGGTTTTCAATTATGCTTGTTTAAAAACAATATGTTGTACATATTTATCTGTGTTTCATAGGTTGTTTTGTTCCATTTTATAACATACTGTCTATGTACATTTCCCTCCTGTGTCTCATATGAGGCAGTTGTACTCTTTTTTCTAATTAGGACAACTGGACAGAATATAATCTATTCTATAAAGGATATTTGCATGTTTTACAACAGGACAAATGGGCAAGGCATTTTTCTTTGCATAAATTAATATTCTTCATTGTAAACAATATAATCCATCATGTTTGGTCTATGTGGTGAAGTGAATATCCTTATAGTTACCATGAAAGCTTACTGAAAGTAAGTGACCATCTGCATCTCTCTGTTGGGCTTTAAAGGCCAGATCTCCCTTCTAAAGATTTATAATACAAAGGGCAATTCACTAATTAGTACTGTAAATTAGTGTTGCCACGAGGTTAAAAAAAAAAACCCTAACAGCCCCTGCAGTATTTCAATTAATGTTATTTTTAATTGCTTGTATTAGCATTTGAGAACAAGATTGATTAGCTTTTGACTGTCAAAGAAACAGAACTTGAAGCTCTTAAATACTGAAATGGAAGTTGTTAATTATACTTAAAAATCCATAGATACTGTACATGGAAATCTGGAAGGTCATCTGAGTACTAAAGAGAGTATGTTTCATTTCTGTTCTGTTTAAATAAAAATTAAAAATGTTTGCATAGAACCACATGTATTTCTCATGCTCTCTACTAATTGATCATGCAAATTAACATCTCCAGAATCACTCTAAAAACAAAACAACTTTAATAGTGCATCTGTTTATAGAAAGTAATTTTAGAAGTTGTTTGACTTTAAAGTGATTAGTTAATTCTCAATTTGTGATTAAAGTGGCAAGTCCTGAAATTTCTTGTAAAGCTGTCATGAATTTTCCTCTGTAGACCCAATTCAACAAGTATCAGTTCGCTGGGACTCGAAGGCTAGCTCTGAGACAGGACTTGTGCTCCTTCAAGTTCAAGGCCCTGCCTGAGGTAGATTTAGAGACCTCAGACCAGGACACAGAAAAGCTAGCAAGCACAGCCAAGATCTTACTGTAGCAAGCTGATAAGGATCCTGAGGCTAGCTGTACTACGTAGCAGCTTACAGAGCTGCTTGCATCCCACAACATAGTCACAGGCTGATAATCTTTCCAGAATACGTCTCTAGTCATGGTTTAAAAGAAACAAGCGTTATTAGTATTTTCTTCTTTACTTAATAGGCCCTGTTAGAGCAGTAATCTGGGAAAGCAGAACATCTGGTTTCATGTCCTTCCTTGGCTTGGAAGGATTTAAATACACCACCCAACTCACAGGGATATATATTAATAACCAGATCATTAAGGAGAAGGGATGGAGGAGCAAGTTTTTTCTTCCAGCCATGTCACTGAAGCTGTGCTGTTTTGCAACATATGAATGGTTCACTATGAACCTAACTATTCAGCCTTTAAAAATTCTGTATCTCCTGAGACCTGACTGGATTTGGGAAGAAGAGATGTATTTTTTCAAGCTATATTATTTTTGGCTGTAGCCCTTAAGTACTTGCTAAAGTCCTGTGTAGTTAATGGGGCAGGGTGTCAGTTGATGTACAATGTTACCTCTTCAAGTGCACGCAGAGGTCTGCTTCCTTAATTACTTTTGGATGTGTGCTTAAGTGCTTTGCTGAACTGGAGCCTTCAGCCCAGACAGATCCCGAGTGGAGCCTGTAGAGCCACATCTGTTTTGTCAGCAGCTGGGCTGGTCTAAGCAGGTGCTCCATCCCCAGTGCCTTGTCCCCACGGCTCACTTGACTCCTCAGGCACATATTTTGCCGAATAGGATTGTGGAACTAATGTGGCTAAGAAAACATATTTTTTCTCCCCCGCTTCCACCCCCCCTCCACCCCCCCCACCCCCCTCCCCACCCCCTCACACCTCCCCCAGCCCAATTACTTTTCAGCTAGATTATCATGGGCGGAGGATTGTAATCATCAAACTCTGGTATAACAGGCATGTAACTTCTCATATCACTTCTCAGCTTCTGCTTTGAAAGGCAGTGGAACTTGGTACTCTGACCTTGGTGTCTTTGATGCATTAAGGCTCTGAGGTAAGTCTGCTGGAAGAACATCTCACTGTAGGTTCCTGTTGGCCTTGAGCATAGGGCAGGTACCAGAGAGAGCTGCTGCACACTGGAATATGCCACAAAGATCAGCTGTCAATGCATGAGAAACTGCCATGAGTATCAAAAATTGTGGCACTTAGGAAATTTGTCTCTAGCTTACATAGCAGCCAAGTTGGAAACCTGAAGCTTGGCTGCTGCTTCAGATCTTTCTAAGTCCCCTTTTTTTATGTATCTTAAATATAACACATTGCTCTACCTCTAGAGAAGCAAATACAGATATTACCTCAGTAGCAAAGACCACAGTGCTGACTGACAACATTGTCTGGACTTCCACGTTCTCCCTCTCTCTCTCTTGCCATTTGATTCGCAACCCTTTACCAACCTCATTCTTAGCCTCATACACTTATAGAAAAAAATTTCTGCAGCTTGTAAGTAATCATATATTAGCTATTCTACAAGATTTGTAATGTGAAGGAACTGCTGCCTAGCTTCTTATTGTTTTACATCTTCTAAGCAGGTAATAGTGAAAAGTGAGGGACACAAAAGAAAGGGAGATTACTATAAATGAAAACTAAATTTAAAAATGGGATAAGAAATAAAAATGAAATCTGATATTTTGCACTGTTAGGAAACCAAACCCACCACATTTTAAATGAAAATCTTCATGTTGAAAAAAGATTTTTCAGCTGAAAAAGCTTTCATACAAAAAAATTTCAGCTACATGTGTCAAAATAGTATGTCAACTCATCAGAGGACTAGGACTTTTTTTAGAGGCAATTAGAAGGTATATTTTAGAGCTAATTTGACTATCTAATGAGAATATCGCAAATTAAGTGATTCAAGATAGCTCAAGTACTAGTGATCAGAGTTTGTCAAGGTCAAAAGTTTCAGTTATTAATATTTATATATATATATATAAGTGGGCAAATAGTTTATTTACAGTTAATACTTAAAAAAAATCTGCAAGGTAGTGACCAAGGAGGAATTATCATACCAGCCTCTTCTAACATGCTGTTGAATTCCTAACTGCAGTACACATGTCAAATAGAACACTATCTTTAATTCGTGGAGAAACAGATGATAAATCAAACTAAATAGAATTAATAGTGCCTAATTACTAGTTATATACTTCATCTGGAGTATCGTATTCAGTAGTGATCACCATACTTTATGCTATAATTGCCCTTTGTGGCTTATAATACAGAGCCTGCAGTACAATAAACCTTAGAGAAAAACATTAAAATGAAAGAGAATAAAACCAGTACTTTATTTTTAATATTTAAATAAAAATCTTGAGGTTCAAGGAAACCATTGTGCATGGCAATTTTGTTAAGTTGTAAGATGATGAATTGTGTGACTGGTGCAAACACATACTGCTGATCTATGAGAAGCAAAAGCAGCCTTAAAATATTTTAATTTCTTTTTCCCTACAGGGCTATGACTTTCTGGGAATATGTTGCTAAATCTGCTTGAAGAATTAGTTTCTTTTTTTAAAAAAAAAAAGCTTCATACTATGACATCTTTAGCTTGACTTATTTGTGTTGTAACAGTGCTGTGACATGATTTTTGGCTAAAAAGAAATAAATATAAAAGCTTTTCTTTCATATAAGACTGCTCTAGGTGTACACAATCTGTTTCTTCTTAACCTGACATATAAATCAGCTTAGAAAAATCTGATGTTGAGGAATTCTACAAACTTGCAAATGAACATTGTCAAATGCTGCATAATTGGTACATTGTACTCGAAGTCTTAAAATAGAGTTGGAGATACTGGGCTTACCTGATGATTTTACAAAATGCACGTTACTTAAATATTTTTTTCTCAAAGAGGGTTTGATAAACAATTTCCTAATTTATTGTGTCCGTGAGGAGAGTCAGTTAACATCCAGGTCTTATTTTATCTATTTTTATAGTGGGAAAATATCTATCTACTTCTATGTGTAATTAAGATTTACTTCTTTATGACCTTCACTTAATATGTAAGTACCAACTTATTGTTTTACAAGTGGACAACATGAGAGACAGGACATTAATTGTAATGCTAAACATTTTTCTGCTTTCTCTTCATTAAAATTAAGGATATAAAATTATTTCCTCAGGCTAGACTTAAAGATTAATTTCTAAAGTACTTTCTAAAAGTGTTACTATGTTAGGGAGAGATGGCCCAGCAGTTAAGGATGCGATCAGCTTTTTGGTTGCTGAAATTTGGTATGTATGCAGCCTTAAGTTTTGCAGACATCTAACTTCTTTTTGGCTAGTAACTATGGGGTGATCTTCTCTTTGTTGGCTGCCCCACTGCGTACAGTGACCCCAACATAGCTACACAGGTTCCTTTAGCTTCAGAAAGAATGACAGCCACCCAAAGGAGAGGCAGCTTACCTCATCCTCTACAGAACTATGTAAGAAAGATGACAGAGAAAGAGGGCACTCTTAGTTCTTTCAGAAATAAAAAAAAAAAAGTCAGACCTTTCCTGTAGTATAATTTGGCTGATGTTTTTACTCCAATAATGTTCAAACAGCACGGCGTTTCTCTCCTGAGAAGCTGTTACTTCCAGATTTTGCCTTGCCAGCTGGAAGAACGCTGTTCTAAAGAATGACCATCTCACATGCTCTACTGTACATATAGAAAGTCAGACATGAGGAAGACCTCTGCTGAGTATTACTGCTAGCAGAGTTAGGAGCTAGGTGCTCATTCTAGGAATCCAGCCTCAGGTCTTTTCATGCAGGAGCTTTTGCGTGCCTGTGTATATCTAGGTAGTGTCAGGCAGAACTGAAAACATGGGTTTTTACCACTGTAGCACAAATAAATGGGTCTCTGATAGGAACTCTGTATTATATTTCCAGTTTTCTTGTAAGGGTATTTTTACGATATACAGTTGTTACATTCATGGAATGTGAATTGATTTGCTTGCACTATAGAAATAGTGAGAGTACATCTCTGAGAATGATGTTTCTTGCAATTTCATTTTTTACAACACAATAGGTTACTGAAACACTCCAAAATCATACAAGTTTTGATAAACCATTCTTCTATAATCCTTTCTAATGCCAATCTTCACCTTATTGTCCATAAATTTCATTTAACCATTTTAGGACTGTCTTTATTGAAAGACAAAGGTGCACTTATCTGAAGACACTGAAAACTTTCACTCACCAAGATATCGCACTTAGCAAAGTATGAATCCATTTTCAAAATTTTTCACACAAGAAGTTTGCCTCATTGTTATGCTGTGTGGGACCTGCTTGGCAGTTCGTTCTGGTTTGTTCTGCGCAAGTCATTCCTGTTGCACCATAATTGTGTTCTGTACCATGTAGGATGAGACTTGGTAAGTGCAATGAGAACCTATCCATGAGCCATTCTTCCAGTATTTACATGATTCTGTTAAAAAGGATACCTCATAAAGGGGAAAAGACTTAGATCCAATGCACAAATTAAGATAGCATGGCCACAGAAAAAGTATCTGTATAGAAGATTTTATGGCAAGAATGCACGATAATAGCTTTGTTTGGGCAACGCAAGATACAGGAGTCTTACTGAAGTTTACAGAGCTTCCTTAGTAAACTTTTGTGGTAACAGTAAATTCTGGTTTGGGTACTAATTTGATGCATTAGAAAACTGTGCCAAGGCACACTTTTGTTCTTGTCATGAAAATATGGAGAATAAGGTCTACATATCACTACTGTGGCAAGTTGACATCCAATAAGATTTATGCTATTTGAAAACCCTATTCTTGCTAAATGCATTGCATATGTGAGTTCAGTGTAATTTACTTGGAACTTTGCTGCTACAAATAACGTTAATATCTCTGTTTTGATATGACATAAAATTTATTTAATCTGGTACCTCATTTTGAAATATATTCATTAAAAGTGTTGAACGGAGAAAAAAATCTGTCAGCGCAAATGGTGTTCATTTTCAATGTGACAGTATTCACAAGTCCCAAGAAATAGAACAGTTGAATAGATAATGTCACATATCATAGCATTATTCGGATGGTGTGATCTTCTTATTGATTGGACAGCAGTTGCAAATTTAGAGCTTATGCTACATTTCACTAATACCATGACAATGAAGAACATGAGCAATGGTCTGTCAAATTTGTGAAAATTGAGCCATGCAAGTAAATAACGACACAGTTTATAATTCTCTGAAAGGAAGAGGATAACATTTGTTCTGGAATTAAGCAATAATGAAACAGAGGCTCTGCTTTGTGCTTTAAACATAAAATGGGGTTATAATGGAAGAGCAATTCTTTCATTACTGATATTATGAAATAGCTGAAATGGTTAGCTTCCGTATAGTGTAAAAAGGCCACTTTTCAAGCAGACAAACAGAGACAACTCCATTGAAACTGCAGTTTGTAATCTCTGTACCATTATCAGCCTTTAAGACAGCAGGCATTTTATCCTGTTTTTATTGTTGTAAATAATACTGAAAGCTTTTTTAATAGAGTTCTTTCCTAGTAAAACATAAAATCGAACCTGGATCATATGCAAGACATTCATTGTAGCTTAAGTCCAAAGGGCTAAACTAACAATTTGACTAGAATTCTTGAGAAAGTCTTTCACCAAATTTTCTGGGAAGTCCCAAGACATGGAACAATTAAATGAGTAATATCTCATATCATAGCATTATTTGGATGGTGTGAATACCGATGCATCCAGCAACAAAACTGGAATTTGTTGCATATGTTTGTTCCCCACTAAAAGGGGAGGATGAGGGAGAAATTCAGATGTATGAATACAGATGCTCAGTGGCATTTTAAAAGCTAGAGGATATCCCACCAGGCCCCCAGCTGTCACCCTAGAAAGGCACAGGTCTTTCACAGATCCTCTTTAATTTTTGCCATCTCATGGAAATGTCTAGAACACTCTAGATCATGTCAGTGGCACTGTGTTAAGGCAGTTGAATCTCCCCACGAGTGTTTTTGGGCTTTACTGTGTGTTTAAATAGTAAGGAGAGCACAAACAGTAGTAATGGAGAAAGCAAGAAGATGTGGTCTGACCTTCAGCCAGACAGTCAGGGACTCGGTGCCTGTCCTTACGTCATGCCCTGTTACTGGGGGAGAGTCGCATCTATATGTCTCAAGTGAGACAGGTCCTTGAATCCTTGTGTTTAGGGCATACAGAATTTAGGGCACACAGTCCTTGCTTCACTCCTAAAGCTTGGAAGAGGAGACAGAGCTGAAGGGGTCTACATCTCTTGGATTCCCAGGAACAGTGAGAGGTATGTCCTTGCCCACCTCAAGGCTGTATTTTAAGAGCAGTTTCACAGCCACTGTCTACCCTCTGGAGGGCACTCTGGAATAAAATTAGAGCAAATCAACTGACGAGAGTAAACTTCAGGAAAGGGATAGAGAGTTGCCTTTAAGTGTGCCTTCAGTTTAGGCGTGTACCACAAGCTTACTGTGCATTGCACCTAGCTTGGCTGTTCCCTTGAATTTCTTTGTCCTTGTGGAGATACTGCTTGACCAGCATTGCCTGTATAGAAGAGCCTAGTGGCAAAGAAGAGCCATAAAAGAGTTTTGATGTTGCATTCCACAGAAACAAATATTTCAACCTATAGGCTGGCCTGTGAAGATAGTGTACAGACGAATACTGAAATCTCAGAAGAACCAGCGTACACAGGTATGTATAGGCTTAATTGTTCTTCTAGGTTAGTGCACTATCCACTAGCCTGGATCTGCATTGTTTGGGACATAATTTTGTTTGTTTTCACTTGTTGAATTATTTGCTGAACTGAATTTTTCACAGCAAGCAGACACAAATATCGATATGCATTTTTTCCAAGCAAGACCGTGCACAAGAGATACCTGCTGTTTGGCCAGGTATTGTGTGTGTGGCTGCCATCATTGACACAGCATCCTCATTGGAGCTGGCAGGGCAAGGGAAAGATTTCATGGTTGTCTGTTGGGTTTTCTTTCCCCTGAATATTGCTACCTTTTCATTTTCATTTATTTGGACAATTCTGCTGAAAATCTCCACCTATCAGCCAGGTTTTAATTTCTTTTTGGCACGCTGCTACTCTCTTACCCATATTTTTCTTTGTTGCAATGCACTTTGGAAAGGTGGGAGGGGAGGTGCCAAAATGAATTGATTTTTTCCAAAGGTCAGCAAGGGGGAGGGGTAGGCCTACAGGTCTGATCCCAGTCATACTGACAAATGTCAGGTATAGCCCTAGACCTTTTCAGCCTGGCAGGCTACACACCCTTGTTTCAGACCCAGGGGAAGCCATGCCCTGGAATGTTACCCATCGCTCACTGTGATGTTTACAAACAACATGTCCTGTGTATGACTTAATCTGCATCAAAGTACTATGCAATAAAGTCAGGTACTCCTGGCCTTATTTACAATGAATCTCTAGCTCCCAGGAAGCACTAGGTTCCCATAAATGATGATGAATTTGCATCATCAAAGTGCACTTATGCACTCATTCTTTGCATGCACCGAATTCACCGAACAACAGAATGGTTGAGGTTGAGAGGGACCTCCAGAGGTCCTGTGGTCCAACCTTCCCTCAAGCAGGGTCACTTAGAGCCAGTCACCTAGGACCACGTCCAAACAGCTTTTGAATATCACCAAAGATGGAGACTCCACAACCTCCCTGGGCAACCTATGCCAGTGCTCAGTCACCTTCACAGTGGAAAAGTTTATTCTTATGTTTAAATAGAATTCCCTGTGCTTGAGTTTGTGCCCATTGTCTCTTGTCCCACGTCACTGAAGAGTCTGGCTCTTTGCACTCTCTCTTCAGGTATTAATACACATTGAAAAGTTGTATTTGTACTCTCTCTTCAGGTATTAATGCACATTGTAAAGATCCTCCATCTCAAGCCTTCTCTTCTTCAGGCTAAAAAGCCCACCTCTCTCAGCCTCTCCTCATAGGAGAGATTCTCTAGTTCCTTCATGATCTTTGTGGCCCTTCACCGTACTGTCTCCAGTATGTCCACATCTCTGCTATATTAAGGAAAGAGCAATGTCCCCTATGCAATCCTCACCTACCAGGCCAAATGGAGGAGGCATGCTGGATGCGATGCTCATGAACAGATTTCTGTTAATGCCAGGCAATCTGCCTGCCCACAACACAGAGTAACCTACAAGAGAGAGCAGCCTTGGGGGTGGACTTCGGGTGAGCTAGGTTGCCCTGGGTGAATGTGGTCTATAGGCCGCAGCTGCAGTGATTAACAATACAAAGTTTTAATGGATAGGCAGGGTAAAGTTTCATCAACAACAGTCCTTTATTCTCCCTAAACCTTTAAAACTGTATCTCAGATAGCCCAGCACAAAAAAATAAGGCTGAAAAAGTATTTATATATGTAATTTCAGGGACTGTGCTTCCTTCTAGAATGACAAACGACTGCACAAGGAAAACAGATTAAATTATATGACAGATCTGTGGTTCACAGAAAACCAAAATAAGCAATTTGAGTCAATTAGGTATGTGCTACAAGTCATTCTACTGTGTGTTTTACAAGTGAATTTTCAGTCTCCTGACGCACTCTATATATTCTGCTACAACTGCTCAAATGGGTTATGACTTTCTTTTCTAAAACAGTAAAATAAGAATCCCTCAGTCTCCAGCATCATCCAAATATTTCTGCTGCTGTCTGGTGCCCCACGTGATTTGTCCTCAGTGCAAGCAGTACACTGACCGTGCTGAGCAGTAGCTTCACAAGAAGCGGAAGATTCCAAACTTCAGCTAAACCATTCAGCTGCGTGAATCCTGGAGTCGCAGCTGTGGAACGTGTCAGGAGAGCAGCAAAACATTGCAGTTCCTCTACGGGATATCAAGGGATCCTTTATCTTGCTACAGCCATTCATGGGCCCCTATCACTTTCAGATGATGGCAGAAAATCATTGGAACTGAAGTCCCCACTGTCCAGCAATGACAAAGAAAACGTCACCATGTATCAATTGGCTTGTAGCAATTGTCACTGAGCACTGACAGCATGCAAAGTGCACTGCCATTCCAATTATTAAAAGGTCTTTCAGTCCAACCTGGTTTTCCCAAAGGTAATTGATATCAATTTATTTATCTAGTTTTTCCTAATTACTAGAAGAAGAAAAAATGGCTTAGTGAGATGCATTGGCATTTCATAGTGTTTTCAGGGGAAAAATATTCCCAGTAAAGTAAAAAAATAAAATGTTTCTGTAGGAGAATGTGATAACTCATTCTCTATTGATTTAAAAACTTCACATGAGGAAAGTTTTGCGGTGTTTAAAATGAGATTGAAAAGTGAATGCACTGGGTTTTTTTATTATCTGTATTATCAAAGTCTGGGGTTGGTTTTGATTCAGTCTTTTTTTTCCCTGATGAAATGTTTCATGTTGTAATGTAATAGAATTAATAAGATCTGATACACTGACTTTTAATGAAATTTCATTTTTCAAAAATAGGCACATAAAAATGTCTCCATAATAAACTTAATTAGAGAAAATAGAAGATTGTATTATTTCATCATTAATACAAAGAGATGGATAATTAGGAAGATGCGATATGCATATTGAGTGAAATCCACCCTCCTGCAGGAAGCTGGAGTACACAGGCCCTACGTGAGAAGTTAAGGCAAGGAATGGACTCAGCCCCATCACTAGAAGGCTTGCTAAGCGTACAGTACTCAGTACTCTTCAAAAGTGCTTTTCAAACTCAGTGCTCTACTGCCTCTCTCCTTTTCTTTTTTTTTTTTTTTTTTTTTTTTTTGTCTTTTGGGTGATCTGGCGCCATATCTCTGTAGCCTAAATATCTTTGTGTTAGCCATTTTTTCCAGCTTCTACCCAAAAAAGCCCCAAATGTGCTGCATTTTCCATATTCATTCAGTCTCCCTTCCTGTTCCTTAGCCTTTTACTAAAGCTCTGCTTTCTTGGTTTCAGTAATTTTCCTGACATTTTTCTTTATTTTCTGTACTAGTATATCTTCATGTGCCTCAACAATGTTACCGTCAAGGTCTTATTCCATTATATAACTCCTACTTACATCAGTTGATACACTGTACATGTCAATATTTTTATTAACCAGATTTTACCAAGGAAACAGTAAAAACCCTCTCCTTAGCCTGAAAGCAGATTATTTGTGAATGTAGTATAAACTGTGTTGTTCAAAAGACAGTATTGATGACTGAAACAGTTTCAGTTTTGCTGGAGCATGGAGCGAATTAATTTTCTGATGCAATCCAAATGAAAGGCAGTTTTTCAACTATTGAGGGTGAAATTCACTTCTGTTCACAGGGTCTGTACAAGGACCTCATTTAAGTTTAGCTGATGCATGAGACCTTGTGTGGGTACTCTACATTGACAGAAATTTATAGACCTGATTTGTTCAGTCTATTATATTAGTACTGTTCTGAATAGGCTAAAGCTCTCATTGGTGGATTTCCTCCTGTGATTCCATTCTTTTTACCCTGTTACCGATTTTATTATCAGTATTAGATTAGTTTTGTCAAGGATGGTAGCTTCCCAAACTGTCCTAAAATATTGGTAACCTGTTTAAAAAAGTACAGCCAATATGATTTGAAATAAATGTTTTAAATTATGCTTATATTGAAAACTAAGATTCTCAGTGACTAACATTTATAAGAAACTATATAATAATAAAGTAGTATAATAGGATTTGGAGGAAAAGTAGCTAGTAAAACATTTGTATTTCAAACCTACAAACAACAACAATGACATTTTCAGAAGTATTAGTTACTGTTTTTCCAAATTAAGGTGCCTAAGGTGACTTCTAAAAACATTAGAAATAATTTTTTCTGATGGATGCAGAACAATTTGGTCTTCCACTCTGAAATAAGCATATCATATAGTGGGGTTTTTTGCATGTGTTTTGAATGAGGTTTGTTTCTTTTGATTTTAAACAGTAGTTTCCATTCCAGGCAGCTGCAAGGAAGCAGCATGCTGTATCCCCATCTCGCAAAACCTGGACTGGGAACTACTGTTCAAGGAAGCACGATGAACCAAAGCCAGCTTCAAATATCAGTGAAGCGTATTCCTGACCATACATTCCCAGAGTTAGGATTTTAAAAATAAGCCTCTCCGTTTCATCCTGCCACCTGTGTTATCTGTAGATGTGTCTGTGCCCTTACTTCCCCAACCATCTGTAGCAGTGCGGCTCCACCAGCTGACTGCAGCCCTTCCACAGGCTGTGTCAAAAGCATATCAGTCTTCTAAGATCAAGTTAATATTTCCCTGTTTAAAATTTTGACACTGTGAAAAGGGCATTTTTCCACCTGAAGATTGCAGCTGTGAGTTCTTCCTTACCCCCTTTAACAATTTTTTATTTTTTTATATTTTTTTTTGTCATTGTTCCTCATTAGATAGCATCCAAGTTCAGACAAAGACTGGTCATGCCTGACAAGCAGTCTTGATGATTAAATGTTTGTTAAGAAGCCTCTGCTGGGAAGATGTCTGCCCCTTAGTCTGTGGGTTCTTTTCATGCCAGCCTGGTCTCGCTGTATTTCGGTAGTGGCCTTAAGTGCAGTTCCAGCTTCAGAATTGTGCGCAGCTTGGTGTGCTGCTGAGTGTTCCCATCACCTCCACCTCCTTCATGATCTGCAGAAATGCACCACTAATCCTGCTTCTCTACAGAGAGATATGTCTTTTGTACACCTCCAGAGGCCTAATTCCAGCAGTAGGATCTGCTGTGAGGAATCACAGGTAGAGGCAAGCTCTGAGCTCTGTGACTGCCTGCTTGGACCTCCCAGTAGCCTCCCTCCCCAGACGGCACCCCCTCTTGCAGATCCCTCTCTTCCCATGGGTGCTGTGCGGGGTAAGCCAGGCACCTCGCTCCAGGCTCTGAATGCCGCTGCAGAGGTCAGACATCTGGAAAGCAGGGCTGAGGAAAGTATTCAGACCTCACAGATATAGGCACTCTAATTATTAGCTACTTCTTCAGTCAGTATTGATGGCTGGCCTCCTACAGGAGGAGAGGCAGGCCTGAGATAGCTGCTGGGCTGCCCCAGCTAACTCGCCCTAACCACCCTCTGGGGCAGAGCCACCGCCAGCGAGGGTGACCTACCTAAGATAGGGGCCTGAACTGCGCTGGTAGGGGGACCATCTGCCTAATGTCCGAGCATGCCAGCCATTTCTTTAATGTGGTCCTTGGTTCCTCCACTGATGTGGCGCTTGGTTTCTACCTCAACAGTATTAGCAGCCTGCAGACTGCATACATCCCAAGACCAACAAAAAACGGAAAGGTTAAACAATGCTTTGGAAGTGTCCCCACACCTCTCCTTTAACCTCAGAGGGAGTCTAGCTGAATAGCTTTGATTAGATGTCTGATTTTAGATGATGAGATTTAGATGAATTGCACACTATGTAAAGGCAACATTTTCTCTATATATAGTTTTCTCCACAGCTTCTGGAGTGAGTCTCATATGATTTCCCACTCTGAACCTGGTGTAATCCCTCATCTTTTTGGAGACCCGTTTGTCCTCCTTTGCATCCAAAGTGAGATAAGCAAGCCCAAATGGCCCCCAATAAAACAGCTGTTAACAACCCATTTTATGCAGATTTTGAACACTTGGGGAAAGACTGGGGCAATGGAGGCTACTATTGCAGGCCAAGATGCCTCAGCTATTTTTAGGATTTAGAACCATCAGCCTACGCTACCTGGCTACAATGCATAATTCAATTAGCATTATCCCTTAAATGCTTGTCTGCTGATATCCAAACTTATTCCCTGTTTACTCCTGTGATCCCCTTTATAGATGCATTTCCTATTGCCATCAGTGTGTATCTTTTTATGTCATTTTACTTCTCTTCTAGAATCCATATAATTCTTATCAGTTCCCATAGTACATCATCCAATCATCCTTTATATTGTATGTTGCTATCAATTTTCCATTCTTATATATTTTTTAATCTCATACAAGAATATTGTATCATCTTTACTTTGCTCTGATAAAAGAAATGTAATATTTTGGTATGGAAACTACTCTGTAATCCACATGAATATACAAGAGATTTGTTCTCTGTATTGAAAAGAGGTCTTTTTTTACACTATCTTTAAATCAGAAAAGGCATTGCTTTTTTTAACATGTTTTCTCCTTAAAGGATGAATTTAGTGCTCATGAAAGCTGCCACATTGACAGCTCTGAGAAAAGTCTATTTAATTGGCCATGGGAAAGATAAGTAGCAGAAGCGTAAGCTTCCTAGACTGCTTATGCATTCACCTGGAAAAATCTATGAGCCTGCTCCCAGTCAAGGCAATGGTAAAATTCCCTCAAACCTGGCACTTCATTTGGCTTCTGAGTCTGCCCATGGAAATAATCCTTATGGCAATGGTAGATGTGCTGTGTTGTTAAAATTTTTCTCCAACTGGAGGTACCGTGAATTTGCTGAGAACTGAATACCTTTCATATGGCCACATCTCTGGCTGCTATCGATCTGTGCCAGATTCACATCAGTGACATAGAGAAGAGAGGGGCTATAGCTCTTTGCTGCTCTCTCAAGCCCCTCTGATGATTTTAAAATGTTGATGGTATTAACTGTGTGTGATATATTACAAATCTCCTTCAAAGTCACATTTGAGCTCCAAAAGGAGTGAGAGACTTTATCAATAAATAGGTGGTATGGTGTCTAGCACTGTGGTTTGTAAATGTTATGCCCAGAAGAAATCTTATTTTATAAACAGATGGATCCTTTTTACGTGATTCACTAATGCTTTACAATTAACTAATTAACAGGTTTATTGTCAAAATTAGCAATAAAAAGTCTTCAGGAGTTTTGACCAAAGCAGTCTTTGGCAATTACATAGATACAAAACAATCTGTGTGATAGTTTGAGGCTAAATGTTCCTCAGATAGGAATTTAACCTGCTGTTTTCAAATAAAAGTTGACAAATAGGAAACCAAACCCTGCAGATTTTCTCAACCATTTCATATTTGAGACTCTCAGCCTTAATTAGTATTAATTACAGGTAACACAACAAAAGTTTGAAGGGCTGATTATGCATTTTCTAGACAAACAAACCAGTTTAATATCCTACACTTTGATGGACTAGCTTCTTTCAGGCTCCTCTAATGATATAGTTCTGGGTCATGAATCATTGTGCTTTTCATGCTATAAATAATATTTGGTTTTAAAGGGCACCATATCATATAGAAATACATAACACAAAGGACATTAAAATGAAATTATTAAATATTACTGCAGGTCAGGAAGAGAAGGCGGAATTCTCATATAAATATACTACTTATTTTTGAGTAATCCACTCCACAATTCCTATGCAAAAATCTGTCCCTTTCAACTGGACACCAGAAAAATGCAAATGAACAAAGCCCATATGATCAGAGTTTTAAAATATCTTACTCATTAATTTTGTAGATTTATCTCTAGAATTGATTAATAGATGGGGACCAGTGATTCACTCACTCCAGACCATGAAGGTTTCAAAGGAAAATATATATGAAAATACAAGATATAGTCAAGGCAAGTCATAGACAAGTCAGGAAGATAGTCGTCTGCAAGTATCATCGAGTTGGTGTGTGTGCCCATCCATATGCACCAATTCAGTAATGATTTGTTACACTATCCATTGTGACCCATTATGCTTTCTTCTTGACATTGCATCTTGCAAACTGTTTATATTTTTCTGTTTGGGCAAGATCTAACTGCTGACAGTAACACTTAAACTGACATAGTATTTTACAGAGCACTCGATTTTAAGTAGAATAGACAGAGAATTAACTGCATAACTCTATTACCAAGAAAGGAAGTTTCTAAATTCCATTTTCTAAAGACTACAAAAATATCTATTATTATTTCCTCCCCGTGTCTAACTAAGATTTACTGGACTGTTTAAATTGCTGATAAGCAAAACTGTCCTATAAGTAACCAGAAGAATAAAATACTAATTTTCTTTTTGAAGAGCAATAGAAGGACTGTAAAATATGGATTTAATAAGACATGACTTGTTATTTATTTCACTAAAATATCAATAGTGGAAAGTTTGTTTGGACTGGGAAGTCTGTTAAACTTAGCTATTGACTTAAATTAAAGTTAAGGTTATTTTTTGTGACAACGACATTTTATTTCATTGCTATGCTAATTTTTATTCATTTCAAAAGGACTGCTCCTTTTCTGACTCATAGTTATGTGAGTGAAATATAGACATACGTTCAGACTGGTTTTGAAGACAGTCCTTAATTTTATATTTAACAATGCTAATATATTTGTTTATCTTACTGTGTACGGTAGGTTGCACTTTTTAAGAAGTACATTGTGTTATGGATTCATTTAATGAACTGAAGCAGATTGCAGTAATTTATTCACAATGGGCCTCTTGTGTTTGTGTATATTTGAGAAGGACTCTGCATGAGAGGTCATAAAGATTGGGGCAGTCTGGAACTGCTTTAAATTCCTGGAAGTTTGCTTCTTTAATGTTCCTAGCAGATACATTGTCCAGAATATTTTATGAAGAGCATATGTACTAAAAGGAAAAAATTCAATTTTATATCAGTTTTCTTTTAACTAGTGGATGTTATCATTCCCTTAGAAAGGGTGTTATAATAATAGAAACACTGAAAGATTTAAATATATCAGAGCTAGTGGACAGTGCTATAATACACAATTTATCCTATTTGATACTAGTTAACAAGTGCAGTGATCCATGAAGAAGGTTCTTCTTTGAGTTTTTGGGTCTGAGTTTAAATTACTGATTTGGGAGAAGAGTCTGTTGCTGTGTGCTATATAGCTAGCAATAGTTTAAATTCAACACAAACTACACACAGACTGGGGTTCTCAAGGTGCCTAGTTATGGTTGTGATTGGCAACCTATCATTTCTTTCTCATTTTCATTACAATATGTCATCAGAAACACAAGTTTGTGAGATGCTTCTTCTGTTTACCATATGTTTGACATTCATGTCCCCAACTGCAGGGGAAAAAAAAAACCACCCCGAAAAAGAGTAACTCAGCAATATTACTACTTTTTCAAATATGAAATGAGAACATACGCTAATTCTCAATCTATCTGACCTTTATGGATTAGCAAAGGAGAAACAGATATCAGCAAACAGCACCTGAACCTTTAGGGACAGTTGATGTCATCATCTGCCAGCACGGCCTACACAGCAGTATAGGGATTCCCAAGAAGAGCAGAGATATTATGTCAGTGAAACAGAAATCATAGAATGATGATTTGAGGATCAGCAATAAGGAAGGTTTTGACCTTGAGGAGGTTTAAAAGTGCATTCTTAACAGCTATCTGGGACATAATTAAAGACATTTTAACATGATAAGCCCTGAAGAATGCAAACCATCATCTGTGCACATTGAAGAGTAAAAGATATTGCTTTTATAGCTGTGGAGCTTATGGTCAGAAGTGATATGAAATATTAGAAATGTGACAGTTTTATAATAATTTTATACTCGTTGTAATAATTTTCATTTGCAGCTTTTTGCCAGTGAATCTCTGGAATGGCATTAAGTATTTCCAACTTCAGCTTACTCTGTAATATTAGAGTGTCTCTGGGGCCTTTCTTATTTCACATAACTGTGTTCGTAAGTTGCAAGCAAATAGGCATGAAGACAATGTCTGTTATTCAAGCTAACAAAAGAATAAGGAACAGGAGTTCCCAAAGACTTTTTGTTAAGTTTCTATGTGAAGAATACACTCCCAGATCGCTGAAGGTTTATATAAAAATCCAAGTGGTATTTCAAGCAAGAAAATAAATAAGTCTTTTTGACTTCTGCAAACTAATTATTGTCAGAAAATGTAAAGATGAAAAGAAAATATGTAGATGAGGAAACCCGGTACCTTTTCTTTTTTTTTTTTTTTTTTTCTTCTTCGGACTCTGAAGCGGTCTAGTCAGTATCTCCTGGACCACATAGAGAGCATGGTGTAATTTTGCTCTTCTGTAAAACACAGGACGACACTATGTAATCCACCCTGTGGGTTCATCGCAACGAGATTGAAAACCAGTGATACATTACATGTGAATTTATCTTCTCCTGAGAAGCATGCATGGGTCCAGAGCAAAGAGAACTCCGTGTAGTTTAAGCAGAAGTAAGTGCTTTTATTATTGCTGGGGAACTGCCATAGTTTGCCTGCCTCTTTATGACTGATAGCTCTGGCTCTTAAAGTGACTCCCTGAATGCCTCTCTCCCTTTAGTTAGGGAATTATTTCTCACAATCTATAGTAGTATCTGGTTTCTGTATTTGAATTTCGCTAAGCAGTCTGATATCTGACTGTAGAGCTAAACCTTAGGCAAAACACTGTGCGCTATGCAATTAAAGCGTTTGCGTTGTCTCCTTCGATAGATGCCTCTTGACAGAAAATTCATCCTCCACATACTCAAACTAACTCTCCATCTCATAATCATTCCGATTATTTATCTTAATAATCATTATAGCACATTTAGTCTAGATCTGTTCCTCAGTGAGGTTTGTCTGCTGAGAGAGATTAAATTTATAAATGTCACATACTTTTCATTTTGGAGTATATATGGCAAAGGTGTCCTGAAGTCTGCCTACAGCACAATAAATATGTTATTCTCACCATCACTGTGGGGTTTAATTTCAACTTTTAGGGATGTAAGTTTTGAGCTAAGAGTAAACATGGTAAAGTTAATCACAAAAGTTTCTTAAAGCAAGGTGTGAACAGGTGGACTTGTGTGTTTCAGCTGAACTATGGCATTTGATAAGCAACTCAAAGCAGCACATGATGCCTTAAAAGGACTTCTGAATCAGAGAGTGGAAGCAATAGCAGCTGTGTGTAAGATGAGCTCATATGGTGGCGTGTATGTGTTTTGCCAAGGGCTCTGACACAGAGGAGCCCAGTTCTCTTTGGAGCAGGAAAGCCTTGCTTTCTCAGCCTCTCAGGAGCTGCTGTCTCACCCTGGTCTGATAGAATCAGTGTAGCCTACACCATGGACTTCAAAGGTGATGGGACTAAACCCCATCTGAGGTGCCAAGTGGGCTCCCCGTGCCTGGGTCTGTGGTGATAGGAGCTGTGTAAACAGCTTACAGTAAACAGAGAGATATCCTCAATCCTTTTCTTCCCCAAATATGAATTCAACCCTTTTATATTTTAAAATATTTTTTATCAAAATCATATCGCAGACTTATACAACTGCTGCAGTCAAATATTTGTAAAAGCCTCACAACTGCTTCACATCATTCAAAAGTTTACTGTATGCAGGCTGTTCTGAAATGAAAGCTACTGCCTTCATTTACATCCACTAGGAATCTCCAAACTAAGTCACTTCACCAAAAGGTATAATGGATTCCTAAGATGCTAAATTAATCTGAAAGATACTGTAGAGTCTTGCATATAGATAAACTGCAACAAGTGTAATGTAACAACTATAGTAGTTCCTCTGAGATGAGAAAGATTACTTCCCTCCATCAGTTTTTTATTGTTCTCTGCTGATAAGGCCCTTTACTACCCTTAGGGTGCTTCTCTTCTGTTTAACCGAGAATGAAGAAAGCTATTTTTATCACTGAACAATATTTGGTTCTGTATAAAAATCTTTCATATTTTGACATGTTTGTAATGCTTTCAGCTTAATGCCTCAGTGAAAGACTAGCTGTTCTTGGTGTATCTGTTCGTGGCACTCATCAGAAACTTTTTGATTTCCTTAGTTTATTAACCTTTACATCTATGTTCTTCTTTACGCTGAGAGTGTAGCAGCATTCATAGCTTTTATTTATGTCTGCATTAGCCTGAACACTGATATACATTGCTAATTAAAGATGTACAGCATTTATTTGATGCCGTGAAAAACACACTGACAGTTTCGTGCCTTGTAAACTGGAAGGCTAGAAAACATTTAATCACATTAAGGGCGACAGTAAGAGTTTCCCTCCTTCACATGGGTTTCCAGTAGCCACAGGGAAACAGGGGGAAAGCACAGTATTTCTTTTCTGCATAAATGTTTTTCAGAATTTAAACTCCATTCAGAGTGAGAAATTTTCAGAGAAAACAAAACAAAACAAAACAAAACGAAACTTCAACTAATGGTGCTCTTTTATGATTTCAATTCACTCACCTCCTTCAAAAAAAGGCTAACAGTTTCAGACTGCCTACTGACACTGTTAAACAAAATTAAATAAATATTAGTTCAAACGCTCTGCAGCTGAAGAAGAACAGTAGATTTTGTGCCTGTATAGTGATGCTTACATAAGCACAATGCTAACTACCTCGCAGGCATTGATTTGCATGGTATCTGTGCAAGAGGCTCCAGACACAGACAGATTAATGAGCTCCTCTGCATTTAACCACCTTCGCCATTAATTCTGAGACTCAGAGGAAGGGAGAGGAGAGGTATCCTCTGATACAAATCTATGTATTCTCTTAACTCTCCCTAAACTTCAGGCTTTTATATTAAGATCATTATGTACCAATGGCAAGGAAACAACAGCCTCACTTTACTGAATTTTATTCTGCATTCCATTTATTTTTACTAAACTTCATTTCTATTGAAGATTTTAGTAAAATGGAGCCTGAGACTTGCTAGGTCCTGGCTACATCAGTAAGAAGATGGCAGGTAGTATTATAGGTTACAATAAAAATAATATTTCTAATAGTTATGCTGCCTTTACCAATTTCCAGGGTCTTGTGGATTTGTGGTTTTCTGGTTTATTTTTGCTGTGCTAAGAAATCAGTGCTAAAACTCAAATATATTCTTTGTATAATCTGGTTCATTTACCCCATGCACATCCCATCTGTTTTCCAAGAATGGAACGGAGAGAAACTGCAAGCAGTTTCCTTGATCCTTGAAGCCTGTGGCTTCACATCACTTTCTACTCAATAAGCTCAGTCTCTTTTCTTCCAACTCACAACTTTTTAGGTTTTTACTTACAGTAGGATCAACTTAGTTTCCAGGTCTCTTCCTTTGCTTCCAGGACAGATCCTTGTAGCTTTGCTTGAGCTACTTGAAAGCCCATCACTTTCAGTGGCTTGTCCAATGACCTTGTTTATAAAGCAGGTTGATTGCTCCCTGCATGGATAGGAGGATGGGCATTTGTGAAGTCACAATTAACAATAGCAAAGATGAACTATCTGTGGAAAAGGTATTTTTTTTACTGTGACTTAGTGATAAAGTGGTATCCTTTTTGGTACCCTCTGGAGCTGAAAAATACACCTTAAAAAAAAATAATCCAGATAACTTACTTCCAGAAGAAAATCCTAAGTGTGGCAGGAAAAAAAAAAAAAGAAATCACAGTCAGCCCAGCAGTGGTATTGAGTAGATGATCTCATCTGATCTGGCAGCCCAATTTCCTTCAGACAAAAAAAACCATCTAAATACTTGAAATTATTAGCTCATGTCTTTTAAATGGTGTTACATGCATGGTAACAGGCAACTTTCACTTTTGAACACTGAAGAAACAGCTCCTAAATCATTTGAACATTGAAAATTAAAGCAGGATCCAGAAAATAACATGGGAAACTAAGTACAGGAAAGCTTTCTGTTTTTCTGCACCAAGAGGCTTTGGGAGATGCAGATAATGATATCTAACTAAATGCCTGCCTAAATTGCCTTGACAGAGAAAACTACCAGTCTTTTTGAAAGTAGAGGTCTCATTGATGTTGACTGAGTTTCTGGTCTGATTTCTTGGCTGAACCTTTTGTATAGATAAAATGAAGAAACAGCACAGTTCTTATGCTCCGTGTAGCACTTGACACAGAGCTAGACACTTCACGGACCTGTCTAGGAGAACTACGCAGCCTAATGAAAAGGGTTTGAATTTCACTGTGTTAACCAAGCATTTGTTCACTGGTATATGTGAACAATAACTTCCCTATACTTGAATTAACATTACTCATTAATTCTGAAAAATGTAGGCAGTGCAGAAGCAAAGAAAGAAATGTAAACAATGCAACTTCTAAATAATAAAATTAAAGCATTCAGGGGTTATTTATATTTGTTTTATTTTTATTTACAGTCATCTTTATTAGGAGTAACACCATGACCACAAACCTTCCAAGAGCAGAATCCATGAAAGGATTTGGTACAAGCGGTAAGATTATGACTTAAAACTAGCATGAAAGGGTGTTGCTTAGAATCATAATCAAGGTTTTAAGAAGCATCTCAGACTAACAGAGGAAAGGACTTACTTCTTCTGAAATGAAATGGGAAAGAAATTGGCCTTCTATTTTTACAGAGAAGATGGAAGGTGAAATAAAATACCATTCTTTATTCTTAAATTGCAGTGCAAGACTGAGATATTGTTCTTGATGTTCTGCCCCGCTCAATGAACCTTCTGGGCAGCACTTGTTATGTTTAATAATGTCAAGGAACAAGGAAATTTTAGCTGTAGTCACCATAATAATGTCTTATGTTCCTTCAAGAACAGTCTTTTGGCTTGAGGCTTGCAATCCTCCTGCTGTCTGCATCTGTCTGATCTTTGGGCCAAATTAAACTAAATAGAGCTTTTTGACAAATGGAATGAACCTGATATTCCTGCTGTCATGGACAAGTGAGGGAAGTAGGAAGGCTGCGTGACTGCAGCCGTCACACCATGTCTGAAAGGAGAAAAGAAGGCAATACGGACTGAGTTAAGCAAATTAAGGTAGCTGAATAAGACTGAATTGCACAAACTGCAGATCAGTGCTGAACTGGATTGGTATTAGTCAATTGTCTGCTGAACTGATGGCCTGGAGGAGTGGAAGGGAAATCTGTAAATACTTCAAGTGTCCTCCTTAATGTGCAACTTTGCCAAATAGTGATGGCAGCTGCAAAGGTCAAGTGCAACACACCTAGTTACAAGAAAATAACAGGAAGCCTCCCTGCTTTACATGTCTTGCTCTTAAATAGGATCTGGCAAAATAAAATAACTGCCTTGCACCCTTAGCATCTGGTTCCCACCCGTAATGGCTCTTAAGTCTGTTTTGAGAATGAACAGATGATAGATTTTTCTTTCAATTAGGGGATTGTGAGGGGCAAAGAAGAAAGGCAGGCATAAAAGCCATTCAGGGACAGATCAGAATAAGTAAAACTGCAACGTTGCCAAATCCACAGAAAAGGGAGTAGTTTTCTCCCTCCTCTTCACTAGAAGCTGCAGTAAGTATGCCTGCACCTTGCGTGTGACTGGGTCTGAGCCACGGGCGCTGGCTCTGTGAGCCTCCTGCTGTATCCAAATTAGAACAGAAACATTCCCACCCCTCAGGTCAGAGAGGGAAAACGGTGTCTCCCAGTTGAGGGCAGTGTCTGCCCTGTGAGACTTTTCCCCTCCTTTTCCAATACACAGTCTAACGGGACAGCTGACCCTGCAGATGCCTTACCCGCATATTCCTGCCTTCGCACAAGCCATGAGGAGGAGAATCACAGTTTGTCCTGGTTTTGGCTGGGACAGAGTTAATTTTCTTCTTAGTAGCCTCTGCAGTGCTGTGTTTTGCATTTGATGTGACAGTAATTTCGGTAACGTACTGAGGGTTTCAGTTGCTTCTAAGTAACATTTCTACTAAGTCAAGAAATTTTCAGCTTCTTAGAAGAAATCAGGAGGGGACACAGCGAGGACAGCTGACCCAACTGACCAAAGGGATATTCCGTACCATATGACGACATGCTGAGTATATAAAGCTGGGTGAAGAAGGAGGAAGGGGGCACGTTGGGCGTGATGGCGTTTGCCTTCCCCAGTCACGGTTACCCGTGCTGGAGCCCTGCTCTCCTGGGGGTGGCTGTGCCTGCCCGCCGGTGGGGAGGGGGAATGAATCCCCTGGTTTGCTTTGGTTGTGTGCACAGCTTTTGCTTTACCTGTTAAACTGTCTTCATCTCAACCCACGAGCTTTCTCAGTTTTACCCTTCTGATCCTCTCCCCCACCCCGTTGTGAGGGGAGCGAGTGAGTGGCTGAATGGGGCTCAGTTTCCAGCCGGGGTTAAACCATGACACAGTTTCAGGCTGAAACTGGCTGGTGTTACAGGTTTACTTTCTCTAGCTCCTATCCAGTGGCCCCAGCCAGGGGAGAAGGCGCCATGCAAGTGGTGAGTGGTCTCAGTGGGATGCCCTCTGTCCACGTTTAGTTGTGTGAGCTAGCTAAAGGCTCAAGTGGACTTAGGTACTTTATTTCTCACTAGAGCACAGCATAAGGGAATTACTCATGCAGACAGCAGTACCTCACTTGGGCTGTGGCATCTTGTAGCCGTATCCCATAGACAGGTGTTCACCAATACAGACCTGAGCCTTTACTTTCCTTAGAAAGTCGGAATTTCTTTAGCCTATGAGCCACAGGGGCTTAATTAGACAATACATATGGTGAGACATAATTTAGGCTTATGACTTCCATTGTGTGAAGATATGACAATTTCAAGCCCAAGCTCAGTCCTGTAGTGTGCAGCCCAGATTTCTTTGCTGACGTTTGGTACAGTTCCTCTCGCAGCCGCTCTAGCCAGGTCATTTGCCTCTTTTCTGAGTCTGTTGTCCAAAGGTAATCAGCTAGGAATCCAAAAACGTAAACATGCACTGCCTCTTCTTATCTTGGAGAAGCTCACTCCAGTATTAAGTCCTCATGTCATGACTAAGGCGGTACTTGTCAGATTCCTGCTTTCCGCTGCCAGTGCTAGCGTGGACTAGTCCTGGCAGTCCTTGCAGGAGTCACTCGCTGCTGTGGATCCAGTTCTCACAGACTGCATTTCAGAGACTGGAAGTGAACCACTTCTCAGATACTTGCTTCTCTACCAGGAGGGACATATTTCCCTCATTCCTCTTGCTGTGTCCAAGCTCCATTAGCTAGAAGTAACACCCACTTTCCTTCAGAGATCTTCACCTGGGAGAAATGTACTGCTTTTCTTATGCTTATTTCCCAGCAGAACCACAGTAGTTTTTTTCATCATCACCCTGCACTTGGCCCAGAACCCTGTGTCTGACCCTCTGTAACAGAGGGTGCAGTGGGATCAATCCTTCTCAGTCCTCTGATCCTCTGGCAGTGGGATCCCCTAGCGAAATAATGTGTAGACATCAAAATACAGTGAAGTGGAATGCTGTGGGAGAGAGGAAACAAAAATAGTGGGAAAGAAATGAAAGGTGACAAATTAGATTGTGAGGCCTCTTGGGCTTGCTATGTGTCTCTGCAGTGTGTAATAGTACTGGGGCACTCAGGATATGAACAATAATAATGAGAGATTAGTTGATGAGTTGCACAATGGTTAGCTAAAGTAGTACCTTTATTGATTCTTCAAACTATTTAATTCTTTCTTTCTAGCTTACTCAGTTATCTATTTAGTTGGCATCTGTCTTAACTTCATATATCATTGTAACTGTTTTCTTTCCAGACTGACTGCTACTTAAGGGATAATAGGAGGGATGCTCTGTTTTACTAGACAATAATATGGTTCCTGCTTGAATCAATTACAAGACTGAAGGGAACCTGATTATTGCCAGAGAAAATGGGGCATCCCTCCTATTGTGCTTAATATACTAGAAGTGAACCGATAAAGTTGATTTTTGGATGCAAAGTTAATTACATTGAAAAATCAGCTGTAATCCAGCTGATGAATACTGCTTTTAAACACCCAGAAGTATACTTGTTTAGACCTATTATTTCCTATTTGTAGGAATTAGGGTCTCTATAAAGTTAGCTGATCAATTTCATTTTAATTGTTCCCTTATTATGGAAAGAAGTATGGAATGAAGATAATACTCCTATGCCAACTTCTTAAGGGTGTCCTGAGAATTAACTAGTTAGTGCTTTTACAGCACATTTAACATTTGCAAGGAAATATACATGCTATGCATTATTAAGTAACAATTAGTATTAAGCAGGAATACCTAAAGAGAGGTTACAGATTGCTTTCTCATGCCCTTTCCATATTAGGAGGAATCCCACCTAGGGTGCAGAGAATGCACTGCCTTAGGAAGACAATTTACATCTGCCTCCATTTGTTTCAGTAAATCAAGCCTTCTGGTTCTCCCTTTTTACACTTACAAGTGAGAGGGACAGGTTTACAGGCAATGCAAAATTGCACCTTTAAGCGAGGCTGCGTGTAGGCAAAACATATGCCTATAAGCCACTAGAGGAGATGAAACATGTTGGAAAATAGGCCAGATGGCTGCTCATTTGATCTTTATGGACTTCCTCCCTTCCAGAATTGGGGCCTTGATGATGTTGAGGTTTTCTGTGATAGACCCAACCAATAAAAGAAGAAAGGGTGACATTTGTGCTGAAAAACTGCCCGTCATGGGAAGGACACACTGCAATGCCTGACTTATTCAGCTGTCAGGTTCTTCAAGTAATGTGATAGAAAACCATCTAAGAAAAAAGAATTGGGTGTGCTGTAGGTATTTAGATGTTCATAAACTTGCATCTCTGAGTCATAGTGAGGTTTCTGAACTCCACCCAGGGAACAGCTAGTACCTGTTGCGGGTGATGTGGACATGTATGTCAGTCCTGCTTAACAACCTCCCGTATGGGTTTGCAATGAAAGGGTAAAGATGGACTCACAGGAATTTCATTGCCAATCCTCAGATTTTTAAACTGTACACGTGTGCAATAAGGAGGTTGTAGGGTGTGAGGATTAACAGGGAGAAACTCATGACGGTACTGTTGTATCATTTTACCCACCGAAGTCCTCACTTCGAGTGAGATTGTGACAATAACTCCATGTTGTTTTCTCTGGCTGAGAGTCTGTATTTTTGCCATTCAGCAATTCAAAGGAGGATACAGCAGACTCTTATGTGCTCCTGCCACATTTATTTATATCACAGGAACCAGTCACTTAAGCTTTCAGTTTGAAGTTAATAAATTCTGCAAGCAGTTCCATGATGTTAGAATTGGCAGATAGGGCCATCTCACCCACTGAAAATATCCACTGTCCCCCTCCAGGGAAGAGTCATCCTGTTTCAAGTCCTCGTGTAAACTAACAAGTAGGTTTACATTATTCAGCATGCTAAGGGCCAAATTCCATCCCTAATGAATAGCAAGCAGAAAGCTCCTGCTGCAGCTACGGAGGAAAGATGATTCTTTCCAGGCTATGAAATACCTGCGCTTTGATAACTGGTGAAACCATCCTGTTACCAGAACAGACCTTATCAGATTTGCTCTGCACAGAGGTGGAAGAGTTCAGGGTTGCTGTGCTGCATAACCAAAGCCTACCTGACTATTTGGCAGAAGAATGAGATGATACGCTCATGCAGGTTATTTTTAACATGATCTGGTTTCCTCAAAAAAATGGAATTACTCTTGCGTGCTTAACTGTGGGCTAGTTATATCTTCATTTTTAACCAGGGTTTATCCCATCAACATATTTCTGTAACATATTTTATATGAGTTTTCAATCCTGCCACATGAAGTGCTCCTTTAATGCAATTCTTCTGCTAGTCAGAAATATTAGTAATTAAATTCTCTCAAATACGCTAGTGTAAAGCAGAGGGAGAACATCCCAATTCTATCAGCACTGGTGTTAATTATTTTAGGCAAGCTGTCATTTATGTTTTCTAAAGTGGATTTTGTTCTTGCAGTCAGGAACATTGCTTAGTGCAGAATTAATTAATCATTATAAATATAAAACCTGCAGTATCAGCTTCTCTGTTCAGTAAGGTTTCAAGAGGCAAGGTTGAAGGAGTCAATAGGCTGCTATGGGGAATCATGTTTTTTTTTCATCTGATACAAGGACAATTAAATTATACACTTAATCTTTACAGGAATATGTATTTAAAGCATCATTGCAAAATAATAAAAAAGAAAATTTGATGATTTATTATGACTGGCAGCTTTTGCTAATGCAATATTGTTTAAAAATGCTGTATAAAACAAGATTAGTGAGGAGGAAACTGAAAAGCTACATTTACTATAAATGTGAAGGATTGTTTTTAAAGGTGTCTTTCTCATTTTACCTCTTTGGAAAATGATCAGGTCATTAATTTATTCACCATAGTACAAACAACAGCGTAAAGTTCTACAGACCTACAAGAACAAACAGATAATAAACCAACCTTGCCTAGAGCATGCTGTGTAAGAACTGAGTGCCAACACTTGAAACTGTGGGGGTGGCTTTACTAGAAGAGGCCAAGCAAGGCTGACAGTTCAGGAAAACTGGAATTAATGACAAAATAAACTAAAAATTTAATTGTTATATTTGGCATAAGTGATGTTGGCATCTTTTTTGCCTGCACACTTCTTTTCTCATCAAAAAGCAATTAAAGCACATTCATTCTCAACATAAAAGGACACAATTCCATTGCCCAAGACATGCACCGACTTTACACCAGCAGAAAACCGGCTGATTATTTTCTCATCCAAGGATCAAAAATGTGATGGATGGCCACTAGCCACTTTACTGAATTGACTGCCACCATCATGTTCCATGTCTCATTGTTTTACAATCTAGATTTGCTGGCATTTAATCAAAAGGAATGTATGACCTGGGGCTTTGAGGAGGGGAGGGAAGTCAAAGCTATCTAAAGAAACACACCCTGAATCCTATGCCGTACATGTTGACCTCCTATTGAAATTGCACTCTCTACTTTTCAAAGGCATTCTCTTGACATGTAGGTTGTACGTGATTGAAAGGTATAGGTCTATCTGTGCAATAGATAGTATTAATTATGTAAGCTTCCTCAGTTTTATAGTTTATTGTAAAAGATATTATTTTATGATTTGTATCACTACAATTATGTTTCTAATGGGATTTTAATTGATTTTGAATCCAATTAAAAAAAATCCCTATTTTTAAAGCACACCTCAGCTGCTGCCACTTTGAATCTGTGCCAAACTGGCAGACTGTAACTCATTGTGTCATCATTTAAATGTCTTGCTGCAGTGCTGGCTTTAGGGATTCGGAAGTGATCTGCATTTAATACAGTCTCTTAACTTGTAGCAGTTTCAGAACTCAGGGATGCTAAAATCTTCAATAAGCATGCTACTGACAGTCAGTAGGCATCTGGTAGGATTGTGTTATTTTACTTATTCTTGACACCTGTTGAGCTGTTAATCTTCTAAAGATGTTTTTATTATGTAGTGCAATTAATTTCCTAATACAAGCTTGGAGTTTGATCTTACCCCAAAACCTTATTTACCCAGACAAACCCAGGATTTGGTAGGCATCAATTAATCAAATACAACTCACAAACATCTTTATTTATCTGGACAGAGCTGACATCCACATCCAAACAGCCACAAGGTTTGAGGTGAGCAGAAATACGGATCGTCATTTCTTCATTTGGGCTCCTTTTTGACATTCTATATATCTGTTATGTAGCAATTTCCCAACCCTTTTATAGAATTTGAGCTCTCAGTTTTAGATAATTGTCAGTTATAAGATGAACAGGGGTTACTTCATACATGCAAAAACCTTTCTCAGTAGTTGAAATAACTTCACATAAGCCCATTTGACTATAAATAGGACACATTACTGCCCTCAAGCTGAAGCAACAGCCTCAACCCCATTGAAAACAGCAGTTCATCTACCAATATCATGTATATTCTAGTACTGATGATGATGATCTCAGTTCATGTTTCAATCTGTGGAGCTTTCCAGTGCAAACTTTCCATTAACCCAGAAGATTCTAAAAGGTTAATTAATCACTGACTGGGTCTGAGGGAAATTGCAGTAAACTATTGCTCAAAGGTATTAAAGCACTCCTTTTGATTGGCTTCAGGCAATATCACCTACTCCTAAGAATGGCTTTAACCCTCAGGCAGTTCATTGCGGTTGGCCTCAAGTGCAGTCAATAATCTGTATTTGCTATTAGGGCTGTACTGGTAATTGAATTTTGGTTTAGTGGAAGTACCAAGAATTTCAAAGAACAAACACCCCACTTTATTTTAGGTTCTATAAAAGATATCTTTTGAGAGCATTCTTGATAACTGTGAAAAAATGAACTCAGAATCAGAAGGCAGTGTTACCTACGCCTGTTTCTGAAAACAACGATTTGACCTGCTTTCCTCCCTCTTTCTATATGAGTGCTCTAACCACTAAACTTTGGGACATTGATTTTTTTATCCTCCTGAAATTGTTCCACATTTTATAAAATGTTCAGATACTAATTAGTGTCAAAGCTAGTACCTAACTACCAGGACACACTTTTCTTCAGAGCTGTGTGAGTATTCACATTAGTGAATGAAGAGGATATCAAGCCAGCTAATGAGTCAGCTCCAGGACTGGTATGGTTGTGTTGGTGCAGGGCTGCGCTCAGGCTAATTATCTTATGTGAAGAGAAGAGCTAATTAACTCTGGAAGAACAGTGAGTGGCTGCTTCTCATATGCAGCTACTATTCCTGCCATACACCTCTGCAGTATCTGTGTAGCCGTGACTGCTGTGTAGAACTCTGGAGGCAACATTCCCCAGTGCAGACCTTCCCTATGCTCTGAAAACATAATGTGAGGATGGGCTTAACTCCAGTAATTTTGTGGCTGGTCTTTTTTTGGTTCACCCCTTTCACCATTTTATCTCTGCCTTTGTTCATCATACAAACTATACTACCGAAAAGTGTAACAGCACAGTTGCTGTAAAAGAAGGAAAAAGTTTTTGGGGTTACAGAAATGAGTGACAGAAGCCATACAACTATACAGACAAGCACAATTTTTAATGGCCCTTCTGTTTTGAATCAATGGTATTAGGAACCACTTAGCTGACATACTCCAACAGTATGGCCAGGCAGACAGGCATGTAGGCAAATGTAGACGTGACTTTTCTAGCTGCTTAGAATGTCCCATTTAAAACTTGTCCTTCTGTTTCCAAATAGCAGCACTAGTATAAAAGATGCAATTCTATTACCCTGCAGTTTCATTTTTTTATGCAGACTCTGAATACAGGCTAATACATCTCCTCTCCCCATGATACGCTAGAGTGTAACCCATTGAATAAAGAATAGCTCCCTATGCATCTGAGCATTTTATTATAATGAAGAGACTCAGTTATCAGCTTATTAATATTTCTAAATGAAACAATTGTTCTGAAAAAAAAAAAAGCAAAATAACGAAACATCTCTTTCTATTTTGTATTTGAATTAGGGTCTTTTCAGTCCCATTATTGTAAATTAGTTCAATAGAGCTGGCACAAAGTAGGCCCACATAATAAAAAAATGTTGAATTATTACATGCGTTAAGTTTCTGGGTACCATTGTTTGCCATAACTCAACTTAAACAGGCAAGTGAGACATTTAGACACCTGATGGCAATCTTTCATTAAATTTGATTAAATATGATTTGTGCTTCTTTCTGTACGAGAACGTCTCAGGCATAACAATACAATTTAGTTTTGTATAGCACTTCAGTCAAAAAAGCCCACAAAATGCCTTACGATGAGATGCAGAAGGGAGAGATAATGCTTCTTGGATGTGGGTTCAGTGGTTCCCAGAAAGGCAGCCTAGGAAAAAAATTACATGAGCTGAAGAAATTAGAGGGGGAAAAAGCAGGAATTTTAAAGCAACAAAGACACTTAAGCATTTTTGCAGCCAGTTAGAGTGAGAACAAATTAGAAGACAGTAGCAATAGAAGGGAGGAAAAGGTGAGTGAGGTTTATGTTGTGTTAAATGATGCAACATAACCTAATGCAATGCATGGATTGTGTTACTTCAGAGACTTAAACAGATGCTGCTCACTTTTTCTTAGGGCTGACTGGCCAGCTAGCCAAGCTTTCTTATTGCTGTGCCAATTACAATAAACTTACTTTTGCAAAATGAATGTGATCATCTGTGATAAATTCTACCCTTCCTCACTACCTATAGTCATCTTAAATGTGCTGAACTTCACAGCAGCTCCTGAGGCTGAGAGGAGTACATGCTGAAGGAATGTGCATTCAGACCCATTTGGTAGCTGATGTAATAAACAGCAGGCCTGGTGTTTGTCAGTCTGTCCATGCTAAAGACTGAAATACAGTTCTACAGATCTTGACAGGAACCTGAGAGAGGGAAGCATGGTTGTCAGACCCCTTTAGCTCCTGATACAGTCTTATGGGAGCCAAAGAGGGACCCAGGGTATGGACTCTAGCTTTTCCTTCTTCTGGATCCAAGGAACACTTCCACTCTTTCCATGCGTGGGGGCCTTGATGGAGGATAGCTGAATAGTGCATCTGTCTTCCTTCTCTGTCTCCTAGAGAATTTGCATTGGACACACTGAAGAGATACTTGATGTGCATCCAGTTCTTCTGTCCCTGCCTGAGGAGCTCAAGCACAGCTGGTAAGCAGAGACAAATGGAGAAGGACAGGTAAATCCTGAGACGGCCATGGTTCACTCACCAGATAGTGGTTCTGTCTTGCTGATTGCCCAACCGTGGAAGCATCTTGTGAGTGCCAGGGGCTGTGGCCACTGAGGAAGAGACTTTGACTATTTTTCAGGAGGTAGAACAAGAACCTGGCACTCTTCTTCCTGAAAATACAGTGCTGTCCTAGAAACAGCTTAAAGAAGGGATCCACTTACTGTATTACACTTAGTGTAAATAAGTGTAAGCACAAATGGGCGCTTGGTCCTGGACAAAGCTCAGAGTAACCCATTTATGCTAGATGAGTCACTCTAGCATGTTACTTGATGTGAGAGATTCAGTCAAAAATGTTAACTTTCTGAAGCATCTCCTGGTTTTAAGAAAGAGTGTTCTTCTTGGATTGGGCTAAAACCTGTAATTCTGAAAACCTTAAAAAAACAAACAAATCCCCCAACAGACAGAGGCATGTACCAGCAAGTGGCATTTTCTTTGAAATACTGAAACTCCCATTGGAACGAGGACAAAACTTGTCTCTATTTTTGTCCAATTCCCTGAGTGGAAGCAATGGCAGTCTACTTAAAATCAAAGGAGTAAATTTTACCGTTGCTTCCCAGCTCACCCAGCATTACGTAGCCATTCAGCCATAAGGAAATACCTGGTTATTTGGGAAGTGGGGAAAGGATGCAAAGTGCCACCTCCTCTTCAGTAGTGGAAGTTGGTATTCTTCATCCCTGACAGTTGGTGGGCAGTCAAGATTCAGGCAGACAACCTTGTGTTTGAATCCTTTTTGAGTGTTTATCTCCCAGATTTAACATATACATCAGTCTTCCCTTTCTCTTTTTTATCAGCATACAACTTCTTCATGAAAAATAATTTTGTTTTAAAGAAGATGAATGAAATGTGTTGGAGACAAGCAAAGAAACAAATCAGATACTGATTTTTCCTTTGACCCCTTGCCTCAGCAAAAAGGCTTCCTATAGTCAGTATAAAAACGTGCTAATGTCAAATTAATGGCTTTGCACTCAAATTTTGTTTAGCTCTAGAAAAATCAAAAAAAGGCCATAAAATTCCTGAAACTGTGTTGATTGAAATAGGACTTTCATCTTCTGCTGCTAGGAGGGTTACTTGAGCTGTGGATACACTGTGATCTGAGGGTTGAGCACTGAAATATATAAATTTAACCTTTAAAAAGACTAGAGTTTGAAAGGCTAGAGATTATGTAATGTTTCGCAAATATTATCTTGAGCTCCCATTTAGAACCATGTAGAAATGAAATGAAACAAAACTTTGTGTATCCATGCAAGTAATACTACCCTCACAAGGAGCGAGTATATTTTCCCCACCCCCTTGCCTTTCCAAAAGGTTGTAATCTGCCCTTACCCCAAATAAATTTGAAAAATCAGGATAGATGCCAAAGGAGATGTAGCTGTAGCTTATACTGGGGAAAGTAATAATGAGTGAGTAATCACCTCGTGCATATTTTAGTCTCTGAACACCAGTGTGTTCTGGAAGTAGAGTTCTAGCAAACTTTTACTGCATAGGCAACTTTCCCATTTACCTGCTTGTGATATTTATTGGCTCCCAATCAGCCGCTTTTCTTGTACACGTCAGCTGCAGGTGCTTTGTCATGGCAAAAGAGACAACATTTTTTTAGCCTAACTTTTAATGGAAAGGCAAAATTTTCAAATACTAGAAATACACACAAGAACCTGGCCTATTCAGTCTTTTCTCTTGATCCCCCCCCCCCCCCATTAATATGATCCCCCATTTCATTTTGGTACTGTCAGAAATTTTCCTCACCTTGGTTTATCTGGAGTTCTAAAGCAGTTCTGGACCAGTCTTTTCCCTGTTCAACACCAGGTGTCAATAGGGAACACCTTCCTTTCACCACCGCAAGCTACAGGGATTAGATAAGCAGCAAACAGAGTCATTAGAAGCATTATGTCATTGCATATACCAGTTACAGATCTATGGATGAATGACTATTATATTAAAATACTGCCTGAGTGAATATATGTGGTGGAGGCTGTAGCAGAGATCTAATTTAATTTGCTTTTTTAAACCTTCTTTTGTATTTTGGGGTTATTGTTTTTATCCCAACAGATTGTTTGTATGGAGCTAAAAAGCTGTTATAAAGATTTGGAAAACCAAACTAGCCTCCTTCAGGAAAATTACTTTTCTTGCAGAGTTTGGAAGAATAAGATGATTGAGTTGCCATTTCTATGATGTTTGAAAGGGATTTGAAACCTGGGTTAGTGTGACCCATATGAAAAGGCAGAAAATAGGGACACTACATCTCTGCTAGAAAAACGAGGACATCTGGCCACTGTATTTGTTACCAAAAAGAATGTCTTCAGAGTATGATTTCTCTAGATACAGGGGATTTGATACAACGAGAGGAAAACAGAGACTCTGTTAGTTAAAAGTAGATTTAAATCCCTTGTTATAGCTATGAATTTTGAATTTTTAAACCAGAAACAATGATTTTATTTATTAAATTTACAGTAATAAGATATTTCTATGCCTAAGGCTATAAGTATATTCATATAATTAACATTATAATAAATCCAGTTACACTGAGTGTCTCCAACATTAATACGATCTGCTTCCCAGCTAACTATGTACCTTCTTCAAACTTGTTCAAAAACCTCCATAAGAGGTTCGTTTTGTAGTCTGCTGGAATGGAGTGTTTCACAGGCAGAGAGGAAATCCTTTGGATAGTCCATACATAATAAGGCAGAGATATGTTAATGATGAGAACATGAAACATAACCATATAAACTCTAAAGGAGAATGTCATTACAATCAAATATATCAGTGAACAAGATTCACAAGTACTACAGATGCTTGAGAGATAAAGCTGGAATCTGATCTCTTTTTGAATTTCGGTGTACAGGAAGAGAGGATTCTCTTACATTCTAACCGCTGGAGAATTTTGGAACCTGTATTTAGAGAAAGCAATTTGTTATTAACATTATGTTGTTTTGAGCTGGTTTTATTACTGATGGGGAAGATTGCAAATGTAGATAATTTTTAAGGAATTTCACTGTGAAATCAGCAGTAACGTAGTCCCTCATCACTGCATCACCAAACGCTTGACTGCTAGGGGGGTGGTTCACATAACATTGTTTCGTAGCTTTATCGCCTCATGGCACAACTGCTTAATGAGCTCCACAATGTTGGGTCTAAGGCCCAACCTTCGTTCCTTCTGAAGTTCTGTTTTAGTGAGGCTACCTCAGATTCAGTTGACTATAAACATTACAGAACTTCTTGAATGACCAGCCTTACAGTTCCTTGGTCAAAGTTATTGCTCCAGAGAGAGCACCATTTTGCAACTTGCTAGTGAAACAGCAAAAGTTTCCATGATACCCTGCCTCCTTTGCCAGCTTCCACACCCCTTGCGGTACTGCAGCAGATACACCCAGATGCCCAGAGGACCTCCCTTTGTCATCCTAGTAGTTCCTAGCATTGTTCTCCCCTTTCCTCCACCCTTTCCTTAGTACACAAACTAGCATCCAGCTCATCCTTTGCAGTCTCCAGCCACTTCTGTATTTCCTTTGCAACTGTAAGGTAGGACGTAAGTGAATCTTAACTACAGAGGGCTGTGAAGGGCATCCTCAGCAGCATGCTATCTGCAAGCCTTGAGTTTTCAGTGAGGATCTGAGTTTTGTTAATGTATAATTAGGCACTCCTGTATAGTCAAGAGAGGAATGATTTCAGGTGATACTTGCTCCAATCTTTGGTTAACTGTGATCTATGTATCGTATAGTTTTGTTAACTGCCTTACTAAGCCTCTTTTTTGTTTTGTTTTCAGATGTTTATTCAAGGCTTTGCTAGTGCATGACATATGCTGTCCGTGGTTTGACTGCTGTGTCTTCTCCCTCTGCTGCTAAATTAGTTTGTGATCAGTTCGTTATAGGTGTTCTTTTTCATATTCGCATTGATAGTGTTACTAATGCTGCAGACCATGGGGATGAAAGTCAATAACCAAAGTTACCAAAGTAGTCTTTAGAAGGCAAACTTAATTTTATTAGCTCAGGAGGAGTATGCAATTTGAACCATGCTGAGATAACATCACACGGTAGGTCACACCCAAGGGCTGACATTATCTCTCAGGAACACAGACTCCTGGGGTGTCTTATTAATTATATTTAATTGCATGAAAATTAATGATCTTTTTCAGTGACTACTGGGTTACTCTACAGCTGCAAGACAAACTATATTAACTTTGATTTTTATGTTTCTTGGTCTTTGAATAGTTAGATGCTTTCACTTTACCTTAATTCACTCTCTACTCTTCTAGTGTAAAACTAATTCAATATTTTTATTGTTTACCAGCACCACTGCTTTATGTTCTCAATAAGACATTTTCCCTGCTATTTTTGTTGTATTTATCATCTGTGCCTAAGACAGAAAATTTACCTCATTTACCATAAAATTCCCCTTGATCTGACAAAGTTTAAAAGCTATTTGTCACTATAAATATCTAAGGATCACAATCCATGATTCTGTTAGTCTCCTGCTCTGCTTATATTTAGACAATATCCAGAAAACCAAGATGTCTTTAATCAAAAAGTGAAACAGGCTAATAATGTTGCTGGAAAACAAGCTTCAGAACTTGTGTTAAATACCTGTATTAATACACTTATGCCTCCCCCAAACTAAAGCATTGATATTAGAGAATATGAGCCACTGAAAATCCAAAAGAGAAAAACCCAAACAAGAATATGTATTTCTGAAAGAGTTTCCTAGCTTGGGGACAGATATATTCATTTCCCATTTGATTTGACAGATCTTCCTCCCTTTTGGATATTTCTATACTCTATATGATAAACTCATGTACTCCATATTCATAGACCTGTAATACTTACTAAACAAATTCTACTTTCAAGACATTTCTATTTTTGATAACCTTTTTGTCAAATATAGAGTATGGCTGATTTTGTGGAGAAACTGTAAAATGCTAGAAGAAATGATGAAAGAATTGAGAAAAACTTGCTCAGAAGGAATAAGGATGATGTTGTGCTATCACTGCTGAATGTTATTCATTATACTCTATAAGCACTGCTGCAGAATGTTTAGTGATGAACGCATTCCAAGCTCAGTGTATCTTAAGAGCCCAGAAGACTTAATTTGGGCCTTAAATAACCTTCTGTTATTTTTTAGCACATATTAGACATGTTTCCACTGATAATCAAACTTTTACAAAAATATCCTTTTCTCAAGTCTTCCAAACATTTCCAACATCATCATGAACTCCACTTTTAAAATCAGTATCTCTTCATAGTAAACACAGTGCTGAACACTTTAAAGATCCAGTGTAGCCTACATACCTATAAAATTTATTCTTTGTAATAATATGGTCTTAAAGTTCTGACTTAGGAAAGCGTCATTTTATTGAAAATCTAGAAAATAAAAAGTTTTAAATGACTGCAGGAAAATGAATTTAAGACATTAACTGCTCATTCTTTGCTGTATAACATTTGATATGCTTTTTAAAAACAGTTACAGGCTTGATATAGAAGAAGGAAAGAAAAGAACTTATTGCATATAAAAAGTTATAACAAAGTTCAGTTCACTGTTGAATTAATGTTGGTGATTAAATTTACAGGTGTATTTGATGACATGTTTAACTTCTCCAGTTTGAAACAACATAAAAATATCAAGAGCAAAAATTTGCATAAAACTTTCAGTTTATTACTCATTCACTTCAAAATAGATGTTTAAAACTCATCTTTTCAGTTGTTTAAGAGATGACTTAATCAAGTCACGTGAGGCAGACCTATTTGATAGCAGGCAGAACTTTGATCTAGCAGACAAAGGCATGAAACAGTCTAATGGTTGGAAGCTGAATTTTGACAGAAATAAGTCTGGCACACTTCCTTAGGAATGAGAATAATTAACTACTGCAACAACTTACTAAAAGTTGTAATAGATTCTCCACTCTAGAAATCTTTAAATCAGTATAGAATATCTTTTTTAAAGAACCTCTGTAGCCAAAACAGTTGCTGAGTAAATGCAAGGTTTTTGATGCTCTTTAGCCTATGTTGTCTACAGAGTCAGACTAGATTATCATATAAAAGCTCCTCCTGGGTTTAGAATCTATTAATTCACGCATCTTGGCCTACTGCAGAGAGAGGTTTTATTAAATACAGCTTTTCTCTGTTAATTTTTAATATTTAATTAGAACTCCATCATTCCAGGCCACTGGATACTGGTGAACTGGCTACTGATAAATTACTTCCTGCTGACTAAATTAGCTGTGGCACACTCTTCTGGAAGTCAATAAATTTACCATGGATCAAAAATGTCTCATCAGACTCTTTTTCACAAAACAGCAGCACGTCTAAATTTTTTGTGCAGGTCTAGAACATATGGACTTGCATTCTTTTATCTAAGTCCCTAACTGTAGCACCTAAATTATGTGTAAGGATGTATTTCTGTAGTCAGTGGTTGAAGATCTGAATGAACTTCAGCTTCTCTAACTCTACGGGTTTAGAGCAATTTTAGCTATGCTTCTTATTGGATACATGAATTAGGATTAAATTAAGACTTGAAGACAAGCTACAGCACTAGCTATGGAATGGTAATCAAGAAGGAAATGGATAAAGTGCTCCTTCAGACATTTTCTGAAGTATACACAACTAGTCTTCCTTGGGCTTTTTCCTCTAACAAAATATAATCCGTAAAATGAGTGAGATGTTGTTTTCATATTCATTACACAATAATATTTTAGGTGAAATGATCATCAGGTCAAGCTGATGGCAAACAAAGGTTCTTGGTCTTTGTGAAATGCGCACACTTAAAAATAAGTATGAGGACCACATTTTCAAACTAGGACTTTCAGTAGGAACAAGAGTCTCACAGTTTTACACACTCATCTCCAGAGTTTTGGCTGAAACTGCTATAACTTTACTCCTTGGAAAGTTTTATAACTATCTATGTGAAAACACCAAAATAAGACCCTGTCTGGCTCAAGAACAAACCTCAAAAAAAAAAAAAATGCTTAAAGAGGACCTTTGGGTCCGTTAGAAATAATGGGGAATGGAAACTGGACAAAACCTCCTGGTTATTCAAGAGCTTTCTACTGCAGGTGAAAAAGTCATATACTGCATTCCAAAGACATGCTCCTTTAGTTTGTTGCCAGTTTCTGTCTACATGTACTCCTTAGTAACTTGATTTTTTCATCCCTCCTGGCTGATACATTCTCTCTGGTCATATCTTTAGGAGCTCCTGTGCATGTGTTCTACCATAACTTTCCCTCAGCTGCTGAAGAAGGATTAACTGTTTTCCATTTTTACACAGAAAAACTCTTGTGAAGGTTATGAATCTCATCATGTCCAAGGATCTTTTCTAAATGCTCCTCTACTGCCCTGCACGATTTGGATTTTCTTGCAGAGCATTATCTTTCTGAGCAGCTGCTGCTTGTCTGCAGAGAAAGTGAGCTCTTCAACACAAAGAATATACCCATTTTCACATGCTAGATCTGAATTCATTGCATTATATCATATTTTATACAAATCCCAGGTGAAGGTCTGCCACCTTAACTATCTTCCAGAAAGCTGTGTTGTACTTCTAGAGTTCAGCTTTTTGAATGGAAAGCCTTATTTCTCCCTTCCCATTTTATCCTGACCTCAAGGATAACTGCACTGCATTTATTTGGTTCCTTCCCTTTGATCAGTGTGAGTCCCATGTTTCAGAGTCATTGATGTACCATGTGACACGTCGGTCTGTAAGGATGATATCTGACACATCACATGGGCTATGTGCCTTATAACAGAAGCACAGACCTTTCTCTACTATGGAATATAACAAGAGGCCATATTTTGACTCATTTTCTTGGGAGAAGTTACAACATTTAAAACATGACAGTCCAGTGTATATGATGTACTCCAAGAACTGTGATACTCAGATTCCATCTTTTGCAACAGGCTGTAATTCCCCAGCCACATGTTCTTTATCCTCCCTCTTTGGGATGTCTTGGATATTTCCTGCTGTCAGGGTGAGGTGGACAGTGCTGGACTTAGTGAAATCTTTCCCATTGAGCAAATTCCTTCACTGACTAATATAGATTTTTCTGATCACCAAAACCTATGATTAAATGGGCTCCCTACCCTAAGCGTCTTGCAGAAAAGAGCAGTGTTTTGAATGCTTTTATACCAAGTCAGGAATAAAGCCTGGTTGAAGATTTTTTTTTCCTCCTTTTTACTCTCATTTTAAAATTGGAAAATTGTAAACGTTATACTTCTGTTTTGCAATGGACACAAATAATTTGTCACATAATATGCCAGAGAGGGCATCTTCAGTGCAAGGTGCAAGATGTTTTTGAATTAATGCTGGAGCAAATTACCCATCATTCCATCCTTAAGAAGAAATGAATTTGTCTGGTTATTTTTGAAAATCCATCGGTTAAGAGAAAATGTACACAGAGATGAAAAGAACCTTCAAGAGGAGGTTTGCCTTGTTACAGGACTATTAGATTAAAAAACATAATTGAAAAAAAATTAGGTAATATGAAAGACAAATCCTAAAACCATTCTTCACAAATAATTTTCATGTATTACTGATTCCATTGGTACATGATAGAAAGACCCCTTTATGGAGAAGTAACTCTTATTGGAGATAGAATTTATAACTGCCTATTGACGACATACAGTGTTCTATAACAACAGTGCTAAAATTGGCTTTTACTTCCTTAAACCATCATTGCATTGAACCATGTAACCAGAAGATCACAATGCAGTGATCTTTCTGTACGCTAATCCTTCTATGAGAGCTTAATGACTTGTCTGCTCATCTTGGAGATAATAAACTCCACAATGGAAGCAATAGCTGTCTTGGTGAAAAATAAATCATTATTTGTAAAAGTGAGAGAAATCCTATACACAGAAGGTAAGCAATGAGATTGCTCACCTTTTTGGTATTAACTCTGATAATTGGCTTTAAAGCATCTGTAATGCAGTGAATAAATAGATACAAAGCAAAAAATATAAATATTATCCCAAGGTATAATCAATAAGATCTCCTACGTAGTCAGTAAAATCATTGAATATCTCAGAATGATTGACCTTTCATAAGCAAAACCATACTATGTACTTCTAAATGCCAGCATCTTGTTCAAGGACCTGAGATAATACAACACATGGAAGAAAGAAATGGAGTTTAACCATTCAAAAACTGAAAACTGAGGTACTTGTTGAACTTTATTTTTACAGGAAAGCATGACCGATCTGAGCCTTTTTAAGTAGGAGACTTGAACACTTTAGGTTATAGGTTTGTGATATACAAACTGTCTACAGAAAATAGTGCTTAGGATATCTCCCAGAGAAAACACTTCTGTAATTAGCTGAACAAATGCAGCAGAAAGAGCACCTACTCTGTTAGTAAGAAAGCACAGTCTGTAGAGAAAATTACTTTGGCATGTAGGAATTGTGAGTGCTCGAACACCCATTCAGCCTGAATTTGAACAGCAGAACAAATAAAATTAGTCTGTAACTTTATTTCCAAACCCAAAAATAAGAAAAAGAGAGTAAAGAGCTCTATTCTTTTTCTTGTGTTGCTGGGTGATTTACTTTTACGTTCCTCTCATTGAATAAAGAGATCCCAATTTTGGTCCTGTGTACCTTCATTCTTTAAAAAGGGAGAGGAAGATTTCATTCGAACTGTGTACAGAGATAGTAAGACATATGTGTGTTTAGACAAGGTCTTGCCTTAGCCTTTGCTTCTCTCATGCAGTCTGTTATTCTCTTGTTGGAATTTATCTTAAATTATAATATAAGCTCTTCAGGACAGGGGCTATATCTTTATTAGTGATTACACAGAGCTGAGGCTTTAATCAGAAGATGAAGGAACAGAAAATGCAGACAGGAATAGAAAGAGTCAAGGCTGAAAGAATGGAAAATGGGCCCTTTTAGTACTCTACTGGTTAGTGCTTTAGATAACTAAACAGCAAAGTTGTTTTGTATTGGCATATTTGCAACTCTTGCATCCTCTGTCAAAGATACCAAGATATCAAAGAAGATAGGTGGAGGAAATACTAATGTAATTCTAAATTATGCAATGAATTTACTTTGGATTCCTTTGTGAAACAACCTCTCTTCCTAACCATCCTCATACATTCATCTCTTGTGTAAAAATAATTAGGAAATAAGTTTTTCTTAGGCACTGTAGGTGATTTGCTTCACTTCATACAAATGTATAACTTACAGGCACTTTTGGTTCATAGCTTGAGTAAAACTACTTTTTATTAGAAATGGTGAACTCATCTTAAACAGAGTCACTTGAATGATGATGTATAAATGATGCAGAGAAGCTCAGCTTCCGAAGTCAAAGCACTTCACTGGATGGCTGACTGTCTTAGCCTGTGTGGGAGGGCTGGTAGCCCTGCAGCAGGGAGCAGCATTTCAGACAAGTAGATCATCTTACCACACCTTGAAGGTGCTACTCTGCTTTGAGCCACTACTGGACCATGAGCAAACTACATTTTTCAGCTGAAACTTCCACAAGGTTTTTTATATGTTATACACAGCACACCAATGCACCCTTAATCTGAGGAAGGTTAAATATATAAATATGCTCCAGAAACAAAAATACCCTATCTCCAAATGCATAGTTTGTATCCTGACATGGAGACCTGAAATTTCCTTTCTTTTGTAACTGCTATGCATGAAGCACTGTAGGTTTAGTGGCAGAAGGGAAAAGCCTTGCTGATTAATATTATTAAAAGAGAGAGGATCTCATCCAAATTTTGAAATGATGAATAAGCCGGTTTTATTTTTCTCTCAATATATCTGCATAGTTCAAATTTATGTTAATGTACTTTACACATAGACTAAACAAACCCTTTAGTGTACAAAGCACTTGCTTTTCTCTTCAGTAATGAGTTGTAATGCACTCTGTGAGTATTTCTGAAGAACATGCTTAAAAAGGCACGTAACTCACTGGACATTCTGTATTTTCTTACAGTTTATTAAAGGTTATTTTAAACTGTGAGTAATTATTAAAAGAACATTTCTGTTTGCAATGAATAATTTAAAGGTTGAATACTTCCTGTGGATACTCACACCACACTTGTTCTGGCATCCATTTTAGTCTTATGCGTTTATAATATCCAAAGGCAAAATTTATACCCAAAGAATTTAGTTTCCCAAAATGCCTTTGATTTATTTTCCTCATTCATATTGCCATAGTGTTTGAAGTGTGCCAGGCTGTTATCAAAGTGCTATGGAGGAAATATCCCCTCTATAAAATGCACAATCAAAAGCATCTATCCTGCAAGCTGCTCTTCATGGGAGGACCTTTGTCCTTGAGGGGAGCTCTTTTGAAACACATCCCAGGAACAAGGAACCATCTCTGCAGGACTTCACTTTTAAATGAAGAAATCTGGGGAAGCAGGGAGCATAAATAAGAAAGATTTTATAATTCAGTGATCCTCTATAATTCATCACTACTGTATGAAAAGCTAGACAGATGATAAATATCTTCAAATGTTTGATAAATGCATAAAAATGCAACCACCTAGTTCTAATTATTAAAATTACCACAAAAAGCTTATATTTAAAAAGAAGTTATCTGTGGTGCAAAATGAAGCAGCCAGACAGTGCCAGACATGTAATCCTCCATATGATCTTAACACTGCTCCACTTTGGCGCATTCACAGGGCTGAAAGAGGCAGTTCTCCACATAGAGTTTTGTATATCATACCACAGGTGTAAGGTCTGCATCAAGGATGCTTGGCAACCATAAATTTGGTATTTCTAACCCTTGTAGGGCTTGACTTCTGTACACAAACAACAGTCTTTTAATTTCAAAAGTTTTTTTAAAAAATTCTCATTAGGTACAATTGCAATGTCTCCCCCACAGCTCCTTAACCATTGCAACACAGATTTGAAGTATGGGAGCCAGTGTATTAGTATTAAGTCAACCAGCTGCCTATGAAAAGTGACTGCTAGCACAATGGTGTCAGGTACCCCAATTTCCTGTCCATTCTGCTCATTTCCAAGCATTTTAGTACCATGCCTGATATTTTAGAGACCGTTGTGCTGGTAACAGTCTTGGTATAGACCTTTAAAATGCTCACTGTCAAATAGCACTTTTGCAGAATGCTAAATTTTCCCTTAAAAAACAAATGATGAAAAAATGGAAGCTGATACTTTGGCTAAACATGAATGGAATTTTAAGAGACAAAGAAAAGGCAATTCCGTAGCTCGAGAACTTTTTTATTGCTATATTTCAAATACTTGCTACAAACAATACAGGTGATAGCTTTCTTAGGAAAGCTTCTTTTTCCTAGCAAAAATATTTTGTAATAAGAATGCTGAGAAATATCAGCATGAGTTACTACTGTCTTTCAAAGCTACTGGACTTTGCAACCCAAGTAACACTTTTCTCAATATAGAGGTTTTGTGGTAACCTCAATAAGCAGTCACATAACGAGTTTTTAAAATGTAAGCAATTCACACGTTTCTTAGCTATCTGAAGATACTTAACCTTCAGTTTTGTCTATTACAACATATTCACAGCATCTGTCTATTAACACATGAATTCTAAAAGCTTACTGATTTATACAATAATAGAAAGACAGTTGGGTTTATTTCCAGCTGCAATCATAATTCAGGGCTTACCTTAGCTGCTTTTCTCTAAGCCTCTTTTTTTTTTTTTTTTTTTTTTTTTTCCAAAATGCAGTGTGACATGCTAACCTTCCTTTACAGTTCCCTGTTAATCAGGAACTGTATGAGTGAGAATGCTCTATTTTCCTGTTGCAGTTTTCAGTTTCCTACTTCCTAGTGCACACCGTCCTCTCCTTACTCATAGCTGCACCGAGCAATCCTCACACCACACTGCTCACAGGAGTAGACCACAGCCCGCTTTCAGCTTCCATTTGTGGTCTGGGTGTAAAATAAGATGATCAATATCGCTTTAGGAAAGTGCCTTGCCCTTTCACATAACATTTTTTGTTCCCCTGGCAAATTTCAATTACTACAAGACCTCAAGTGGGAGTTATTTGAGATTTTCAAGTTAATAGTTGAAAAACAAAAAGGTGAATTCAGACTGACCATTGGTCACAAACTGCTACTTCACCACTGCACTGCAAGTAATTCAGGGACACTTTGCAGTCAGTAGTGTGTAGAGCAACTCCTGTGTTTTATTAAAAATAGACATATGCTTGCATGCACAGACAGCATAAACACGTCTTCTACAACCATTGTTAGGAACCACACCATCAGCTGCATTTACCTACATTTATATTTATAGTAATAAATCCTCAAAACATTACTGAGGAGGATTAAGAAAACGTATGTAAGTAGAATTACTTATTTTCTTGAGTCTTATTAGATACGTTTGGGAAACAATTTGTGAAGTATTTAGTATCTAAGCTTACTGAAGCCTGTTGTTTCCAAGCTATAATCAAGTGTCTCTTCACAAGCTTTTGAAAGAGGCAAAATGCATTGCTGAAGCTGGACCAAAGTGGCCAGGGGGCTAAGATATTTTATGGCATTGTTCAGGGTCCCTCAGCCAGGAAGGCAAAGTGATGGAGGCAGCTGAGGATATATTCATTCCCAGTGTAGGTAGTTACATTTTCAAGGACTTTAGGTTGCAATGCCTAGCAATTATTCTCTAAAACTTTATGAATTACAGTAAAGAATGAGTATTTCGTACCTGTTCCAAAAATAAGCTGAAAAGAGATCTTAAAATGTGCACTAGATGCCCTTTTCCACTCACCCTTACTAAAGAGGTTTGCATTTAAGTTTCACACATTCAATGACAATATACCACTCTGAAAACTTCAGCTCAAACCAATTATTTTTGGTATTTTGATCGCTGAATTTAATCTTTTCCTAATGTCAAAGAATGTCTATGTATGATAATTCAGAAATCTAAAAAAAAAAGCATAAGTTACAGCAAACCTGAATTAGGTCCACATTTTCCAAGATGAGCTTAAAACATAAGATTAATGGCTGTACAAATCTGTTAAATTGTCCTTTGCATTTCTATATAGATGCCATTATTCCTAGAAATTTTTTCAGGACATTTCAGTTTTTGTCGGAACTAACACAACCTCTCTTATCTATGAAGCTGGGGTTCCCAGCTGTTGGATAGAGGACGTGTTTTTCTTATTACTCTCATCTGGTACTAAATGATAAGAAGGACAACAACACTCCATTTTACAACTAGCTGTTGCAAAGAAAAGCTCCTATTGGTACACAGAGTGCTGTCAGTTGTTAATATTAATCTGTAAGAATCTAATAACCTAATGAAATCATTTGCATCATGGCTTATTTTGTATGCTGTTGCTTGCAGCACATTGCAAGTAACATGAAGAAAGGGCTTATTTTTCACAATTTAAGCATCTTGTAACATGGGAGTATTCAGCACATGCAAATGAATTGCTTTAAACAATGAGAAATACTGTGCCTCCCGCAAATGAATTGATTCAAACAATGAGAAATACAGCACTTCCTGAATGAATCAATTTGCAGAGTACTGCAAAATTCTCAAGTGCTAGTATTTTTAATGAGTCTCACGTTGTTACTATAGGAATGTCTAGAAGATGAAGGAGACCAACCTTCATGGCATTCTTTTGCTCTTTTTCTCACCCTTTAAAAAATACTCAATACTTATTGTCAACCAAACTCAGATGACAAAAATCCAGTCCATCATCTTTAAGGCTATTTTAGAAATATGATGGTTTTGATACAGCCAGACACACTCATCAAAATCTGTTGACTCTAATGCTGACTTGCTGACCCTACTCCTGTCTTCACTCCCCTCCATGAACAGTCCATAGTCCCTGTCACCCAAACTTCCACCTGAGGCAGGGGCGGCTGTTTGCTAACCAGATGTGATTACTGCACAGTTGTACAGACTTGCATGGATGCAACCTACTCTCCAAATTACCACTGCTAAATCCAGCCACCCCAGCCTTCCATTTAAAGGCCTGCTACTTTAACTATTTAAAAGTAATTTTAATTCACACATTTAATCACAATAAAAATAACAGTATTGGGGAAAAAATTACAAGAAGTTATCAGACATTGAAATACCAATTTCTGATCAGATGTTGACATAAAATGACATGTTAAAAAGCAATAGATTCTCAGATTCTGTAAATAAAAAAACTGTTTCTGGAAAAAAAAAAAAAAAAAGAAATAAGAAGTGGAGTTCCAGGAACAACGCTATGAAGTCTTTTGCAACTGTTAGGGATAGGTACAGTCATAGAATCACAGAATCATAGAATACTTTGGGTTAGAAAAGACCTTTGAAGGTTATCTAGTCCAACCCCCTTGACTCGAGCAGGGACATCTTCAGCTAGATCTGGTTGCTCAGAGCCCCGTCCAGCCTGGCCCTGAACATTCCCAGGGATGGGGCATCTACCACCTCTCTGGGCAACCTGTTCCAGTGTTTCACCACTGTCATCATAAAACATTTCTCCTTATATCTAGTCTGAATCTCCCCTCTTTTATTTAAAAGCATCTCCCCTTGTTCTATTGCTGCAGGCCCTATTAAAAAGTCTGTCTCCGTCTTTCTTACAAGGCCCCTTAAAGTATTGAAAGGTCCTCAGATGGTGTCCACAGAGCCTTCTTTGGGTTTATTCCAGAAAGGCAGTTCCTGGATCTCCATGTTCAGCAGTTAATGATGTCTGACTGAGAACCACATGGTCATAGTTTTGCTTCTTCTCTTATAATCAAAGACCCTTAAAAATGTTATCGCTTCTTTCCATCACACCTCACTGCTACTCTGTGGAAATCCAGCCTCTATCTGTACTCATCAACTAGCAAGTCACCTCCAGTCACTTCAAGTACAGGTCTTGATTCTGAAAGAAATTAAGTCCTGTCTTAACCTTATCTGATGGAGTAAAATCCTATATATGAAGTCATGTGTATTGCCAGCCTATAGTTTCATTTCTTACAAAGAAAGTTGTGGTTTAAGAGTCTCCAATGATGAAGAGGCTGGGCAACCTGTTCCAGTGTCTGACCACCATCACAGTGAGAAAAGTTTGTGTGTTTAAATAGCATTTCCTGTATTTCAGTCTGTGCCTGTTTCCCCTTGATCCTTTACTGCACACCACTAAGAATCAGTCTCTGTCTTCTATACTTCCCCCACGTCACGTATTTATCAATATTGACAAGATGCTCCTGAACCATCTCCTCTCAAGGCTAAGCCATTCCAGCTTGGGCAGCCTCTTTCCATGCGTCAGATGCTCCAATCCTTTAGTCATGTCTGTTACCATTCACAGGACTAGCTCCAGTAAGCCCTGTCTTTGTTGTAGTGGGGGTCCTAGAAGTGGACCCAGCCTTCCAGATGTGTCTCACCAATTCTAAGCAGAGAGGAAGGATCATCTCCCTCGACCGGCTGGCAATCCTCTGCCTAACACAGCCCAGGAGGCTGTTGGACACCTTTGCCACAAGGGCACGTTTCTGGCTCAAGTTTCTGGAGGGTTTTTTATATATATCCATGAAAATACCTGCAAAACCTGGAACCTAAACGTTGTAACAAAAAGGTTCTCTATAAAAACTATTCACTAGCACCAACTGCTATACAAAGGGAGCTGGTGAGTTTCAGGGCATATATTTTTCTCTAAATGGTGCGAAACTGTCCCATTGATTGAACTGATCCACTTTAACATTCATGCTCAGTAGTTCCACAGTGAGCAGTCCTCATCTGTGGTGAAATGTTTGGGTGACAGTGCACATGCTGGGGTGCAAGTACTGGATTTCAAGGACTACACTTAGCTGCTTTGTTTTGGAGGTTACCATGCAGACTTAGCTCTTCGGTCAGGTCTCAGGTCTGTTCTCCTTGACATCAGGATCAGGTGCTATGCTTTTGTTGATGTTGATAGATAATTTGTAAATTGTGTTGTCAACACAACATTTAATCTGCTCCAAACAGCTCATAAACAAACCTTTGATTAATTCTTCCAGTATGTGTCTTCTGGACAGGATTTACAGCGTTCTACTTGTTTGGATGAAAAATAGAGAGAGACAAGCTGTCACCACTGGGAAAAAGTGTATTTTTTTCCTTCACTTTGTAGCTTAAGAATCATTTTATCATGACTTTACTGTATGAAAATGGCAGAAGATTTAAATTTGTGACTGATGATGCAGAAGCTGTAAAACTTGATGTACTCAAGAGGGTTCATACCAAATTACCACAAGCTACACACATTTTAGGCTGGGAACATCCAGTTCACAATGCAGTAGAAACTTGGAAGTGTTATTCCATGATCAATGCATAGGATGATGTTAGCCAATGACATTTGAAAGAGCTGTTTATTTATAGCCTCAGCTGAACATCGTAACACAGCTGGAGGAAAAAATGAGTAATTTCAAAGACAAATAATTCAGAAGGAGATTTGCTGGGGGTGGGGGCACTGAGTTTACTGTGTCCGGGCACTTAATAGCATTAAAACAAAGAATCTGAAGAAGTAAAGCTTACTTTATTGACCTTGTCTTTTGTTTTCACATTAAATTTAACTCACAGCTCAGACGATCACGTTAGTTTGGCTTTGAAATATTTTTCATTTATGTACGCCTTTGAATCAGCACACCACTACTTCTGTTGATTTAGTCCAGTCAAGATGTATGTATAGTTCTGAAGCACTGTTTACACAAGGTTCTTGCATCACCCTCAAGCACAACTACAATCCAGCAACCTGGGCTTGAAAGTTGGAAACTGACTGCCACTAGAATAAAATTCAATTCCTATCAAAATGATTATGATACAACATATACAAATAGTTTGTGGCTGATATGGAAAGATTAAAGCAAATAGTTATCTATTAATTTCAGGAGTATCAGAAATGTAAATAAGATCCTGACACACCAATTCCTTTTTGAATGCTAGCTAGTTTCTGCCATCCAGCACTCTCTTGGATAAAATACCTTTTTGCAATCTGTATTTCTGAGTCTGTGTATCTGCAGCTTTAAAACCAACTTTACCCTGCTTTTTTCTTTAGTTTTTATACTGCAGCTTCTGGGTTTAAAAAACAAAAAAATAAAATACAAATACTTCTTTTTTTTTAATTCTTATTTTGGCACACATATTAAAGTTCATAATGTAAAAGTGAAAAGTCTGTTCCTAAGGAAGGACAGCAATAGATTGATGTTTGTAGATAGTTTGTATATAACACCCAGGGTAATACTAATCCAAATATAGAAAGTAATTACACTGACCTTGATATCTGTCATCATTATCTTGCTTATAGCACAAATGTTTTGCTAAGAATGTCATCAAAACCGTGGTTTTAGATCTATTTCCAGTAAGAAATTCCTTCTAATCATTGCTCGACAAATATTGTGGTTCTAAGGATACAAAAGTATCAGTGTATCTAATCGCCATAATTGTTCCAAGAGAGAATTATGATAAACCTCCTTCATAGACTACGTTCCAATGGCTTTCATGTACTTCTTGTAGTGTCAAAGCATTTCAAAACACTGTTTTGTAGAAGATTATCTTGTACCTGGGGAAAAAGAAAGGAGAACAAAAAGAATGATTTTAGGGAGTTAAAACACCTGAAGTACACTTGATTCTTTCATAGGAAAAGATGTCAGAAATTGACAAAACACCCTAATGTTTCCCAACTTGCAGGAAATATTTCTGGTATACAAGGTACACACCAGCAGCATGGCTAAATGTAACAGTAGCCCCTGAGAAACAAGAGGCTCATACATCCACACAAAGAGAATAATACACAGTGATTTTCAATCTTCTGGGAATAGCAGTGGACTATTGGGCTTATTTCATGATTATAAAAGCCTCATAATCTATGATTGCTGCAAGCAGGAGTGATTTATTGGAGTACTCTCACATATATGAGATAAAACTATAACTTGCTGGCAGCTAAAGGAGGGTATTAAAGGAAAGGCCAACAGCTTGCTTACTTTGTAGCCTCAGAAAGTGATGATTTGCAGCTCAAAAATATCAGTTTTGATGAATAGTTGTGGCAAAATTATAACCGCTGTTGTACAATCAGATAAACTTTCACCTCCATGAGGAAAATATAGATTACAAAAACTGATTGTAAACAATCAATGCTTTATATTCTTCTTCCCTAACTGAGCAATTTTTGAATTTATGCCAGTCTGACAAATGCATTAATAATGTTTAGCCACTAGGTATTTGTGAAAGAAATTGGAAATTGTTTTTAATTTGTTAGTGTGGTGAAGCGATAACACACTGATTCAAGAAGGAAGAAGAAGTAGTAGTATGCGTTTGCTATTTTCATACATAAATATAGAAACACACACACAAGTATGTGCCCATTTATGTATATACACACTCTCTCACACAAAGGAAGATAGGTATAGGGAATATAGAGAAAAAAACATAATCGGATGCTAAACAAGAAAGTAACTCAAAAGCAGAAGAGCCTCCAATGAGTCATGCAGCTCATTTCCCAAGTGTCAAAGACATTTTAAACATTCTTTTTATGCTTGTTGTATAGTTTAAATTAGTCTTATTTTATGTTCTTATTGAGTTTTCTTCAGTTATCTCATCTGTAAAATACAGTATAAACCACACAGCCTATTTGCTCTGTATAATCCATGGGATGAGGTCTGGGAGGGAAATTTATTATAAATAATGAAGTGAGCTTCATTTTAAAACCCTTGTCCTATTCACCTGAGGTCGTTCACTTTGATTTCAAGATCAGAGAAAGGTTCATGTACTGCAGGAAGAAGGAAGGCAGTAACAAAGACAAGAAAATCAGAAGAGCTGCAGATAACTGCTTGAGCACAACTCTTAGCTGTGCCAAACCTAAACACAAGAAGCAATGTGTTACACTACTCAGATGAGAGCCACAAAAACTCTTCATGCATAAAGTTTAAAGTGCTTTGAAATGCCTTCTTTTAGTATAAATAAGTCTATGCTCTCACATCCATGAGTCCTTATTGCCCGTTTAAATACCCACCACCACTACCCATTAAAAAAGCAGGATACCATATAGTTGTGCAGTAGAGGTTATCTGGGGACTGAAATTAAACAAGGCATATTTGAGAGAGAAGTCCCCAAAGATAGTCTCTTTGAAAGAAAGAGTGGTGAGTCATGAAAAAAAAAAAAAAAAAAGCCAGGCAAGAGCCCTAGATAAGGTTTATGTATGGAGATGTCATACTTAAATGATCGTGTATATGAAGTAGAAGAGTATTAGACATGGAAAAATTAATCTGCATTAACGTTGCATGTGAGCTGGCAGCAAATTCTCTATGTGGAAACACTCCGTGGTCAGTAAGTGTGAGACAGGTTTCACCAGTGCCAAGGCTGGGCACATTTTGCTGTCTTGTTAATAGGGAAAGGGAAAAAACCATTTTCTTTCTCTCTTTTTCCACTCCAGCAGGGTCATTCAAAATGTTGGTACCTTTCTGAGCAGATGATGTTTATTTGATATAAGATTTGTCACAATTCCTCTATAGACAAATATAAAGCAGAATAGTTATTTATTCTTAAATGCTGTATTCCAAGCATATAGAGTTTAGAGGTGATTCAGAGGTGTCTAGTACCATTTGACACATCCTGGGTTACCTGCAATATCTTCATGAAGCTGACAGATCCAACCCTGGACATGGCAAACCTTTCTAGACTGATAGAAACCATCTTGAATGTCACTGGATGCCTATGTTTGCACAAATGGATTATGCCTCTAATTCTGAGTTAATGTAATTTTTATGAATAAACATTTATTTAATTTTTTTTTCAAGAGTGTTCAAGTTGACCTGGATTCATTATCCTCTTGTTTTTTCAAGTGAGCAAGATCTGGTGCTAACTTTTTTAATGTAGATTGATTGAGTGGTTTCAACATCTACCAAGGAAATTTGAAAACCCAAATGCCCCTGCTGCCTGAGAGGTTTCAAATTCACCTCATCGTTCTCAGATGCAGACAATAAGGTATTTGGGATAGGAGACTCACCAGGCTTCCTGTTCTGCACACAGAAACTTCAAGGTTGAAAGTTTTATGTTGTCAGAGGGCAAGCAGAAGGTGGCTGAGGGCTTCAGGCTGTGGAGGGCAAGCAGATTTCTTCTGCCAGTGCAAAACTTGCATCACTGCAAAAGACAGAATTAGTCCCAGGAGCAAGTTCCTCGTCCGTAGAGCTTTGGCTCCTCTCAGATCTGCTTCCCCTAGATACACCTCTCCAAATACTTCAACTTGCACAGCGGCTAAGTCCCAAGGAGGAGAAAGCAGAACAGGGAGAAGCAATTTTAAAAGGATCTTTTATCACCTTTTTGTGCCTCTTCTGATTAATATTTTGGGTCAGAAAAATCTAATCAGCAAAGATACAACTTTTGCATGAATGTGTCAGTTTCAGTGAAGGGTTCTTTGTGGAAGATTACCTCACACATTTTCTGGTGTTAGATAATGTACCCTAGAATAGGTCATTACTTACTGGAGACATAATTAATTCTTAATTTGTGTTAATTGCAGGATGGATTGGAATCTCTGCATTACTACATCCAGGAAAGTACCTTAACCACAAAGCTAGTAATTCTTCTGATATTGGCATTTTCAACTTCTTCCAGCTGGTGCTGTTCCACTTGATATCACTGGTGGAGTTTTCACTGTGAAGGAAGGACTCGCACTATGTTTGAGTGTGCAACACTGCGACTGTGGCAAATTAGATCAGGACGACTGAAGAATCACCTTAAACTGAGATGTCCCATGTATGGTCCAGTAGGTTATTCCAAGGCATCTTGGTCTTTAACATTTTGAAAGACATTTGAATGCTTTTGTTTTGTCTGAATGGAAAACTTGACTATTTTTAAATTCTGGTTCATTTTTAGGGAAAAAAAACAAACCGGTACATCTCAAATTTTTAGTATTAATGGAAATTCTTTCACATATGTACTAAAAACTTCAGTGTACCCTGCAAAAGAATTTAGAGTTCTGCCTAGAACAAAATAAAAATAAGAAAACCAAGAAGTTGGAATTCTACATAATTTGATTAAAAGGTGAAAGCTAAACAATTTTAAATTATTGAAGGTCTACTTTGTACATAAACCAAAAGAAAATAACCCATTTTATTAATAGGTCTGATCAAGCAAAGCATTAAACAGAAAAACAAAGTGAAAACTGAATGTAAATCAGAAAATTACTGAATTATATGCTTTTTAAAGATGCCATCAGTTTTTATCTTCAGCCTATTTGATGTAATTTAAATTTTTTTGTAACTTTGTTTCTTAGTGTAAATTGCACTGTTCTGTCATTTAATTTCAAAGCTTTTATGACTTCCAAATAAATTATTTTGAAATAATTTAAATCATAGGCAAGTTAAATATAACATTTGTTAATTCTTCCTTGGTTTGTGCTCAGATGCTTTGGCTGGATTTTTATCAAAGCACAGGATCATATACTATGAATAGACAATCCCTCACAGCCATCAACTGCCCTTTTTTTGGTCAGGAACCAAAAATAAGATTAATTACGTAGTCTTCCAAAGAGAGATTTCAAGTTACACTTTAAATGAAATGCTCCCCCCTCAAAAGGATTTAACTCAGACTTAATGAGAAAGTTATTGTATGTTAATTAAATACACACTGATTACTATGAATATTTATCGAAGTGTAACAATAATTTGCATGAAGATAGATGTTGAACAACTGAATTTCAGTAAATATGTTCCTAATAATTATTTAACATTCGCTAAATTATGCAACTAAATGATTTTTTGGCAAAGATATTGAGTATTTGTTATATATTATAGGCCCGATTGTATCATTACCTACACAGGTGCAATCCCATTAATTAAAGGGGAAGTTGTTGTCACATAACTGAGGGCAAGATGCAATCATATATACCAGCTGATTACTAAGCACATTTAATGACATTGAACAGCAGTTCTGAGATCTAAAGAAGCCATTCTATCCACTTCTTTTAAAAACTTGTCAAAAACAAAGCTGAATGATCCAGCCAGAGTTTTTCCTTTCTAGTATACCAGATACTCTTCAACAAGTTCCAGTCTTAGGTTCCTCACCTTCTGTGGAGTCTCTTGCCTGTTCACATCTGTATCCTGTTTTTTGAAGTTTTTAAAGCCCGTTTGATTGTGCATGTATCCTAGCTGTACTCCAGCACCAAGCCCTGATAAAAACTATAAGGGAAAATCCCCCTAACTCAGTTCTTTTCTACTGCTGCTCCTCTATGAAGGAGAGTCCCAGTGTCCAAAGCTGATCTAATTTACCTATGGAAATAATCAAAGCTTATTTTGGATATTACTAGTCTTCTTGCGTCTAGATGCTGAATAGTTCATTCTTAGTTTCGCTTAGTCTAGCATTTGGTATCCTATTCAGTTAGAGGAGGTTTGAGACAATTTCTACAATTTCTAGGAGAAAGAAGCAATCTTCAGGCTACTGTCAGGACTGGCACTTTCTATGCCTCTTGTTCAAGTCAGTCTAGTCAATAGTTCAGGAACTAAGCATAAGGAAAGATTAAACATAAGAGACAACCTGTTTCTGTAGGTCAGTGATGACAATATTCATTTGGGACTGGAGAGCATCTTGCCCTTAATCTATTTTTGAAATTCTCTCTACTGCCCCTTAAATGCCTATTCAGTCCTTGAATCAATTATCAGAACAGATTCTCCATCCTTAGGTTTCCTTGTAAACAACAGAGAAGAAATGTCACAGATTTTGTTCTAGGAATATCTTAATTAGAGCAATTTGGGAGCCTTGCTGTATACTGCTAATACTAAAGGTCTTGAAAAGACTCAACCAGGACAGAGAGAATAGAGCCTGAAGTCATGCCTTTTGCACTTGTCTGTCAGTCCACTTCTATATTTACTTCTCATGCCAGATCTTTTGAATCAGCACAATGTCACAAATTCTCTCCCTTACATGTGACAGTGAGGCATTGGAATGGGTATTGGGATTTGCATGCTCACTGCACATCCAGTGCACTTCAGCCAGAGGTGGGAAGGGTGCTGAAAGGAAAAATGTACTTCTAAAGGAAAAAAATCTGTCAGTCATGGTGCAATGGTCATCCACCTCATTCCTTTTTATCTGTCAGTAATACAAGATACTTGGAAATAGATTGTGCCTTTGAAATCCCAAGATCTTTCTAGGAGCTGTTGGAACACAAAAGTTCTTACCCTTAGCTAGAAAGTCCATCTGGAATTTTATTCTCCATCCAAGGCCAAATTCTTCAAATTACTTACTCTTTTAAGAGTAAGAAATTCAATACCATCATGCAATCTTATTTTAGTATTTATATATCTCATAAAATTGCCTTGCTTGCTGGCCTTATTCTTAGTCTAATTTTTAGAAAGCTAAAAATGGAAAATGTAGGTGTAAGAAGCTTTTTTAGTACATCACTGAACTGTAGACCTGTTATTTAAAAAAGCTAATGGCATTATCAACTGGATGGAAAAGAAAATAGAATTATAAGAAGGGCTGCATAAGAATATTACCTATGTTTAATAAGCCTTATATAAGGTTAAGATTTAATTGTAATATCACCAATGTAGATTACAAATGCTGATATATCTGATGCATATTTAATGAGTGGGTTTTGTAAGCAATCAAAATTAGAAATCGTGAAGTTAACTAAATCTGAGTTAGGACTGCTAGGGAAAAATTAGTATCAAAGACAAATAAGACAGAGCGAAAAAAATTATTTAGAAGATTATTTCTTTGGAGTGCTCTTATTTTTTTGTTACAAGCACTTGGCTACATTATTCTTTTTTCATAGTAATAAAGGCACAAACAAAATTTTAAGTATATACACAGATAACAAGCTGAAGTAGGCTTTGTCTCCCACTGTGCTTTGATGAAAGATTTTAATAATAAAGAATGGTAACCGTAAGCTGATGTCAGTGGCTGAACTACTTTTAACTTTTGTAAATCAAATAGTGAGTGATAAACCTAGCAAAAGTAACCAGTTTCTCAGTTAGATACTACCTGATCTGGCAGTCAACAGCTTTCATCAGAGCTATACAATGAATATGAGGAAGGCATAAGAAACTAGAAGCACTGGCAGACTCCTTGCTGTTACCACCTGGACTGTACTTTCCACACACGATAGCCTAACTCCAGGTTTCAAGAGCCTCTCACTCTTCAGATTTTATATGAGTCTTAGCACTTCTTTTGACACAAAGCAAAACCTTTCAAGCAAAACCCTTGATTGTTTGCTTCCTAGCCCAGGAGATGAAAGGTGTCATAGTTCCCAGCCAAGATTTCCCAGAAAGGTTATTAGCTAATGTCCATCTCTATTATAACCTCCAGCACTCCAAATCCTGCAAGTGAAACCTCTTTCAAACCGAGGTCATGTGGCCTCTCTAGCCCTCATAAGAATATCCCTGTTATTGTTTTATGCTAAAGTAAGGTGTTTCCAGTTGTACCTTCCCTAAGCAGTCACACAGGACAGGCTTCTGTTGCAGATGTTATTTCAAGAGGGAAGTATTACTGTCAGTGCTCCAGCAAGGCATTGCCTCCTGCAGTCTCCAAGTGGGAATGCAGAAGGAAAGCAAAAAAAGAGGAAAGGAAGGTTATCAGTCAAGAACTGAAGAGTTTTCATCTGTGCTACCATCCTGCATGTCCTACTCTCTTTTTCTTTTTGCTTAAGATTCACAGACTTGGTAGTCTCTTTGTACAACCTCTGCATAGTGACTGGCAAAACCTCCTGCCTTGGAAACAGGCTGTCTTCTCAGAAATAAATGAGTTCTAGAATCCTAGTGGTCTGGGTTGGAAAGGACCTTAAATGGAGAGGGACACCTTCCACTAGACCAGGTTGCTCAATGCTCCATCCAGCCTGGCCTGAAACACTTCCAGGAATGGGGCATCCGCAGCTTCTCTGGACAACCTGTGCCAGTGTCTCATCAGCCTCACAGTAAAGAATTTCATCCTCATATCCAATTTAAATCTACCCTTTTTTAGTTTAAAACCTTACTCTTTTTCCTATCGCTGCAGGCCCTACTATAAAGCCTGTCCCCATCTTTCTTATAAACCCCCCTTTAGGTACTGGAAGGCTGCTGTAGTGTCTCCCCAGAGCCCTCTCTTCTCCAGGCTGAACAGCCCCAACACTCCCACCCTGTCTTCATAGGAGCAGTGCTTCAGCCCTCCGATCATCTTCATGACCCTCCTCTGGGCTCTCTCCATGTCCTTATGTTGGGGGTCCCAGAGCTGAACACTGTACTCCAGGTGGTGTCTCACAGGAGCCAAGCAGAGGGGGTGAATCACCTCCCTCAATGTGCTGGCCAGGCTTCTTTTGATGCAGCCCAGGAAATGGTTGGCTTTCCGGGCTGCAAGCACACATGTTGGGCCATGTTGAGCTTTCATCCACCAGCACCTCCAAGTCCTTTTCCTCAGGACTGTACTCAATCCATTCTCTGCCCAGCCTGTATTGATTCTGGGAGTTGCCCTGACCCATGAGCAGGACCTTGCACCTGGCCTTGTTGAACTTCATGAAGTTCTCACAGGCCCACCTCTCAAGCCTGTCATGGTTCCTCTGGATGGCATCCATTCCCGCCAGTGTGTTGGCTGCACCACGCAGCCTGGTGTCATTGGTAAGCTTGCTGAGGGTGCACTCGATCACACTCTCCATGGCACTGACAAAGATGTTGAACAGAACTGATCCCAGTACAGACCCCTGGGGAACACCACTTGTCACTGGTCTCCACTTGGACATTCAGCTGATGACCACAACTCTTTGAGTGTGCAACCATCCAGCCAATTCCTTATTCACCCATCAATTTTATGTCTCTCTAGTCTGGAGACAAGGATGCCACATTGGACAGTATAAAAAGCTTTGCACAAGTCCAGGTAGATCATGTCAATCACTCTTACATGATCTGTCAATGCTGTAACCACATCACAGAAGGTCACCAAATTTGTCAGGCACAATTTGCCCTTAGTGAAGCCATGTTGGCTGCCACTGATCACTTACTTTCTGTGTACCTTAACATAGTTTTCAGGAGTATCTGCTCTGTGATCTTGCCAGGCACCGAGGTGAGGCTGATGGGCCCACAGTTTCCCAGGTCCTCCTTATTTCCCTTTTTAAAAATGGAGGTTACATTTCCCCTTTTCCAGTCTGCCACAACTTCTCAAATATGTTGGATGGTGGCTTCGCTACTTCATCTGCCAGTCCCCTCAGGACCTGCAGATGCATCTCATCAGGTCCTGTGGACTCATGCACCTTCAAATTCCTTGGACAATCTCAAACCTGCACTATTGTGGGTGATTCTTCATTAATCCAGTCCCTGCATTTTCCTTCTATGACTTGGGCCAAGTGGTTGAAGTACTTGCTAGTGAAGACAGGTGAAAAAGTCATTGAGTACCTCAGACTTCTTCATGTCCTGGGTAACCAGGTCTCTCGTTTCCTTCTAGAGTGGACCTAGATTTTCCCTAGTCTTTTATCACTTATGTACATACAGAAGATTTTCTTGTTCTCCTTGATGTCGTTGGCCAGATTTGTGTTGCAGCACTAGCAAGACTAGCTGCCTGTAACAAGGCTTTTATCATCCCATACCAGGTTAACTTCAATAAGTAGTTCCTACACATTGCCCCAGCACAGCCGCCGCCGCCGCCACCACCACCACCACCATCCCCCCACAAGGTTTCAAAAGTTCATCTACTGTCTGTGCAGTTTCTTCATCCTCTTCAGGCCAGTCCACCCTGCTTCTTGCCTCTGCTGCATCCAGATTCTTTCTTCATACAGGCTCCTCTCCCTGTTTCTTCCAGGTCTCTCTTCACCCAGGACTGCCCTTCATGAAGTCCTTAGAGCTATTTAACTACTTAGCAGGAGCCAGCCACAGCTGCACATTATCCACATCAACCAACCCTCCACCCCTGAAGCCAGCCCACAGCTGTATATTCAATGTTAATTAACCCAGCTTCATTCCTCTAATTCCTCTACAGATTTGCTTCTACCAGGGCTTTAGCTTTCCTTACCTAACCCCTGGCTGTTTGGACAGTTTCTCTGTATTCCTCCCAGGCTACCTGTCCTTGCTTCCACTCTCTGTAGGCTTCTTTTTTGTGTTTTATTTTGTCCAGGAGCAGCTTGTTTATCTATGAAGTCCTCCTGGCATTTTTGCCCAACTTCATTTTTGTTGAGATGCATCACTCCTGAACTTGGAGAAGGTGATCCTTGAATACTAACCAGGTTTCATGGGTGCCTCTTCCCTCCAGGGCTCTTTCCCACGGTAAATGAAGGCCCAGTGTGAAGCAATATGACCATATAACTCCGGCAGTTGGGCTTAGGATGTGGTTGGGCCTTCAAGCAGAGCTGAAGCAAAGGGCAGACATTCACTTCTGATTTTCTTGGTTTGGGGAGACATACAGCATTACAAGTATCAATGGGTGCATTGGCTAGCTACGAAATAGATGCAAATTAAATAGTCTTAAATGACGTTGTATCATATTTGTACAGTATCCATTGGAGATGAAGGAATAGAGGGACTAAGGACTTCTTAGGACTTCCTAGCAACAACTTTGCCACTTCAGTGGAGCAGAAACAAAGAAAAATATAATGAAAAAATACTGAACTGGTGAATACAAGAGAGATTTAAAACTGTAGAGCCCATTTCTTCCTCCCCTGACTCCCCACGTCCCTTGTTTTTTAAATCTTCTTGATTTATTAGAATGTGGAGAGGGAATGGGGAGAATATTTCTCTGCCAACATCAATTTGTGTGTTTGCATTCAGGAAAGAGCAGTGGGCTTTGAGTCCCAGTGGGGGGAATGTGATTCTCTGTGGCTCTAAGCAAGGTTTCTGTGACAAGAGCTGAATCTCTCCCCCGTGTACTGGACTCTGCTGAAGAGGATCCAGACACATAAATCCTTTTATGGATTTGGCCTTAACCTTGTCAAGTTCTGCATCTTGTGTTTTGTCATGGCTCAGACATAGAGAACATGTTCAGATGTGTTTATTCTCTTAATATCTGGTTATTTTCTGTAAGGTTTCTGTTCTAAATTAGACTGTTTCAGAGATCATTATGTTATGCTGTCATTTTCTGGGAGAAAGAATGTAGGTGCTTACCTGACACTGGACTCGCTGAGTTGTCAAACTGAATAGAAAGATCCCAAATACTTAGCAATTTTTGTCACTAGTCTGCAGAGAGGAGACCAGAGATGTCTAGGGCAAGAGTGCTGGTCCCAGAAGGTTGATAGCCAGGTGTCTAAGACTGATTGGAAAGCCCTTACTGCAGTCAAAAATGAGGCCAAAGGTGCAATTAACTCAGAAACTGCTGTAATTTGTATTATATTATTAGTTGTAAATCAATACAAATAGTCTTGCCAGACACAGCCAATTGCTTTTTTAATAAAAGAAAATTAGTAATGAAAGAGAATGCAATATGTGCGACAAATATATATGTTATAAAAACTTTTCACATTGTGTCTCATGAAACCTTAGCCTTACATGATTTACAGAAAAAATAAAAGAGAAGGCTTCCGTTACCTTTTCTATACTTACATGGTGTGGAGCTCCCATACCAAGTAACTGATGTGTGTACTGATGGTTTAATTGTAACAAGATATTCCTAGTGTGCATCAGATTTCATGAACATCTGGAGCAGAAAAGAGTCTGTACTGAGAAAAGCAATTAATAAAAGACCCCAGAAGAGTCAGATCATTGCAGGGATCTCCCAGCCTCATAAACTACACACTGAGAAAGAAGGAAGAGAAGGTAAGCAGCTGGAGGGACCATCCATTTAGACTCTGTTGGACTTCCTGGATCAGAACCTCAGCACAGAAGATTCAGAGGGCACTTTTTCTTATGCACTGTGATTAATAATTTTAGCCAAAAAGCTGCCAGTAATCAACCAAGATGACACTCATAACATTAGATTTTAAATTTCCATGTTTAGACAGTAGTGTTACACAAAGTTATTCTTCTCATGAAACTTTCTGGGTTTTAATTCTTTCAAAATAGCCTTTTAAAAATTAAATGAAACAGGTAAGCATTTTAGTCACTTGCCATTTAAAGTCCTTTTGACATCAGTCTCCATTGCTACCATCGTGCATTGTTTCAAAATGCTGCACTGACTGTCATATAACCCAAGGCAGGACTGAGGTAAGAGTGTCCCTCTGCTGATGTGCCTGCACATAGGATTTGTGTCACAGAGGGACAACTCTCCCATTGACTGGGAGGAACCTTGATGTGCCTCCTGGATAAGCTGTCATATTAAGTACTAGAAAGCCCCAGGACAGGGAACCCGTAAGTACTATGGACAACAAAAAAGGAAGAATGAGATAGTGGAAGATCCTGAGCAACGAAGCAGCTCTGGGTGCTCTGTTCAGGAGCCCAGGCAGTGCTAAAGCAATTTAGAAGCACTCCTTTGCCTTCAAAAATTACAGAAGACATTTTGTGTTCTTCTATCCCTTGAGGTCTCCATGCATAAAAGTAATTAAAAAATACATTTGCCTTCTTTTTATCCTGCTCTACCTTAGTCATTTGAAGGAATATTTTTTTCTCTTTTAGTGTAGAAGGGATATATTTCTGGGATGTTGAAGTAAGTTTGTGAATACAGTGTTAATGTTCATAAACACTGAAAAAACACCCAGAGTTTGTTACTGCCATTGTGAAAGATGTCTCACTCTACTATTACCTTAGCTTTACGGTATCATGTTTTGTGTGGGATGAGACTTTGTGCATATATTAAAAGAAACAAAGACAATAATTATTGAATGGGCACACCAAAAGCAAGAGTGGTTCTTTAATCACACTCTATTCCATGAATACTGAGTAGAATACTACAGTAAAAAACCCTGATATTTTGACTGAGACATAGCAGAGCTTTAGTGCTCATAATACTCCATCTTTATGGGGTCATATTTCTGTCTAAGATATATTAGTAGATTGTGCCAAGATTTAGGCTGTGCAGCTGCAGGAACTTGAAAAGTTGCCTCTAGTGTATCAGATACAAAACATGCAACATTAAATTTTGTGAACTATAAGAGTTAGCTAAGTGTATGATGTCTCTTTAAGGAAAGAGATTCAAATCAGATTTCATCTAGGGCCCACTGAAAAAAATGTGGATTTTGCTTGTAAAATGACCAGAGCTCCAGGTCTTTACTGGAAAAATGACAAGCTAGATCATTTGATATCAATTCCCAGCTACTCCTTGGAGGAAGACAGTGCCACAGAAAAGCTGACCTCTATCCAAAGGGAATTAACAGGATAGAAAGCTATTAAGGCTCTAGATATCAGTTGTTGATATCAATTCCATGCCATATAGTAAAAGGGATTATTAAGAAGGAAAGAAAGAAAAGGCTTATGTGGAGTTTTAATGGGATATTCTGAAAAGCTGATTTAACCCACTTTGCATTTTGTAGTTTTAGTCCCATATCTGTTAATAGCTAATATGAGATCCCAACAGGCAGAGATGTGCTACGATGCAGAATTTAAAATGCCAATACACTTACAGTGCTTGTTTGCTTATAAATTGAGATCAAGGAATTTAGAAATTATCTGGGTATGCTATAGATAGTCATAGAATCATTTAGGTTTGAAAAGACCTTTAACATCAAGTCCAACCATAAACATAACACTGCCAAGTCCACCACTAAACCATGTCCCTAAAGTGCCACATCTACATGTCTTTTAAACACCTCCAGGGACGGTGACTCAACTGCTTCCCTGGGCAGCCTGTTCCAGTGCTTGACAACCCTTCCAGTGAACAAATTTTTCATAACAAGGAGTCTAAACCTCCCCTGGTGCAACTTAAGACCATTTCCTCTTGTCGTGTCACTTGTTACCTGGGAGAAGAGTCATTCAACTATGTTCAGGCTTTAGTAATAGCATGCATTACTACTATTTGTAGTGATGCCAGCTGTATGCTTGGATAGTAAGGACATTTTCCAAAAAGTGTACCAAAGGTAAGGAACTACTTCCCAGCATTATTTGAGAACCACATCTCCTTAAACTATTTTAAAAATAGGCACCTAGAATCTTGTAGAAAATCTGATATAATTATTATTGACATTATGAGTTCCAATACACAGGGCCAAATATACTCATTCTAGAGGGCTATATTATTTTGCTTTCCTAGTGCAGGTTGTAGAGTGTTTTAATTCTTTTTGCTAAAATCACTTTGAGGAAGCCTTCCTCTTGTAACCATAGTGTGTGGAAGATATGAGCACACAGCATTTTGCTGTCCGCTGGGTGGGATTCCCAAGAAATCACTGGAGCCAGAAAATCCTGAAAAGTAGAGTAAAAACCTAAGAAACAGGACAAGATATAAAATGGTTAATCAGTTAATAAGAAGATACATCTGAGGAAATAATAAATCCTATGATCTAGATGCAGCTCACTTCTCTGGAAAGTTTATGTTAAATTAGTCAATAGAAGATATTACCTGGAAAAGAGATCATAGGTGAAGACTGCCTTGTTGTGCTGTTAGTTGATTGGATTGTAACTGAAGCTGAAGAGTCTAGAAAATACTATTTATTCAGGATAAATTCAAAAAGTAGTTAATATCATTTGTGAAGGAGCCAACACCCAGAGCACAGACGTTATGCAAAAATAGAAGCTGAGCAGTGAATGCGGATGAAATTTTCAGTGGGCTAGATAAATGCACTAAAAAGTGGAGTTTTATTTTGCATTTTGTAGCCAACTAGTGGCAGCACCTGGTGGCAGCTGTAGGTGTCAGAAGAAAGCTCTAGAGACAGGAGCATGAGGAGCTGAGGCGACCCTTCTGGCAGGGTACTGCTGGAAAGCAATCTAGAGAATCCTGAGGAAGGAACTGTCTTTGCTTCATTCTTGCTGTCTTTAGGGAAATCAGAGGGGATATATATTGCTTGTAAATAACAGGATCAATTTTTTAAAAGTCCTGGTTCTTCAATCCAATTTCATTTCTTCTACTACAAACAGTTCATACACCTTCAAATTTTGGCTGAGTATTCTGGGCACAAGCAGATAAAATGGTTGAGAACATACTACACAATCGCAGTATGCTCCAGAGAGCAATGGTATCTCTGAATGTTGTAAATAATGCAGAAAGGGCATAAGATGCAGACAGGAGGTAAATATTTAGTCTGAGATTGTCAAAGAAGCATGAGGGAATTAGACTCCTAAATCCTAATAAAATGCAACAGGAATTGGAAACCTTGATTCCCTTAGGCTCCTTTGAAAATCCCATTCGTAATTTCATATTAAGTTAGAACACTGGTTCTACATAATATCAATTTCCCTAAGAAGACACCAGTATATTTTCCACACTTTTCATTTCAAAAGGCTTGATTTTCAGCATTGTAAACACAGCAAATACAGCTGGTCAGTGAGTCAGAATTAGACTTGAAATGTGGAGTTACTTTCTGTACTGATTTATACAGTGAGTACCCATATTTTTTTTTTCATTTTGCTTTTGTTAACTAACAGCTATACTACTGTATTTAGACTATTCCCCTGGTGTTTCCTACTCAAGCACTTTAATTATGAGATAAGGACTTACTGTTTCCTGCTTTGATAGGAATTGCTCACCTCTCAAGTAAGTTGGAGTTAACCATGTTTTTCTCTTTTCACATTAAATAGACTTCCTTTATTAATTCCTTTTTTAGTGCTTTTTAGTGCATTGGAAAAACTAAAATGAAATAAGCTAAAATTAACTATACTGAATTATATAAAAAAACAAGAATCTTCAGCGTTATGTAGCATGTCCATGATTTTTTTTATCCCTGAAATCTATGAATTTGGTTAGTGTAGTATTTGCTGTATTTTCCTCTTTGAATCCTTCACGTTTCTGATTTATCAAGTAAATAGTTTTATTTGTTGGGTTAGTTATAAATTTTAAGACCTAACAATCCTTGTATAAAGGACAACTAGGTCTTTAATCTCCCACCTTTCATGTTTGTTTTCATTTTGGTTTTCTGGCATGTTTTGCTCAACAATATGTACCAAACCGGGAAAGCAGTAGTTTATACTTTTTTGGCCCTGGTGTACATGAACACAACATGCGAGTCTGTGGCGAATCAAGCCCTCTGGCTCTTAGCTTCCTTCTGTATGGTTTTACATATAGCTGCAAGACAAAACCCAGTTTTATTAGTCAGTACTTTTGGGGATGCAGCTGTGTACTAATTACCTTTCCAGCTTACCAGCAGAAAAATGAAAGCAATATAGTGTAGTCCATTAATTTTACAAACATTGGGGCAGATCTTGATGTAAGTGGATGTACCTGCAATAACTTTATCTGATGCATTTACTCCTGCTGGGGATAAGGCCTCCTTTATTGACTTTTCAAAGCCTTTCCAGCTTTCAGGCCAAGCTTTGCAGTACAGTTTGATTAATTTCTCTTAGTCCATGTAGATCTTGCCCATCTTGTCTGCTGTGCAGATTATACTTGTCCAGTATCTGAAGCATAAGGTTACTATTGTATTTTATTTGCTGTGTTCTGTAAAGCTCCTCACTGATTTTTAATCCATGGATCATTCTTATTCAGCATTACAAGCAGATTTACAGGATCTTAACACAATAACTCCAAAAAAATGAACTGCTGTCAGCTGCAAGCTTTTCAGTTTAATATTAAAATAATTCTATATTATTTGTATTTCAAACAATTCTGAACAACCTTAGATTTGTTATGATGGAAAGCATGATATTCTTTTTAATGTCATTTTGGGGACCACTGAGAATATTGAACAGTTATTTGATACATTCAAACCATTTCTTTTTCCTTTTCTCTCTCTCATGGCTGTAATGAGCTAATCTACCTGCACTAAGGGCTGAATGCAAAGTATGAGGAGGAAGGTCCATGGAAAGAAAAGGACTGATATACACTGTTGATGTTTGCTAATTTGGAGTTGAACGAGATCCATAACTTGAAAGTACTTTTCAAACAATGCTGAATTGAATGTGCTTCTCAGAAATAAACTCAAATTAAAAGGATCCTGGGCTAGCAGGGAACTTGCCTTGTGAAGAAGTATTTGATAAGCCCATCCTGAAAAGGCTCCTTGGTGAAACCCAAGGCCATCATTTCTCATCCACATGGAGCCATGTAAGCACCTGAGTTCTAAGTTCAGAACAAAGGGGTGGGAGGGAGGAGGGGGGTGAGGGTGTTTCAGGCGACATCAAGGTTTATCTAGAAAGGACTCTTCAGGCCCTGTCACTAGAAGAGACAGTGGCACAGCTGGAGGTGACACACGATATCAGCCTGTACCTATGACTGTCCATAAACATTCTTTCTCTGAAATGGAGGTGATCCAAGATGAAAAGGATTCACTTGAAAGAGTCCCAGGAAAATCATGTGAATCCTTCCAAAACTGTCGTCAAAGGCATTTCTTTAAGAAGCAGCATGAACAACTATCTCAACTGGCCTAAAGAGCAGCCTGGAAAAAAGGTGGAAGAAAAATTCTTGATGAAGGAATATAGGAACCACCAGAAGAAGTATAAAGTAACTGCCTCATTATAAAAAATTCTCCCGTGTCATGTCACAAGAAGGGGAGAAAAGGAGAATTTATGCCTAGTACAGATACTGTTGGGTTTGTACCTGTAAGTGTCATAGAAACAGCAAAACTTATTTCTTAGATTTGTCTAAAAAGAGAGAGATATTAATTCAAAGAGATAACATTCATTAAATATCCATGGAAATCCAAAACAAATACATTGTCTAATCAAGATGAAAGAACAAGAATACCTCTGATGTTTTAATCTGAAACATAAACAGTCCAGTATATGGATAGCGTTTATTAATGTCCTTTCTTACTTAAATTACTTTCTGTATTAGAACTGTAGATATTAAATTATTCTAAAGTAAAATATTCTTTATCATTATTTAACATTTATTTTCTACTTGTGAAACTTTTGTGAGGTTAGTCCATAAATCCACATCAAGCATTTTAGTACAAAGGATGTTGACTTAAACTCATCATCTGCTTAATCAACAGTTTTAGTTTATTATCAGAAAGCATCAGTAACCTTGTTGTACTTTATCTTATTTTATGCTTTCATCAAATAGAGAGAGAACTAAATAATAAGTGATCGCATTAGAAATGCATTGCAAAATGTACACCAGGAAAATAATTCAACAATTTGGCAGTAAATATTATCTTCATGCAACTAAACACTGACCATATACAACCCTTATCAGAGCATGTTTCTGTTGCAGGGCTGGAAACATCTACTCCATCTCAAACATGACTATAGTTGTACCTACAGTACCACTAGGTTATATTCGACTCCCAAAGCCAGTGCTATCATCCTGAGGCATCCTTTCTTGAAAACACAGCTTCCAGATTCTTCCCTGAGTCCTTGAATATACTAATTGTGAGATAATCCTTGAGGTGTTCCCGAGTACTTCAATTAGATGAATCTGAGGGCAAACTCAAGTTTATATTGGCATGTCTGAAGAAAACATCCTGTTCCAGCAGTGGGCAGGTGCTGAATGCAAAAATTGAGGGCTCCTCTGCTACCATGCTGTCATGTAATAAAGAAGTACTCTTCTGAAACACTCCTGAAAGCTTTGGAAAGGGGAAAATGTGACAAACATTCACATAACTTCTTCTTAAAGATGCCTCCTTTACAGTTAAAGACATCCAAACCATTGAATTAACTGTGAGCAGTGTGGGCTTCTTTTCCCCACATACTTAGTCACAGCAGAAACACAGCAGAACGTAAGCTTATACAATAACTTGTCTAGTTTAAACCCATTATTCATCCAAATGAAATATTGTATATACTGCAAACCCAAAGGATGCCATGACCAAGCACCACACTGGCTTTCTGCTTTCTCTCAGCCATGGGGGTTTTGGCAGGAGCAAATACTGGGGGCATGGGTTGTATTTGAGGTCTCCCAGCCACTTCACATGGTTTGAAAACCAGCGCTCATAAATGTGGTTCAAAGACTCATGTACTTCAAATAAAGCATTAAAAACTTACATATTCACTGCATCCTCAGAGTAATCCATGATCATTCATAATCATGGAACCAGGTGGTAATAATTCCCAAGGAAACAATTTAAATAAATATATGGATAAAGGGTATATTTTTTTAAAAAAAAATCAGACATTAATCAATTCTTCCAAAGCTGGACATTTTCTAGAACTCATGACTTTTTTCATGGCATTCTTTAGTTGTCAAGAATTCTTTATCACAGATAAATATCCTTAAGTTTTGCTATCGTAGTTCTTTCTGCTTTCTTTTCCCCTGCTGTGTTTGTATTTTCCCTTACCAGATTCCATGGAAAAAAGCCGAGTTCTTTAATACAAATAAAGTCTAAAAAATTCTTAATGATTGCAGAAAAAGTGTAGAAGTTCATGAAGGGATTAAACTAAAGAAGGTAGAGGTACTAGATCTCAGAGCAGGAAGAAAGATCAGACCTTGTTCTGGACTGAAGGAAGCTAGGCTAACCGTTCGTTTGTGATGCTTGCTTGAAGTAAAATCAATTTCCAGGTGCAGAAACGTAGCATAGCCCTAATCTTTTCAGCCAGAAGTGGGCTTCTCAAGGCTTGATTGGTAAAACTGCTTTTTGAGGACCATAGAAGTTCCTGCTCTTCTAAGCCAGAATAGTCTGTATGTAACATAAATTCATACTACCATTACATGGAGATAAAGAATTAGATGCTTTCATGAGCCTTCCACAAAGACTGCTTATGCTTTTTACAGGACAAAGCCAAATGAAGAATTCAGCCAAAAATAAGCAGTAGATTTCAATTTAGCCATCCTTACAAAATCACAGCCAAAGGCTGGAAGAAACAAACAGATACTAATATGTAGGCTGAACATTTGGATGTCCAGCTCTTGTAGAAGTAAGATGCTACTGTTCTGAAGTAAAACTCAAAGGAGAAAGCTGATTATCTTCTGCTGTGAAATATATTATGTGGCATCCTCGTGCTTACAATATTTGCATAATGTAGCCTTTGCCTTTACAGTACCTTTTTTATTCTTGGATAGTGAACTCTGTAGCTATGAACAGATTATTAATTTTTTTGTGTTTTTCCCAGAAGAATAAAGTGAGATCTTGGTTTTGTGTGTTGTACTTGATGAATGTGTTTTTCTTCACATTATTATCTTTTTGCACTGAGAACATTTTCAGTAAAAATCTTGTTTAGGAACCACATGAAACTGACACAAAGCATATGCATCCTCAGATTTATTTGTCTTTTTGCAAAGTGAGTTTCTATTACCATGTGTACCTTTTTAAAAGCTGCTGAAGTATAAAAGCTTTTACCATTTGGTGAGTAGCTATTTTGCATTACTACTTTATGGAATCACATCATAATCTGTCAAACTCCCCTTTATAATTATTAGTGAATCCTAAATGACAGAGTTCGTTCCTTGACACCTTGTATGACAGTGAAAAATAAGATTTTTCATGTAAGTTGCTTGCAATATAGACTAATTGGCATACTAATTGACTTTTACTATAATTTAAGTTTATTGTTTATTGCTTTTAGATTGTTAGCTGACATTCATTTTTCTACTAGAACACAGTAGATATTGGTTTTGTAAAGACAAATGTGCTTTAATTGTACTATACCAGTGAGATGTCTGGGTTTTCTTTTTGAACAACCTGTGTACCTGCCATGATATTTTTTTTCCATGGGTTTTGTCTCCAGTAAAGTTCAAATTGTATTTTAACCTGCTATGTGAGCAGCAGAGTATATTGTCATTATATAAGTAAAGAAATTAGTATAGACCAGATCTTACACATTCTGCTGAAAGTCCAGTTTAACCTGAACTAGCATTATTCAAGTGTCAGGAGCCTTTACCTTCCAACTATTTTAGGTCAGCCAATTGTATGTGTGCTAAGATGTTTTATTGTCCTTCAGATCATACTTACCAGGTTGCTTAGATCCTGTAAATACAAAGGTGAGTTTAAGTAATATTAAGGATGTGGTCTAGGCCAAGAAACAGAAAAAAAATTCTAAACCAAGTCTGGAGCAGCCCTTTGTAAACACATGTAGGAGAGAAAGAGACTTCATAGCATGACTTAGAAACACTGTTTCAGGTTTACATCTGTATTTCTAGACCTTATAATGCTGATGCCAATCACTGGCTACATTTTATTAAAAGCAACTTAATAGTTGTAATTTTTGTATGTACTGTGTCAAGGGATCTGGCTGATATATTCAAATTCCTAAAGAAAGTAGCACAGATTAAAAGCGTGTCACATTAAATTTCAGGATACACTACTGACCATTGCCTGGGCTCTATTCAGATTTTTCATCAAGAAAGACATCCATTTCTGTGACACCATCAATAAAATTAGTCTATTTCATTTAAAGCATGTTTTATTCTATAGTGTATACAAATATTACATCATCTTTATTCTTAAACATCTATTTAACAGTAATGTTATTACCCATAATAAGTTTCATACTGATAGTGCTGACAGCACTGAAAATTGTCCTCTCTTCATGCACACAGGCAAGCGAAGTTAATTTTCTCATACTGCAGTCCAATTTTAGTGCCATACAGATAGGCACCATGATCTGTATCACATTTATACATACATGTCTAGGTATCCGACACAGTAAATTACAGTGATTACCATTATCTGGTGCAAGTACCTCTCATTCTAAAGCTCTGTTACAGCTGCTCTTCAACTTTGCTTAGGAAACTGGTTTGCCCTTATTATTGACTGAGGAGATGGATATAGGTTCATTTTTCCTCAGGATTAACTGAGGAGCACAAAATGACCTGCCAGAACTTGCACAACTGTGGCAGAGCTGGGAGTAAGACTCTTAATTCTTCCAGAAATAAAACTTCACCGCTTCTTGTGGACAACGCATATTTTTCACAAATGATTTCACAGCTTGTGGAGGATTTAAGTCTGACAAATGAAAATGCATGTGTAACTTCAGGCAGAACAAATAAAAAAATACATTTAACTTCTCTGTTTAGATTTCGAATATAGAATCAAGAAACATTCATTCTAACTTGGGGACATTTATCTTGCTATGCATTTTTTTAAGCACTAACATTCAAGGTTTTTAAAATGAAAAAAAGTCAAGGCATTGATGGGCAGGGCACTTTTTAGAGATGTTAAATGGACCATCACTTCAAGAAACTATCGACATTGACAAAGAAATTAGATGCTCAGAACTAGGTATTTTATCTTCTAGTTAAAGCCTAGGAAAGCAGCAGGCGAAGACTGAGTTGCCGAGGAGATGTTGAAAACTAGTTATGATAAGAATCCCAATAAAAATCCCCAAATTTTCAGTGAAGGAAGGAACTAGAAAACTCGGAACAAGGTGAAAGTCTGGCTGTAGTGGCTGATGAGGAATTACATGTCTATCAGTGACAGGCAAAGTTTTCTGTAGTGTCACATTGAGCAGAATAAAAGATATGACTGAGGAAAACTACAGGAGAACGAGAACAAAGGTATAAACAATCTATTCAATAAAACAAATTCTTAACAAACTCTTAGATTTGCAAAGGCTCTGTAAAACAGAAGATAGAAATATGTCTGGCCAGGGCACCTGCCACAACAAGCATGCCTACAGACAGCTGGTGAAACAGAGCAAGTTACTAAGAGTTAACCTACTAAACTGTTTTGAGAGGGAGAATGTGAATGTAGTTTCTTCTGTTGGGAAGAGACATACACAGAAATCATTACTGCAACAGTATTATTAAGAATTCCATTCAACATCATCATTAAGTGTCCACACATTTGATTTCTTTATGGCACTCAGGATGCTTTACCAACCTTATAAGCTCACAAGAGATGGACAGTTCCCGTTGTGGTTGAGTTCAGTGGACTGTCTTTCAAGAAGACCTTTTACATTGTGGTGAATTTACTAGGATAAATCAGCCTTTTAATTTGACTGATTAATCAATGAGTTGGAATAACTTTTACAACTGCACAGACCAGAAACAACTATTTTGCTCTGTGCTACTTCAAACTAGGGGGGGGGGGGGGGGGGGGGGGGGGGGGAAGAAAAAAGAAAAAAAAAAGAAAAAAGATACTTTCTTGTAATCAAAGATATGCAGAACTTTAAAAATTCCAAATACAGTGAGGTATTGTCTATGAAATTTTCTGTTCTGTCAAAACTTATTTATCAGAGAAATTAACAGTTTGGTAAAAGATGTATTTTATACTATCATGTATATGAGTCACTATTTTCCCCTCTACAGTTTGATATTTCACTGTGAAAACCTTACCTCTGACCCAGGATGAATAGTTCTCCCACCACAGTGTAGAATGGGAGCAGCCTGGCCTAGGACGTAGCATGAGGAGTAGCTGGGGAGAAGAAAGGTGCCAGCACACAGAAGCAGCCCTTGGTTGTCCATGATACCCGACAGCTTCTGGGAGTTCCAGTGAGTGTGAGGGGCAGCGACAAACTGCGCCGATGAAGCACCTCCTGGCAGTGGAGAAACTGAAACAATCAGGGGGGTGGCTGATGCGACCTGTCAGATGCCATCAGGATGAGGCAGACCTTATGTGGAAGATAACTCTAAACAGCAGGTTACAGGCAGGGAAGGTCCACTTGGGGAGAAGTATTGGGACTAGGAAGCAGAAAGAGAAAGGGGAAACTTCCCAAAGAGGAGAGAGGAAGAACTTTGGAGTCCTGGAAAATGAAGCTACAGAAATGGGTTGATGGTGCTGGGGTGGGAGGGCAGAGGAAGAGGTGAGACGCAGTTTCACAGGACAGTAGGGTACATGGCACACAGGGACATCGGAAAGATTAAAATGAAAGCCAGAAATGCTGAAGAACAGGATGGGAGTATAATCTGAGTGATGCTGGGATTGATGATAACTTTCTAAGACCAAGCAAAGATATTTGAACAGGGAGAAAAGGTTGTCTGCCTTTCGGGAGGAAGGATGAGAGAATAGAATTGGAGGCTAGAGGAGACACAAATAGAAAGTAGAAAAAGAGAAGATTCTGAGGAAGGGAAGAATGTTGAACATGCAGAAGACAGAAATAGTGATGCATCGGGGACTTCTGAGAGTGGAAATCTCTCGGGCAAAAGGGTAAGGTATGAGTGAGTGAAGAAAGACATTGATAAGGATGATAAATCTTGTCTTTTCAGATATCACAGACCACATAAATGTCTCTCCTATCCAAATAAATAGAAAATTACTCATGGGTTTCAGTGAGGAGATAGTTCAGCTGTAAAGATTTGGATTCTTACTAAAATGTTGACTGAGGGGGCATGGAGAGGGGATAGGTACTTGCCTAAAAACTATATACTCTGTTTGGAAAATATTTATTGTGGACATGTTCTAACTTTAGAACAGGTAATTCTCTTAGGAGTGGGAGTGGGGAGTGAAATTCCCCAGTTGTCTGTGGTTCTAACAAAATGAGAGCTCGACCCTCATGAGAGCTCATTCCCTCCAAACCTAACACCTTAGTTACTCACTTAAACTGATTATTCTTTACACTCCTAGTTTGTCCAATTGCAGAAGCCTGTGTCAGGATTTAAAATTCACCTCTTAAAACTGCATTTTGGTTTAACAACATAGATCTTGTTAAAGTTAATTGAAGTTTGCTATCTGAGTCCTTGGTAAACCACTTCAAATTTTACACTCAGCTTTCAGTCTGTATCCTGACTTATATTTAAACTCACTGCAAAAGGAACTTCTGGTTGTCAGGCAAACACTGTTACTAATTAATTAAACTTTAAAAATTATTTTTCCTTAAGAAGAAGAATATTTATGCCCACTTTGTCTATAGTATATATGGACCATTGGTATCAGCTACAGAGAACTCCACTCTGAAATAACATTCATGAATGGTCTGTGTCAACTTACCTTTATTAATCCTTCATTAACCTTTTAGCATTCAACTTCCAATTTCCAGTATCACAGCGCAGACATCAGCTATGGGAACTAATCAATAGTTCCTTTTGCTATGGGACACTAATACAAAACAAGAAGACATGGCAATTTTTTTCCTTCCTTTTAGACCACACACATTTGCTTATGATGACAACTGAAATTCTTTGAGAGCTGTTATGGTTTTTTTTAATTAATTCCTCCCCCAAGCATAATGCATGCTTTTTTGAGTACTTTGGATGCTATTTCTACTTTCCTCAAGCACAAGCCTGCAACTTCTCAGCACTTGCAGCATGCAACATTTTAAAATTCTTGTGATTTTAGATAATTTTGTCCTATCATTTTTCATCTAGCTCATACAATTCCTCTCATATTTCTCTCTTTAATCCTACTCTTACTATCTTGAATTTTAGATTTTTTCAGTCTTTTTTACCGTCAACACCCTCGACATTGAATGAACTTCTTACAGGCTTTACAGGACTCTGTTGTCAGCTGAAAGGCTTCTCTAAATTGCCAGGTACTGACTACTTTCAAAAATTGGTTTTAAATTTATTTGTGCTGCATTTATGCTTGCCTTCATTAGTCATAGCTCAGGATTTTCATGTTCTTTCTTTTGAGCTGCAGTCTCCTCTCTGACATGATCTGTCTCTGATCTCTGAATCATCTCCATCAGTCCTAAATTTTTTGCACTTCTGTCTTAATCTTGTTACTTAAAAAAACAATTATTTAGCTGGGCCAGCTCCTGCTACAGAGGTAACACACTTTTACGATATACTAATTTGATCACCACACTCTGAGTGGCTCACATGAACTGTATAAATGGTGTGCTTACTCTCAAAATTTCACTTGACTGCCAGAGTAGGCATGACATCATTTTAGCCATCTCAAAAATGTATTGGGCTGTTCTAATTTTACAAAAAATACTTACAAAATCCAATCAATACAAATGTCTTTGAATTCTCACTGACTAAAAATGGTGAGCCATGTGTCATAAATGCTCATCCAGTCATTCTGTAATCTGCTCACATAATATGGTATGTAAAACAAGCATTTCAAATACCTGTCATACATAGTCCAAAAGCATAAGGCTAAAGAAAATAATATTAAGAGGCATGAAGCTGGGTTAATTAACATTGATAATATACAGCTGTGGGCTGTCTTAGGGGCAGTGGGTTGGCTGACGTCGATAAGGTGCAGCTGTGGCTGGTTCCTGCTAAGTGGTTAAATAGCTCTAAGTGGTATGGAAGAGTAACAGTCAAAGAAGAGAGATTTGGAGAAGAGATAGTGCTCTAGAGGGGGAGAAACAAGGTGAAGGCAGTAGAGGTAAGAAGTAGAGGGGCTGGCCTGAAGAGTATGAAGAAACAGTATGAACAGTAGATGGACCTTTGAGACCTTGTGGGGGATTGGTGGTTGTGCTGGGACAAGGTGTGCTAACTACTTGTTGAGGTTAACTTGGTATGTGATGATAAAAGACCTTATTGCAGCTGGCTAGTTTTGAGTGCTGCAGCAATAATGCTATGATATCTAGCATAAAACTACTTTCTCATTGGTTCCATTATGTTATTAATCTTTCTAGCTGATATTCATGGCAAGTTTTTCTTCTTTACTGCTTTCTATTCATTTTTATATAATCCACCTCAATGATACCCAGTCTTGAATATGCCAGATTCAAAATGTCTGCTCTTAGTTTTCAAGGTCCTGCCAACAAAATAATTTAACCTACACATTAATTTCACAGTGCTGAGCCCTGGGTTTGCAGCTTCATTTGCAGTCACTCTTCTGTCTGAACTAATCTCCTCAGTTCCACAATTTCATAATTTCCTTCTCCCTGTCCCACTTCATTTGTGCTCGTTTCATGAGGCATAGCATATGTATTATTCTGCCATGACTTGTTTTGTGGTAAGCATGCAAATGCACTAGTTTTGGTAAGCCTTCTTGATATCTTTTCTGAAATTATCATTGAAGTTATAATCCTAGTTATATTTGAAGAAATCAAAATGTTGAAGAATGCAAAACTTCTGGTTATTTTGCAATTTAATCAAAACCTGTAATCTTACAGAAAAGGGCAAGTGATGTGTATCCACACAAACACAAAAAGTCCTTGACAGAGGCACTTATTTCTCACTAGGACATATTTTGAGGTCATGATTGTTTTGGCATACAAACACTTTCCAAATGCTACAGACTTTTGTAAATATCTATCAAATGATATGTATTTCCATACATTTGGATAACATCACCTTTTTTTCTCAGTGATAGGAAGGTATGTGCATTTCATTAATCTTAAGAATATGAGTCCTTTAAAATCGTGCTGGTGTGATTATAGATTTAAGGAGGCTCAATTACTAGCTGAACACTGCTATTTAAGTAAGGTATGGTAAGTGTTATGTACAGAAAAATACTTTTTCTCTCTTCAGTTAATATATATGTTCTTCCATGCTGTTGTTTCCTCTTGTTTTAATAGCTTGCTTTTTGTACTTTTTTCTAGGCTCAGTTGCAGTATACCAACCCTCTTGCTCTCTGCCCAGATTCTGTCCCATTTCCTTGTCCCTCCTAAACTACAGGCTTCTAAAACCAGTTTTAAACAAGTCTGTTTACAAGCTTCTCTAAAGGTTTACTTGTCCTGCAGGAATTTAGCTTTCATTTTACTTTCTTTAATCCACGTTGCATACCTTGTCACTTCAGTTCCATTGTGTCCTGTCATTTCTAAGTTATTACTGAGTTAATAAACACCCCTACTTACAACATTTATTAATGTGAAACATTGTGGTGTTCCTTCTTCTGTGACCACTAAATTTTAAAAGGATATTCCTACTCCTCTTGTACCTCTCACTCCTTGAAAGTGACTTTTGTATTTTACTTTCTGCTATCTTGTTATCTTCCCCACCCTCCATGCTATTTTAATTTATTTTAATCTTGCACACTATTGTCAAATGAATTTAATATTATGGTACTTGTTTTCTGTTTTCCTTTCTTTAGAAATAACTTCTAGGTACCTGAGAAAATTAACTTATTCTAATGGTACAAATAATTATTTGTATGAATAAAGCCTGTGGGTCACAAACAGGTTAGCTCCTGTTATCCTGAGTCTGCACACACAGTCACTGCCACAAGTCAACAGGACGCTAATTTATGGTTCTGGTTGCACATTTAACTTGTTACAAAGAATCACAACAAAAAGCAAGATAGGGACAGCGAAGGATACCACTCCAGAGTAGTAGATACATGTTGAAAATTAATATAAGTTCAGGTCAAAGTGTGTCTGGGACATCTAGTTACCCCAAGTCTTTGCAGCCTACAGGGACAGATAGCTGGAATGAAGCACTGTAGGAGCTAGCAGCCTCCACACTGAGCTTTTATTGCCGAATATGACTTGACACCTCACCTCAGTCCCTCAGACCTGGAAATTTACATTCAGACTTGACATAATTTGGTGTCTCAGTATAGGCAAATACTTGCACTGAGCATGTATCAAAACTTTCTTCTTATGGCTAGTGCACATTGCCATTTGAAAAGCCCCTTTGCTGGTATATAGCCAACAAATCTGGCATGAGGATAAGAAATGCTGTACAAGTTAGTTGGCACACACATACTATAGACTGAGATATGTGATGAGAAAAGTGAGTTTAGTCACATTTTCCTCATCCTTACACCACACAATTGCATTCATGTTCCAGTTTAGTTTTAAAGGCAAATCACAGTCTTTTCACTGTTTCTTGTGGAGGCTTATTGTCAGGAATATCACCTGATACTGCGATGAAACATTTGCCTGAATTATCTTACGAACAATTCTAACTATGAAGTCTATCACTCAAAATAAATCTTCTACCCTTTTCTACTAGCATTCTTCAAATTTTGTCAGGTTGTCAACGTGTCTTCTCTACACTTTATTGCTATATCCGAGCATACAAAAGATACTTAGTGAATCTTGTGGTTACACTACTGCATGCATTTTTACCTTCTTCCTGGAGAACTGGCGAAAAGAAGAAATTTCTTTGTTTCAATTTCCATTCACCCTACCTCTTTCAAACCGTAACAGTATGCCAACCTGCCATCCCTATTAGCTGGGGAATAAAATTGTCTTACCATACCTGCTTAGTTCTTTCTTCACGTGTCAGGCCATCCCCATTACTGGCATCTTGTTACTTGTCTCTGAACTGCCAGCAACTTAATGACATTGTTTTTTATAATGCAGTGCTTACAAATATATTTCAGGGGTCATTCCATCAAAATTAATCTCACAAAGGCTACAGTTGTGTTTGTCTCCTTGCTGGCATACACTGTTGGCTTGTATCTACAGGTCAGATCTATATTTGAAAGTTATATAGCTACTATTTGGATGATGATCTTGTTATTCAAAAATAGTGAGCACTTAATGTGAAGATATAAGTATAGATGTACTTTGGAGATTGCTTAACTCCATTCCTGTGTGGAATATTGTGCTGGTTTTGGCTGGGCTAGAGTTAGTTTTCTTCCCAGTGGCCAGTTCGGGGCCATGTTCTGGATCTGTGCTGGAGCCAGCGCTGGTGGCTCAGGGAGGTGCCGGTGGCTGCTGAGCAGCGCTGACCCAGAGCCGAGGCCGTGTCTGCCCCTCATCCCCCAGCAGCGAGCAGGCTGGGGGGCACCAGCAGCTGGGAGGGGGCACGGCCGGGACAGCTGACCCCGGCTGGCCAAAGGGACATTCCGTACCGTATGGCGCCATGCTCAGTGGGTAGAGCTGGGGAAGGAGGAGGAAGGGGGCACGTTGGGTGTGATGGCGTTTGCCTTCCCCAGTCACGGTTACCCGTGCTGGAGCCCTGCCCTCCTGGGGGTGGCTGTGCCTGTCCGCCGGTGGGAAGGGGGGAGTGAATCCCTTGGTTTGCTTTGCTTGTGTGTGCGGCTTTTGCTTTACCTATTAAACTGTTTTTGTTTTAACACATGAGTTTTCTCACTTTTACTCCTCTGAGTCTCTCCCCCATCCCACTGCGGGGAGAGCAATTGAGTGGCTGTATAGTGCTTAGTTGCCAGCTGGGCTTAAACCACAACAAATCTATACCAATATAGAATACATTTATATCTGTATGATTATAAGAACCCAAAGAATGTTGTACAACTTTATAAATCTCATATTTGAGGTGGCAGAACTTGGCTGTTCAAGATTAGCTTCTTTGGTTCCTCTAATCACTCAGACTTTTTCAACCCTAAAAACTTCCAAGTTTTCCCTTCTAGTTAAATATTTGAGCTGCAGATCATTTTTTCCTGAGGTATATTAGCTTTCATTTTTCCCATGTTAAATCTCATGGGCAGTTAGCCAGCTTCTTTATTACTCCTCCTATAATTTTTTAACCCACCCTTCATTTTCTGCTTTGTGAACTAGAACCAAAGTGAAGTCTGGAACATACATACACACATATACGTACATTTTAAATTGCTAAATGTACCTTTTTTCCTAAAGACCGAGAACAGATTTGCTCTTTGTAGATTTACACTGATAAGTCACTGGTTTCTGTAACATTGCTTAGTATGAGAGAAGAGTCGGGCACCCAGGTCCTGATTTGAAGTCTACTGTTGAAAAGGCCCTTATTGACTTCAGTAGACTTGGGATTCAGCCATAAATCTGTAAAACCAAATGATAGGGTCAATGGTTTAGTACTCTATAAATTTTGTTTAATAAATTAATGCAAAATTTGATCCAAAATGTCCCCATAAATTTATACCTCTCTTTTCTTATTCTCTAAATCAATATAGATGCAACACACGGAATGTATCAGCGTCAAGCCATCAATAGCTCTGCCACTGTTGTCTCTTGTTTTATATGCTTTTTCCTTTAAAGCTAGAAATACAAATACCTCTACGTTGTTCATTTTTTGTAACTATATAAATTCAAATTCAGAATGATTTTTCTGGTTTTATTTCAATTATAGCTTTAAAAATGTAAGAATATAAAATCAAAGTCACTCACTGTGAGAAAAAGAATGTCTGCAAAATTTTAACCCCCTGTGATGTGTCTTTGTGAAACAACTGTGTTAGAGACGCAAAGAAAGGAAGCTCTGTAATAGCAGCCATGACAGTGTTAATGGTGCTACTGCATCATACAGAGCCTGCAGAGGGCATATAGGCCTTCGTCAGGAAGATATGGAAGGACATTGATGGATCTCATAAAGCTGACAGGTCGTTCCTATCCATTGTCTTGCAGAACAGATTAATAGATTCATTGGTTCTTACTAGACAAAACTGTTCACAGCAGATAGAATTTATCCTGAAAAGTTGCTGCATTCTGCTTGCTGGTACAAAATGCTCTTCAGCTTTCCATCTTTCAGTTGTTGGCAGGTACTTAAATAAGAAACACAGAGAACCCATTTACAGTTATGGGACTCTGTCCTCACTCATAATTATAGTTATTAGATAGATTTTAAAAGCTCTTTTTTGTCCAGAATAGAACATTACATAGACCCCAGGGGCACAATTAATATCTCTCCAGATATGTCAGCAGCATGATACAAGAGTTGGTAAATTTTATACTACTTTTTTGTGTTGGACGGAAATCAAAAAGGAACTATTTGGCAATACGCCTCAGATCATTACAAAGTTGTCTACTGTGGCACTCCAACCTTGACCGCCACAGATCAGCTCTGGAGGAAACTTGCAGAGCCAAAGGGGAGTTGTAAAACCAAACTGATCCGCATTCTGTTACCCTGAATATTTTCACCTGAGGCACTCTGATATATTTCTTATAATAAAGAGAGAAAAAAGAGGAGGAAAAAATCTAATGCTTTTTACATCAGTGACCCAAATAAAGCAGTACGTTGCTTACTGATATTGGTGAACAGTTAGCATTTGTGTTGGGTATTCCCTTTGCTGGGACTGGATGATGGCTCATGAAGGACAGGTGCAGAGGGTCATAACCTGGCTCTGGATCATCTTGGAATGGATCTAACAACTGTTTCATCATACTTCTTTGTCCACTACCTTTCAAATCATGTGAAAAAAAAATAACAACATCTGAAAAGATGATAACAAACATTCCTAGTTTATACTCCGCTGTTATAAAACAAATGTCAGGAGAATATATGTGGGCTCACAAGTTAATGTTTTCCACAACTGTCATTTTGTACTATATTGTTCATTCCAGAATACTGAGAAATGTTTTGCAATAACTTTTACACGGTATTACCAGTCTCCCAGAGTTATTTGAGATAATGTCTCAAGTAGGCTTGATTACTATGATTGTTTCTTCTTCTTTTCTCTTTGTACTGTGCCTTCATCTTCTTTCATTTAACTGACATGTTTGCAAGTTAAAGTCTGGAACTGCTTCATCATGCATGTTTTTTGATTCTTGACTAGCATGGGTACTAGTGTTAAGCTTAAATGTTCTCTTTTAAAGTCCATAAGGGAATCCTGTTAAGTCATGAAACAGAACTTTATTTGTTCAAGAGAAACCAAAATGCTGCCAGCCATATTTCATTGTTTTTACCAAGCTGAAGGAGGAACAAGCACATATTTGCAGAAGTGAAATAGTAATCTCCTTGCTGGACTTGATTGCTTACACATAGTATGTCCATTTACATCATATGGGAAAGCTAGATCTTGTGTAGATTACATCATATGGGAAAGCTAGATCTTGTGTAGATTACACCATATGGGGAAGCTAGTTCTTATATAGATTACAGCAAATGGAAAGGTTTTGTGACAAAAGTGTTGCTTCAAAAACTAGTGAGTCTATGAATTTTCTAAAAAAAGAGCATTCATCTCAGGTTCTCCTAAGGCTATTGGCAGGTGACTAGCTAAGTGGTTGTAAACCAGGGTGAAAAATGGCTTCTGTGGAGGTAGAAGGCACTTTTGATGTACTTTGTCTCTCTTGAACAGCTCAGCTTTGATACTTGAGAGTGACACAGCAATTTTTAAATGCTGTTTCTGTTTTGGTGAGAGATCACGGTCAAACTAAGACCATGCATCAATGAATTAGAATATAGCTTGCTAAATTTACGAAGAACAGAAAATCTTCAGGCTGCCTTTTGCTATCACTCTCCTGGATAGTGACTGTGAAGAAAATAAGATGTCCTCAGTCATGAGTGGCTGAGGTAGTTTAAAGTATCACAATTGTGTACCTGCATGTCTTCTATATTGCATCATATAGGCCTTACGTATCTGTAGGGGAATGAAGGCAGTGGATTGATTGACATCGATAATATGCAGCTGTGGCCTTGCCTCGAAGGCAGTGGGTTGATTGACATGGGCATAGGCAATAATATTTAATTGTGTTTTCTTTACACAGTGTAATCTTGTGGGAGTCTAGAGGTATGCACTGAGGATGAAAACTCCAAATAGACAAGAAAACACAACAGGAAATCCCTTTCTTAGGATTACCCAGTCTGACTCACTATCAATGAATGTGTATCAGACATATATGGCAAAATGTGCAGCTGTAGCTTGTTCCTGCTAAGTGGTTAAATAGCACTGAGGAGCAGGGGGGAGGAGGTCCTGGATGAAGGAGCCTGAATGGAGGAGGAGCCTGAAGAAGGAAGGATGGACGAAAGAAAGAAAGAAGCTGGACGTAGCAGAGACAAGTAGGAGTGTGGTCTGGTCTCTGGAGGATGGAAAAACAGCATGGACAGTAGAATTTGACCCACAGTAAAGCTTTGTTGCAGCCTGCTAGTTTGTTGTGCTGTGACAATCAGTGTCCTGTGTGAGGCAAACTGTTTTGGACTCAAATTGCAACACATATCCAATATGGAAATTGAGATGAGAGTATCCCTCTGATGCATAGCTGTTTTTCAAGACTAAATTATGACACTCTTATGCACTGAAATGCCCTAGATAGGGGCCAAATTAATGGTAATAAGGTGCGTGGATAGGGTGGAATTTTTAACTGAGGGATTTTGATGCTAATTTCAGTTTTAGGTCGGACAGGCTCTAGTAAACACATGCTCACTCTAATCTGCTGTTCTGACCAGCGTGTGTTCTCCCTATCAAAACATACAGTGTCATGGCTAGTCAGAGCTTCTGGGGCTTACCTTAGGCTCTAGTGCTATTTTTTACTTCCAGTGCTGCATCTTGTGCTCTGCCTTTAGGAAAAGTGAATATATGATCATCAGTTTGCTGTTTCAGAACTACAGGGGAAAAGGGGAGAGACTACTATACCTTCGGGCTTTTCTAGTTCCTTCTACCCAGAAACACTCTAACTTTTTAAACAAACACAAAAATCTGAGTTTCTAATCATTGAGGGCAGCAGCTCTCAAAAGCTTTTCCTCTGTTCAAAAGAAACTTTTAGACCAAATGTCTACATTTTGGAAAGAAATATAAAATCCCCTTCTTCCTGCACTCTAGCCTTCAAATCACTGTATAACAGCTCAATTCCATGTAAGTGTTCCAGGTGGTTTATAAGAGTCTAAGTGCTCTTTGGAGTAGCCTGTCCATCGGCAAGGCTATTTGCCGCAACCTCAGTAAATCCATGTTCGGGGAATGCAGAATAGCTCATTCTTCAGATTCATTCTAGGTTTCTTACTTTTCAGAGTGTACCTGATGATATCTCTAAAAGGTGTAGGCAGATGCATACTCTGTAAAATATCTGCTAAGGTAGTGATCCCAGCTTGTCCATCATAACTCTTCTGCCACGAAATATTCCCCTGGATCCACTACTTATGGCGCTCTCCCTCACCCATTTCAGTTAGAGCAAGTCAGATAAGCAAGCCCTGCAATTTAAGTAGTGTGAGCCAACCTGGCTCATCTTCACAGGAACATGTTAGGGAGTGATTATATGAGCAACCGAGCCAGGAGACACAAGGCTGAGTTGGGGGGATGGAGGAAGAGGAATAATCTGTAGAAGAAGGTCAGTAGTGAGCTGCTGTTGTTGAATCGGTTGCAGCAGCACACCTGGAGCTGGACGGCAACAGCCATCTGGTCCTCAAGGCCACTGTGCAGGGGGCTGAGGCAAAAGATGCAGCATAAGTACCAGGGGGTACCAAAACAATTAGCAACGTCTCTAGTTTTGATGCCAGGTAATTCAGGAAAGGTCCTGTAGTATGCTTCAACATGGCTGGTAAGAACACACTGTGTGAGCAGGCAGTGCCTGCTGTGTAATGAGACAAGGGTGTATTAGCTGCTCTCTTCACTACCCTCTTTCCTCAGTTGCCTGCTCTTGGTGCTCTGACAGAAAGTCCACTACACCCACAATGCATGGGAGTTTATGCATATTACTGATGCACTTTGCTAAAAAAAGACACTTAAGCCAAATTGGTTGACTTTGCACTGAAGCACATAAGAAATGCTCATGCAGCCTTGTCTGCCGTCTTTGTTACTGGGGTTGTATTCTCCTGTAGATTTGTAATAACAGGAGGTGACATTTTAAATGCCCTAGCTGTTGGGGTTTTTTCAGCAAGCAGCTGACTAAAGCTTGACCCATTTATTTTTAAACTGCTTCCCTGCCACTGATGCAGTTACAAAGAGATCAGCTCTTTGGTGCAGATAAAACTCTAACTGATCTTTCGGGCTTTTACAGATGCACTTCAAAGTAGACTCTTTCTAGAAAGAACTGGAAGGGAAGGGGTATTCTGGCAGATTTGCCAGTGTCATGCAAAATATGCTTTTGCAGAGGATGATGTGAAATGAAAACATTTGCTCGGAGAAGTTGTATTCCAGTTTTCTGTGTTTCCTAGTGCCAAAAGGTGAGCAAACATATTGCAGGCCTTTGCGTGGGTCTAATCCCAGGCAGGTGGAGACTGTGAGATGATTCTCTGGTTGACTCACAACATCCTGGCACTGCAATACCTTGTTCATGGTGCAAGAAAACTGGCTACAGTGTGCCAATGTTTGAGATTTTATTTTCTTTAAAGACTGAATTAAAGGAAATAGAAGCTTTTTCTTTCTCCCTGTGTCTCACCTTTTTTTTTAAGAATAGCAGAAACCAGAAGTATTGCAATGTTACAGTATTAAAATATTTGCATTTTTTATCTCATTTCCTTCAAACTTTCCCTTTGCTATATCTGTGCCCTCTTATTAGTGTCCCTTTTGCTTCCTAATTTTAAGTCCTTCTTCCCCTTTTTTCCCCCTTCTTTGCTTGTCTCTGACACATAAACTTTCTATCTTAATTTTCCTTACAATTTATAAAATTCTGGTTTTCCATAAGATTTCTTATATCACAGGAGTACTATCTAAATGCAAATATTTAAGGAGAAACACAAGAAGGTAAAGTGAAGTACTTTATCACTGAACTGTGTGATCAGCTGGCTTCAACATGAAGACGGTAGCAGCTAAGGAAACACCTAATAGCAATCCTCAGTAAATTTTTTTTAATTACTGAATTTTAATGAAAAAGAAATTTTTCCTTTGTCTATCCCTTATGAATTGTCTTTTTCTTATTGTTTATGGAAATATACTTGAAAATAATATTATATGTATTCAAAAAATGTCCAACGAGACAACAGTAAAATACAAATCATGCATCTGTGAAGCCTCACTCAATCAGTACATTTAGTGTGCCAAAACTACCATTGTCTACTCATCCACAGAACCCACTGTTGAGGAATTTATTCATATCACCTGTTTATGAAATGGATGCAAACCAAAAACATCATAATTAGGCCTTTATGCCAGAATTTCAAGAGAATTAAAATTCAGCTCTTCCCTATAATTTTAATCTGGCTAAAATCAGAGGTAAATGTAGGGCTGAAGGAGCTTTTTTTGCTTCTAGGATCTGGTTTACATAAATCTTCTGATAATACCATGTGAGACAGGTTGATATAAAGAGATTTCCAATACAGGACTGGTCATGATAGTGATAGGCACCTGGAATTACCTGTGATAGATGTACAGATAGGTAGGATAAGCAGCTTTAAATCAGTTTTTCTAGGAAATGAAATCTTCCACTCCTAAGATCTCCAGAGTAGTTTAGTTTCCACTGCGCCACTCGTCCATAACAGCAACCTTTACTCCATGAGCTGTGATTTAGTCAGGCAGCATTTTCACAGGAAGGGGTGACTCCCTTACCACTTGCCTTTAATGCCACGCTGCGCTAGGAAAGGCACAACCTGACCTAAGGGCTTTCTGCACTGTAACAGCATAGCTGGGGTCTGAAAGTGCAGCGGGTAAATTGGAGACGTATGTATGTCCCTAAGGGACAAATCTCTCATCTTTCACTCCACCTTTATCTGATGGACTTTATTTGTTTTTGGTGAGTACTTCACAGTGTTTCCATTCCCACAGTCCTGTGAGTTTAGAAGATGTGATGATCCCATTTCAAAGGTAATGATCCAAGGCAAAAGTGCACCTTTCCAGGACTGCACCTACCCTACTAAAGTCACTTGTCTTGGCCAATGGTTCCTTGGCTGTAGGTTAAGTGACAGGCTGATTGTACATTTCACACTGCTCAGGTTTAGCTCCCTCTGGAACAGACTGGATGTCTCCACACTGACTAGGCAATGACCCTGTCCATCCTTTTGGTTCCAAGTGGTGACCTTAACACATACGTTTTTTGTGTGTGATTTTTACATTTAAAAGTGCCTAAACCCGAGGACTCTCACAACTCACTACAGTGATGTTTCTGGTGTGCCCCTAAGGATTCTGTTCTCAGGCATGAAGTGAAAGCTTAATATGGCCTTAGATTTATTGCCTTGGATATTTTACACAGACGTATTTGAAGGAATTTATAAAAAAGGATGAGCCAAATCTGATAGTCTTGTCTACTCTGCCTGCAGTGAACTGCCACTTGAGGGAAGCTCCCCCACATTTCACCCAAATTAGATCTTGGAGAGAGAAAATTGAATTAGTCCCAAGGAGTAATCCAAGGGCAAAATAACACACACATGCAGTGTTGATGATCGGTGGACCAGGACCTGCGAGTGAACTGCAAAGCCAAGTTATTTGAGAGTGTAGCTGCGCTGCAGGTATTAAGACACTTTATTTCTATCATTCTCGATGGAGACCTAAATCCACATAAGTATATTGGTCTAACTTCTCTGAAGCAATGGACAAATTAACCTACTCTCAGTCTGAAAAATATGACTTAAATTCACTAGCTAGCCGAAAATCGGTTTTATGCTTGTAATCTATTTCATTGGAAATGCTGAGTCAGAGCTCGGGATCAGAGGCCTGGTGTTTCTCATGATGCTTTGCAATCCTAAAGCTGGCTAGATGTTGAGGCCTGAGCCAAAGCATTATCTGAGCACACTGTACTCGCATGGAAGGCTGAAAATAACAGTCTCGCTTCTATTTTTCATGCACAAGTGCTTGCACAGGGCTCACTCTTTGCCGTTCTGCTTTTTCTTATTCTATCTGGAGACAGACCAGGACAAAGAAAGCAGGTTAACACTGAAGCACTGCCTGCCATCTTCCCAGACTGGCATACCATGAGGGAGATCATCTTGGACCTTCCACTTGTGATGCTTAGTCCCACACCAAGATAGGCTCTAAGTTCATTCTCTGAAAAATATTCTCAAAATCAATTTTTCTTCAGCTGGAACAGGGAGCCTGTGATGGAGTTAGGCATTTGTCCCGTGTGCCTCAAGGTACCATTACAGGTCCTGACTTTAAAGAGCAGTGGAGGGGAAAACAAACTTCCAGTTTAGTCTTACTTTGCCAGTTAGTCACTCTAAGTATATATCATCAAGACACATGCTTGAATTATGGTCACAACGTGTTGGAGCATTTTTCCCAGCTGTGGGCAGGGTGGAAGCTAACAAATCTGTATTTTAAACATATCCTAAATCAATAAAAAGTGCCAGAAAGAGTACACGCATAAGTGAAAAACTAAGCATAAGTGGGCTGGCCTCAGGATATCGTTATTTATTGAAACAGATTTTTCTTTTCCTTATGGTCTTAGAAACAAATGGCAGGTGCAAACAAAGAACAAAATTAGTCATAATTAGTTCTGCAGACTGTTTTGAATCACACAGCTGAGATCTGGATAAATAATTCAGATTTTACTCAGTAAATCTAAAACCAAAATCCATTTATAAACCGAGACTGCTTATTAATCTGTAGCTCTCGGGTTAACAGTTTGTGTCAATTACCCAAGTAGTCTTGCATCATTGGTAACCTTAATCATACGCTGTGTTTCTGTTCTTCATACAACAGTAAGGGTAAGAATTTACAATTTCTCTGTTTCATGCCAGTCAACTTCTTTATAGAATATTTGTGAAAATGGAAGCGGGGGGTTGAGTTAAGACAAGTTGCTTTTTAAGGTCAGCGAGTTTTCAGAATTTGTCATCTTGTCTTTCCTGATACCTGTGCTGCTCTTGCGACTGACCAACATGTTCCCAAATGCTGCCTCAGAAATCAGGTCCCGATTTTCAACGTTTCAACAATCTTCTATTGTAATTTTTGGCAAGTTCTCAAGATTTAGATCTCCAAAATGCTTGGAGGTGTGGGGAGTTAAGTGCACTGTGTAGTCTCTGCTGAGACAACCTGAAAGTCTTTGGAGACCATTGTGCAAATCTAACACAGGTATTCTTGACTGGGGAGGCATACCTTTATAGTGAAATGATACATTAGGGGTGGGACACCCTGTGCTGGGCTCAACAGTTCTTTCCTCCTCATTGTGATATATTCCTCCTTCAGAGGTAGTAAGGGTATGGGGTGGGGATATGTACAGGTCAAGTAGAATGAAAAATGGTAGCAGACACACAGCCACATGCAAAGCTGCTCGTGATCCTCCCTGCACAGGTTTGGTGAGGACCACACCTTCAGAGCAGGATGCTTGGTCCCACTATCTCCTCTCACCACTTGAAAGCTTCTCCCCTTCCCAGCTGCATGTCCAGGAACTTTCACCAGCTCCTGATGCCTTGACATAGATAAAGTTAATCCTCGCAGACAGGTTCCATTTACCCAGCATAACTCATCTCTTCAGCTACCTGGAAAACCAAATGGGTATACAAGCTGTGTTGTTCACAGGCACCTTAACAAATCAGCACTCTACTCTTTCATCACCTTTCAGTCTATAGCCAGAAGAAATTCCCACTTGACCTAACCACCTTTTCTTACCATGCTAGGAAGGTAATGAGAATTAGTCCATTAAGCCATGCCTCATGAAAAAACATGGAATGGGGAAGGCATTGCTTATTTCCATCTAAATACAGAGTTAGCCATGCTGGTTTACCTGAGTGCAATTAGGTGATTTGCTGAGCTATTTAAAGGAACTGTTGCTGAGCTGCTTCGAAAAAGCAAGGCACTGACAGCTTAGGCCACTTGCAGAACCAGTCAGCTGTGTGCTGTATACAATAAGTAGTAACTAATAACAATTCGTGATAATAAATAGATTTACATGTGAACAATTTTTCTTGGTAACTTCTTTGTGGAACCTGTAACTTCTTTTTCAACATATCTTTTACCAGGAAATTTACTCTTGGCTTTAAGACTTCAAGTGAGTGAAATTCCACCGATTGGTAAATTATTTCAATAATTTACCCAATAAGCCTTGTAGTTAAAAAATCACACAGTAACTCTACTTTGAATCCCTTTTGCTGACAGTCGTAATCAGTGCCTCTTTCCATGATATTTTCTGCTCCATTTCCAAAGATCAAAAAATCTCTTCTCCTTTTAAATATTTGTGGAACACAATTAATTCATCTGTTCATCTGAATATAGAAAACGGACCAAGCTTCCTTAACGCCCGGTTAAATATTTTGTATTTCAGATCTTGGAATGCTTTTTTTTTTTTTTAATCTTATGTAAAGTGTCAGTCTCTGTCTCAGCCTCTTTTATTCTCTCTGAAGTTTGGGCCCAGGCACTAAAGTATTCACAGTAACAGAACAAATAAGGATGATATATTCAGTAGCAATAACATTTTGTATTACAAGCTCCTTTTATTTTGCTCATCTAACCAAAAAACACATTCTTAGGTGCTTGCATCTTACCTCATCAGTTTTACTTCACCACCAAATTTTCACCTGGAACTTTCACCACTGAAGATACCGCAAGTAATTGATAAATATGCAGGAGATAACTTGAATGAATATGGGAATTGTCTAAATATGTGTCTTTAAAATACCTATATTTTTAATGTGGTTCTGTGTGTTTGCAGGAGTAATAGACCAGGAAGCCTTATGGGTGAACAAAATGGATTAGTTGAAATAATAATTTAAAACAAAGTAGCAAAACACTTGGGACACCATGGCCAAATAGGGTCCAATCGGCACGGTTCCTGCAGAGGGAAATATTGTTGCATTAATCTCCTAGAACTCCTTGAATATGTTAATAAAGAAGTGTAGCTGGCATAATTTATTCTAACCTCTCTGGGCCACTGACAAAATTCTTTGCGAGAAGCTACGAAGGAAGCTAAGTAGTGATGGATCAAGAAGTGGTGGAGGGAAAGGAGGTGAAGGGCAGGATTAAATGGTCAATTTCATCATGTCAAAGGATAACAGTGGTGGGCCCCTAGGTTCCTGCTCATCTACTTATTTATTAATCATCTAGGAAACGGGAATTGCTGTGAGACAGCAAAATTTGCAAGGGATAAAAAATAGTTCAGCCAAAGTTCAGAGATGATTGTGTGCAACTTCTGAAACAAACAAAACTGTGTGACCTACTCACTCTGGCAAATGAATTACCCACAAAAGCAAAGTAAGGTACACCAGGTGGAAAAAATATGAATTACTCAACACCTCACAGAGCTCTAAATTAGCGTACCAACTTTAGAAAGGGACCTAGTTATCCTTGTAAATTACTTCAGTAAAGACTTCTGCTTAATGTGCAGCTGTACCAGATAAGCAAACATATTAAGATGCATAAAGAATGGGAACTAATAGAGAAAGGATTAAACTGCCAATGCTATAGTCTGATCTGAAATACTGTGTGCAATACCAGTGACTCCATCTTATAAACAATAATGCTGATTTAGAGAGGATTCAGTGAAGGACAATGGGAAAGATCAAGACCATTAAAAATTTCCCTTATGAAAAAAGATTGAAGACACTGGGGCTGTTGACCATGAAAAAAGGGATGTCAAATTTACAAACTGTAATGAAGGCTAAAGTGAGGGTATGCCTTGTAACACAGACACACACACACAAAGGGAGAGGCAAAGAAATTAGAAAGAGTAAAATAGAAAAAGAAATATTTTTTTCAAATACTTTGAAGTTGGATTCTGAAACTGAGGAAGTCATTGGGGCCAAGAATTGAAGAGGATTCACAAAGAGACTGCTAGACAGGCACAGGGGGTAACAATGGATAGAAACAGCTTTTCTTGGAGCCAAACTGAGTTAAGGAGGGCTACTGTGTCACAAATTATCCCACATCCCTACCCTTAGGTTTCTCTGAGCACCTCCCACTGAATCATCGTGAGTGCTGTAGAAGGCAAAGTGTTAAATAGGAGTTATTTGAGACAATTCTTACAGTTCCTATGAATCAGTTACAAATGCCTTCATTTTATATGGGATCCCACTTGCAATTCCTAATTGTGCTTTATTCATTAGCAGATTTTTAACCTGTTTCATTAAGTTTTTACACTGGTCTGCACTGAGTCTGTACAGTGCTATTTTTAAGAATTGTAATGTAACATAAAAGTGGCAAAATTCATGACAGAAATCTAAGTATGTTATGTCAACACTTTATCGCCCAGACTTAGATGATCTTATGAAAACATGATAACAAATTTTCTTGATAAGACCTATTTTCCATAAAACCATATTAACTGGCATAATTTATGCTAAAATCTTAATTTTTTTACTGATTGTGTCCCGTACAAGCCTTTCCATGGTTTTAAGAGAAGCTGATAGCAGACTAAGTAGCCTGTAGCTCCTCATATCATGTCATTTCACTCTCTTTAAAATAGTAACACTCTTTACTAGTCCTCGAACCAAGATTTGTTCAAAATCAACATTAATATTCAGAAAGCTCCTAAGCCAATTCTTTAATACTACTGGGTGCAAGTTATTGGGCACAGTAGATTCTAAAAATGCTTAATGGTTTTTGTTTCACATCCTCCCCAGTTACTAGTGGAATAGAAAGTATTTAATTAATCACTGTAAGAGATGAATACATCATGCTAACGATGAATACTTCTGTTTTTCCTGCATAGTGATTGACAATTTTGCAATCCTGATCAAGTTCTGGATCTATGCCATTTGAAGGATTTCATTTGTTTCTGATTTAGTTAAAACATTCCTTCTCAACCCCATCAGTCAAAAATTCTTCTTACATGCCTTTTAGCTTTCCTTGTTAATTGCCTGCTTTTTCTGACTGCTGGCTTGGACTCATGGTGAGGAGCTTCCCTGTGTTCCCCTTCTGCATGCGTTACGGCACTCGTGGCAGCTGTTTTCACCTTTGCTGTAATGAAATTTTTTTCTTCATTATATTCACAAAGACTTCTGTAGTCTTCTGCCTATGTCAAGAGGAGGGAGTGATGCAACTAGAGCAGACCTGTGAGGAGAAGCAGCAGGCACTGAGTATCCAGCGTTCACACTGCATTTCTCAGAGGTCTTTCCTTAGGACTAGCTCCAGCCAGGGCTTCTGGACCGAATGGGACACAGCTGGGTTTAGTGAATGGGGACCATCATAAGATTCACTCCAGGAGCACATTACTGACCTGAGCTGATAAGCTAATGTAGATGCATCTTGAAATAAATAAAATCCTGACTGGACTTTTACAGGATATGCCTGACTCTCATGTATCAAACAACCATTAAAAAAAAAAAAAAAAAAAAAAAAAAAATTTAAAGATTTTTTTTTTACAATTTCACATGTGGTGAAGATATCTATTTCTTTGCAAAACCCATGTTTTAAAAACCATGTTTATTCTTGCAGAATGAACCTATGAACCATCACTTTTCCTTCTAAATCCAATAGAAAACGTAAAGCATCTGCTGAAATCAAGGGACGAAAATATGGCCAAAGACAATCTGCAGGAAAAATCTAATACTCTTTCAAAACTGAAGGTTTGGAGTTTTTTTTATTTTTAGTTAAGAAGGCTGAGAATTATCAAAAGGATCTGAGTACAGGAAAAATTTGAAGAGGTTATAATAAGGAGCTTTTGAGTCAGAGCTAGCAAAACAGTGTAACTTTTAAATGATCTCTAAATAAAAAATAGTTTGATTATACACTGTTTGAAGAAAATTAATTATCCTTCTTTTCCTTCAAAGTATGGAAAGTTTCAGGCCAAACCAATTTGCAAGCCAAGGTTAAAGAAGGGCAAAAATAGGACTTTAAAAGGCAGTTGCAACCTTGACAATAGGGAGAACATTGCTTTTCCACAATAAGGGGTAGACGTGACAAAACTGCCTGAGAAGGCTATAGACTTGATAATAAGAGGGGGTAAACCAAATCTTTAAAAAATCGAACACTTAGAGACCTTAGCTGTAACTTCTTTCATGTGTGGTCTTGAATAGAGTCTGGAATGGGAAGAGCACAGGGAGCTGCTCCTGGGATGCACTATGTCTCCAGAAGGAAACAGCAATGCGCAAATGTTAGCTAGGAAAATGGACCCCCCAGTATGGGGCACTGCATTTCTTCCTCTCCAAGACATTACTCTATAAGTAGAGCAGAAAACCAAATGTTTTCTGTTCTTGTAAATTCAGCAATGCAAAGCTTGTTTCACACATGGAGCCACTGCTGCTCACTCCAGCATCTTAACTTCTTCTGTCAGTTGGTGGTGGACCTGTTAGATAAAGATAAGATGATGAAGATTCAGCCAAGGTGAAATAGCGTGTTACAGCTTAACTCAGACTTCCCTGATACCATCAGGGCTGAACTTGACTGTTGGTTGCACTTTACTTTCTGGATGTAGTGATGAAATACAGTCATTGAATTACCTTGAGTCACCCATTTGCTGGGCAGTTCAGGTTTCTAAAAACTTGATTATATAGCTGAAATACTGGAGAAAGTGATATATCAGCAACAGAGCTGGATGAATGACAATTCTTTTGTGATGAGGCGCCTTTTGCTTCATTTTCTGTTTGTCATTTTCATATGCAATTATTTGAATTTTTTTTGTTGAATAATTTCTATAAATATTTTTCATGTGCAGGTTATTGGAAAGCAGTTTAATCAAAGTATCTGGTATCAGAAATTCAGAAGGGGCTCCTTCGATTGGACATAGCAGTCACATGGGTTTTTTTCTAATTGGCTGAGGATATCACTCAGAATCTGCCTGCTAGTAAAAATAATAATAATTACAAATGCAAAGTCATTGCTGCATTGATCATTCCTGCCAATAAACTGATATGCTGGAATATTTGTGGAAAGCAAACAAAAAAGGATGTGAATAGTTAATTACAGCTCATTCATTTGAGCAACTATTTGCAAAAAAATGCTTGGGAATATTCCACCAAATGGTAGTCGCTGTTATCTTTCCTCTCCTGTCTCTTTGCCTCTTTGTCTGTTGAAAAAGAGATGCTGGCATTCAGTTGCCTTTTGAGGACTTGTCAAAAAGCCATACCCAATGTGAAAACTCATGTTATAACATTTAAATAGAAATTTTTAATTTAGGATTCCCTGTCCCCAGCACCATCCAGTGTAGGGTACAGAATAATGGTTTACATTGCCCTGCATATACTATATGCTGATAAAAAAAGTATTTTGAAGGAATGTAAAATATCTCTTAGCTAACTTTTGCAAGCTAGAGATATTTAACTCTGGATGGATTTTCCCCAAAGTACATCCCTGGTGACTCCTTATGTGAATCACAAAAACTGAGGCATGATTTATAGCAACTGTCTCAGTTTGGAATTCCCAGCAGAAGACATACACTCCTTTATTTTAATGCATATATACATGGCTCCTCTGATCCTCTCTACAGATGACTTCCAGTTAGCACATGGCCTAATTCAGAGAGTTATTCACTCTGCTTCAGTCATTAAAGTAGAACTGGAAGAAAAACTACTTGATCTCCATCCATACCCAAATGCTTCTGCCTCGCCAGCAAGAATTCACTGATTCCTTCTGGATAACTATATTATAGACCTGACTACATTGGGCATCAAAAAAGCTGAAGATATGATCTGCATAAAATTTACATATATTTGCATACATATGCCTGGCCAGAAAATGTAGCAATTCACATTTCCACATCATAAGAGGGCTAATGGAAGTATTCTCTGTTCCTTTGGTGCACTTTTCACTCTTTTTTTCCTTTTTCAGGCATCTGTTTTACTCACAAACTAAGTTGTCCCTGTGCCCCAGCTTTGCTTTTGCTCAACCATGTTCAGAGATGACACTTCCTCAATTTTCATCTTTACTCTGACTCTACCCATGCTACACAACTTTCTTATCCCAGCAGGATTCTTTAAAAAACCTTACTTCACCATTATTAATTCATTTGAAATATTTCCATGGCTAGCTTGTGGCAGAGTCCCCAGCTTTGTCCTTCGCCACTGTAGATCTCTCCAGTTCTTCCTCCGCAGCTCCTCACTGTTTTACCATCATTGTGGAAGCAGAACAGAAGAGCAGGATGAGGAGAATGATGCTGCAATCCCTGCACTTAGGTTGGTGCTATTTAGACAATTTCAGCAGCTTCTCCATTTTCTGTTGGGCTAACACAGCTATCACAGGCTGTGTGCTTGATGACATTCAGCTACCATCCCAGGTTTACTGGGCTGAGCGCAAAAGCTACAGAACTTATCAGAGAGATGCTGGAGAACGGAGATAGAGCTTCCAAGTCTGTCTATGCTGTCAAATACATTTGGTGCAGTTTTCACCACTTAAATTTCCTAGTTACAGTTTGGTCAGAGGAAGAGATTGCTTCAAGAGAAGCAGCCATGAGGACTAGCATATTAAAAGGGAAAAAATAGGGAGAGGTTCCTTCTTAAAAATAAGCTCAGAAAAAAGTCAGGATTTAGATAACACTGAATTCTACCTCATGTGGTCTATGCTAAAATAAGAAGAAAGTTAATAGGTGGCTGTGATTACTCTAACCTTCATAGGAACAGAAAGGCAAAAAAATAACCTCTGAGCCTTTTCCCTTGAACTCAAAATTACACTGCAAAAGATTCACTGATTTCTGTAAGGATGTCCATACCACAGTTTGAGGTGTGCTCTGAGTTAGGCCAACAGCAGCAATACTCTTTAAGGGAATCTGTTTTCTTATTCAGACTTTCAGCTGAACCTAACTGCCAAAGCTAATCATGTTGTTTTTCCCCTAGAGCCCTGATTCAGTCAATTCAGGGGCAAAGATTTTGTATAGAATTTCTTCCCCAATTAGAGATTTCCACAGACTGGTTTCAAGTGTCTAATGAGAATGTACAGGGATTATAAACACACTTTCTTCTGGGTATTTTGGGTATGATTAATCCTTTTTCCTGACTTCAGAACACTAATATGTATATAATGAATTCTTTCTACTGTTGTCCTCATTTTCTCTAGACTTCAGGTAAGAAAAAAGGGGTAAAAAAGGAAGTTGATTAGAACTGCTTTTGGCATTAAACAATTGGGTTGGAGTTAGGAAAATGCTTTTGAAGGGATTTTTCTGCCACTGTTCACAAACTGCTTGAACTTACAAAATAGCCAATGAAGGCTTAAGAACCTTGTGGCAAATTCTCTGCTAAAAGCACGTTTATGTATTCCATTTCTCATACTGTTGCCAAAAGCAAATATATGTATTCTTGCATTAACAGTTTAAAGGTAGATTGAAGCACAGTTGCACGAGAGTACTTATCAAAGTTATACTTAAGTAGTTCATTGCTGCAAGCTATGCAAAAGAGGTTGTGCACTGTTCTGTTTTTCTGTGTTCTGTTTTTATTTTAAAAGTATTTCTTAATGAATTTAGAGTATTGACTGTCCTGGGGAAATCTAACAAGAGAATTTTGCCCATAACCTTCATATAAAGAAGTCAAACCCTGTAAACTTGTTACTATTACTGTAGCAGAACCTCTGAGGGGAAAATTACTGTGAAATAACTGAGCAGTGTATAATGGGTTAACCAAGTCAATGGAGGTATTGGGTGAGTGTCATACATTCTACTACTAGCAAATGTAGCACCAAAGCATATACCTACCTAGGAAACAATTAAAAGATAGATTTTAAGTGCCTATATACAGGCACTTCCTTCTTCAGGGTGATTGGCTTCCTTAAGGATAATGTAGGAAGAAGTGCGCAGGATTAGAAAATACATTTTCCTTTGAGGAAATTCATTGGGACCCTTCCTTATATTTTTTTTGCTTTGGAAAAAAAACCACTTTTTTTTTTATGGATATGCTGCATATTGAGCCATAATAAGAAGAAGTTTTCTGCCATCTATTCTGTTGATTTATTTTCCACCCTGATATAACATCACTTAGTATCTTCTCCCAGTCCCTAGTCAGGACTAAGTGAAAGGGGAAGAGATTGTAACATGCCTTGCTAGCTATAGCTGTTAACTTTTGTTCAAGGCAACTGCTTTAACATATCTAAGCCTTCAACAGCAACTGTTCTGTTTCTGTGCACATATGCTTCTATTTTTCTCTGTACACTCAATGATACAGTTATGAACCTCAATTACTGTCACTTTAAAAAGTTAAACTGAATCCATGGATGTACTCCAATCTTTCCAAGTCCAAAACTGTCATCCAGTGCTTAAATTGTAAGCTCTACCTTAAGCAAGTGCCCTTTTATGAGTTACATTACACAGTAGTTCACATCCACCTTTAGAGAAACAGAGTGAGAATTTAACTGATTGCTGAGGTTAATTTGCTCCATATACTTTGTCAATAGCAGGTCTGAGGAAAATTAGCACCAATAATTATAATACTGGTGTAAGTCATTAATGTTATTAGGGTGATTTTTAGCAATTTAGGGACTGAAGGATCACGAATGTCAGGACTTCAGTAATATCTTTGGTTTTTAATACGTGGCAAATGTTAGAATTTAGGCTCCTTTTGCTTGCAAGTTTAATCACTATCCAAGAACACAGAAGACTTTTTAGATCATTTTTAGATCAGTATTACAAAATTAAGAGATTCAAGCCAAATTAGACATGGGTATTATTAGAATGCATTATAAAAGGCAAACAGTTACTGATTTTCTCTACTACATCAATCAGAAATTATTTTCCTTTAATTTCCTTTTGAAAGACTGTATACATGTATTGGATCTGGCAGGGATGGAGTTAATTTTCCCCATAGCAGACCTCATAGAGCTGTGCCTTGTATTGGTAGCTAGTTTTGGCTGCTGCTGAGCAGTGCTTGAACAGCATCAAAGTTGTCTCCAACATTTCCCCCTCACCAGCAGGCTGGGGGTGGGCAAGATCTTGGGAGGAGACACATCCAGGACAGCTGACCCAAAGTGACCAAAGGGATATTCCATACCACATGATGTCTGCTCAGCAATAAAGGCTTAAAGAAAAGAGGAGAAGTTGGGGCATTCATTATTATGACATTTGTCTTCTGGAGCAGCCGTTATGTATACTGAAGCCCTATTTCCTGGGAAGTGGCTGGACATTGGCTGCTGGTGGGAAGAGGAAAATAAATCTTTTGTTTTCATTTGCTTCCATACACAGCCTTTCCTTTTGCTTCATTAAACTGCCTTTATCTTGAGCCACAAGTTTTTTCCATCCTATTTTCTTCCCCCTCTCCACCCAACTGATGAAAGGAGTGATAGAGCAGCTTGGTGGCCACTTGGCATCCAGCCAAAGTCAACCCACCATAATGTGCTACCAAGACAAAGGAATTGCTGCTTGTCATACAGACCCACAGAGAAAAGGGTTCTGTTTTACCATAACATGCAAGCAGTAAGTGGTTTAATTACCCAAGTGTCCATTGCAAAATTAGTATGTTAGAACACAGGCTCTTCAGCAAGTCCATGAATGCATTGGTGAGACAATTTTTTACATGGAAGAACAGGAAAATAATGGGAGGAATGAGCTTTGTGAAAATGCTTCTAACCAACAGAGAACTAAAAGATGAGCATTAGCATGGAACAGTAGAGTTTGAAATGCTTAGGGCGGAATAGTACAAATAAAACAGATTTCAAAAATGACATGGTGAGGTGCCCAGCGATGCTGGTCTCAGGGAATGACACTTAAGGAGAACCAACAGGTGCTTCAGACATAATATCACATCACAAGCACAGAGGAAAACTAGCAAACACATTATGACACCAATTTGACTGAAATATAAAGTTGAACATGAGATCTTAAACCTAATCTACAAAAAGAGAATTTAGTTACAAAGTAAGAATAAGTACAAAAGTGCAGCACAAGTATAGGGCCAAAACTGAGAAAAGCGTGGAAACAAACTGAAATACACTTAATAAGGAACATGTGGAGTAAGAAGATAGAATTCTTTAAGGACCGGAGTATTCAAAGGCAACCCAGGAAAAAGCGTAGTCTATCAGTAGGCATAATAGGAAAGCTACTTCTTGGAGGTGCCAGAATAGTGAACACAGCTTTTCAGCTTTCTTAGGTTGCTCTTCTACTTATTCCAGTGATAAAGGTATTCACAGAATCTAGGTAAGTTGGATATTTTTGAGGGAATTTCAATAGCTTATTGCCATATTTGTGTTATACTTCCACAGGTATTTTTTCTCAGTCCAGTACTAGTCAATATTCCTATTGCTAGTAACTGGAAGCCTAGAAAAATGTTTATTATATTTATATGGCACCAAGTGGGGAAGGACTTCCAGCATGCAGATGACCTGTTTAGAGTCCAAAATAGACTAGACTAGAATAGAATGGAATGAAATGTTCTAAAATATATTGTTCTAATAAATTAAATGTTCTAGCTAAATTTGAAACTTCTTATGAAACCAAGTTTCATAAATTTGGGGTGTGGGAGTTTCCAGCACTATAAGTTCTCATGAACATCTGCCCAAAACAACAGATAGGTACCACTGATCCTTCCACCCAGTGGCAAAATAGTCTCATGAAGTCTTTTTCAGGTTTGTAATTTGTTTTGGTTTCAGTTATGGATTTATGAATACACAAATAGAGCAGAGATGTTGAGTTCCTTTTCTTGTTCCGGCAGAAACATTACACACTTTGTAGAGTTCTGCTAAACATAATAAACGACTTTAACTTTTCCAACATCAGTCCTTCAGGCACAAATGGTTCATTAGTATACTAGCATCTACCTTTATCACATATCTATAGAGCCTGCCTCAGTCTCACAGCAGGGCCCGTGCGTTTCTTCTACCCTGCCAGGATTTCAATCTGTTAGAGGCTAACAAAACTGATTTATTTTTATTCTGAGTTTCAGGCTTCTATCTTACTGGCTTCTCTAGCTTACTGTTCCAATTTATAGATGAATTTGCTGCTTCTAAATGCACAAGCAACACTATTGTAGACACATATGACTAAAATTTACAGCTGCATGTGATGTCAAACATTGGCTTTGATTTGTCTGCAACAGATGGATTTCCTAGTTTCATTTTCACATACAAGATTTACAATAGTACCTTACCCTACCTATAATTCCTATTTCCTACTATTGTAAGATTGATCTAGTGTTACAGTTGAATTTCTTCATGCTTTTCTTTTTAAATACAACAGCGCTTTGACCACACGCTGAAGTAAAATCTTTCTGCCTAATGTTGTCTCACGTGTGGTTATGATATATAATATAATACTTTTCTGGTATACAGAACCCTAAATTTTGACTCTAGCCTTTGAATATCTCTTGCATTCTTTTAGTCTTACAGGATTTGGGCTTCTCCAATTTACACCTGTCCTTCAATGATTTGTTTTTCTTTTATTTCCTGACACAGATTTGATGTTATCTCTAATTTCATCTTGGACTGATGTCGGATCTTTTCTCAACAGCTGCAGAATATATACAGTCATTACAGTTCAGAGCAATCTCATACAGATAAGACATTGAATTCCTTAACTCCGTGATTTGACTGGACTCGGGAGAGTTTCAATAATTACTAATATTAAGCTTTAGTGTGATTTCTTGAAACAAAAAGCATTCCTTGGAGAGGCAATCCCTTTTATGTGCGTAAAACCTGAATGCAGTGGTGTTCAGATATTTGGTGCAGTTGTGGGAATTACAGAAGTAAAAATGGAGACAATGAACCATCTGGCTGGAATCCACAATGTAGCCAGTATCAGACAAACATATTTTAAACCCTCTCTTTTTCTATTTATTTCTATTTTTCTTCCAAATAATATGGTTTGCCCCAGACTTACAGATCTTCATTAAAAGGGTTCCCTATCAGAGACCTGCACCTGTACTGGGAAGTCACCCTGAACTGAAATTTTATGCGAGTATTAATGCTCTGGTTTGGCAGGTGTTACTGCAGGAACAGAAGTTATATGCGAATAACTGCGGTCCTAGGTTTATTACTTAGTGAAGAAGGTAAGAAAGAAAGAGACAAAGGAAAGAAATGAAATAAAAGAGGGTAGGAAGGAAGGATGGAAATGGAAAGAAAAAAGACACATAAAGACATGATCTTGTGACAGTATAGGGTTGCTGTTGTACCGTATCCTGCCAATGACACTGCCATTTAGATTTCCCAAGATACTTGTTAACATCTCATACCATGACATCTTAAAAGGCATCATTACAGTTTATCATGTTGCTATTTGTAGAAAAATAGTATGTGACAGACATTTCTATGGAGACCATAATGACCTTAGTGTCAATGGGAAAATCACAGACCTTTCATGTTCATACTCCCTGACATAAACAAAACCTAAGGACAAAATAAGATGTGGAAATATAAACAGTTAAGTGGACTAAGATATAAACCTACATTCAGGTTCAAAAATTTTTATAACACCCTTCTTATTAGAGGACTCTCTCACCTGTGTGTGTCTGTGTATGTGTGTGGTGTGTATTCTAAAACACCTGGGACAGACACAGCAAAACGGATCACTGAAGTCTGGGTTAAACCAGATCTATTGGATCACTGAACTCGTACAATTCCCCTGTCAAGATGTTTACTCATCTGTTCATCATACCACATCCCTTTCTACATTCAATTCACTTGGAAATTCTCTTTATTCTTATTTCACATTCGTTGTCCTTCAACCCAGAGGTCTTCTAAGGGTAATTTGACATGTGACTGCCTTTTATATTCCCTTTATGCAGCCTTTCCCCCTTGAGAAGGCTCCTGTTTATAAAGCCAGCTATGACATGTGCTGTTGCTCCTGAAGAGGTGCTCCAGTAGAATGCATCTTAACGGGATAGTAGGCCTTTGAGGGTAAAAAATGAATGAATTGTTCGTTTTATGTTTATAGAAGTCTATAAAAATTAAGCATCCTGTGGGCCTCCGATGCTTCCAGCTTCACCATGTCCTGCTCTGAGTTCCGTGGAGAGAGACACATTTTGTTCACAAACTGCACGTTAGAAGGCTGAGGCAGACACTTTAATGAACATTGACTGCCTTCATTTTGTGTTTTCTGGAGCACTACACTGGCTTTAGTGCCATCTCTTAAGGAATAATTTGTTACACCTAAGCTTTGTCATAAAAGTAGATTCACTGCCCTTTTTTGACATATCCCATATCTTTTAAAAATGTTGCAGTCTTAAGAAGCACCAGTAGGACCAGAAAAGCATGAATGCCTGATCAAGATGTGCTCTTCAGCCAGTCAACAAAGCTGCCTTGGAAACGTATGGACTATTTTACTGGTCAGTTAAAACAAGGCTTTACGTTTTGGAGAAGGATGTGTTTGGTGTGCGTGCGTTGATGCGAGTTTCTTTGGTGTGAGCAAAGTTACGTCCTCTTTTTTTACTTTTTACCTCTTTAGCTAGTGCTGTTAGTGTCTCTAGCTTTACTAAATGCAATAGGTGTTGCAAGAAGACAGAATAAAAAGCATGAGGCAGCAGTTGAAATGCTGAAGGATGCGGGCAAAGCCAGCAGTGACAGATAAATAAAGGAGGAGTTCCAGGAAGAAATCGAATGAAAGAGCTTTTTGAAAAATAGGCAAGGGAGTGTGTGCACTCTGTGCATGGTTTTCCCTTCCTTACTTCATTATATTCATTTATGTTTTCCATTTCTTCTATGGAGAAGTACTCTGAACCCATCGCCTCAAACAATAACCTTTGTAAAAACTGTCATGAAAAATTGTCCTGTATTACTGTTACATTCCATTACATACTTTTTAATTATTTCCCAGTCATTAACTATCTGAATTTAAACAATCTATGTCATAAAATGTAAATAAGGGATTTTTAACCCACAGACTGCTTCTAAGGGGCTCAGAAAAACTAACTAAAAAAGGCAAGCTTGTTGCCAAAGGGTTCAAAATTGTCATACAGATACCTGCACTTGATAATATTTAGGGTTCTGCATGCAGAAAAAAAGAGATAGAAATGATACCAGAGGAAGCATTAGTCTTTTTGCATAGTTAGGGGCATATCCTTTTTACTTATTATTCCAGGTTCTTTGTGAAGTGCCAATAGCTGTACTTGGCATTGTACAATATTCATACAGCCTCTAGAGAAAAAGACCATGCATTGAAAAGGAGACAGTTGCAAAATAGACACTGTGCCTTGAGAAGCACAAAGGAAGTTATAAGTAGGAGGGCTGACATTTTTTCTCTTCTTTTATCTTTTCTGGACATCATCAAAAAAGGAGGCCTTCATTTTGAAGATTCACAATAGGGCATTTTAAGAAAGATTGCTTCGTTTTGTGACATTGTGCAAAGAAGTCACCATGTTAGGGGTCTTGCAAAAAAACTGTGGCTCAATTTGCATTGCTAATTACAAGTAACCATAAACACACATTTGCAGTACATTGTTGGTTCCACTAGAGGGGTCAATTGTTCCTGCATGATAAATGTTTAGCCAGAGGACTGGTAAGCGTGGATATCCTCTTAATATTACCAGATAGGTGCCACTTTTTTCCTGTCTCTAACAAACAAACAAAAAAGTATTTGCCTTAGTAGCAACTACTGGACTAGCATACATGGCTTGTTCTGCAAAGCCCATGGGAAGTTTCAACGTCTGATGGCTTGTGCTGCCATTTGGAGGTGGCAACTACAGCTTGACTTTAGGATGTGCTAGGAGCTTAGAGTCTCCTCCTCCTTTGGAGCTGAATTCGTTAGTATTGGGGTAAACCAGAAGATCTGCTGAAAGAACTGTGTCATTAAAAGCAGGGTGCGGAGCACGTTACTCTTCTAAAGAGGACTGGGCTGGTTCTAGAAGCAGCTCTGCAGAAACCAAGATGAAGGAAGCGAGTGTGGTCTGGCTGAAAATCTGCACATGCAATAGCTACCCAGGATATCACAGTCGGAAGTCACTTCTGATTGTTTTTAACTTACAGGATTTTAAGTGGTGTTATTTGCCTTCAGAAAGCTATCAAATAACCCTTAGTTTATAATTATAGCTTTGCGTTGAGAAGCAGTCAGTTATAAAGCAGCCTGGTAGATGGAGATATGCTAAGACTCCCTGTCTTTGTATTCGTGGAAAAGGAGGGATATGGACCTAGATTTCCTCTATTTATTCCATCTGCTTTTCCTAATCTGTTCTTAACTGGGCACCTGCTGCAGCAAATGAGAAAGCATTGGAGGAAGAGGAAATGGAAATGCTGCGGTACAAAGTATGGTTAACAATATTTATTAATGCATGCAGAGAACTATTAAATTAAAAAAATTAATGGAGGTCAAAAGCCAGCTTCTAATTCTCTTCAGGCAAAAGAAAGAATTTATTAAAAAGCAGAAAAGGTACCCACAGAGAAACTTTCCCCATTTGCTTTATGTGCATGAAATATAGACATCATCTTGACATTCAGTTGATGAAAAAGAAGAAAAGAAACTAAAATTAACACTCAGGCAGTTAACATTAGCCACATTATGGGAGGGGGGACAGAAACTCAGCACACTGTTTGACACAGGCTGTTCTAGAGATCTGTTAAAGTTTGCAGAGCGCCATTTCCTAAGAAATCTTTTTACAGAACCAGCTTTCATCATACCATATCTTCAGTACAGATAATCTTGGCATGGCATTATTTTACACACTGCAGCTAGCTGAAAATCTGAAGAAAGGCTATCCAGATCTTCTGGCTGTGTGGATCTGACACAATAAATTGGAGCATAGAGGAAAAGAGTCAGAAGCATGCATCAAACATGCCTTTTATTACTGGAGGCATTCTTCTCTGCTGACAAAAATATTTATTCAAATTTTCACATCAAGACAAGATTCAGGTGTAGTTGATCAAATAACCTAAAGCTGCCTGATAGCTAAAATAAATTCCCAGAAAAAACCTCAAGTATTTTTTAATTTTCTGTGTGCTGGAAACATGACTGTCAGTATGGTTCCCCTGCACAATCCATATGACGACAGAAAAAAGAAGGTGATTTGAATCCGTTGCTATATTTTACAGAGTTTGTGGGGGGTGGGGGGAGGAATGTTCAAAAAATGTCACAGTTCTGCTGCCACTGAAGCCAATTGCAAACCTCCACAGTTTTCTCATGGAGATATGCGTAAGGAAAACATAAAGGCTGAGCATCTTGCATAAGCTTTTCAAAGAAGGGATTTGTAGAGCCTTTGGGTGGGACCCTCTGCACAGAGGTGAATTTTACCTTGGCAACAAATCAGGACCCTTGTCTCAAACACAGGATTTTTTTTATGTGTAGCCTTCTAGCCTTCCTGGATTAAACTGTTTATGCTTCACCAGTCTTGTTAAAATCTGACATTATTTCCCCTGATATTAACCCCCAATTTATCATTTACTCAAGACTGCACAAGGTTTCATCCTGGGAGTAGATTTTTTTTCCATTATCCATTTCCTTAAAAACATGATAATCCTTTTGTAGGAGTTTGCTGTCATCAGAGGTGCTCCTGGCTTCATGAACACACAGAAAGATGACGATCCTACGTTCTAGTTATAATTACAAGCAATTAAATGTGAGACCTGAGACTAGGAGCAGACCTTTAAGAGGCAAGAAACAACACTGGCAAGAAACAGAAGGAACTGCAAGGATTGCTCCGAGTTCAGTCATGTATAAAATTTACAACACAACTGAAGAGCAGGTCTATCATTTTTGCTTTCTACTTTGGCTTGTATTATTTAAAACATTATAGTTAAATCCAGAAGGATAAGTTCTGCATTCATTACCTTACAGCATCCTTAGTAGGACCTTTTGTCTCACGCCCAGCACTGTGCTAGCACAGTCGCGCAGCTCCTGCCCTCGAGCTGGCTTCTACCTTGGCACTTCAGAGAGCAGAAGGAATATTCCACCACATATACATCTTGCATAGGTATATGAATCCCCCCACACCTTTTCAGTCTCCAAATAACCTCACCCAAAAATACCACACTGAAGGCTGTTATCTAGCTAATCAGCAAACAAAAGTTTTTCCACAAAAATTATCTGAAGAGGTATTCATAACAGGCTCCCTGCAAACGTTCTAATCCAATCTGTTGTGTAAATATTACAGCTGGAGCTGAGAGAAAATGTGTGTGTACTGTATGCAGTGATAAAGCCAGAGCGTCAGCCTGGATGTGTGCAGCTGTACATGCAATGGAAGTGTTGGACAAGGGCAGTGGGAAACTGCTAGTGTCACCAATGATGTCTTGGGTGCTTTAGGGAGTGAGGAAGTGATCTGAAATCATGCCTCTATGGCATTCATTAGAAAATCAGTAACTCATGGGGGGATTCTGATTCTGTGCCATTTTGCATCACAAAATCTCTGTTACACTTAATTTGTGTGAATCAAGTGTTGTTTTGCAAATGATGTATTTTTGCACTCCCATACCTTATCTGTTTGGAGATGTAACATCAGATTAACCGTCCCCTTCAAGCTGTCTTTATTTCACTTCTGTTTTCCAACTTCTGATAATGGCTGGTGTCAGACAATAAGGTGAGTACCATACAGCCAAACTACACAATTTCTTAATATTTTGTGAATATTTTGCTTGGCTTTTGTGTAGTTTCAGAAAGCAATGGCAAAGTCCTACAACCTACTTTCCAGATAGACCCTCCTTGCAGGCAGCCCTAGGTTGCAAGGAAAAATGGTCCAGGAACAAGAAGTCGGGCAGCAAAACCACTGCAGGAGAGGAACACACCTTGTAAAGGGACTGCTTTTGGCCTGCACCCCAGTTAAGAGATACTCTTCCTAGGTGCGCTCCAGAGACAGGATGCTCCTGGTCCAAGACGCAGAATGTTAAGTGTATCTGACATTTTGCATGTGGCACTGAGAGCAGGAGGGATAGTTGTGCTGTACTGCCAGGGATACAAAGAAAGATGCAGAGAAAGGAGTAACAGAATGGGTCACCCCAGGGCCCGATGGTGCTGCTGACTTCAGGAGTCCCTGTCATTTCAATAGGCCCCTGTGTACAGAGGTGGTGCCAAAAGCAAAAAACACATTCTGGCTTTGGGACTTAAAAGAATGTGAAACCCGGTTTTCATTTCTGAGGAAGGCAAGGATGTCCCTGGTTTGGACAACGTGACACTAAAAATACATAGAGGAGAGAGACAGAGTAAAACATAGTTACAAAATAATTATGATTACATGTACATTGATTTTGTACGTATGTACGCGTGTGTGTGTACAAGCTTCCATGTTAAACTGTAGGTTATTAAAACACCTGTTTCATTACACTGGGATATTATTTTAAAACACTGTCATGCTCCAATTTTAAGTTGCATAACTCTACCAACCAAATAAAGACAAGGAAAGCATTAACTGTAGAAAGCACAAATATAAGAAAGAAACATATTTAGTCATCAAACCCAAGGTCTGCAAAATACAGTATTGTTGAGGGAGTAGTTGTTACTGACCCTTTCCCTCCAATTTGTGTGTAGGTTTTCCGTTACTGCAAAGGAGAAGACATATGGGACACTGTGCCTGGCCTCAGAGCTGCTACCACAGATCATTGCCTCCTGCTTCAGCTCTGCACCCTCTCGGCTGAGGGGTTTGTTTCTTTGACAGAAGACCCAACGAGGTCCCAACATACTACAGCCCATAGATCAGCACTGCACCTAAACAGGGATTATCCTGGTGCAAAGCAGCTTGTGATAGAAGAGAGGACCCATTTCAAAACTTCTAATGTACAAATGCATTAACAGGTCCCCAGAAAACCTCACCAAAACTGTAGTTTTGGATATGTGATTTGTATTTAAATTTTACCAAAGATTAAAAAAAATGTAGTCTAGCTGCAGAATGGGCAGTTTTGTTGCTGTTTTGGTTTGGTTTTTGTACAGACTACGTTAGATCTTTGTCATTTCCCCAAACTGCATTCTTAATAAGGTAAAATGTAAATCACATCATTATTAAAATATTTTTCCTTATATCCTTATCGTGGTTTAACCCCAGCTGGCAACTAAGCGCCACACAGCCGCTCACTCACTCCACTCCCTGTGGGATGGGGGACAGAATCGGGAAAGTGAGAAAACTCATGTGTTAAGACAAAAACAGTTTAATAGATAAAGCAAAAGCCACCCATGCAACTAAAGCAAACCAGGGGATTCATTCCCCCCTCCCCACCGGTGGGCAGGTTCAGCCACCCTGAGGAGAGCAGGGCTCCAGCTGCTCGCTGCTGGGGGCTGAGGGGCAGACACGGCCTGGGCTCTGTGTTAGCGCTGCTCAGCAGTAATGAAATATCTCTGTGTTATCAACATTGTTTTCAGCACAGATCCAAAACGTGGCCCTGTATTAGATACTATGAAGAAAATTAACACTATCCCAGTCAAAACCAGCACAACTCTTGAGTAAAATACATTGAAACTATAAAGTGTTCCAATAACACTAAAGCTTTTCCTCTGTAAAACTGTGTAAAAACAAATTAAATTGATTCCAAACTACATTAAGACCTTACATTAAAGCTGTCCACATTATTTTCAACTTCGTAAATACCTTCCTTTTGTTTTCAGGTTATGCTTGTGAAATATTCTGAGCTACCTCTCAGGAATTTCGCATTTTTTCTTTCAAAGCCCCCAGACTGTTGTTGCATTCTTTCCTCATCTGAGGCAGCTGCCCACAATGTTCCCTTGGCAGCTCCTTCCACCCCAGGGGGCACAGCCCAACAGCCCTTGGCCATGAGAGGGATCACATCAATAGCCCTCTACAAGGTTTTAGTTAAATACCCCTAGAACACCTATGCATACCCCAGTCTGTCCTTGTTGACTTGGGTTTGGGTTTTATTGATCTGTCTAGCGCTGGCCAGACTAGGAAGAGTTTCCCAATCAGAGTAAAAAGTCCTTACATTTTGTCTTTAATTCTCTGCCTCCCCTATAGTTTCTCATTTGATGATCTTTTTCTATGTAGTTTTGTAATCTTACATTCTAAAAATTATGTTTACTGTCTAATACATGTGAGAAATTCCAACATTTTTAGATTATTCCCAAGTTAAATATTACACCTTGGCTTTCTTTGGGATAGCGTTTCATGAGGGGTTCTAAGCTACACTCAGGTTTTGACTATATGTCTTCCTACTTCATAATTAATCCCATCTCTCTGAACCCACTGTCTGTACACATGCAGACAAACACACACCCTTACCTTCAACCATTTCTTCATGTCTTGAGTTCCTAGATGGTTTGCTTTGCTTTGGGTATTTTCCCCATCAGCTACTGGTAAATGAATGTTATTAGTGTCAGATCAAATACCTTCCTCCCTCTTTCTAAATTGGATTGCCTATGACAACAGGCTCATGGAAATTTCATCTGTTTCATTTCTTTTTCATGGTAGAGTCCTTTATTGCATTAGCACCTCTCCATATACAGGGAATGAGTTACAGGTTAATTAGATATTTCTGTTGTGACAGTTTAGTTGTCTGCATCTGTGTTTTGGCATTACCTAATAAGTGGTATGAATTCCTTCCTTTCGTTCTCCAGGATTGGACTTCTACGTTTTTCAAAGTTGTCAATGTGTTTTTCTTGAAGGTAGGTACCATCTGAGGAGGGCAAGTGTACAGAAATAGGTGATTTTGTGATATTCTTTACCTTCCTTTGCAAAAATGGCTGCCTAGACTTAATTGCTAGCTCTGCACCCTACTACTTACATAAGTGGCCTAATTTAAAAACAGTATTTATTATTGTTGAATATCTAACATCTCCCACTAAATGGAATGAACTTAAATTCCCAGATCAAACAGAATTACATAAAAACTCCAAGGTAAACGCTAGAATATATAACTGAATCTAAGCAGAAACCTCAGATACACCCATTAATTAGCATCGCTATATTGAGTTCTGTTATTTTCACTTCATGTAAAATCCTATTCAGTGAATAGATTAAAATAGCTACTTCTGCAACAGTGATATTTTAATGTAAACTATTGCTAAATAAGTCACCAAAACACATATGTACAACCCAAGTGAATTATAAGATGATGTAGCTTCAACCTTTGTCTGTATGCTTTTGCAATGATTTGTAATTGCAGCCAGCACGTTAAACTTTGTTAAACAAAATTGAAATTATTTCCATTTATAAGAAATAACAGTGTTTGAATTTGCTTCTTTTTTTAATTCATTAGGACTGCCTGTAATGGGTAATTTTTCAACTATATTCCCAGCTCTGCTTCAGATTTCAAAAAATAGTCTTGATCGGGAACGCAACTTGCCTGATGCACCATAGCAAAAAAGGCAGACACATCAATATGAGTATACAAGCAATGGGGAAAAATAAACTATAGAATGTTTTCCCTATATACCTGTTTGAGGAAACATTTGTTGAATTATACTTATTTAGCTTGTTGGATTTGTTTTTTGTTTGTTGTTTTGGGGGTTGGTTTTTTTTTTAGAAAATAGCTAAAATTTCAGCAGGAAAAATAAGAACAGAGATTTTAATAAATTGCATTGTTCAAATGTAATCTTACAGGCAAAGTCCTCTAAGGTATTTAATAAAGTAGGCCAGAGAACTCTCCTTTGTGGATAAAACTCTGTTGCAAGTTCCAAGTTGCTGGTGAGATAGATCTATTACATTATTAGCTCTGGGGTAAGGTTTCCCAGTGCTGCTAAAATATGCTCAATTTAAATTCTATATTATATCACCCAGTCTGAATAATTTTATATCTATATTTTACTTTTAAATGCTTAGCTGACTCACGTATTTTAAAGAATTATAAACATCTTTAAAAAAAAGAACATACATCTTTATGTTACCTTTCTTTTTTATTGCATTTAACTAGAATAAGAGGAGGATTAAGGCCAAGGTTAAAACCAGAGGTTGCACTATATTTACATTTTGTTCAATACCAGCACTTAAGAACAGAGGCCAAGTATTTAAAAATAGGCTGAAGGGGATGAAGAGATTTAGAGGGGAATGCCTGGCTGTCTCAGAAACTACCAGGTGAGTCATGGCTCTGCCACTGCAATGAGCTCTGGTCAGGGAAATTTGTATGATTTAGCTCAGGGAAGGGAGACAGCAAAATACAGAGGCAAAGTAAGGCTGTATTTCGATGGTGTTAAGAAATCCTCACCACTCTGAGCTGCATCTACAGAGCCTCCCTGGACCTCTGCAGATCAATATGGAATGCTGGCACCAGTGTGCAGATTTCTGCGGCAGCACGAGGACTGTCAAGGGCAGAACTGGCCAGTAGCTCAGGACACTACCTCCAAGTCATCCACCTGCACCTCTTCTGTACCAAAGGGTAGGGACATGGCAAACTTTTCCATACAGCCATGTTCCCATACTCATACAGACCACTTAACACTAGTACATACTCTGAGAAACCACACAATAAGCAATTTATGTTACTTGTCCCCGAAAAGTCAACAGGGGAAGGCACATACAGGAGTTGCGCCAAAGAACCTTGAATCTAAGGCAAACTCATAAATTCACAGGGTTGGGTTTAGGAAATTTTAAAAAGCGAAATATTTTTCCTTGCTTTTCAATAAAGATGGATTTGATGTTGATGGAAGCGGCATTGGATCTAACAGAAGAAGCTTTCTTCCTTCAATACTTTCACTGTGAAGCATTCCCACAGAGACTGTTTTTGTCAGGTAAAACTCCAATCTGTGTAGAGTAAACTAAGCAAACCATGGTACTTCTTGTAAGAAAAGAGAAAAGGCTATATATAAATTTAGCATCCTGAGCAAAGCTGAGCTCTGGTAAGAACACTGCTTCCTTAGCCAAGCTGACTTTCACTCTCAAAGGATACGCTTCTCTTGTTCTGTACTAAATTATCCCAGATTAGTCCCCAAAGATGGCTACACTTGTTTAAAACAAACAAACAAAAGGCTAACAGCTAAAATACATGTTCACACTGGGCCAGGTAAAATGGCATCTGGGAAAAAAAAAAACAAAAAAAAACAACAACAACAAACCCAAAACACCAAATCCACCTACACCAACCCCAGACACCCACCCCCACTCTCCCGCCCCCCAACCTCAGCAGCTTGTTCTAAAACAGCTGCCTACACCTGGCTCTTGAGTCATGGCAAATGAGTTCCTCCAGGATTGCTACTAACCTTCAAGTCCAAAATGACCCCTGCTTTCTAAGTTCATATCAAAGGGGATAAAGGGCATCTTATACTTGAGCAGAAATGATATAAGTTCTCTCTGTGCCTTATACTTCATGTTGTTCTCACATAATAATTTTTCATTTCCTGGGGCTGCTAGTAGCTAATTCCAGTTTTTTCCCATCTCTTTGTCTTTTTGCCCCCTTTGTTTCAAGGGGCTTGCTCTCCACGGGCAATGCCAGTATTGAGTCAAAGTGTCATTCAAGCATGCAGTCGCACATTTGCAGCTGGGAGGTGGCTCTGATTATCTAATTACCTTTTGACACTTCCATTGTCTCCTTTGGCACCTAGGTACAATACGTTGGGCATTTCAGTATCTGCTCATCCTCAATTTAGATCTGTTTGGAAAATACAAAAGAGCCTTAAGTGATCTGTCCACAGCATTGAAATACCAACTTTAGTGGATACTTTGAAAACTCAAAGGCTTTACAAGATGAATAGCAAACTGTGGATGACAGCTCCCGTGGAGCCATTATTGAATTGCAGCAGTGATGACTGCATTGCTTTGGATTTAGATAAAAGACTCCATACAAGACAAATGGTAGGAGGACATCAAACAAGACTGTGTCCATGCAGTGACAGAAGCAATCCAATTGAAGAAGCTGTTGATTTCCCCAAGGTAACTTACTATTTCTTCTCGAGTAATTTATATTAAGGAACTAAAGATTGTATATTCATCTTCTATTTACAGATTTCTCTAAAAATACTGCTTCTAGTTGTCAAATATAAGACTTGCATAAACTGTTTGCCAGAAAGGAAATACCAGTATCGGAACTTGTTAATTATTTTGCATCTGTGTTTTATTTAGCCACAATATCACTATGTCTAAAGGTTATAGACTGAGAGTTACAATCAATACTGATCAGATAAAGAGATTAGTCAGCAAATCAATAGCACACATACCAACAGGAAGCACTGTGCACTCAAGACAACAATGAATACAAAAGGGTAGAGATAAACATCATCACCTTTATTTAGATGAAAGCTGATTCTAGAGCACTTCCACTATCTCATTAATAATGCACAGACCTTTTGGAGTCTGTTTGCTATACAAGCATAATGTAGATCTTGAATAAGTTTCAAGATGTGATATAAAATAGCTTTCTACAAAACCATTGGATTTGGGGTTTACTGACAGCTATACAAGCTGTACCATGGAAAGGATACAGAATGTATGTTTAACTTCTTGCAGCAAGTCTACACTAGCATTTGAGTCTTCCTGTCATTCCCACCTACTGTGCCTTACTGGTTTACAACATTCAACAGACCTGGACCACTCAAATCAGCTTGCTTCATAACAAGCTAAACAGGGAGAGAAACGCTGTAAGCATCACGTGCTCCAGCTGGGAATGCCCAGTCAGCCCACAGGGCTGGACTACAACTTTTCTGGAGCAGAAGTGCCTGAAATGCATATAATGCTGTCCCGAGGTCTTTAATACACACTGGTGCATTTTACAGAACCACTTTCATTTATCCATCATAATTGCTAACGAAGACTTACTCTCTTACAGCACAAGCACAGATGAAGTTTAACATTTAGTTTTCTGCAGCTTTTTAGAAGTGCGTATTTGTGGTTTTGAGATAAATGTGGGCATTTTATGGATTAAACATACACATTTAGGTGTGCATAGAAGCATATAAAGTTTCTGGTAATTCAGATTTTTTTTCTGTCTGCCCTCCTTATGTCCTATTTTGCACCACTTCACAACTTGCTATGCTTGCTTTCTATGTTGGATCCAGTTTATTTGCCATCCTCATATTTTCTGCTCTTCCCCAACATGTCTCAACACATTTTTCTCTCTGCCTGTCTTTCTCTTCTAACATCTTTTCTTTCCCAGGCCCTTCTTATTAAACGCAGAGCAGGCTAAATTGAGATTAAAACAATTAACCTTCAAAGATTATGTCTCTTTTTCTGATCCTTTTACTTGGCCCTCCCACACAAACTGCCTGACAGACAGACCATGGTCAGCTGTCATGAAAAATTTTACCTAGGATGCCACCTTGCCAGGAGGCACGGTCCAAAATCCCTCCTCACCCTGATGCATCATTTGCTGATCTTGAAGAAACTTTACTCTAAATGCCCAGGGATCTAATTTCCTAAAACCATACCCAGTTTCAAGTGACATTAGAGCAGGAGGAGCCTTTAGCCTGTCATCCCTTCAAAATGAGAAAAGGTCTACCAAATCCAAAGAGTTTTGGGAGAAAAAACCTGAGCGGCATTTTTTTTGCATAATCAAGAAACAGATCCCCTCCACCCCACCTTCAAATGCTTTACTAATTTAATGTGTGCATGTGAGTCTCTGAACTCCTTACAATGGTCTTGGTCTCAGGAGGAATTATCTGCATCTGCTCCTTTCTTTTCAGGATACTATGAGCAATATACTAGAGAATCTAAAAGCTAAGTTTGTTCTGAGCAGCTTCATTGAAAAGAACAGGTTTCAATAAGCTCAACTTAAAAATAGCTTCAATAGTGTCTAATCTGTGATTCCTGCTTGGCACTGATAATTAGGACTAGGGGGAAAAAAAACACCAAACAAAAAACTAGCGTGATTGATCTCTGTGAAAAGTTTTAGTTTGGTTTTTTTTGTCTGGAAGCTACCCTCAGAATTCTACTCTGCTTGATTACTTGCAGGTTTTTTCCATCTTTGTTTTTACATTTCAGAATTGGTGAGTTTGTCCAAGACCCAAATACTGAGCAAGTGCAATTGTCCACCTAGGGATAAGGTCCAAATGAAGTTATTCTCACTTTCTCTTTTTCATCCACGTCCTAATGGGAGCAAGGCCACTTTTCTCATTACAGTATTTAATTAGCTCCTTCCTCTGGCTGTACTTTGCCCCTGGTTGGGAGGGTGGAGCACTCAATGCCTTCCTGGCTCTTCCCTTGGTGAGCCAGTTGGTGAACAAAGAACTGAACCACCCCTCTCTCTGAAAACGTAGCATTAGTATGTATGGCTCCCTTGACTTCATCTGTATTTATGGCTGCTCAGCATCTTAAGAAAGCAGACCACAACAGCAACCTTTATGCCTTGTAGTAAAAAAATAGAGACCTTCAGGCTCAAGATGTTTCCTTCACTGTAGGAAATTATATATGCAGAACATCATCTGTAGGGAACTGCATGGTTTTCCTTAACATCCATATGTGTACTGCTCCTTGAACAAGAGGAACTGTAAAGAGAATAAAAATAGGTGCCCTCTGAATCCTTTTTTAAGTAATCATTTGGAAAACAGAAATGTGTTTTATTTCCTACTGCAGAGGAATCCACCTCTTTGCCCTCCCCTTTTTATTGCTCATATTGTTGGCAAAATTATTTTTCCTCCCAAAGAAATTTCTGATGTGGATTTTGTCTTTTGGATTCTTCCTTCCCACAGACTCTTACCTGAGTAAGTTCTTCTCATCTAAATGACTGAATAGAAACTCCTGGATGGTGATAGGCTGCAAACCCTCTGCAGCTTCCTCTCTGGGGGAAAACGAAAACAAACAATACAAAAAAAAAAACCCCAAACCCAACACCACTAAACCCCCACCCCATGCTCCAAAAATTAAAAAAAAGGGAGAAGAAACAAACTACCTCAAAGCCAGTGTCAAATACAGGTCTTAAAAGCATGTGTTGATTCCACAGTACAAAGTCACTTTAAATCCTCTAGTCCCTCGTCTCCAGTCCCCAAGAGGAATCAAACCAAACAGAGAATGGCTTACATTGTCAAGACCTGGGAGCTTGTTGTAAGAATAACTAGTTCTTGACATTTGAAATTACTCTGGTTCAAACATTTTTTGATCTTTCTTATTAGCCCCGTGTCTTGAGAAAAAAAAATATGATAATCAGAATGTACATAATTGGGTTCAGGGTATTCTGTGGTCACCCTCGCTGGCTCCGGAGATAAAGGCACTTTGAAAGATTACGCACGGATATCTGGAATTTATTCTGCACAGTCTGTGAAATGACAGATCTTTTTTCTTAATTATACCGGCTATCAGTCTAACACCTGTAGTTAACCATTCTGTCCTGAGGAATCTCTTCTGATACGTTTTATTGTTCCACCAGACACATGGCATCAAAACGGCACGTGGATGCCGAGACGTTTATTACTGCAGACACGGAGGCTGCTGTGAATTCCCATGATGGCTGTTTTACACCACCGCATCTCCACTGCCTCCAGGCTCGGAGGGGCCATCCGCAGAAGGTGCTGCCACACTTCCCCAAGCATTATGGACTGGAAGCTACAGTTTTACAAGGTGTTTGGACAGAAATACGTGTGCATTAGCCAGCCTGCGCAACTCCCAATCAGATGTTTTTGGGAGCAGTGCTTTGTGGCTGGGCCATCCCTGCGCACCCCCGGAGCAGCGCTGGCACGTGGTTGCCAGAGCTGAGGGCTGTCGGCAGTCCCTGCTCCCTGCTGCCCAGCCCACCTCCCGCTCTTCTTTAAACCTCCACCAGGACCCTTGCTGCAGCAATGAATCACGTGCAGAGGGCTTTCCACAACCTGGGTTTATTGAGCTGTGTTATAGGAAAATATAGCTCAGACAGCACCACTGCAGCCAAAACGATCTGTCATTTTTAATTCTTTCTGTCACCTCATTAGGTATATAGCTAGAGTGACAGTAAAAAAAGAAAATCCCAAACAACAAAAAACATCAACAGCAAAACCCAGAACACAGTTGTTTCCACAACTCCTGCTCAGACTTTAACATAAATATCAAGGCACCATTGGCCAAACATGTGTGACTTGGTGCTGTATATAACAAAGTGACATGCAGAACAGTCTCAATAAGCATATAAAGCAATTAAAAATAACTGTGCTGCAAAGCATTGTACTAGAACATAAAAGGTCATCTCTATAAACATGAAAAAGATGACTGTATTTTTTGCCTACAGACACACAAATACTCAGCTAGAATTTCCAATCTCAAAATATAATCTTTAAAAATCTCTGAAAATATGCCATGACCTGTATCCTTCTCCCTCAGACCCTGCCTTTTCATCAACGGTTATTATTTGTGTGAACACAATAGGAAACATTATCAAGGCCAACTATATGTCAGAAGACAATACTGTACTAAATACAAAATGTTCACCCTATGCATACCCATAACAGCGAAGGAAACCCTGGCTAATCTTCTGTGAAGATGAAAAGCCAAGATTTTTCTCCTCCTAAAGCTTGCTTGTTTTCACATTAATGTATTAAAGTTGTATTCCAATGGAAGCTGCAGAGGGTACATTTTGAGGACTCTGATATTTTTTGCAGTAACACTCTGAGTTTGTGATAATAATGTTTATGCACAGATGTAAATAATGTGCTGACAGATTAAAAAGGAGTCAGCGGTGTTTGCACAGTGTTCATTTTTATTTAAGGGGTGGAAAAAAATACAATAAATAAATAATAATTAAAAAAAGAAGTACTACACCTGGCTGTGAACAAACAGCTTTTACAGAAGTGGAAGTAGTTCAGTGTATTGCAGCTTCCTAAGCCCCCCCAGGATTAATTCAGAAATTCGAGTTATGGGCATATCAGAGAATCATAAGCTTTTATTTTTACTGTAATTAGAGAGTTCACTTTAAATGATTGTCCTACTAATAGTAAAAGGAATCTTAGCCCAGACAGCAGGATGTGTTACAAAAAACCATTCATTTATTGCAGAGATTCTTTGCCATGGAGAACCTTCTTCCTTATGTATTTAAGCTATACTCACATTCCCACTGTACTTGGAATGTTGTAATGCCCCCAAGGGTGTCTTGAAGGATAGTGGAGGTACAAATGCAGCATGTAGTAATAGGTATCTGCTGTTTCTTTATATACAGTTGCAGTATTTTAAAGCTAATTGATGTACTGAAACCTCATGCTTTACAATGCCATGGTATGGGAAGAAATTACAGGTAATATCATTTGCTCTGCACCTGATCAGAGAGACTGCCCTGATCGATATCTGCAGAAGTATGCAGCAGCTACACTTGGAGGAAACATACTGATTCAGGTAGAAAAAGAAGAAAACACGAAAGAAAAGAGGAAGCAGTGGAATATTCAGTTGGAATAAACATTAATTTGGAAATCTGAAGCATGCAGAACAGACTCCACAACTGCAAAGGGTAACCTCAATCCATGCCTCCCTCTTTTTGAAGGATTTACCTTTCAACCTAATTAGAGCAGGGGCAGAGACATCAGATGTTCCTTGCTCCTTTTGAAAAGTGACTGGGAAAACTCCATGTAATCAGGAGGTATTTATGATTTCCATTGACTTTCAATTTTCTTGGTTCATCTGCTCCCTTTCAGAACGTTTGATGCTAGTCTGTTCTAAACTGTATGTTGAATTTGCTTTAATCAGGTGTCTTTGTAACAGACATTAGGTCATTTACTGTTCGATTTTTTTTCTGTGAAAATACAGGTTTTCTTAGTTTCAAAAGTGTCCTTTGAAGAAGCCTGTCATATCCCAGGCAGGAGGGGAAATAAAAAAAAAGAGAGAGTGAGAAGAGGACCAGGGAGGGAAGCAAGGAGCAATCCTGTAAACTGGTTCTTTCCCCATAATAATGGTAGGGAATTGCGAACAGTTGGGGGGGGGGGCCTTTGTATTCATCATTGCCTACCCTCACAATCCTGACAAAGGTCCTTTCTCCTGTGATCTGGACTCAGGCACTGAAGCCACTTAACATAAGCAGAGCTTAATATTAAAGTAGACAATTACATACCCTGACAAGTGCTACGTCAACCAAATGCTCTTCCTAGTTTTACACCTCCTCTCTCTGGAGCCTCCTCGCACCTTTGCTGCCCTGGGACTCTCAGGTTCCCTTTCCCCTGTTTCTAGGTGTAGAGACCAAATCTTACTGTCACCTTACTTCCACCCCCAGATGTCAGCTTCTTATCCAGCCCCAGCTTTTTGCTGGCCATTGCAGTCATCTGAAACTCCCCTCTCTTGAGCTCTCTCCATAAAACCAAAAGTCCTGCTTCTCACAAGGCTATTCTAAGTGTTGTATTTAATGAAAAGCCACTTAACTGAAGCTCTGCGGCGAGGAGCAGTCTCACATAGTCAGTGGGTATAGGTCAGCTCAGGTAGGCTGAATTTCCCTTTGGAGGGGCAAGTCTTTCTCCATTACCTGTACAAGGAGCCCAGGATAAATATGCTCCTTAGCTCCTAGCCCAGCAACCCTCAATGAAGTGACTACAGCTAAATCTCTGTTTATTGAGCTATAAAGTTTAGTTTAAAAGAGTATGTTAAACTAGAAAAGTTAGCTGCTGTACTTGGCAGTGAGAACTTCTCTGGAAGTCTCTGTCAAAGAAAAATATAGTCACCTTTAATAGACATATGTCTGCTTTTTAGGGGGAGCTCTCCCATATATTCAAGATTCAATGATAGTAGTAGGTGCTGAACACCATTGAAAAACAAGCCATAAACCATCTTGAAAATCTATTTTAATTGTTCCTAATATACATTTTTAAGATTAATATCTCCTTACTTGCTTTAAAAAAGGGGCTTCTAAGGTGGTACTGTTTGGGATGTGGAAAGAATAAATTGTGTAATGCCAACAGAAAAGGTGCTGAGGTAGCTGGTAATTGACAGAGTTAATGAAGTATGTTAAGCAGGTACAATATAGATGAAGTTGTCCCCTGCAGGGTGATTGGCCACTGGGGAAATAATGTGACAGTTGTCTTTGTGTTAAAATAATGTGGTACTTCTTCTTTGCCAGATCATCTCTGCAATGAGAGATGAAAGAGATCTTGCAAGGATACCTAGGTCTTCCTATAGCAAATACTGTGCTTGAAGCTGGCAGGTAAAGGACAAGATAAAGAGAGGGTAAAGAGTGTAATGGCTATCTATAAAGCAGTCAGGCTATTTCCTACAACCCACATATAAATTGTCCACTACTGAAAAGTAATAATTTGACACTGGTTTCTATAATCCACCCCCATAGACTACAAGACACTGTGGTGCTGCCTGGGGATGAATGAGAACAGAATTTGGCTTGCCAATTTTTCTGGAAGTTGATTATTTTTAGATATTGTTTTAATAATTAGCTAACTAGCTCCCAAGCAGTACAATGGATTTAGAAAGCAAAGGATGTTTTTGAGAATAATATAGGTTTTGTATTATTATCTCAGTCTATTGTATGTGAGTATTACCACTGAAACAGCAGGGAAAATATCAAATGGAAATAGAGCTCAGCCTCCCAATTATACTAAGCTGTGTGGTCAGCATTGGTTCCAAAAGAGGCGTGTAGAGCATGGAGTAATGAAAAATCACTGATAGCATCAGTTTGGTGTCTAAATAGTTTAATTCTAACACTGTTCTTATTAAAAACATCTCAGAAGAGTAGTCAGCCTTCCTCGGCCATCAGAGCTCAAAATATCCTGAAGTTTTCTTGACTCTTTCAGGTGCTGACAGTATTTTCAGGTCATAGACACAAGACAATTATACATATTTTTAATTATTGAAGTTGTGGTTGTTGACATTTACTTGGTTAATATTTATCTAATCATAATGAAAGTGAGTTAGTTGTTATTGGAGCTTTGAGCTTCTCAACGTGGTTTTATCCTCATCAACATCTTATAAATCCAAGAAAAAAAAAAAAAAAAGAGAGAGAGAGAGAAGAGAAGAGCTTTAACAACAATCTTTAAAAGGTGTCCTTCAAATAGAGGCACCAAAGAAGATTAACCAAGACTTCTCCTCAGGGTTCTTAAAGGTAGTGATATTTAGAGAGAGAAGCGATACTTAGCAAGCCTCTGAGAAGAAAAACTAAAATATTTCTAAGCATCACACAGCAAACAATCTTTTAATTTTCAAAATAGAGTAAGTGGGAAAGATTAAATGGAAACATTTATTGTAGAATTTAGGCTTACAATAATCATGATCTTTTCCCCCAATCTTTCCTATGGCTGTAAGATTTGTGTAGCCATTTGTTATTAAGTTGTCACGAACAACAACCTGGACATAAGAACATTCTCAAAAGAGCTTTTTACTATGGAAATTCGAAAATAATTCCTTCACAATTTATCACGGACCACAGTTTAAAACATTTTTGTGCCCAAAGAATCTCAGGTGATGCCATTAAGACAGCATAAAATACCACAAAATACCAGGAGATCAAACCAACTAGCAATTATTTAAAGCATTTTTCTGGTATCTACCCAGATTTGTCTTTTGGGAGTGCTAACTCAGTAAATAATCACTATACATAAACAAAGTATTGGCTATAACTCTCAAATGAACTTAAAATCGTCTTCGAAGTGTTTTGCTTTGTTTGACAAAATACTCTTTGGGGAGGTACTAATGGGCAAAGCTAAAGATCTAAAGAAAGGGAACTTGATCCATTTGAAAGAGAATAGAAGGCTGAAGGAAGCAAATGTAAAAATATGCTGGTACTCACTCAAAAAGTGCTGACTTCCTCCTGTAGGTCATCTTACTGGCCCACCTTGCACCACAAAATAGTGTAATTAGAAAGTGCTGATGCTCTGTGCTAGTAAGACTTTTCACCGCTTCTTTAGGACTCACCAACAAGACAGAATATGTTGTATGCAGGGTTGTATCTTACAGACTGCCTTAAAAATAATAGATACCATAAAACCCCAGAAAATCAGATCCACCAAAGCACTCCTAATCTATTAGCAATAATTATTAAATCCTGAAATTATATTTCATATCTTAAGGCTTTGTACAAATATCCACATGATACTGCTGTAATTAACTATAACTGACACAATTGCAAATTGCATGTGTATGAATGAGATAGCCACATGCTCAGAATGACAGTGTATCCTATACAATGTAATGTATAAAATTGTCCTGTATAATGAGCATTTTACAAAGTCTGGCTAGAAAGAGAGTAGTTATCTCTCCCTCCCTTTCATCTTTTTGCTAAATACACTACCTTTTCTAAATCTCTATGCAAGTGTTTGAAGGGCAGTAAGTCTGAGCCAGTTGTGAGGAATTAATTGAACATACAAGGGGATTGTGCTGTGTGCGACATCTCAATTAACTTACTTGTTAAATAGGTAATGGCACTTGACTGTTAAGTTGTGAAAGAACCTGTTTTTTTAAATGGATATTGCTACTTATTTGAGGGATATGATCTAAAGTCTGGCTAAATAATGAGGACTCCGAAGTGAGCAGGAATCTGAACAGTGTAACAGGAGAGGCTAGAGGGCAAAAGACTGCCCTTCCTTCTGGTTCAGATGCTTTCAACTATTTCACAGCATTTGAATGAGAAGACACGTTTTCTCAGATTTGAAACACTGCTGGCCACAGATATGCAGGAAAGGAGCCAACCACATTCAGATGAAAATCTGTAACTGTGATATCCTACAAAATCTGGGAAAGGTTGGTTTTGGTTTGAGATTTGTTTGTTTGTTTGTGGGTTGTGGTTTGGGGTTTTCTTCTCTTTCTCCAGTTAATAATCTTCCAGATTTCTGCTGAGCCAAGAACAGAGGTGAGATATCAAATACATTTATCAAAAGAACCAACAGCTTCATGCTTCTTCCAAACAGGTACATTTTTGTTTGTTCTTCCATTCCAAGTTTCCCTTATATCAGTAGCTTCCTTAACAACAGGGATAACTAAGCTTGAAAGGGTTTTTCTCTGAAATGTCAATGTTGTTTACCTCCTCTGCTCTTCATGTCAGCATTTTGGCTGGAATTTTCAGATCTTGGTCTGTGGGAATCATAAATCATGGGAAATAGATACACAGAAAATGAAATAGAATGTTCCACCTACTTTGTTTTCAAGGAACTTCGAGTCTATATCTCTCCAGTTTTCAGCTCCAAGCTTTTGTCCAATCTTTTTTTAATTATTATTAAAGGAAGTTTAAAAAAATATTTAAAAAATTACTGCATTATCTGGTTTTCCCCAAAGTTTAAAGAAAGTGTGTTCTGCTCTAGTGTTCTGATCTAGATCTCTGCTTAGGAACATGTCTAATTTTAATTAAAGCAAACTATTACAGAGTGTAAAGGCTGCATGTTTCAGTTCAGTTCTCCCTTGGTACAGACCATCTTATAAATACAGTGGCATCTCTGAAAGTGAGACAGACTCTGTAACCTCTTGCAGGATTCATAAAATCCTGCCCATATGTCATATGGCTGCCACCTTACCTTCTCATGGGACAGAAAGTCCTGGCAACCACTTCAGAACTTCAAAGAGCAGGGGTTTTTTAAGGTTTTTCAAATAAAAACAAAGCTTTACATTGTTTGAAGCATCATCTGAGATTCTTCTTAAAGGATAAATTGTTTCCTTAGTGCTTAGCTCACGCTTCTCAGCTGGATATTGGGAAACTAAGTGGAAGAAAAGGAAGAAGCATTTTCTCTAGATTGTAAGAAAGACATCGCTCCTGCTTAAGAAATTACATTGGTTTAGTGGCTTCTGCTCACTCTTCATGTGAAAAAGATCAGGGAACAGTTTTGCAAATCTGCTGGGGCAACTGCAGAGGTTTCTTCATTTAGAACTGGAAAATGCCTTTGCAGAAGATGGAGGCTGCTTTTTGAAAGGCCATTTCCAACAGGTGACACATTAGCAAGAAGTCTGCATCCCATAGAGTGATTCTGTAAGCAAGGGTGGCCCTTGGCACTGCACAGGTTTCATTGAAGCCATCAGAGCTGTACCCAAGGCCAGGAACTCCCTTAGATCTGGTTGTAGGACTGGTGGTTACAGTTTGGCTGATATTTTTGCAGTGGTGTGGCATACTTTCCTGTATGGGTTATGGTCATCTTTTGCATTTCTGCATGTGCAATCAAGACAAGGGGAGTGGAAAAAGAAAATTTCTCTGTCACATGGAAACAGAGGCAAGCATTGCAAACACAGTGCATTTCAATAAGGCATAATTACACATACAAATTCATCAACTAAACTTGGACATGCAATTAGTAGGCTAATTATGCTGTAATTATAACTGAATACCAAAACAGATGACCATGTGCCAGCCTCCACCCCACCCAGTTCTCTTTGTGCTATAGCTCCTACGCACAGTGGTGTCTCTGCTGTTGTGTATCTCCTGCTGAAATTACGAAAGTACCAGATGGGTAAATGCCATCAGTTTCTCACTTAAATCACCAGTTCTTTCAATTCTATATTTACAATCAGCTTGCCATTATAATAGCTGTGTCTGTTGTCTCAGTAGATAGTCAGAGACAGTCCCCAGCCCAAAAGCTTACAGTCAAAGAAGTCAAGCGCTGGAGAAGTGCTGTTGCCCTTGTTCTGCATACGAGAACCTGAGCTAAGGATAAATAAGAGCTAATTTCCGTGGGTATCAAGGTGCTTAATTCTTTCTTATATTAACAGACTCTGCAATAACAGCCACTAAGGACAAGTTTCACCAAACTCAAGATACTTTGTCGAAATGGCCACATTGGTTTGTAAACTCCCAGAATAATCAATGTACAGAGAGTCATCTCCCCCAGCTGATTGCGCAGAGAGCATGAGTGAGCAAAAAGGTGCCTCACCTACTTTCCTGGTGTCAGATGGGGAATTCCAGGTCTCAGTTAGTCCTCTTTACCCAATTTACTCAAGATCAGATGAACAGTCTGTGGCAGAGAGAAGGAAGCAACCCACACCCCTCTTTTTCTTCACTTTCAGCAGATTAGTTCTTTGTGTTATATGGTTTCTTTATTTAAGTTTGTCTAGGATTTTCTAAATGTACTGATGCTATCAGCAGTGTCTAAATATCAGTATCTCAAATACTGTTAATATGCATATGTTTCAATCAAATTAATTTAGCTAATAATAACAATTCCTTTTATACAAGATATAGCAATTTTTGGCAATGTATTGATTTAATGTACTTAGTTCAGTGAAAAATCTGTTGGTTTAAGCTATCTGTCATTAGTTTCAATTAAAATATATCGATCTGAGTAAATGTTGGTTAGATTAAGTGTTGCCTGACTGTGAAAAAAATATTTGCTTAAGCAAAAATTGTGTGAGTATTTAGACATGTATTTCAGTTTGGAGACTGTTCTAGCATCAGTAGAACTGTTTAGGTATCAATAAATTTCTTTAAACATAAATGAAAATATCCTCCCTGAAATTAAAAAAGCTGATTACAGTAATATTGTGACTAACATGCATATTAATTCAAGTAAAGTTGGTTTTGAAGGAGTAAGCATTCAGGCAGGAATATTGTAACTTGAAATACTGGAGATTCAAGCCTTCTGTGAGGGAAACAGGCTTTCCCATGGAAAGGCTTTCTTCTTAACCACAAAACTAAGATTTCTTGTTATCCTCTGGAATTAATTTTTTTGTGTCCTGGTTTCAGCTGGGATAGAGTTAATTTTCTTCTTGGTAGCTGGTGCAGTGCTGTGTTTTGGATTTAGTGTGAGAACAATATTGAGAATACACTGATGGGTTTGGTTGTTGCTGGATCATGTTTGCACTAGGTCAAGGACTTTTCAGTTCCTCAGGCCTCAGTTCCTTCAGCAAGAGGGCTGGACGGACAGGAGAAAGGGAGGGGACACGGCCAGGACAGCTGACCCCAACTGACCAAAGGGATATTCCGTACCATATGACGACATGCTGAGTATATAAACTGGGTGAAGAAGGAGGAAGGGGGCACGTTGGGTGTGATGGTGTTTGCCTTCCCCAGTCACGGTTACCCGTGCTGGAGCCCTGCCCTCCTGGGGGTGGCTGAGCCTGCCCGCCTGTGGGGAGGGGGAACAAAACCCTTGCCATTATATTTTGCTTTGCTTGTGTGCATGGCTTTCGCTTTACCTATTAAACTGTCTTTATCTCAGCCCGTGAGTTTTCTCACTTTTACCCTTCCGATCCTCTCCCTCATCCCACCGTGGGGGGAGTTAGGGAGCGGCTGCATGGGGCTCAGTTGCTGGCTGGAGTTAAACCATGACACACTTTGAATAATAAAACAGTCTTGGTAGCCTTAGATAGCAGGACAACACAGAGGCAGGCTAGGACATGCAGCTATTTTGAAGTACCATATGTACATTATTAATGGGATTAATTTTAATTCAAAGCATCAGAAATATATATATATAGAAATAAAAAGCATGCAAGCAATAAGGTAGATACACCAATCCTTTATTAGTTCTATAAAAACTGGAAGCCCTTGGGACTCTGATCTGCAAGCAGCAGAGTACCCTCACCTTGTGATAAAAGATGAACTTGCCTGCCTGCCTCTGTCGTCAGCCACCTGCACTTGCACCCTGATGATAAGTCCCTAGCAGAGCCAGCCACAGAGCAGGCTGAACCTATCCCACAGTGGGTTGCTTACAGCCATGCAGCAATTCAGCTCTGCTGTTTAGATTAAAAAAACTCCGGACGCCTAGAACGGTAGTTGTACATTTATTCCTTAAAGACACACATGCTGTCCATTTGTATTGTTTACACTAGAACTGATTATTTTATACGTGTTGTCTATTTTCATCTCACTATTCAGTTAAAAAAAAAAAAAAAGAAAAAGGAAAAGAAAAAGGAAAAACAAAAAACCAAAACAACAAACAAACAAAAACACAAAAAAAAAAAAAAAGAAAAAAGAAAAAAGAAAAAAAAGAAAAAATTATGCCTGGACAGAAAGTAGGGTTATTTTACCCTCATGGATTTTTCTGAGGGAAAGGTACTGTCCAGTCTCCCTCTTTTGATGTGTGTGGATCCGTACAGAGAAGAAATCTTGCATTCATAGGTTTTTGTACCTGCCACCTGTCCTGTATTACAATGGCACACTTTGGTAGAACTGCATTGACTGTGACAGTGCATCTGTATATGCACTCCATTCACACGCACCAGGAGACTGACAATTAAACACCAGCACAGCAGTGAAGCAGTTTCTGGATGGCAACGGGAGATGCCAGTGCCACAACAGCAC